>NW_027507790.1:28847939-30047939 GCF_037356315.1 Lithobates pipiens | reverse complement strand
TCTTGAACAAACACATCCCTCATTCGGCTACTTGACCTTTGTGCAAGTCACCTAGCCCCCCCTCACTCACCATCTCCGGTCATACTTGTTCACCTCTGACTACTGGGACTAGGTGGCCAGTTTCATTTGTGGAGTTACACGATGCTGAATCTCTAAAGAGACTTCCTATGCTATTAAGTTTTGGCTCATTGACAGGACAGTCTACCTTGACACAGCCAAAGAGATCACTTCACTGTCTGCACTGGACTTTCATTTGATTGCTTACTCAAAAAACCATACCAACCATATTGGATGTAAAAAACAAGCTGAAAACCCTGTTATACCAGGAAGAACTTGAGATGGATCCACTTCACTTCATTAAACGCTTCACCTCCAGATGGCAATCTTTTATGGATTCTGCTATACTTATTTTATTTTATTTTTACTTATTTTATAAATGTCTGCCCTTTTCTGTTTTTTCTGCTTTTCAGAAAGGCTTCCCCAATTCCATGGCCATGTAGCTATAAATCATTTTGCCATCTCTCACTCATATGAAGATTAAGCCCCCCAACCTATTGATCATAATTACATGCTGCAGGCCACCTAGGACTCTTTGCTCTCCTTTGTTTTAGGTTATATATTTTTATGTGTGTGTTTTTTTTATTGTAAACTCTCTTGGGCCTGCTCCAACTCCTTGGTCAGGGACGACCTTTATGGGACTTCCCGTCCATGTTTCCCCACTCCTATTTGATGTTATCCTATAACATGTTTCTAGCCACAAATAGTGTATTGGGTCTAATCAATGACAATCACTTCTGTTAAATTCACGCTGTTTGGCCCATGTTATTGTCTTACTGCTATACTGTTATTATGACTTGTATATTTGGAAATTGATTGAGAAGTGGGTCATTCGCATACCCCTCTTTTAGAGTCACCTTCTTAGGGAGACACAGCCAACCTTGATAGGGCATCTGCATTGCCATTCCTCAATCCAGGTCAATAAAAAAAGGCATAAATAAGGACTCACAATGCCCATACTGTATCTGGTCCTAAACGTGGTTTTCCATTCATCTTCTTGACGAATGCGAACAAGGTTATATGCCCCCAGAAAGTCTATTTTTCTAAAGATTTGAGAAGAATGGAGTGTTTCCAACATTTCAGAGATCGAGAGGATTGGATAACGTTTTTTAAATAGTGACCTTATTCAAGTCCCTGTAATCGATGCACGGACGCATGGAGGAGTCTTATTTTATCACAAATAACAGTGCTGCTCCTGCAGGAGATGTTGAGTGTCTGATAAAGCCCTTCTCTAAATTCTCAGCAAGCCACTCCCTGAGCATCTTTAATTCAGGTTATAACAGATTGAAAAGGCGGACAAAGGGTTTTTTGACCTTGTAGCAGATCAATGGGACAATCATTGGGGCGATGAGGCAGTAATTGACCGTATTCTTATTCTCATCCTGAAACTCATGGTATTGTGGAGGCAAGTTGTCATATGACTGGGTAGTTATCATATAACATGTGATTCCTTGATCAGGGGAGAACTTGTTTTACAAGGTTCTTTACAATGTTCCTCCCAATAGGGGATGCAAAATTTATAGTCCGTGCTCCCCAATTGATGGAGGGAGTACAATAGAATAGAATAGAAAACCAAGGAATGCCCAGGATGACAGGAAATTTGGGTGAGGTAATCAGCTGGAAGCTGATAGTCTCACAATGACCAGCCTCAAATTGGAGTACCAGATGAACCGTTTCATGGGTAACATTAAGGAAGGAAATGCAGCAGGTTGCATTTGGAAATAAATGCAACATTAGTTAAGGAAACCTTTGTAATGATGGAGGGGTTAATTGAACTTGAGTGGTAGAGGCATACGTGCGTTAGCATCATCCCAGGAACTTAAGTCTAGCAACTGTATTTGCAGAGCATAGATTTCCTCCTGCTGCCCTTTTAACACACTTTACAGTTTGGAAATTGTTTCTTGGTAGGTAACGCCAAACTCTTGAAGCTCTGCAATTTCCTGCCTAAAAGGAAGTCACATAATTTGCTATAGTGACCTCCATGTTTGGGCCAGATTATTCTGTCAAGATCAGGTGTCAGGCATGAAGATGGCATGAAGATTGCTACTGCAGTAGCGGAACTACCACCGACCAGCAGGATAGATACACAGGCCCTGGTGAATGATGCAGGCTCACCTGAGGTGTTAAATCAAAATATTAACTGGTGTACACCAAAGCTACTGATGATGGAGATGGATTTTTCTGCATGTTAGTACCAGGCCACGGTCCTTAGGATTGTCCTACCAGGAGGTGAGCAAGCCAAGGTCCAGTAATGGATAAGCAGGGAGGGATCAAACAGAAACATAGACAATAAACAACCCAAAAGGTCATTAAGGAGTAGTGGCAGGTTGGGATCCGTAGTGGATAAGCAGGGAGGGATCAAACAGAAGCATAGACAATAAACAACCCAAAAGGTCAGTAAGGAGTAGTGGCAGGTTGGGATCAGGCAAAAGCGTAGTCAAGAAATAAGCCAAGTGGACAAATTGGAAAAAAACACTGCGCTGTGAACAAAATAAAATTATAAAAATAGCAGCCAGCACAGCTGTAGACTAAAAGCAGTGATATGGATGTGAATTAAGTGCAGCGCTACTCTTACAATCAAATAAATCTGTATATCTATAACAATACACAAACAGTTCAAAAGTGTAAACAAATATGTGAATGAAATCACATATGATTGGTGTAATGAATACACCTCTGTGCATAAAGGAACACTCCTAAAAATTCACCGCTTTTGCAGTGCACAAACACCTCTAAATTTAAACAATTGTGTGAACTTATCCACATATAGAGTAGTGTGATGATTACACCTCTGTGCATAAATGGACAATCCTGAAAATATACAACTGGAATAAGTCCAAAAAATCTATGTGAAAAGTCCAACTGCAGATGTGACTCTTCAGAAGGAACCATAAGAAGGAAGGATAGCCAGAATAAATGCCACCATAGGTAGGAGGAGGCTTACCAGATCACAATTACTTGGAGAGACATATACCGCCCAAGTCACATAGGCTTTTTAAACTCCATAGACCCAATGGATGTAGCTAATCCTGGATCCGCAACAGCTGACATCAGAGGTCAGAAAATCAATGGGAAACGTGAAATGGACGCCAATACTTCATGTAGAATCAGAGGCTGGATATCACGTGGCGTACATAATGCAGTAAAGAGAAAAAGGGGCTTGCATAGCGTGATACCTTTTTTAAAAGATAATATTTATTGTAGTACAACATTAAACACTCACATTTTGAAGGTCACAAGTAAGCTTAACATGAATGAATGCAGGTATAGGAGCAATGTATGAGGGAAGGTCCACCCGATGCGTTTCAACTAGCCAGTCGTCATCTGGGGACCCCCTAGGAACCTTCGCTGCCACTGTGCTATTGCTGGGTGTCCAGTGTGCCCCTGTTCCTTTAAGGAGAAGTGGGCTTCCTCCAGGCCCACCTGCCCCCCATCTATCCATCTAATGCATGTGCTTCCACTGTGGAGACACTTATAAATTCAGTATTGTTAGGACTGCAAGCGACACAAGGTGCTGTGAAGAGGCCTTGTAGCTTTCACATGCATTTGCAAATGCATGCTAACTAAACCCTTGGTTTTACTAAACTAACTAACTAAACAGCTTGGTGATCATGGTCCAACACTGTGAAGGGAGTTGTTTCCAAGCCCTTGAGCAAAATTATTTCCCATTGCTTTAGACAGGCCCTTGAACTGCAAGTGTGTTACGGCAGCTCTGGTCCTCAAGGTCCTCTTTGAATCTCCTCCTCTCGCACTGTTTTCTATGTAGATACCCTTTTTCTCCAGGGCTGAGGTGGAGTCAATTATGTCCATAACCTGCTGTACCTCTGACCAGATCACCTGGAGTGCCTGCTTATACTTCTCTTCTAGTGTATAAAAAATAGCCTTTATATCTGAGTTATCTTAGTAGGGAGGGCCTGAATCAGAATTTTTATGGCTTCAGTGCTTCCTCCTCTGTGACATTACGATGCAGCAGGGCTACGCCGATAGTGATCGGCTGCCAACTGGTCTTGAATAGTAGAATGATGTTCTGATTCAAGAGAAGGAGACACTGGTGGAACCAAGAGAAAGAAGCTCTTGCAGCTAACCTTGTGTGTCCAAAATTTTAGCTTGAGATCTGCCTGGAGTAGATCACATTGTACTAGATAAATAATGCTTGATCTCCGATCTGGTGGAGGGTTGCTTAGTTGTAAGTAGGGATGAGTTGTCTGTTCGAGTCAAACTCATGTTCGACTCGAACATTGGTTGTTTTTCATTCGCCGAACAGCAAATCATTTTGGGGGTTCACTTCAAATTTGTAAAGCCGCGGAACACCCTTAAAAAGTGTTTGGGGACCTGGGTCCTGCCCCAGGGGACATGTATCAATGTAAAAAAAAGTTGAAAAAAAATCAATTTTTTCGGGAGCAGTGATTTTAATAATGCTTAAAGTGAAACAATAAAAGTATAATATTCCTTTAAATTTCGTACCTGGGAGGTGTCTATAGTATGCCTGTAAAGGGGCGCATGTTTCCCGTGTTTAGAACAGTCTGCCAGCAAAATGACTTTTTCTAAAGGAAAAAAGCTCAATTAAAACTACTCGCGGCTATAATGAATTGTCAGGTCGACAATACACATAACAGTTCATTGATAAAAACTGCATGGGGATTTCCCCACAGGGGAACCCCAAACCAAAATTAAGAAAAAAAATGCCAGGCCCTTCAGGTCTGGTATGGATATTAAAGGGAACCCCGTGCCAATAAGCCCCCTGCCCGCAGACCCCCACAACCACCGGGCAAGGGTTGTGGGGATGAGGCCCTTGTCCTCATCAACATGGGGACAAAGTGCTTTGGGGGGCTACCCCAAAGCACCCTCCCAATGTTGAGGGCATGCGTCCTTGTAAGGTTCAAGAGGGGGGGCGCTCTCTCGTCCCCCCCTTTTCCTGCGGCCTGCCAGGTTGTGTGCTTGGATAAAGGTCTGGTATTGATTTTTAGTGGGACCCCCACGCCATTTTTTTTTCAAATTTGGTGCGGAGTTCCCCTTAAAATCCATACCAGACCTGAAGAGTCTGGTATGGATTTTGAGGGAGACCACCATGCCATTTTTTTTTACATTTTGGCACAGGGTTCCCCTTAATATCTATACCAGACCTGAAGGGCCTGGTATGGAATTTCAGGGGACACCCACTCATTTTTTTTCTTAATTTTGGTTCGGAGTTCCCCTGGGGGAAATCCCCATACCGTTTTTATCAATGAATGAGCAGTTCATTGATATTGATAGCCGCGAGTAGTTTTAAATTAGTTTTTTACCTTTAGAAATGTAATTTTGCTGTCAGACTGTTCTAAACACGTGAAACATGTGCCCCTTTACAGACAGACTATAGACACCCCCCAGGTATGAAATTTAAAGGAATATTCCACTTTTATTGTTTCACTTTAAGCATTATTAAAATCACTGTTGCGCGAAAAAACTGACATTTTTAAAACTTTATTTTGCATTGATACATGTCCCCTGGGGCAGGACCCAGGTCCCCAAACACTTTTTATGACAATAATTTGCCTTAAGCCTTAAAATTTGCAATTTTGATTATTCATGTTCGAGTCCCATAGACTTTAACAATGTTCTCGTGTTCAAACACATTTTTTACCTGTATGCATGTTCTGGTGCAAACCGAACAGGGGGTGTTCGGCTTATCCCTAGTCGTAAGTCATCCTCCTCCATGTGGTATTCATATCATGTATAACGGCTGTACATAACTGATAGTCAGCTAGGTGAGGGTCAGGAGCCCAAGTGTTGTAGATCCTCAACATCATGTCCAGTTTTTTACTTTTGTTTTTTAACTGATACGTCACCAAGTTTTAGGCTTTTTGACCATCACCATTGCAGTACATTGAAACTATAGCTTCTTGAATGGAGTAGGGCTTGGATCCAACAAAAATTATAATCCAGAAGGTTATGGTTATAAGGACCCAAAGAATTTTTCACTGATCCTAAGCACAGTAAAGCCTACTTATACTAGTCATGTGTGTGTATATATATATTGTGAGGGGTTAGCTCGGCAGCGGGTGTGTGTGACCCCCTGGATGGGTTTACAACACAAAATCAGGCACAGCAGACAGCGTTGTAGGTGCAAAAAACAAAAGATGCGGTTTATTTATGCTACATGCAGTGATACATATAACAGCCAAACAAAAATAAAACATGAAAATAAATCCTGGTCAGCTTGACCTCTAACTACACACTTAGATTCCCTGTCTAACAACTGAGTGCAGCCTTGTGCTGCACCAGTCCCTGTCTCTGTTGTAGAGGTTTGCCACACAGGCGTTAACTCACCGCACAGAACAGATATCACACTCCCCAGTCTATACAACACAAAACTGGTTCCAGGATGGAGCATCTCCCTAAGCATGCTGGTTTTTTTTTGTAGAGGTCTTAATGAGCCCACTTACTTCAGCTGGGCTCATTAACTCTTCCCCTCTAATTGTAAAAGTCTGCATAAGGGCACACATTTCCCATCCTGGATACAACCAGGTGACTTTACCTGCGTGCTGCCACATACCCCCCCTCTTGTTTCAACCTTGGGGTTGTAACACAAGCAGTCAGACACGCATGTATCCGAGACAAAGCATCCACATTCCCCATTTTAACACCAGGGCGATGCTTAACTGTAAAGTAAAATTCTTGTAGGGCCAGGAACCACCTATTTACCCTTCTATTGGTCTCCTTGTTCTGAGCCATCCACTTTAAAGGAGCGTGATCAGTCACTAGGTCAAAGTGCCTACCTAGCAGATAGTACCGAAGGGAATCTAGAGCCCACTTCACTGCTAAACATTCCTTCTCAATCGTGGCGTAATTTACCTCATGGGACTTCAACTTCCTGCTGAGGTAAATGACTGGGTGCTCTTCCCCATTCCAGACCTGGGATAACACTGCTCCTAACCCAACGTCTGATGCATCAGTTTGTACAACAAAGTCCTTAGAGAAGTCTGGTGAGTACAACACTGGCTGGCTACATAAGGCTGTTTTTAAGGACTGAAATGCTTCTTCAGCCTCTGGGGACCATTTAACCATGACAGACTCTTTCCCTTTTGTCAGGTTGGTGAGGGGCACAGCCTGAGAAGCAAAATGGGGAATGAATCGTCGATAATAGCCAGCGATTCCCAGAAAGGCTCGTACCTGTTTCTTGCTGTTGAGACGTGGCCAACTCTGTATGGCCTCGACTTTATTGACTTGGGGTTTTATCACCCCCCTAGCCAATAGTGTACCCAAGAAATGTTTCCTCCTCCTGTCCAATGGTACACTTCTTTGGATTGGTCGTAAACCCAGCTTCCCGGATAGAGTCTAGGACTGCTTGTACTTTCGGCAAATGTGAGACCCAGTCTGTGCTATGGATAATCACATCATCCAGGTAAGCTGCAGCATATTTCTGATGGGGCCTCAGAATCTTGTCCATTTTCCGCTGGAATGTTGCCGGTGCATTCTGTAACCCAAACGGCATTCTCTTATATTGGAATGCCCCATCTGGGGTTACAAACGCAGTTTTCTCCTTGGCCGACTCGGCCAGGGGAATTTGCCAATACCCTTTGGTGAGATCAAGAGTTGTCATATATCGGGCTGTTCCCAGCCGGTCAATCAACTCATCTATACGCGGCATGGGGTAGGTGTCAAATTTTGTAACTTTATTTAATTGTCGAAAATCGTTACAAAACCGCCAGCTCCCATCAGGTTTGGGCACTAGTACGATAGGACTGGACCAGTCACTCTGGGACTCCTCTATCACACCCAATTCCAACATCCTTTGAACCTCCCCACGTATTGCCTCCCGTTGTGCCTCTGGTATTCTATAAGGTTTTAGTTTTACCCTTTCTCCTGGCGGGGTGATAATGTCATGCTCTACGCCAGATGTTTGTCCTGGAAGCTCCGAGAAAATCTCTTTGTTACGGAGTACAAACTCTTTAACCTCCTGTTGTTGGGGTTTCGATAAGGTGTCTGCTATTCCAACCTCAGGAACTAAGCAATCAGGCTGTACTTGTGACAAAGTCTCTGCGACTAGGGATTCCCTATCCCTCCAGGCTTTCAGCAGATTGACGTGATAGATCTGCTCCGGCTTTCGCCTTCCTGGCTGTCTAACCCTGTAGTTCACCTCACAAATTTTTTCAATTACTTCATATGGACCTTGCCATTTGGCCAGAAATTTGCTTTCAACCGTAGGGACTAGCACCAAGACCCTATCCCCCGGGGAAAAAGTATGGGTCTTGGCCCCACGGTTGTACACTCTCTGCTGTGCTAACTGCGCTTGGGTTAAATGTTCCTTTACAATTGGCATTACCTGTGCAATTCTATCTTGCATCAGGGCGACATGCTCAATCACACTCCTGTGAGGAGAACTCTCATTTTCCCAAGTTTCCTTGGCGATATCCAGCAGCCCTCTTGGGTGTCTCCCATAGAGCAACTCGAAGGGTGAGAAACCCGTAGAGGATTGGGGTACCTCCCTAATGGCAAACATTAGATAGGGTATTAGACAGTCCCAATTCTTTCCATCTCTATCCACCACCTTCTTTAACATTTGTTTAAGGGTTTTGTTGAATCTTTCAACCAACCCATCTGTTTGGGGGTGATACACAGATGTACGCAATTGCGTCACTTTGTACAACTTGCATAATTCTTTCATAACCCGCGACATAAAGGGTGTACCTTGGTCCGTAAGCAGTTCCTTACAAATACCCACGCGGCTAAAAACAAGAGATAGCTCTTTGGCTATGGTTTTGGCCGAGGTATTTCGGAGAGGAATTGCTTCCGGATAACGGGTGGCATAGTCCAATATAACCAAAATGTACTGATGCCCCCTGGCGGACTTCATTATCGGACCTACCAAATCCATTGCGATCCTTTCAAAGGGGACCTCAATGATAGGAAGAGGTACCAGCTGGTTACGGAAATGTGGCATAGGTGCCGACTTCTGACACACAGGGCAGGAGGAACAATAATTTTCTATTTCCTTCATGACCCCAGGCCAATAGAATCTCTGCAATACCCTCTCTCTGGTTTTCTCTGTCCCCAGATGACCTCCCAGAATGTGCCCATGAGCCAATTCTAACACCAACTTCCTGTAAGATTTGGGCACTACAAGTTGCTCAATGGTTTCTTCTGCCCTTTGAGCCACTCGATACAGCAGGTCCCTTTCCATAGTGAAGTAAGGATAAGGGCAAGTCTTATCTGGGTTCACTAACTCGCCATCTATTTTCACCACATTTTCCCGTGCCTTTATTAGGGTGGGGTCTTTTAACTGTTCTGTGGCCAAATTTTCCCTGTGAACCTCAAGATCCGAAAACTCCACAGACGGCATGTTTTCATCTGAGGATGTTGGCTCCTCCCCAGTTTCTCGAGTTTCCCCTGCCAATACCGACAAGGGAAATTCAGGAGAGTCCTCACCACTCCCAGAGGAATTCTGGTCATCTTCCTGGTTTATAGGGGCACCAGTGGGGGGCTCAGGACAATCCCAGAGTTCACAGAATTTTGGAAAATCCCTTCCCAAAATAGCATCATGTGGTAAGTGAGACACTAACCCCACCTGATGAGAGAGGTTACCTTTGGGGGTCTCAAAAAACACTGAAGTTACAGGATACTCTCGGGTGTCCCCATGCACACAAATAACAGCCACCCGGTTCTTCCCAGAGACCTCTGTAGTAACTAATTCAGCTTTTATCAATGTTACCAGGCTACCTGAATCCAGCAACACATCAACATTTCTACCATTAATACACATTTTACATAAATGTTTCTCAGGTCCCCGAATGGCAGTGCATGCAACTGTCGCAAACAGCGACTGACGTCTCTCCCTTATAAAGTCACATTGCATAGGCTCATCCACAACGGGGCAATTGGCTGCAATATGTCCCTCTTGCCGGCAGCGGTAGCAAATAATCTTTTTCGCTGTCTCTTGCAGCATGGGCTTCCTGGGCTGCTCCCGCCAGACCTTAGGTAGAACTCCCACCCTCTCACTCTCTCCACCCTCACCCCTTGGAGTCATCTTACCCGCCACTGGGGATGATCTGATCTTAGGGTGGAAAGTCCGTGAGTCCCTGGAAGAGGTGGTCAGCTTCTCTGTAGCCAAGTACCTCTCAACCAGATCCACAAGTTTATCTGCATTTTCTGGGTCTCCATGGCTTACCCATTTTTGGATGGCAGTAGGAAGAGCTCTCAGGAAATGATCCTTAACAACACGTTCCACAATGTTTGGTGCGGTCAAAGTCTCTGGCTGCAGCCACTTCCTGCTCAGGTGAATGAGATCATACATTTGAGACCTGGGGGGTTTTCAAACCTGAAAAGTCCAATTATGCACACGCTGAGCCCGGACGGCCAGGGTGACACCCAGCCGTGCCAATATTTCTGTTTTTAGCACCACATAGTCTTTTGCTTGGTCAGGCTCTAGGTCATAATAAGCTTTCTGCGATTCCCCAGTTAACAGAGGGGCCACCAGTCCAGCCCATTGCTCTTTAGGCCACTTTTCCCTTTCAGCAGTCCTTTCAAATGTGGTCAAAAACACCTCTGGATCATCCTCTCCAGTCATTTTTGTCAATAAACGGCTCACACCAAAGGATGCGGTATTATTGTAACCACTTGCTTCATTGGTCTGCGGACGTTGCTGTATTAATATCTCTATTTTCTGTTGAAAACTCTGCTCTTGCTTCTGCAACAGGTCTATAAAGCGGGCTTCAGATTGCTGCTGTGCTTGTTGCTGAGCTTCCAGACTCTGCAGGTGAGCTTTCTGCTGGGCTGCAAGGCTCTGTTGTTGAGCTGCAAGGCTCTTTTGTAAAGCCGCATTTGTTTGCTGCTGATTTGCATTTGCTAGAGCCAGCTGTCTCAGTATCTCCTCCATGCTGGCCTTTAAAAAAAATTGAAAAAAAACTGCCAAAATTCTCCACCAACTGTGAGGGGTTAGCTCAGCAGCGGGTGTGTGTGACCCCCTGGATGGGTTCACAACACAAAATCAGGCACAGCAGACAGCGTTGTAGGTGCAAAAAACAAAAGATGCGGTTTATTTATGCTACATGCAGTGATACATATAACAGCCAAACAAAAAAAAACATGAAAATAAATCCTGGTCAGCTTGACCTCTAACTACACACTTAGATTCCCTGTATAACAACTGAGTGCAGCCTTGTCCCTGTTTCTGTTGTAGAGGTTTGCCACACAGGCGTTAACTCACCGCACAGAACAGATATCACACTCCCCAGTCTATACAACACAAAACTGGTTCCAGGATGGAGCATCTCCCTAAGCATGCTGTTTTTTTTTTGTAGAGGTCTTAATGAGCCCACTTACTTCAGCTGGGCTCATTAACTCTTCCCCTCTAATTGTAAAAGTCTGCATAAAGCCTGAATCTAGGGCACACATATTTCCCATCCTGGATACAACCAGGTGACTTTACCTGCGTGCTGCCACAATATATATATATATATATATATATTCATTTATTCATATAACGATTATTTTTGTGGTATAGAAGGTATCCTGCTGCTCATTTTATCACATATACCAAAATTAGAGCGGTTGTAAAGGTAAAAGTTTTTTTTGCCTTAATGTGTGCTGTGCAATAAGGTAAAAAAATACTTTTAATGGTAACACACCCTCCAGCTCACCCCTAAAAGCTCACCTGAACTTGACCTGGACCCAGCAATGTGCATGGATGGCAGTCAAAATCTACAAGCACAGAGCAGGGTTCAGGCTGAGTAGACGCAAACAGCCCAGCTTGAGAATGAACACACACAAGTGCCCCTATGTGAAGACGCTTCCCATGGGGGCGCTCAGTGGGGGGAGGGACAGGAGCTCTAGCAGGGGAACCCATCAGAGGTGGAGGATCAGGATGCAATGTTGTACCCAAATGAAATTTGCGTCCTTTTCTTCCCACAAATAGAGCTTTCTTTTGATGGAATTTGATTGCCTCTGCGATTTTTATTTTTTGCGATCTAAACGGAAAAAGACCGAAAATTTTGAAAAAAAAATATATTTTCTACCTTTTGTTATAAGAAAAATCGAATAAACTCAATTTTAGTCATACATTTAGGCCAAAATTTATTCAGCCCCATGTCTTTAGTAAAAAAAAATGCCAATAAGTGTATATTTATTGGTTTGCGCAAAAGTTATAGTGTCTACAAACTAGAGTACATTTTCTGGAATTTACACAGTTTTTAATTGACTGCCTATCTCATTTCTTGAGGTTCTAAAATGGCAGGGCAGTACAAACCCCACCCCCCAAATGCCCCCATTTTGGAAGGTAGACACCCAAAGGAAATTGCTGAGAGCCATGTTGAGCCCATTGAATATTTTTTTTTTTGTCCCAAGTGATTGAATAATGACAAAAAAAATAAATGTTTACAAAAAGTTGTCACTAAATGATATATTGCTTACACACACATGCCATGGTTATATGTGGAATTTCACCCCAAAATACATTTTGCTGCTTCTCCTGAGTACAGGGATACCACATGTGTGGGACTTTTTGGGAGCCTAACCGCGTATGGCATCCCGAAAACCAATCACCGCCTTCAGGATGTCTAAAGCCGTGTACACACGTAGCCATCTGTCCGACGTACTTAGTCTGGCGGACTTCCCGCCAGACTGTCCGTCGGACTTTCCGAACGGGCTACTTGCCCACACACGGCACTTTTTCAGCGGACTAATACGGCGTACTAAGTCCGCCGTACTATCCTCCCTACTTTTAAAATGAACGGACTCGCCCACACACGCGGAGGAAAGTCCGCTCATTTCAAACGTACGGCGGACTGGCATACACACGGCCGGATTGTCCGCCGAAATGCGAGTCCGGCGGGAAGATTGGAGTGTAAAACTACATTCTAAGTCCGCCGTACTTTCGGGTCAAAAAAGTATGCTGGAGGCTACACACGGGGGGATTGTCCGGCGGACTTGAGTTTGCTGGACTTTTCCACCCGCTTGTTTGATCGTGTGTACGCGGCATAAGGGTGCAAATTTTCACTCCTCACTACCTATCACAGTTTCGAAGGCCATAAAATGCCAAAATAGCACAACCCCCCCCCCCCCCAAATGACCCCATTTTAGGAAAGTAGACACCCCAAGCTATTTGCTGAGAGGCATGTTGAGTCCATGGAACATTTTATATTTTTCCACAGGAATATTACAAACTTTTTTTTTTTTTGCACAAAGTTGTCACTAAATGATATATTGCTCACACATGATATGGGCATATGTGAAATTACACCTCAAAATACATTCTGCTGCTTCTCCTGAGTACGGGGATACCATATGTGTGGGACTTTTTGGGAGCCTAGCCACGTACGGGACCCCCGAAAATCAAGCACCGCCTTCAGGATTTCTAAGGGCATTCATTTTTGATTTTTACTCCTCACTACCTATCACAGTTTTGAAGGCCATAAAATGCCAAGATGGCACAAAATCCCCCCCCAAATGACCCCATTTTGGAAAGTAGGCACCCCAAGCTATTTGCTGAGAGGCATGTTGATTCCATGGAATATTTTATATTTTGATCGGTGGGTATGCCCATCATTAGAATACCTCCCTTCATCCACCTACTTCTAATGATGGGCATACATGCACCGTTTATATATGCCAAAGCATGGGGGCATCCTCCCGCAAAAGTTATGCCACGTACACAAGGTCGGACTTTTCCACGGGCAAGCCTCAGTTGGAATTTTGACCGTATGTATGCGGCATTAGGAGCAAAATTGCTCCTCCACCCCTGCTGCCCCCATGCTTCGGCATATATGCTCTTTTTTTTAACTGTGGTGGTGAAATCACCTCCTACAGCATTGGAGTCATGGCTTTATGTATCGCGGGAGCAAACGCTGTTGCTGTCAAGATAAATAAATCTGCGCTGCAGCTGAATGGCGCACCTGAAAACAAAAAAAGTTAACAATAAAACACAGTAAACATAAAAAAAATTACATACCTGAAAAGCAACCATGATAAAACATAATAAAACATTGCAGAATAGAATACAGTAAAAAAGAACAACAATAGAGAGAGAGAATAGAGAGAGAACAATAAAACAACAACTATTTTTGGTTTTTATATTTTATATATTTTTTTGTGGGTTTTCTTTCACGTTTTTTTTTACACTTTTTTTTGTAACTGTAACAACTGTAACGGTTCGGGTCTCTCAAAATGCGATGGCATCTTGGGAGACCCTGTGTAAGTGTGTCCTAGCCTGTGAAATGCTGTATCCTACGCTAAAACTTCATTAGTGTGTGGTAGCGTTCAAAACATTCACCAATGCAAAAACCAGGATTGCCAGGACAGCGTGGACAATAATAACAGATGTCATGCCTATATCCGCGCTTGGTACAGACACAATATCTTCTTTGGGGGGCTTGTTGGGTAGGGGTACTCGGGAGGACATACGGAAAATACCTCTCATGCAACCGGCTTACTGCATTTGATTGGGAATGGTGAGGTGCAGAACCGTCTGGATACAGAAGTTCTGTGACAATCTCTTTCTGGAATATAAGAAAGAATAAAGTCCCGCCTGAAGCTCTGTATAGCACATGAGCGTTCAGCAAAGCCAATTGAAATAAGTAAACAGACACTTTTTTGTACCAGCATCTGGCCTTAAGGGCAACTAGATACGGGGCCAACAACTGCTCATTGAGGTCCACCCCACCCATATTTTGGTTATATTCATGGACACAGAGAGATTTCTCCACAATGCCAGTCGCCGTAGTAATTTGGACTGTCATGTATGCATGAAGGGAGGTAAGAAATAAAACATTCTTATTATCCCTCCATTTCATAGCGAGTAAGTTATTACACTGCAAGCAGGATCTCTCCCCCAGCCTAAAACGAGAATCTACAAACCCCTGGGGAAAGCCACCGCGATTAGGTCGCACGGTGCCACATGCTCCACTCTGCTGATCAAACAAATTACTAAACAGTGGCACGCTGGTGTAATAATTGTCCACGTACAATTGGTACCCCTTTCCAAATAAGGATGACACCAAGTTCCACACTATCTTGCCAGCGCTCCCTATGTAATATAGGCAGTTCTCCGGCTCTATGTAACTACCTTTTCCCTCATAAACTGTAAAGCTCCATACATAGCCTGTTGCCCTGTCACAGAACTTATAGAGCTTGACCCCATATCTGGCACTCTTGCTGGGAAGGTACTGTTTGAAAGATAAGTGGCCAGAAAATGTAATCAGGGACTCATCAACACAGACAACTTGATGAGGAAGAAACAAGGCTGCAAAATGTTGGTTGAAGTGGTTTATGAGGGGGCCGAATTTTGTAGAGCCGATCGTATTCAGGGTCTCCATGAGGACGACAAAGTTCATTGTCGTTGAAATGCAAGAACCGCAAGATCTGCTCGTACCGCTTCCTGGACATGGAGGTAGAGAACACGGGCATATGGTCAATTGGATGTGTGGACCAATACATCCGCAACGTCATGAATTTATGTATGCCCATGTTGAAGGAAAGGCCCAGAAAGGTCTTAAATTCAGAAACCCTAATTGGTTTCCAATCTCTGGCAAGGAAAGGCAACTGGGGATTAGTGGCGATGTGTTTACCAGCATATAAATTAGTTTGGTCCACAATAGATCTATAGAGATCTCCTGTGAAAAACAGCAAATAAAAATCAAGTGGCCTAAAATCAGCTGTTTCCACCTGAATACCGGGTTGGCCAGTAAATGGGGGAAGTACGGGTCATGTAGAAGTGGTGGCACTCAATCAGGATTGTCGAATTCTGCAGGAAGGACACTATGGGAATGACGGGGCTGCCTTTGTCTTCTTCTTGGTGGCAGCGGGACAATACTTGTGCTTGCCACCTCGCCAGCTTGAACTGCACTTCGGTGCCCCTGGACCCTCCCTTCTGTTGAGCGCCCCCACAGCAAGCAGCTTGCTATGGGGGCAAACTAGCTAAGCCACGGCCCGGCCCCTTTCTTTCCTCGTTGACTGACTGAATTTGATTGACAGCAGTGGGAGCCATTGGTGCCACATTGCTGTCTCAGCCAATGAGGAGGGGAGTCCCAGGCAGCCAAGATACTCCTACAACATCACTGGATCTAGATGGGGCTCAGGTAAGTATTAGGGAGTTGAGAGGGGTTGCTGCACACAGAAGGGTTTTTATCTTAATGCAGAGAATGCATTAATATAAAAAACATCCTGCGTTTACAATCACTTTAAAATTTTGAACACATTCCCCTCAATTCCAGTCTTATTGTGTGGAGATCTTTCCAAAAAAAGACATATACAGGAATTTAACCCTTTTTTTTTGTAGAAAAAGGGAACATCTACAGAGAGGTTCTTATTTCCCACTACATTCCTATTGGTAAGATTATCCTCACTTCAAAGTGATTACCTTCACACAAAGTGAGGAGAATTATCCCCAACAGGGATTAAGGCAACTAAAAAACTGTACTTAGTTTCCAACCATCCTTCACTCAGTACAAATAATTTAAAAAAAATTATGATTTGACAGAATTTGCAATTCGTGTATTCTACTAATTTTTTTTCAAATAATTTATTTTTCAGCAGGAAAGAAAGTCCAAACAATAGATCATAGATAGATTAGCAAACAACAAAGGATTCGCCCTGGGACTTTAAATGAAGTGGGTACTGTTTCCGCCAGTAAACATAACAGTAGTAACTATAATATATGGTTTATTCAAGTACAATTGTTTACATGGATAAATAACATCAACGGTTGCCAATATAAAATATATAAACAAGGAGTATTGGTACATAAATGTAGAAGTAGTACATGGTACACGGGCATCATACTACCCGACTAGTTTCGTGAGATCCAGCACAGTATTAGTTATAACAGCGCAGGGTAGGAGGGGTTGTAGGCCCCCCCATACTTACCACTGAGCTTGGCCATGGCTCCAGGTGTGCGGCCTCGAGACGGCAGCAGCGTATGCCTCCCCTGGGAGCTGAGGGGGCAGGATCAAATGGGACCCCATCCAGGGCCAAACGGAAAGCAGGCATGGCAAAGGTGTAGTAATGTATCCCTAGGGTCCTCATTGGTCAATAAAAAGTATAGGCTGTGAACATAAGTATGTTTGTCAGGCATCTGAAGTAGTAGAGTAAAATCAATAGATATTGGTATAAAGATATGTATGCATGAATGAAAGGCCTGAGCCAAAAGTTGTAGGGCCATGAAGATGGTTAGAAACCTAGGACAACAGGCGCTAGCGATTTCTGTCTCGCATTGGGAGCTGCGATGTGTATAAAGGTAGGCTTTTTCATGTCTCCTGCTGTCCCCATCTGCTTTCTGACACCTACACATCGGCACCATGTTTAGGCTTCAGAAGCATGGCGTCTGCGATTTTGCAGACATCGGCATAGCTGGACGCACTATATCATCAGATGGCATGGGGGTATGCTTGCATTTGCGTGCCTTCCTATGACAGTGGGTGCCTCCTGCACTCACATGTCAGCCATCCACACATGGTGTTGGGGGCGGAGTCTGCTGGGGCCTTCCGGGGTTAAATTGGAGGTCAGGCATGGCTTGGATTTCATTTCACTCTTCACTGAGGACACACACAGCTGTGGAGATTGCTTGCTGTGTCTCATTACTTTTATACTTAGGATATTCACCTGATTAAGGTACTTACCATATTCACCTTTTTGATACTTACCTTATTTAGGCACACTTGCATATCTCACACATTGTTTATCTTACGAGCACTTATTCTTATTTATTTATTTTTTTATTTTTTTGGATACTGATGATTTTTCCACACGAGTCCATCTTTCTTTTTTTCTTTTCTTACTTTGTCACCTGCCAGTACCCCCTTGCTACCCTATGGTTTCCACCATCTCCATGTCCCTACCATCCTTGATTCAGGCTTTACTTGGCTATACATATCTTTATGCCTATACTTATTGATTTTACTTTACTACTTTAGATGCCTGATAATCATATTTGTTTATAGCTTATACGCTTTATGGACTAATGAGGTTCCTAGGGATACATCACTACCCACACAATTGTAGTTCACCTCTTTCCCCCCTCTCTTTGTCCACTTTGTCACCTGGTAGTACCCCTCTGTTGTCCTAGGTTTCTAACCATCTTCATGGCCCTACAACTTTTGGCTCAGGCCTTTCATTCATGCATACATATCTTTATACCAATATCTATTGATTTTACTCTACTACTTCAGATGCCTGACAAACATACTTATGTTCACAGCCTATACTTTTTATTGACCAATGAGGACCCTAGGGATACATCACTACACCTTTGCCATGCCTGCTCTCCGTTTGGCCCTGGATGGGGTCCCATTTGATCCTGCCCCCTCAGCTCCCAGGGGAGGCATACGCTGCTGCCGTCTCGAGGCCGCACACCTGGAGCCATGGCCAAGCTCAGTGGTAAGTATGGGGGGGCCTACAACCCCTCCTACCCTGCGCTGTTATAACTAATACTGTGCTATATTGCCAAACATATATATTTCTGTTCATCCTAGGTACGTTGTTACACACATCCACCCCTGAAGAGCGAGCTGGATCTCACGAAACTAGTCGGGTAGTATGATGCCCGTGTACCATGTACTACTTCTACATTTATGTACCAATACTCCTTGTTTATATATTTTATATTGGCAACCGTTGATGTTATTTATCCATGTAAACAATTGTACTTGAATAAACCATATATTATAGTTACTACTGTTATGTTTACTGGCGGAAACAGTACCCACTTCATTTAAAGTCCCAGGGCGAATCCTTTGTTGTTTGTTATATATTACAGGGATGGAAGTGTGTCACTGGGGACACCAGACCTTTTCCTTTATCTATAGATAGATTAGCGGTACACCAGTATGCATAGAACAGTCATAACTCAGTAACTCATTAACTCAATAACAGTCAATACATGAAAAATGAACATAAACAATTAAACACAATTTACAGAGTGTATCTGTCCAGTATACATACAACAAAACCTTCGATAGACTATAGAAGGAAAAAAACCTAATGAGACTGGTCACCACGAGGAGAACGTGGGCAAATCCTTGCATTTTTAGTTTTATTAAAGCAATATGGTAAGGAATTAAATAGATGGATATGTAGAAATAGATAGAAGAGAGAGAAAAGACAGAAAGTAAGATGGAGGGGAAACTGGAAAAAAAAAGGGGGGGGGGGGGTGATGTTAACCTGAAGGTGGAACTTGCAATCAGCAAATTTATGATTCAAACAGGGCTTTAAACTCATCAGAGTAGACAAAAATATTCCATAATGTCCAAGCTTTATTGTATTTTTCGCATTTATGCTGCAAAGTGAGGACCAAGTCTTCCATCTTGTTGATTTCCTCCACTTTATTAAGCCAAAGGCCTATGGTCGGTGGTTGTGGACACTTCCAGTTAGAGGGGATACAGGATTTGGCAGCATATAAGTGACAAAGAATTGAACGTTTGTAAAATTTAACTGGAATGGTTGAAACATGTAGAAGAAAAAAGACCGGATCATTAGGAACCTCATAGTCAGTAAATTTTTGAACAATCCTCCTAACCTACTAACAAAAATAATCATGTTTGGAACAGGACCAGAAGACATGTAGCGTGTGCCACATCCCTCCTGGCATCTCCAACATTGGTCAGCGGTAGCTGGGAAGAATTTATGTAATGGGGGCGGCGTATGGTACCACCCCGTCACAAGTTTTCTACTACATTTTTTATGTTCTCTAAAACCACTGGAGCCTAAGGTGCCATTTAAAATCACACAAGGTCAGTGGTTATTTGTTCCAGTGCCAGACTTAGCGTCTCCGGTGGCTCGCAATCTATCTACACAGTGCTCCACAGGGATGCCTGTAGTAAATCCTTCTGTATTGTGTTTACATTTGAAGTGATATAACACTAAGACTGATATCACAGCACTTCCTCTTAGTAAGGAGTCTGTATAGAGCTGTTGTGTCTCTGTTCAACATATTTTTACAGCAATAGATCACTGCTATGGTAAACTATTGCTGCCTGATAGCAGCCACAAATGGATCACTATTGGTAGTGATCTGCTACTGCACAGCTGTGTGGGTGTCTAGTTCAGATTTCCACAGACCTGATCTAGACCCCATGAAAAAAAGTATAAAAAGTGTAAAAAGACTCTGAGCCTTGGAACTAATGATGGTTTAATGATGGTTTAATGTGCTTTAAGCAAAATCTTATCAGCTATTAAAACCAGCATGACCTGGTGCCATGTATTTTTCAGTTATCTCACATTCCAATATACCCTTGTACATAATCTCTGTATTAAAAAGCTGTACAACATAACATGAGAAAGCACCTGGGCCCCCATCAGTGCCTTATAACCACTTACGGTCCGCGCGCCGTCGTTAAATGTCGGATCTTTGATGTGGAATATCGTTGTTATGGCAGCAGGTAGCTGTCATAACCCCAGTATGCTCTTCTTCAGCGGGCGGTCCGCTTTAAGATAACAGTGTTCTCTGTGGCAGATTCATTGCAAGACCAGTTATTGGTAGCTGACCTCCGCGCTCCGGTGCCCTCCACCGCTTACCGGAGCCGCCGGCAGCGCCGGAGGCGATCGGATCCTGTCCCCTGCATGTCATGAAGCTGAGTGAGGGGAAGATGGCCCCCACCCGACTCTATACCATTTCAGAGTGGAAGCGACATCAAAATGTCACTTTCACCCATAAGGGGTATTTTTTTTTTCAAACTACATTTTTTTTTATTGCATTTTAGTGTAAATATGAGATCTGAGGTCTTTTTGACCCCATATCTCATATCTAAGAGGTCATGTCATCCTTTTTTTCTATTAAAAGGGATGTTTACATTCCTTGTAATAGGAATAAAAGTGACCCATTTTTTTTTAAAAGAACAGTGTAAAAATAAAAAATAAAAAGTAACATAAATAAGAAAAAAAAGTAAATTTTTTTTCACGTGCCCCATCCCGCCGAGCTCGCATACAGAAGCGAACGCATACGTGAGGAAGGAAAAAGTCACGTGATCTGACACAACACGTCAGGAGGAGCCAGTGACATCACTCTGGTGCTCTGTCACACGGGAGGTGCAGTGAGGAGGAGTAAGCTCTCTACGAACTTGAGCGTTACTACACGCTTGCAATATTATATTTATGTGAGTGCATTCAATAATTATATAAGTCAGGATTAATCTAGAAATATTGCACAATGTCATTTATCTTTTTTCTGTTTGAGAATCAACACACATGGAGAAGCTGGTAACTCATGAAAAAACATCCTCTGAAGTCAGTCTGATCGTTATTTTGAAAAGTGACATTTATTTCTGCCTTGCTTGGAAGGTGAGCGGGCAGTTCACACATAGGTGGTGGTGAACATTTATATATTTATATTTGTTGCATGAACAAAGGAATTTCACACATTTATATATGAGCTGTGTGAAGTTGGCACCCCATGTTTGTAAAACCTGAATAAAAATATACCATTCGTTTGTGCCGCGTTTGTGCTGATTTGTGCCGCAAAAATTAGCGTTTGTGCCGGTTCGGTTTCTGAGATATTAAACATTCAATTTAATGCAAGCCCCGCCCACTTTGCACCCCACGTTGCTGAATTTGAAAAACAAACGCGCCATTCGTTTGTGCCGCGTTTGTGCTGGTTTGTGCTGCAAAAATAAACGTTTGTGCCGCTTTGGTTGCAGAGATATTGTGCGTTATATGTTGTGAAACCCCGCCCATTTTGCACCCCATGTTACCGAATTTGAAAAACAAACGCGCCATTCGTTTGTGCCGCGTTTGTGCTGGTTTGTGCTGCAAGAATAAACGTTTGTGCCGCTTTGGTTGCAGAGATATTGTGCGTTATATGTTGTGAAACCCCGCCCATTTTGCACCCCATGTTACCGAATTTGAAAAACAAACGCGCCATTCGTTTGTGCCGCGTTTGTGCTGGTTTGTGCTGCAAAAATAAACGTTTGTGCCGCTTCGGTTGCAGAGATATTGTGCGTTATATGTTGTGAAACCCCGCCCATTTTGCACCCCATGTTACCGAATTTGAAAAACAAACGCGCCATTCGTTTGTGCCGCGTTTGTGCTGGTTTGTGCTGCAAAAATAAACGTTTGTGCCGCTTCGGTTGCAGAGATATTGTGCGTTATATGTTGTGAAACCCCGCCCATTTTGCACCCCATGTTACCGAATTTGAAAAACAAACGCGCCATTCGTTTGTGCCGCGTTTGTGCTGGTTTGTGCTGCAAAAATAAACGTTTGTGCCGCTTTGGTTGCAGAGATATTGTGCGTTATATGTTGTGAAACCCCGCCCATTTTGCACCCCATGTTACCGAATTTGAAAAACAAACGCGCCATTCGTTTGTGCCGCGTTTGTGCTGGTTTGTGCTGCAAAAATAAACGTTTGTGCCGCTTTGGTTGCAGAGATATTGTGCGTTATATGTTGTGAAACCCCGCCCATTCTGCACCCCATGTTACCGAATTTGAAAAACAAACGCGCCATTTGTTTGTGCGGCGTTTGTGCTGGTTTGTGCTGCAAAAATAAACGTTTGTGCCGCTTTGGTTGCAGAGATATTGTGCGATATATGTTGTGAAACCCCGCCCATTTTGCACCCCATGTTACCGAATTTGAAAAACAAACGCGCCATTCATTTGTGCCGCGTTTGTGCTGGTTTGTGCTGCAAAAATAAACGTTTGTGCCGCTTTGGTTGCAGAGATATTGTGCGTTATATGTTGTGAAACCCCGCCCATTTTGCACCCCACGTTACCGAATTTGAAAAACAAACACGCCATTCGTTTGTGCCGCGTTTGTGCTGGTTTGTGCTGCAAAAATAAACGTTTGTGCTGCTTTGGTTGCGGAGATATTGTGTGTTATATGTTGTGAAACCCCGCCCACTTTGTACCCCATGTTACAGAATTTGAAAAAAAAGCGCCATTCGTTTGTGCCGCGTTTGTGCTGGTTTGTGCTGCAAAAATAAACGTTTGTGCTGCTTTGGTTGCGGAGATATTGTGCGTTATATTTTGTGAAACCCCGCCCACTTTACACCCCACATTGCTGAATCTTAAAAACAAAAGCGCCATTTGCTTCTGCCAGGTTTTTGCTGGTATAGTTGCAGAGATATTGAGCAGTATATATTGTCAAACCACAACAACTTAGCACCTCGTTATTAAATCATACATACAACTAGATTTATTTGCTAATGGTTTGTGCAGATTTGGTGGATATTATACATGTTTTACTTCATATGCATAGTTTTGCCACCCCCACAGGGATCCCCCCCTTTCCGATTCTCTAGTGCTGAATGGAAGAACAGACAGGGAGGGGGCGGGCACAGATGGCTCTGGCTCTAGTGAGCCAGAGCAGTTGTCAATCAGGCGGCAGGGTGGATCTCGACAGTATTGTCAGGATCTGTACCGGCTGCAGCATTGATCTGCACTGGCAGGATTTAGTGGGCAATGGCCCGCCACATGCACATGAGTTTTTTTGTCACAGGAGAACATACTAAATGTCACCTTGTGAACAAAAAGAGAACTAAGGCCAAAAAAAGTTGGGACATAGTTCTCTTTTAACATAAGTTTAAACCAGACGTTAACCAAGAAAAACATTACTCCAGCAGGAGAGAGAGGTTCGGAGTGGCCATCTACAACTTTCAAGCAAAAAAAATGAAGAACTAAGCTTGCAGGTGGGAGATACAGTGCAGATATTTGATTTGTTCCTCCAAGTGAATCCTCTGTACCACCCTTCATATGTCTCAAAGTAGGGGATATTTCCAGCTGCACATACTCATCAGAAAGAAGTGCAGATGACGGAGGGGCGGAGTTACTACATGGCGCCAAGCAGCAGCGTGATGCTGTGAGCTCCTAGGCATCCCCCCCGAGCGAATAAGCTAAGTGAGCCTGAATTTCCGTGTTAAAGCTGATTTGTGCCCCCACCATGGTAGCTGCTTTTCGGTCTGTTACGTGCTGCTATCCACCTGCTACCTACCCAGTTTCCGGATCTCAGCTGGTCAGTCGTCTGTCTCCCCACTGTCCCTGGTTGATCGACCCGCAGTGAGCCATCTACTGGGCGGCAGTGGAGTAGCATGGGTTGTCAGCACCCGGGTCAAGGCAAGTAATTTGCACCCCCTAACCTGCGGACTTTTAGCACTCCCCGAGTCCCTTCAAATACAATAGCAGTGACCTACCTGATTCCTATACTGACCACTACACTAACCTACTTGATTAATTCCTTTACTGACCATTACACACTACACTGACCACTATACTATACTGTCCACTACACTGACCACTATACTATACTGACCACTGTACTATACTGACCACTACACTACACTGACCACTATACTGTCCACTGCACTACACTGTCCACTACACTGACCACTATACTATACTGTCCTACATTACACTGACCACTACACTGTCCACTATACTGACTACTATACTGTCCACTACACTGACCACTATACTGTCCGCTACACTATACTGACCACTACACTGATCACTACACTATACTGCCCACTACACTGTTCACTAGGGATGAGCTTCGTGTTCGAGTCGAACATACATTCAACTCGAACATCGGCTGTTCGACCGTTCGGGGAATACCGAATGTTATGGGCTGTTCGTGCCAAATTCGTGTGGCGCTCATGGCCCACAATGCACTGCGCCACCGCAGTGCATTGCTGGCTCATGATTGGCCAAGCATGCACTGTGACCCCGCATGCTTGGCCAATCACAGCGCCGACAGCAAGGAGAGCCATGATTGGCCACAGGCAGGATGCCTGTGGCCAATCATAGCTCAGGCTGTGTAGTACACGCCCCACACTATATAAGGCCGCCAGCGCAGCGGCCTTGTGTAGTGTATTGGCGTCTGTAGGAGTTAGTGGGTGTTCTGTGTACCTTCAACACAGTATACACGTTTATTATCGGACGATTTTTCGTTCTTGCTCTTCTGCAGTGGTTGTTGTCTGCGTGCCCTGACCGCAGTATACACCATGATATCCACCTATATAGCTAGCTATATTTCTCTTTTTTTAATAGAGCTTGCAGTCAGTTGTAGGAGATTGTGCGTGCTGTCTGCGTGCCCTGACCGCAGTATACACGGTTATATCCACCTATATAGCTAGCTATCTTGCTCTTTTTAAATAAAACTTGCAGTCAGTTATAGGAGATTGTGCATGCTGTCTGCGTGCTCTGAACGCAGTATACACCGTTATATCCACCTACATAGCTCTTCTCTAATTGAGCCATCTGTAGGAGTTAGTGGATGTTGTGTGCCTCCAGCACAATATACACTACCCGAATGCTGGTTTTCCCATCTCTCTTCAGGCCATTACCATGTCTGGAAGGCCAACAAGGAGAGGCAGACAGACACGAGCCGATAAAAGAGGGCAAGCAGGCTCTGTGTCTAGAGACAACAGTGCTGGTCGTGGACGCGGTGCATCGTCATCATCAGCACATGGCCATGAGACACGCTTGTCCTTCTTTTCGGCAGCTGGACATGTTAAGCCGCAACATGCCGAAGACTTGGTAGAGTGGATGACCAAGCCCTCTTCATCCTCCTCATCCTCTCTCACCCAGGCTCAGGGTACTAGCAAAGAAGCTGCCAACCCATCGTCTTCCCGCCTCTCAATGTCATCATCAGTGACTCCTTCCCTTGACCCACCACGTCCTCCTGAGGAGTCTCCTGAACTGTTTGAGCACAGTGTTGGGTACATGCTCCAGGAGGATGCCCAGTGTTTTGTAGGCTCTGATGATGATACTCAGCTAGAGGAAGGCAGTAGCATGAGCGCAGAGAGAGGGGATGCTCAAGAAGGACAGCAATCTGGCAGTCATGTTCCACAAGCTGCAGCATACTGCCAGGTTTGTCCAGCGATGAAGAGGGAGGGGATGATGAGGGCACTGACTCCACGTGGGTGCCTCATAGGAGGGAGGAGGAGGAGGCACATGTCCAACGAGGCAGGATGCCCTCCGGGGGCCAGCTTAGGGGCAGCACACTGACTGAATCACACCGCAGAGCTCTGCCTGTGCAGGGCGCTGCCTCTGCGCGTTATTCTAAAAGTTCTTTGGTGTGGGCCTTTTTTGAGACGAGTGCATCAGATCGCACCGCTGCTATTTGCAACATATGTCTCAAGCGTATCTCGCGTGGCCAAAACATTAGCCGCTTGGGCACCATATGCTTGACCAGACATATGTTGACCTGCCATGCAGCTCGTTGGCAAGCATACCTCAAAGACCCACACCAAAGAACAAAGCGGGCCTCTCCTTGCTCCTCATCAGCTGGCATCTCCAACCCCACTAGACCTTCAGTCCTCTCTGAAACCTGCTCTGAGAGGAATGAAGGTGTAGAATTAGGTGTGTCACAGCCAAGTGCTTCCGGGCACTCTGCTAGCAGTACACCCACGTCCGATTATAGCAGGCAAATGTCCCTGCCCCAGCTGCTGGACCGTTGAAAGAAGTTCACTCCCAGCCATCCACATGCCCAGCGGTTGAATGCTAGCTTGGCCAAATTGCTAGCACTTCAACTGCTGCCTTTTCAGTTGGTAGACTCTGCCCCCTTCCGTGAGTTTGTACAATGTGCGGTCCCTCAGTGGCAGGTCCCCAAACGACACTTTTTCTCACGGAAGGCGATTCCGGCTCTCTACCGGCATGTGAAAGGCAATGTCCTTGCCTCGCTAGACAGGGTGGTCAGCGGTAAGGTGCATATTACCGCTGACTCATGGTCCAGCAGGCATGGACAGGGACGTTACCTGTCTTTCACGGCCCATTGGGTCACTCTTCTGGCAGCTGGGAAGGATGCAGGACAAGGTGCAGTAGTGTTGGAGGTTGTTCCACCACCACGCCTCCAAAATGCTACTACTGGTTGTGACACACCTCTCTCCTCCACCCCCTCCTCTTCTTCTTCCTCCATGGCCTCTTCCAGTGCTCGGTCCTCAGAACCAGCGGTGCTCCGTAGGCATTCCAGGGGCTACGCAAGTACGCAGGCAATACGATGCCATGCCGTGCTTGTGCTGGTTTGTTTGGGGGACAGGAGCCACACTGGGGCAGATGTTTTGTCAGCTCTGCAGGGGCAGGCCGAGAGGTGGTTGACGCCACGCCAGCTTAAGCCAGGAATGGTGGTTTTCGACAATGGCACCAACCTCCTCTCCGCCCTCCGACAAGGACAACTGACCCATGTGCCCTGTGTGGCTCACGTCCTTAACCTGGTGGTGCAACCGTTCTTGGGCAGGTACCCGGGCTTACAGGATGTCCTGAAGCAGGCCAGGAAAGTCTGTGTGCATTTCCGCCGATCATTTAATGCCTGTGCTCGGCTGGCTGAGCTCCAAAAGGAGTTGAACCTGCCCAAGAACTGACTTACATGTGACATGCCCACCAGGTGGAACTCAACGTTGGCCATGCTGCAGTGGCTGCACACGCAGCAGAGGGCCATCAATGAGTACCTGTGCGACTATGGCACCAGGACAGGGTCAGGGTAGCTCGGTTTTTTCTCACCACGCCAGTGGGGCATAAGGGATGCATGCACTGTCCTGTCACCGTTTTAGGAGGCCACAAGGATGGTGAGCAGTGACAGTGCATGCATCAGTGACACTGTACCTCTTGTCCACCTCTTGGAGCATACGCTGCATGGAATAATGGACGGGGCACTTGAGGCAGAACAGAGGCAGGAAGAGGAGGGCTTCCTAGCCTCTCAAGGCCCCCTTTATCAGGACAGTGTTCCTGCTGTGCCACCCATCACACAGGAAGAGGATGAGGAGGAGGAGGAGAAGGATGATTGTGTCAGCATGGAGGTGGATGCTGGCACTCAGCATCAGCAGCAGCAGCAGTCTTGTAGGGATGATTTACAGTCCCAAGAAACCCGTGGACTTGTACGTGGCTGGGAGGAGGTAGCTGCAGATCATGTTGTCATTAGTGACCCAGAGGACTCCGGACCGAATGCCTCAGCTACCCTATGCTGCATGGCCTCCCTGATCTTGCAAAGCCTGCGGAAGGATCCTTGTATTCTTCGGATCAAGGAGAGGGACCATTACTGGCTGGCCACTCTCCTTGATCCACGGTACAAGGGTAAGGTTGCCGACCTTATCTTGCCGTCGCAGAGGGAGCAGAGGATGAGACATCTTCGGGAGGCCTTGCAGAAAGGTCTGTGCAACGCGTTCCCAGAGACTGGGAGGTTACAAACTCCTGGTCCTGGACAACGTGTTGCTGAGGCATCGGTCAGAAGGAGCGGTGGAGAAGGTGGCCGTCTGACCGATGCGTTCAGACAATTTTTTAGTCCGCAGCCCCAAGGTATGATCGGTTCCAGCAACCATCGCCAGCGTCTGATTTACATGGTGCAGGAATACCTAGGGGCAAGGTCAGACTTGGACACCTTTCCCACCGAAAATCCTCTGGCTTACTGGGTCTTGAAGATGGATCACTGGCCAGAGCTTGCACAGTATGCAATTGAGCTACTAGCCTGTCCTGCATCCAGCGTTCTTTCGGAACGCACCTTCAGTGCTGCTGGTGGCTTTTTTACCGATCACAGGGTGCGCCTGTCCACCGACTCAGTTGATCGACTGACCTTCATCAAGATGAATCAGTCTTGGATCACCCACAGCTACCAAGCACCTGAAGCTGATGTAACCGAATAATTTTTTTTGAAATATCACATCCCTTCAAGACTACCTATGCTGATGCTGAGTGACTGTCCTGTTATGTTGATTGTCTATCCTCTTCCTCCTCCGCTGATATGTTGGAAGAACATTTTTGGTTCTGGGTGATGTCACCAGCCCAATTTTACAGCCCCTGTTTAACAGGGGCGTTTAATTACAATTTTTGATGCAATGCTTTGCAGCAGGGCTCATTCCTGCACCACAACTAGAGTACATGGGAGAGGTTGCAGTGTCGTGGCACCAGCACCAGTGCCTAAGGCCCAATTTTTCAGCCCCTGTTTAACAGGGGCATGTAATTACAATTCTTGATATAATAGTTCACAGGAGGGCCCCGTTCCTGTGCCCACCCAGAGTAACGGTGAGGACTTATAGTGTTGTGGCACCAGCACCACAACCACCAAAGGTCAATTTTTCTACCACTGTTCAACAATGGCATGTAATTACAATTCTTGATATAATCGTTCACAGCAGGCCCCTACTTTCAAACATCCAACTTACAAACATCTCCTACTTGCAAACGCAAGGAGACAACAGCAAGTGAGATGAAAAAAGATGGACGACAAAACAAATTATACAGGGGTGATAACCCTTCCCTATGTTTTCCAAAAAGCTTAAAAAAAAATTTTGTGACTGGAGCTACACTTTAAAAATGTACCAGTTGAAAATTACAAACAGATTCTACTTAACACAACAAACCTACACAGTCCCTGTCTTGTTTGCACTGCCTGTATACTGCTGTTCTGAGTATATAGGGCCTGGTGTCCCCACATCTTTCCTTTTTGTAATATGGGTACAGGGTTCCCCTTAATATCTGTACAAGATCCAAAGGGGCTGGTAATGGGCGGGGGGGGCTACCCATGCCATTTTTCTCAATGATTTTCATCCATATTGCCGGAACCAGATATAACATTAAAACCGCAAGCAGTTTTAAATGATGTTATTTCCGTTTAATGTCATTTTGTGCAGGGACTGTTCTAAACACGGGAAACACGTGGCACTTCACAGGCATACTACAGACACCCCCCAGGCACGATATTTAAAGGAATATTTCACTTTTTTTTCACTTTAATCGTCATTAAAATCAGTGCTCCCGCCAAAACGGCCATTTTTAAAAACATTTTAGGCATTGACCCATGTCCCCTGGGGCAGGAGTCAGGTCCCCAAACCCTTTTTAGGACAGTATCTTGCATATTAGCCATTAAAATTAGCACTTTTTATTTCAAACGTTTGAGTCCCATAGACTTCAATGGGGTTCTAACGTTCGTACGAATTTGCGGTCCGTTCGAAAGTTCTAATGCGAACCGAACTGGGGGGTGTTCGGCTCATCCCTAGTTTAAAGCATTTCTGTATGTTACTACAATGATTTTACATTCTGGCTACCCCTGAACAAAGGATGTATACAGTACATAGGGACATCAGTTATTAACACAACTAGTGTTGTCACCTGACCACTATATTAGGTTGATGTGCTAGTATTGCAAAAAAAATTGTTTGTATACACACAGCAAACACACGATCACCTATTCCAAATGTATTATTTTCACTGCAATTGAATACATTGCATAATTATTAATAATAAGTAAAATTAAAGATGTTAAAAATAAATTTACCCTGGATTCCCTGAGCTAGAATGAAACCATCAAGCAAAAAGTTGTTCGAGCTCCAATGCTGCCTTTTCCAGGGTACAGTATGAAGTGCAGTGCTCGGCACAGTGGGAGGAGCTTTACATTAAGGAAACCCAAGCTGAGTATAGGTTCTGTAAGTTCTGTCTGTAAGATGTAGTAACAAGGTGTAAAGTCAGTGTGGTTTCACAACATATAACACACAATATCTCCGCAACCAAAGCGGCACAAACGTTTATTTTTGCAGCACAAACCAGCACAAACGCGGCACAAACGAATGGCGCTTTTGTTTTTCAAATTCGGTAACGTGGGGTGCAAAGTGGGCGGGGTTTCACAACATATAACACACAATATCTCCGCAACCAAAGCGGCACAAACATTTATTTTTGCAGCACAAACCAGCACAAACGCGGCACAAACGAATGGCGCATTTGTTTTTCAAATTCGGTAACATGGGGTGCAGAATGGGCGGGGTTTCACAACATATAACGCACAATATCTCTGCAACCAAAGCGGCACAAACGTTTATTTTTGCAGCACAAACCAGCACAAACGCGGCACAAACGAATGGCGCGTTTGCGTTTCAAATTCGGTAACGTGGAGTGCAAAATGGGCGGGGTTTCACAACATATAACGCACAATATCTCTGCAACCAAAGCGGCACAAACGTTTATTTTTGCAGCACAAACCAGCACAAACGCGGCACAAACGAATGGCGCGTTTGTTTTTCAAATTCGGTAACATGGGGTGCAAAATGGGCGGGGTTTCACAACATATAACGCACAATATCTCTGCAACCAAAGCGACACAAACGTTTATTTTTGCAGCACAAACCAGCACAAACGCGGCACAAACGAATGGCGCGTTTGTTTTTCAAATTCGGTAACATGGGGTGCAAAATGGGCGGGGTTTCACAACATATAACGCACAATATCTCTGCAACCAAAGCGGCACAAACGTTTATTTTTGCAGCACAAACCAGCACAAACGCGGCACAAACGAATGGCGCGTTTGTTTTTCAAATTCGGTAACATGGGGTGCAAAATGGGCGGGGTTTCACAACATATAACGCACAATATCTCTGCAACCAAAGCGGCACAAATGTTTATTTTTGCAGCACAAACCAGCACAAACGCGGCACAAACGAATGGCACGTTTGTTTTTCAAATTCGGTAACATGGGGTGAAAAATGGGCGGGGTTTCACAACATATAACGCACAATATCTCTGCAACCAAAGCGGCACAAACGTTTATTTTTGCAGCACAAACCAGCACAAACGCGGCACAAACGAATGGCGCGTTTGTTTTTCAAATTCGGTAACATGGGGTGCAAAATGGGCGGGGTTTCACAACATATAACGCACAATATCTCTGCAACCAAAGCGGCACAAACGTTTATTTTTGCAGCACAAACCAGCACAAACGTGGCACAAACAAATGGCGCGTTTGTTTTTCAAATTCAGCAACATGGGGTGCAAAGTGGGCGGGGCTTGCATTAAATTTAATGTTTAATATCTCAGAAACCGAACCGGCACAAACGCTAATTTTTGCGGCACAAATCAGCACAAACGCGGCACAAACGAATGGTATATTTCTATTCAGGTTTTACAAACATGGGGTGCCAACTTCACACAGCTTTTATATATGTATTTTTTTGTGATGCCATTTCTGTATTTTAAAGGGCATTGTGCAATATTATTCAGAGGTTGTTTTTTAGCACACTATTACTTTTATATAACTAATATTGTTGGTGTCAGATCACTACCCAATGGTTGCAGCTGATTTAATTTAGTAATCTTTTAATATAGCCAGGTTTTAAATTGTATCAGCACTTAAGTTATTTCACACTACAGAAAAAAAATACATAATGTTTGGGGGTTCTAAGTAATTTTCTAGAAAAAAAATGATTTTAACTTGTAAACAACAAGTTTGAAAAATAGGCCTGGTCCTTAAGTGGATTAGGATGAAATATGATTTTGGGATTGTCATTGGGCGTGGGAGTGGCAAAAATCCTTATTGACACTATAGTTCTATGACCAATGCAGAATAGGTCTTCAAATACCTCTAAAAACATAGTGCTTATTTACAACCATAAAAAATTAGGCACAAAGAGAATTCATAAAATGAATAAAGGGTGAGCCAATAAAAAAAAAATCTGTCTTGTATAGGTGGTAGGCACTCTATCATGTATTTTTATTATCATGTAAATATTTGCCTGTGGGCTTGATTCTATTAAAATAAATTGTCTTTTAATAAAGTCAATGAAGTATTTCTGCATATGTAGCAATGTACATCAGGTCACCAGACAAGCAGATGTCACAGAAATTGTCTTGCCTGTTAAATCAGCTGTATAAGCAGAATAAAACAGGCTTCAGTGTAGCCTGCTACATTTACCAGGTTTGGATGCAGGTCATACATATCCTCGGGCCTCTAATAATCCAAATCTTAGCAATTAAAATTCAAATCATGTCTATAATAAATTGTATCTACATACTAGTAAAGCATTGGCATTGCAAATTGATTCAGTAATGTGAATATATTTCAGGCTAAGTTTGTGTTTTCATATTATTCCCTTAAATCAGTGTGCTTGATTTTTTTTTTTTCCCTTTAGTCAGATCAGGTCATGTTTAACAATTTGTTTTTCACCATAGTAACTCCTTTAATGCAGAAGAAACTTCTGAACACAGAAGGAAGCAATAGATCCCAGAGACATGTGTTAAGCTGTTTATCTCTGGCAAGCTGCCCTTGGAACGCATATCAAGACAGTTCCTCCCTTCCTGCAATTTCATTCTCCACCTGCCTTAGATACACATGTTGTTTCTTGACAGATGTGAAGAAAAGTGATATATATATATATATATATATATATATATATATATTTATATATATATATTTATTTATATTTATTTATTTATTTATTTATTTATTTATTTTTTGGTTTTTTTTGTTTTCAAATATTCATTTTCATTAAGTAAAGTTAAGTTAAGTAAACCTGTCACTTTGCCTATTCAGAGCAATTTTACAGATTTCCTTACAGCCCAGTTTATCTGCTACTAATAACTTCCCAGCACTCCTCCACCACCCCATTTTCCAGCTGGACCATTTGGAAATACATCTAGTACTTCTGGGTCAAAGAGAGCGTGTGACCTATCTAATTATAGTTGCACGTTTCCTGGAGTAAGTCTTAAAGTGTTTGTTAACCCCCCCCCCAAAAAAAAAAAAAAATCCTGGTCCCTTAAAGCAAACTGTAAAAAAAAATCTGGCTGATCCTGCCACTTCATGTGTTCTCCTCTCTGCGCTGACCACAAAAATCAGGGCTGCTGAGCTGGTACCATGTGATAACTGTGGACCTGCATCAGCATGTGCATGGATAAAGTATATTACTACAGTACAATACTGAGGTCCTGCCTCCTGTAAGAATGTTCCTCGATTTATGACATCGCTTTGCAAAGTAAAAGAGCTTGATTGTGTTACAGTTCCTCTTTTTTACAGTCTATCAAGGAGTATATTTAACAACACTTAATTCTGTTTTTGTGCAATATTCACAACTCCAAATACATCAAAAAGAAAGTATAATATATATTATTCCTAATCTGCTGGCAATGAGTACAGCGCTCTAAAAGTGCACTGCCCCCACTGCGCCAATAAATAATCAGTGACAAACTATCAGTGAAAATAAAAAAAAAGGGTAAATACAAAATCAAAAACAAATGTCAGTGAAAAACACAAAGCTGCTACTTTAGTGAAAATGATACTTATAAGAATAAATGATACCTCCAAATGTGCACTGCAAAAATATTTAAAGGATAATTTAAGTAGCGCTCATAATGTAACAAATGTGCAAAGTGAAAATGCTCAATCTATCACCCCGTGATGCAGTGATATAGAGAACTACAAGTCCATTAAACAGAATGTTGAAAATCACACAAAGGAGACAATCTTCACAAACTCCTTCAAACTTCCACCACACCAATGTGCTCGTGACACCTCGCTCAATGGAAATGCACTCACCGACTGATGTTGCCTCCCACTTTCGTGTTTGGCAAAAAAAGCAGTATAAACCCCACTTGGGTCTATCCCTCGATCATTCCAGGCAAGGCTTATCAATATGTAAAAAGTAAACTAAAATGCTCCACATAGCGTGATACCGTTTAAAATTTATTTAAACAACTCACACATCACTTCAATATATCCACTCACATGTTAAATAAAAAATGCCAGCATCAATTGAAATAATCACAGCAAACTTTCACCAAAAATGGGTGATGCACTGCGGTTACAGCGGAACTCTAAGTGTGCTCTATAAGCTCTCACCATTTAGAAATATTTTATTAATTGACAACTTGTTTAAACAAATATACTTTCATTTCCTTTCCTGCATTTTCCAAAAACATGTTGCAAAAAAAAAAAAAAAAAAATTTCAAAAGACTTACTATGCCTTTCAGAAAATACATTGGGACAATGGCGGCTGCTCCAAATTTTTGGGGGCGCAAACAAACTAAAAAAAAAAACATTAATTGCAGCCTCACTGTGTCATCAAACGCAGCCCTGTGCTATCAAATGCTGCCACTATGCCCATCAAAGGCAGCCACTGTGCCATCAAATTCTGCCACTGTGCCCATGAAATGCAGCAACTGCGCCCATTAAACGCTGTCACTATGCCCAACAAACACTGGCGCTGTGCCATCAAATGCTGCCACTGTGCCCATCAAACGCAGCCACTGTGCCCAATGCCCATCAAACGCTGCCACTGTGTCCATCAAATGCTGGCAATGTGCCATCAAATGATGCCACTGTGCCCATCAAACGCTGCCCCTGTGCCCATCAAACACAGCCACTGTGCCATCAAATGCTGCCACTGTGCCCATTGAATGCTGCCAATCTGGCCATCAAATGCTGCCACTCTGCCCATCAAACGCAGCCACTGTGCCATCAAATGCTGCCACTCTGCCCATGGAATGCTGCCCTTTTCCCATCGAATGCTGCCACTATGCAATCCAATGCCACCACTTTGACCCCCCCACACGTTTGCTGTCTGCGTGGCGCTTGCCCTGTCTTGGTGGGGCAGCAGGTGACGGTGGTGAGCGGTGTACTCCAAGCAGTAACCTCCATTAGTCCCATCCTGTTCTCTCCCGTCAGGCATCCAATCACAGCACCTGTCATTTCAGCCAAACAGGTGATGGGTAACAGACCCGAGCACCTGATTGCCGGAGAGCCGGTTCAGTGTTAGGACAGTGAATATTAATTTGCTGTTCCAACACACCTGGGTGAACATGTCACCTTTTTGATGCATATTAGAGCCTAGGGTTCTAATCATGTGCTTCAAAAACACCCCAACCACTTTAATTCAGGCGCCGCCGCCCGAAAAGGCAAAGAGGCAAAAAGGCAAAAAAGCCAAAAAAATACAAAAATGTAATTTGGGTACAGTGTTGCATAACTGAGTATTTGTCATTTAAAGTGTGACAGCTGTAGGCTGGGGGTGAAAGTGCCTGGTCTTGAGGTGGTTAATCAGCCTTGCTCTACTTCAGAATGACTGCCAGAGCTCATAGGAAGTCCCAATGACATCATAGATGACACAATTGTCATATCCCATATTGGAATAGTTTAGAAGAATTATAACTGCATTGTACCATGTTATATTCAGAGAGCTTTTTTGCAGGAATGGAAGCTTAGTAGTAGTCAGCTCCAGGACTGAGTACTAGATTCAAACTTTCAATGACAGCCAGCAAGTCTAGTATTCACACATAGCAGACCAAGGAACAGCCCCTACTGCTTTAAATTGGGGCTGTTGACAACAGCTTCCGCAAGGCCGTTAAAAGTATTATGGCAAAAGTGGTTAAAGTGGTTAATTATTTTTACATTTTTGAATATTGAAAGGATAAGTTCACATTTAGTAACATGTTGCATGTTACACTCCTATTTAGGGTTATGATATTTATCATTAATAATTCAAAAGTAACAATGCGTCTATAATGTTTAAAAGTGGCTCTGGTTGCCCAACTGTTGGATGTGGAGAAACACAAAATTATATTAATGTTTTTTTTTTTTTTGCTTTTTTTCCCTGTAATTATTGTTCGCAATGCTCAGAATAGTCTTTACTTTTTTTTGTACTGGAAAACTGTACATGCTCTGGTTTCTTTTTAATATTAACATTTGTGTTAGAAAATTCTTGTGAAAACTCAATTCAAACTATTTAGACTTTAATTTTTGCTGTGCATAAATAGCACAGTTACTATCTTGTAATACATTTTTTTTGTTTCAATTAAATCTTGGCAGCATTACTGTATTTTGTTTAACAAACTTTAAAACACACCAGTTTATTTTTTCAAATTTGAATAATTAATTGCCGATTTTGCAGGGAATTGGTTATCTAACTTGAAAAGACAAAAGCCTAGAGTTGCTATGTATGGTAATATGTTGAAAATCAAGATGCAAAGCATCTTTGAAATATATGATGTCACTTACTGGGTTTCCTACTAAGTCCTTCTGAGCCCTTCGGAGCACTAACTACACACTCTTTCCCCCTCTGTCTCTAACTCTCCCGCTCAAAGTGTCAATATTTTGCGTGTCACCAATATTGTCCTGCACTGCCTTAACCCTCTCGGGCATGGAGTTCACCAGAGCTTCACAGGTTGTCACTAGAGCTGGTGGAATTAGAGACCTTGCTCCACCTTCCATTTGAGGATGCCCCACAGATGCATAATAGGGTTTAGGTCTGGAGACATGCTTGGCCAGTTCATCACCTTTACCCTCAGCTTCTTTAGCAAGGCAGTGGTCATCTTGAAGGTGTGTTTTTTGGTCGTTATCATGTTGGAATACTGCCCTGCAACCCAGTCTCCGAAAGGAGGGAATCATGCTCTGCTTCAGTATGTCACAGTATATGTTGGCATTCATGGTTCCCTCAATGAACTGTAGCTTCCTTCTGCCGGCAGCACTCATGCAGCCCCAGACCATGACACTCCCTCAACCGTGCTTGACTGTAGACAAGACACGCTTGTCTTTGTACTCCTCACCTGGTTGCCCTCACACATGCTTGACACCATCTGAACCAAATAAGTTAATATTGGTCTCATCAGACCACAGGACATGGTTCCAGTAATTATTTGTCCTTAGTCTGCTTGTCTTCAGCAAACTGTTTGCGGGCTTTGTTGTGCATCATCTTTAGAAGAGGCTTTCTTCTGGGACAACAGCCATCAAACCAATTGATGCAGTGTGCTGAGTATGGTCTGAGCACTGACAGGCTCAGCAATGCTGGCAGCACTCATACGTCTATTTCCCAAAGACAACCTCTAGATTTGACACTGAGCATGTGCAATCAACTTCTTTATTGACCATGCCAAAGCCTGTTCTGAGTGGAACCTGTCTTTGGTAAACCGTTGTATGGTCTTGGGCACCGTGCTGCAGCTCGGTTTCAGGGTAATCTTCTTATAGTCTATCATTATGTAGAGCAACAATTCTTTTTTTCAAATCCTCAGAGAATTTTTCATCATGAGGTGCCATGTTGAACTTCCAGTGACCAGTATGAGAGAGTGAGAGCGATACCACCAAATTTAACACACCTGCTCCCCATTCATATATATATATATAACACTAACAAGTCACAAGACACTTGGGAGGGAAAATGGCCAATTGGACCCAATTTGGACATTTTCATTTAGGGATGTACTCACTTTTGTTGCCAGCGGTTTAGACATTAATGGCTGTGTATTGAGTTATTTTGAGGGGACAGAAAATTTACACTGTTATACAAGCTATACACTCACTACTTTACATTGTAGCAAAGTGTAATTTCTTCAGTGTTGTCACATGAAAAGATATAATAAAATATTAACAAAAATGTGAGGCATGTACTCACTTTTGTTAGATACTGTATATATATATATATACAGTATATTTATATATACACAGTATAACTAAAATGCAGAATTACTGTATAATGATATTTATACTTTACCATGTATTGTATGATCCATTCTTATCTTGAGAACCTTAAGTACATATAAATAGAAGAACAAAAATGCAATATATTGTCGCTTACCAGTTCTGCATTATTTTTCTGCCTTTTTCCCTTTATTTTTACCTAGTGATCCTGCCAGTATCACAATGCCTGGCCTTGGGTGACAACTCTTACTCACCTTATTGTACCTATGGAGGTTCAGTGTTCAGGCGTAGGAATGAACCCAATGCTTGAGTCGAACGTAAGTTTGATGTGAACGTCGGGTGTTTAGAACATTATGGGGCATTCACAGGAAATTCGAGCTCCCGCAGAATGCCCCATAACGCACTGTGAGACCGTCAATATACTGCAAGATTGCAGTACATTGACAGCTGCTTTTGGCCAATCATGGCTCAGGGGGCTAAGTCCATGCCCCACACTACATAAGGCTGCTTACATAGCAGCCATACATAGGGTAATGAATTAGAACAGCAAAATTTGATTTCTAAAGTAAAATATGTAATTTAAAACTGCTTGCGGCTTTAATGTATTGCCGGATCATGGTAATACACAGTCCATTACCAGGTCCTTTAGGTTTGATATGAATATTAGGTGGAACCCCGTACCAAAATGTAAAAAAAATGGCGAGGGGGTTTCCACTAACATCAATACTAGGCCCTTCAGGTCTAGTATTGATTTTAAGGGGAACCCAGCACCAAATAAAAAAAATTGAATGGTGGTCCCCCCTGAAATCCATACCAGGCCTTTCAGGTCTGGTATAGATTTTAAGGGGAACCCTGTGTCAAAATAAAAAAAAATGGCTTGGGAGTTCCCCCCAAAATCCATACCAGACCCTTATCTGAGCACGTAACCTGGCAGGCCACAGGAAAAAGGGGGGGCGAGAGAGCCAGGCCACATGCCCTCAACATGGGGAGGGTGCTTTGGGGCCACCCCAAAACACCTTGTCCCCATGTTGATGGGGACAAGGGCCTCTTCCCAACAACCCCTACCCTGGTTCTGGGGTCTGCGGGCAGGGAGTTTATCAGAATCTGGAAGCCCCCTTTAACAAGGGGACCCCAGATCCTGGCCCCTACCCATGTGAAAGGCTATCAGGTACATTGTACCCCTACTCATTCACAAAAAGTGTAAAAAAAAGTAAAAATTACAGGAGACAGTTTTGGACAATTCTTTTATTTAAAAAAGTGTCCCGCAATGTCCATTCATCTTCAATCACAGCACTGATGACCCGAGAAAAAAAAAAGAAGGAAAAATTCCACTGACTGCAACCTTTTCACGATGACAGCTGTTATATAGCTGAGGGTGGGGCCATCCAGTGATGTAAACGGGTGGCCCCGCCCTTGCCTATATAACTCCTGTCAAAGCCTCCCATGGAGGTGGAGATTTTCCATTTTTTTTTCACGAGGCAGTCGGATGCCATGATTGAAAATTAATGGACAGCGGGAGACACTTTTTACAGGGAATTGTCAAAAACTGTCTCCTGTCATTTTTACTTTTTTTACACTTTTTTTGCTGAATGGATAAGGGGTACAATGTATCCCATACTTATTCACATAGGAGAGGGCCGGAATCTGGGGGCCCCATGTTAAAGGGGGCTTCCAGGTTCCGATTACCCCCCCCGCCCGCAGACCCGCACAACCACCGGGAAAGGGTTGTGGGGAAGAGGCCCTTGTCCCCATCAACATGGGGACAAAGTGTTTGGGGGGAACCCCAAAGCACCCTCCCCCTTTTGAGGGCATGTGGCCTGGTACAGTTCAGGAGGGGGGTATTCTCTTGCACCCCTTTTCCTGCAGCTGCCAGGTTGCATGCTCAGATAAGGGTCTGGTAAGATTTTGGGAGGACCCCTATGCCATTTTTTTATTTTGGAGCGGGGTCCCCCTTAAATCCATACCAGACCTGAAGAGCCTGGTATGGATTTTTTAAAAAAAATTGGTGTAGTGTTTCCCTTAATATTCATACAAGACACAAAGAGCCTGGTAATGGACTGGGGGGGCTTACTCCGTTTTTGAATAATTTTTATCTATATTTCTGGGATTTGACAATACATTACAGCCATGAGCAGTTTTAAATGCCATTTTTTCCTTTAGAAATTTAATTTTGCTTTGGTACTGTTATGAACATGGGAAAAATGCGCTACTTTACAGGCAGTCTAAGGAGAAGCCCTGGGCACAATATTTACATTTCATTTTAATGTTTCACTTTAAGCATTATTAAAATCACTGCTCCTAAAAACAGACATTTTTAAAACTTTTTTGTGCATTGATATATGTCCCCTGGGGCAATACCCGGGTCCCCATACACTTTTTATGTCAATAGCTTGCATATAAGCCTTTAAAATTAGCACTTTTGATTTTTCACATTTGTGTCCCATATACTTTAACGGTGTTCGCACACATTTTTTGCCTTTCAGTGTTTGTGTTCAGGTCCTCCCTTCTGGAGGTGTGATACCACTACAGAACACCTCCTCCTTTCTTACTTTTTTTATTATAGTAGTCCTGTCAGCAAACAGAGTTGACCTTGAGAAGGCTGATAAAACTGTTCGAGTTAACGAATGCAGGGTGCACAGGACTTGGAACAAAACTATGTTTCCTCTGGAATCAAAAAATATTTTTGAACTTATAGAACAGATAAAGCAAAATGCATATTTACTAGATCACAAGGAAGCAACTATAAGGCCGCGTACACACGCGCGGACTGTTCGCCCAACTTTGTCCGTCCAACAGTTTCGGCAAACAGTCCGCTCAAACTTAGCATGGACGGACATGGCCACACACGACGGACGAACAGTTTGCTGAAACCGTGCGCGATGACGTGAACGGCACGTACGACGGGACGAAAAATATGACGTCCTATACACTGCATTATAGCTTTCGGCGTGAAAATCCTTTCTGAGCATGCGCGCAACTTTGTTTGACGAACAAGCCTACACACGGGCGGACTGTTCGCTCAAACAAGGTTTCAGCGGACAGTTTTTTGGAAATTCCGAAAAACCTTGTCCGTCCAACTGTCCGCTGAAACTGTCCGCTGAAAGCCCACACACGAGCGGACTGTCCGCCCAAACACTGTTCAGCGGACAAAGTTGGGCGAACAGTCCGCCCGTGTGTACGCGGCCTTAGAAGTTTGGGCTGTTAGATTTTATATACACTTTAAATGAGAACTCACACACTTCACACATGCACACATATTTCAATACTATTTGAGTGTTTACGTTTGTCTACATTTTGCTTTTAAATGTGCTGTTTTTCAAAATGCTTTACGAATGTAAAATGTTCACAATAGTTTTCTTCCTTTAAGGCCTCTTGTCACCAGAATGCGGTGCTGGAAACCTGCGTTGAGTGCTCGTACCCCACACAGCATTTAAAACACACTGGGTGTGCAATCTGCCGCGGGTGCCAATGTAATCCCAATGACACCACAAATGAAGATTGGAAATGCAGTGTGTTTAATTGCACTGAATCACATGTTAGTACCGGTTACAGTGAATACACTACTTTTGGTGTGATTCAGAGAGATTTCAGCCCACTCAAATGATTGGGCTGAAAATTACGTCACACTGAATCACACAGGAATCACACAAGAATGGGGACTGTGTTCCATTGCAATTCTGGTGTGAACTGACACTTAAATAAAAACAATCTGGACCATACTGAATAAATACAGAACTACAATGTAGGTGCTGTATAGGGATGAACTTTGGACTCAGGCCAACCATGTGCTTGATCCAAACCTGAGCTGTTTGTAAGTCACTGAACAGGCAAACTAAATTGCCCGTTTGCCTAAACCTCACCCTGCTGCAGCTGGAAGTCATTCATTTAGTGGCATCATTGCTACTGCCACTAAATACCAGCTTCTGGCTGCCCACATGCCAACTTCTTTTAGATCACCAGCTGCCGAGCATCCCAGGTGAGTCCATATTTGGTCAATGATGTCAAACAGTATCCCCAGCTGATTTTATGGCATTCATCTGCTGGTAGAGACCTGTAATTTGTGGTTATGGTCTGGCAGGAGAGGATCGCCAGTACGGGTTATTGTGTCTGTGACGGTGGGCCACTAGGGTATTGTTCACTGTGATTGACAATGTATCTACATCATTGGATGACAGGACTGATGTTGGATTTACATTGTTTAAGTCTATTTCCTTTTCCAATTTTATTTGTGAATGAGTAACAAGGAGTAATATATACCCCATACTCATTCATGCCTGTGTGTGTGTGTGTGTGTGTGTGTGTGTGTGTGTGTGTGTGTGTGTAGGGGAAGATATCTGGGGATCCTGTTATTGTAAAAGGGGCTTTCAGATTTTGGTAAACCCCTTCCTACAGACCCCCACATCCACAGTACCCTATATAGAATAAAGGTATTTAAGCAGGGCCGTCTTTAAGGCAGGGCAAAAGGGGCAGCTGCCTTTGGCCCTGTCATTGTTGTGGGGCCCAAAGCAGCTGCCTCATACTTGTCAACTATCCCAGTTTAAATTCCCTTGTCCCATGAAGTTTTAGTCCTGTGCTGTGTCCCGATATCTCAGTGTGAATTGCTGTTACTAATGCTGCACAGTTCTGCCCTATTGTTGTGTACAGTTGACTCACCTGCAGACCCTGTGTTTACATGAAAATAACCGGCATTCATATGTAAATAGCGGTGGCATTACTAGGTAAATAGTTGCGGCTGGCAGCATTGATATGTAAATAAAGGCAGCATTCATATGTATTTCATGCTTCCCTGTAGTGAGGAGATGATGTGCTATAATCTCTAGCAACTAATCTGGTCTTTAACCTGTAGCAACCAGTCAGTAAGCAGTAATGATATGCTGTAACTGCTGGCAACCAATCATAATTTCTGCCTGATCTGATACAGTAAACTGATTTTAGGTCTAGCTGCTAGTTATTGTATGTCTCAGAGCAGGTGGAGAGTGAAATTGCATGAAATTTTTTGCCCAGGGTCCAATCAATATTAAAGATAGTCCTGAATTTAAGGGTTAAATCACACCTTTTTTTTCTTCTGCAGGACATTCAGCCTGGTATGTTTCAGGAGAGGGGCAGGAGGGATTGGGCAAACACTCAATGCCCCATTTTTCCTAGCCACCCAGAATGCATGCCTGGCTAAAGGTTTGTAATGGTTTCTTAAGGAGTGCCAATGCGAATACACCTTAATAATATGGTGTGGGACACTGAGATTCCACACCAGAATCCACACCTTGATAAAGATCTGGTATGTATTTTTAAGCGGGATCCCATGAAAAAAACAAATTGTGCGAGTTCTCACTCTAAAATTAATATCAGTCCCCCATCAAGATATGCTGCCAGGCTTACCAGGAATGGGGGGGGGGGGGATCAGCAAACAAAATGCTCCCTCTCTTCTGAACCATACAAGTTAACATGCCCTCAAAGGTGTGAGGGTAACATGCCAGGGCCCCCTTCCCTGACAAGGCACCTTGTGCCTCATGCATGTAGAGGGAATTTTTTTAGAATCTTTAAGATAAGAGGACTCCCCAGATATCCATAATAGTAAATAGTTATTCCTGCACTGCTCCTAATAAGGGTTATTTATATGAATAGCTGCATACACCGATATGGACCAAGCCGTGTCCACTAGGGAAAATATTTAGGAAAGTTGATGTTGCGCTATTCTTACTCTAATTGTAGGTAGGGGGCTGTTACACCTTGTACTCTATTTAGTAATGTGTAAATGACTCTCAAAACGTATATATTCGGATATGTGATATCCTCTAAGTGGTTCTGTATGATTAAAATTCTTTATAGTGTAGGTATTTTATAGAAAAAACTAAAACATAAGGTGCCAAAAAAGGACTAGATTATTGAAATTGCACTCTAAAAAACTGTAAACGCACTTACAAAGGTGCTACCACCCAGTAATGTTGGGTGTGTAAAAAACTCCCGGGAGTGTGTTAGTGTTGGATGTTGTCCCCAAAAAAATTAAAAATAAATAAATAAATAAATAAATAAATTATATGAATAATATAAAATAAATAAACGCACTACAGAGGCAACTATTATATGCATATAACTTTTCACCTGGTGAACTATATGTCTTTGAATGACATCAATATTGCGTAAAAAAATGCCACACGCTTAAAAGATAAGTGCAACTACATCAATATACTAAACAGAACTAAAAACTATCTGATTGCATCATGTATTGCCTAGTGATGGCTGGTATTATAAACAGTCATAATAACAGTATTAAATATGGTAAGATATAAAAAAGGATATACAAAAATATTTTTTTGTCAAAATAAATATAAAGTGCAAAGTGACAAAATGTAAACACTCTACAGGGGTGTTGACACACAAAAGTAAAAGTGGTCCAAAACAAAAAAAATATTATATATATATATATATATATATATATATATATATATATATATATATATATTAATGTGGAATAATGGGTATCACACTCAGACTTAAAGTCCTAAAACAATAAATATAAAGTGTAAAGTGGCACAATATAAACACCCTATAGAGGTGTTAACCCATAAAAGTGTACATGATCCAAAAGAAATGGATTCATGTGGAGTAATAGGTATCATGCTCAGATTTACAGTCCTATAAAGTGCAAGGGTGCGTAAAATTTGTATATCCAAAAAAATAATTTAGTAAACATGGATGGTTTTGAAAGGCAAATTTGCGTATGGAACTTCAGTGGTGAGTGTAAACTGGTCCCATGCACTAGCTCAAAAGTCTACAAAGTATCTAATAATAAAAGATATCTCTAGGGAGTCCAAACAATAGTAATTGGTAGTGAACAAAGATAAAATAAACAAAGAGTTATATAAGTAAACACCCTACAGAGCTAATAGAGAGTAGGGTGTGTAAAAAAATATATAAACAAGAGAACAGAAACCAAAGTTCAACAAGGAAGAGAAAAAAGTCTCTTAAAGTGCACGTGCTTTTACGTGACGACCAGTGTGCATACGAATCCAGTAACCACTTCCCAGTGTTCTCTTCACTGTGTCAACACACTAAAGTAAGTAATGGCCCCTTACCTCAAGGCAAGGAGACAAAAGCGTATAAGTGAGGGTCCCTTTAAGGCTCCTCTTTCTGGATCCACGTTTCTCCTTCACTCTCTCCACAAAAGCACATATGGCAAGAAAATGGCCACAGCACAGGTACAGGTCACTTTAAGGCTCCTCTCTCCAGCTCCACTCTCCTCCTTTAGTTTATCTCCATAGAGCCCATTTCAATCAAAGAAAGCAAACCATAGTGTAGTAGGTTTTATAAAATGTATCCAATTTTTATTAACATAAACATAGGGTACTCACAAAAAGAGGTCTCTTTAAAAACTTATATCCGACGAGCAGCGAACTCGTGCAGTGTGAATCAGCATAAAATGTCCTTCCCTATCCCTACGCGTGGCGTCACACCTCGTGACTTCATCTGCTGAATAGGGGGCTTCCAGCATATTTTTCCAGCATATTTTTTTTATTTTTATGTATTTTATGTTATTTTAATTTATTTCCCTATCCACATTTGTTTACAGAGCACTTGCCATGCTCTTAACAACATTTTGCTGCCATTTCCAGCCTTCTAGCCCTTTACCCAAGTTCGGTCCCCATTGACTTCAATGGGGTTTGGGTTTGGGGTCAATTTCGGGTCCCAAACTCAAACTTTTTTGTGAAGTTCGGCCGAACCCGTCAAACCCGAACATCCAGGTGTCCGCTCAACCCTAACCCTAACATATAGTTTTCAACATTGTCTCTGACCTTAATCCAGGGGACTGTAATGAGCAAATTTAAATACTTCCTAATAGAGTTAAGCACTGATGTTTTACAATTTTTCTCTAGCACAATAATTCTGGCTGATCACTGTAATGCTGGAAAGGAAAGGGAAGGATCGGATGTTAATGTTAAAACTTGCCTGTTACTGCACCAAAATATTTGTGGCACCGAGGGCACTAAACACTGCATGTAAAGGTACATTATGTCTGGAATGTAGTTCTGAAGCCTGACCCTTCTTTTTACTGACAAGTATTGTTTTCAAGTTCAAAAAAACTTTCCCTGTATGAATTGTGTCCACAGCTCGCCTTGCAGATAATGAAATCTGTAACAATAAGCCCTTGTACACACGGTCGGAGATTCTGACGGAATGTGTCCGATCGGAGCGTTTTGTCGGATATTCCGGCTGTGTATGGTCTGCATCAGACTGTTTTCTGTCGGAATATCCATTGGACCAAATTTTCCAAATATTTTCTGACAAAATGCTCCGATCGGACATACTCCGATCATGTGTAGAGAATTCCGATCGGACAAAGTGCCACACATTCTCAGATCAAATTCCTATATCAAAGCTATTGGCTACTAGCCTGAACGTAGTCCCATCATAACGAAATTACGTCATCGCGTTTTGAAAGATCGGATTTTCCGACAACTTTGTTCGACCGTGTGTATGCAACAGTTTCGGACAAGATCCGATGGACAAAATCCGACGGATTTGGTTGTCGGAATCTCCGTGTGTACAAGGGCTATGAGCACTCCTATCTGATGTTATTTACAGAGGTCTAACTTTTGCTGGAAACGAATGTATCTGAAACACTTAAAATAAAGTCCCACAGCAACAAAAATAAAACTGCTAGGAGTTGGAATTGTTTGGTTATATACATGCAAAGGTTGTTTTTCCATAAAACTCTTTTTATACTGGCTTTTAGCATTCTTTTTGTTTCTATGTGTACTTCGTGGAGAGTACCTTGTAAGTCGCTGATGACAGTGCTAGGTATGTTTTTACTCCTGTGTGCATTCACAGGAGTTATATAATCAGTGGCCATCTGAAGAGGTGTGTTGGGACCTGGAATCATGGATGGTGTCCCACTCTGTCTTGATAGATCCTATGAAATACGGAGAAACCACAATCTTGTGAGAAAATACTATGCAATGGACAGGAGTGCCTTCTTTCTAGATTTGGTCTGCTCAGCATTTCTGGATGGTGATGCAAAAGATTTTAACTTTTTTTTTGACAGGTAACATTTACTTCTGCTATTTTTACATTTTATTTTAAATGTAGGGCCAGGATAATATTTACAGATCATGCAATGTACTGCATGGCCTGCTTCAAATTGGTTGTGCTGGTGCCACATGTAACGGGAGCGAGTGGTGATGGCTCCGGCAGGAGCAGCTCATAAGGATGGCCACAGACCACCTAGTACAACTCTCTGTCCCCCAACGACCCTATGCATGCCTCCGAAACAACACCTTATGGAGCGGTACCTGATCTCCGGCGGCCCCAGTCCCACACATGCAGTGGAGCCCAATCTGGTTCTCAGCCCTCAGCTGGTCAAAATGGCCGACCGCTCCTCCATAATTTCTGGCTCATAAACAGCCCACACTGCACAAATGACCCCGGTCACCACGAAAGAGCAGTATAGCAGGATAGCCCAAGCAGTGCAGTGACCACAGGGATAGATCAGCTCTGAAGGAAGTTCGGAGAACAGGCAGGCAGGCTCAATGATGTGGAACACTGCTTATCAGATCTGGAGGAGGAGGCACAGAGCTCCCAAACAGCTGCACACCAGGTGTCTCAGACTTGGAAAATTGCTTGCAACGCAAAAACCTAAGGATCATAGGCCTCCCAGTAGCCTACAACTCAGGAACACTAACATAGTTATGTTCCCCTTGCATCCCTGAGGCTCTCAGTATCACAACACCCCGCATAGTGGAGAGAGATGGTGTAGGAGCACCATCAAATTACCAATGTTCCCCACACCCGATAATTGTAAGATACCTAAACTACTCAGGGTTGCCATCTTAAAATCATTCCACAATGCCAACTCCTTTTAGATGGAAGGACACAAGCTCCTCATCTTCGCCGACTATTCACAAGAAGTATCGTACAAGAGGAAAGATTTCCATCCCATCTGCTCAGCCCTCCACCTCAAGGGGTTAAAATTCAACCTAGCATACCTGACTACTGTACGCCTCACTGCCCAGGCAGTTGAGACAAAGTCTTTCACTCACCCAGAAGAAGCAGTCTCCAATCTACAAACTTACCTCCACATCCCCCGGGATCTATCTCCCATGGAAACCAACCGATGCCCTGAGGGCCCCAGGGATCAGCGTAGCCCCTGCAAGGAACCATCAAAAAGGTTTTGTTGCTAAACACTCCAGGATCCTCTAAACTGTGCTAAAAAGGGGCTTTAGAAGGCCCGCAAGTTCAAGATCCCTCCTTCTCCTAGCCTCCTAGGAACTCCATGCTTAAAACCTCTGACTGTTCAGGATACTGTAACTGTTATACTTTGTTACTGTTAGATAACTGTTGTTCTAATGCTCTGTGTTACAGTCTTGTGGAGATGCCCCGGTCACAATATGCACTGACCCATCCTTTCGGCAACCATCATACACCTGCCACCCTACATAACACAACTACCTGGTGGACGAAAACTGGCATATTGGCCATGTCCCCCTCTCTGGTAACGCTGTCCATTGGAGATTGTTACGTGTGGAAGAAAACAAAGTCAAAGTTTCCTTAAACTGTGAGTAGATTTTGACTTTATTTACACTTCATCCCACAGCTGTCTCTCCACACCTACCATTTCTATACCCCTCCCCAGGTTCATATCGACCCCCCCAGCCCCCTTCTCCGTTCTCCCCCACCTCCATCCCTGACCACTGAACTAGCAAATACTCTGCAGTTCCATTGTCTGACACCAAGCTCTCTGACCTAATCTCCAACCCTTTTGACACAATGAACATCATTTCATGGAATGTCAAAGGGCTCCGATCCCCCCCTCAAATGCATGGCGATACTTAAAGAGATTGAAAACAGACATTGCGTTTCTCCAGGAGATTCACCTCCCTTTTCTAGGGAATGCACAAACTCTGGTTCGGCCAAACTCCTGGCTCAGCCTCTGTAAAAGGAAAAATGTAGATGTCCTTATTCTCATGCACAAAAACCTCTCTTGTGACATCGTATAATCTACTCACAATGAGGAAGGACGTCTTTTAACCTTACACCTTTGTATCTCTAACACAGAGCTTATAGTGACTAATGTTTGTGTCCCAAATTCCCCTACCAAATGCTTTTTCTAGGCAGTCACTGCACACCTGGCTCCCTACCTACAGTTTCCCTCCTAATAGGAGGTGATTTCAACACTGTTATGGACATTCAGGAAGATAGATGTAGGGAAAAACCTATTCTTTTAAATACATCCTCAAATTCCCACAACTTTACTATCCTCCTTTGCAGTGGCCCTCAATCTTAGTGACCCATGGAGTTTAGCTCATCCAGAAGGCCCTCCCCACCACACCTTGTCCAGAATTGACTACCTACTATGCAATGCCACTCTACTACCAACACCTCAGAAACACTGATCCACAAAATCGCTAATTCAGACCATGCCCCTATTTCGTTGCTTATACGTGACTTTGGCACTCCACCACCCTCGAGCACATGGCGCTTTCCTCAATTCCTGGGCCGAAATCCAGATCTCCACAAAACTTTACATGAGACATAGTCGATTTATGAATCAACTAATGCTCCCCACTACCCTGACCACAACCTATTCTGGGACACGGGCAAAGCTGTCCTGTGTGGTAGGATCATAGCCTTCACCACCGCACATTAAAGAAAGGTCCCCAAAAACATTTGTGAAGCCAGCGACCGTTTGCAATTCACCCAGGCACAGCTATCATGAAACAATACCCCCATGCACTGAAACTTTTGGCAGAAAGCCAAATCAAACTTTGATATGTGGGCCAAAGCCCAGGAACGTATCCATAAGTCACATTCTGATCTACAATACCACAAATTTGGCAATAAGTCTGGGAAATTGATAGTGAGGCTGTGCAAGGGTGCCCATGTTCCCACCCACATAACCTCACTAAAAGACACTCAGGGTAACACATGTGAAAGTCACCTGGATATTTTCCTGTGTTCACTGCAATAGGAAGTCACTGAGCACTTTATAATCACCAAAGACTTTAGTTTTGGTTTTGCAAAAATTGCATGGTTTTGGACATTATAATCTGGACTTGGTTCATTTATTTATCTCACATTTGCATATATTTTATAATTTATCTACTCATTTTTTATGCAATATTTTTTTAAGTGATTTTTTTTAAGTGATTTTTATGCGATTTATTGGTGTTACTTCTGCCACTGTATGAATATCATGGCTTATTATCACATTGTTAATATTTTGTATGTCACATGGTACACTTATGACACATGTACATTGTAGCAACTAAGGAGTTTAGCACTCTGTAAGGCGACTTAGTATTTTCTTCGCCGCTTTTCAGACTTTTTCTCTATCACATTTATTTGGTTTAACCACATCATAATTTACTATATTTAATTGATAGGACTGTCGTTTGTCACTATATAGGGAATGCCGGATTACTCTTCTTTTTTTATATATTTTTTTACATTCTAGTCCCTTTGGGGGGACCTAGCAGAGTAGGCTGCATACCTATTGCCCTTTTTTGCCTAAGCGCGGTTGTTTTTATATAAAAAAATGATGATGTTTACATGTAGGAGAGAAATGTCAGAACTGGCCTGGGTGACAAGTGGTTAAAGAAGGTTCCCTAAAATTGACCCCAACTCTCCAATCACTGAGACAGAAATCCACAACACGATCTCCTCCCTCACGAATGGGAAAGCCCCAGGCCAATAAGGATACATCCCGAAGTTCTACAAGCTGACAGCACAAACAGTGGTCCCAACCCTGGCGAAGACTTATCAGGCAATTTCCCAGGGAGGAGACTACATCCCTTCTGGATACCAGGCCCATATCAAGCTGATTGCCAAGAAAGGGAAGGACCCATTGGGACCTAGTTCCTACAGTCCGATTTCCCTCCTCAACATAGACTATAATCCTAGCCAAGATCATCATCAACAGACTAGCCAAAACTATGCCTACTCTATTTCACCCAGCTCAGTCGGGCTTCACCCAAGGTTACTCTGTGTCATCTAATATCCAAAAAGTTCTTACGGTTCCCCATAATGCACTGCGAGATCGCAGTGCATTGCTGTATGATGATTGGCCAAAGCATGCCCCTGACCTGAATGCTTTGGCCAATCACAGCTCGCTCTGCTGAGAGAGCCATAATTGGCCAAAGACAGGGTGCCTTTGGTAGACTTGTGCACAATGGAAAATTTTGTTTCATTTTGGTTTGTTGTCATTCGTAAAATACCTAATTTTGTTCTGTTATATTCGTTATGTTACGTTAATACGTTTTCGGATAATTCATTATTTCTGTAGAGTGTCTATATTCATTATACTAAATCTCGAATCATGTCGAATTCATTCGTTATGTGTGCTATAATTTAGTTTGTATTCTTTGAAATTCGATATTTATGTATGTATATATATTTGTGATATTTGTGATAATGATTCGTAGTTTGGAAAGTCGTTTGTTTATTGAATCTTTTAAAACACACAATGACAATATCTCTTCTCCTCTGCTCAAATACAATACAACACCCTTCTCGCTTAGTTCTCAGGAATGCACTTTGCCAGTAATCCAACCTCCAGCACAAAATTAATCAGATGATTGGACTGTAAGATTTACTTTGAGTTGACCTTTTGTTTCATTAGATCTTTAATGAATTACCAAATCATGTCGAATTATTTTGTTATATCCACTATAATTTCTTTCATATTAGTTGAAATTAGTTATTTTTTTAATTTTTTTATTCGGACATGAAGATGCAAAATTCAGCTGAAATTTGATTTGTTACGAAATGAATTGCACAAGCCTAGCCTTTGACCAATCATGGCTCAGGGGGACTAAGTCCACACCCCACACTATATAAGGCTGCTTGCATAGCGGTCGTGTGTAGTGTGGTTGGTGTAGACAGCTTGAGTTAGATTAAGCAGGCAGGTTAGGTTAAGTTATTCAGTTAGTGGCAGTGTATTATACATAGCCTTTATTTTTAGAGTGTACTCTATATTCAGTCAATGCAGGCAGTGTATTAATATATATAAATGCAGTCCAGTATATATATATATATATATATAGATAGATAGATAGATAGATAGATAGATAGATAGATAGATAGATAGATAGATAGATAGATAGATAGATAGATAGATAGATAGATAGATAGATAGATATATATATATATATATATATATATATATATATATATATATATATATATATATATATACAGTTCTCTGCATTCAGTGTAGCCTATATCTACAGTGCACATTTGGTGGTATACTGTTTCTAATACACTTTAGACGTTGTATTAACAAAAGTGAATACACCCCTCACATTTTTGTAAATATTTTATTATATCTTTTCATATGACAACACTGAAGAAATAACACTTTGCTACAATGTAAAGTAGTGAGTGTACAGCTTGCATAACAGTGTAAATTTGCTGTCCCCTCAAAATAACTCAACTTATAAGCATTAATGTGTAAACTGCTGCCAACAAAAGTGAGTACACCCCTAAATGAAATTGTCCAAATTGGGCCCAATTAGCCATTTATCCTCCCAGGTGTCATGCGACTCGTTACTGTTACAAGATCTCAGGTGTGAATGGGGAGCAGGTGGTGTGTTAAATTTGGTATTATCGCTCTCACCCGCTCATACTGGTCACTAGGAGTTCAACATGGCATCTCATGGCAAAAAACTCTGAGGATCTGAAAAAAAGAATTGTTTCTCTACATAAAGATGGTCTAGGCTATACGACGATTGCCAAGACCCTGAAACTGAGCTGCAGCCAAGACCATACAGTGGTTTAACAGGACAGGTTCCACTCAGAACAGCCCTTGCCATGGTCGACCAAAGAAGTGTGCGCGTGCTCAGCGTCATATCTGGAGGTTGTCTTTGGGAAATAGACATATGAGTGCTGCCTGCATTGCTGCAGAGGTTGAAGGGGTGGGGGGGTCAGCCTGTCAGTGCTCAGACCATACGCCGCATACTGCGGCTTTGTGATGTCATCATGGAGGAGTGGAAGATGACTCCAATGGCAACCTGTGAAGCTCTGGTGAACTCCATGCCCAAGAAGGCTAAGGCAGTGCTGGGTGTACTCACTTTTGTTGCCAGCGGTTTAGACATTAATGGCTCTGTGTTGAGTTATTTTGAGGGGACAGCAAATTTACACTGTTATACAAGCTGTACACTCACTACTTTACATTGTTGCAAAGTGTCATTTCTTTAGTGTTCAGTCACATGAAAAGATTTACAAAAATCTGAGGGGTGTACACACTTTTGACAGATACTGTACAATCTAGTATATATATATATATATATATATATATATATATATATATATATACACTCGGCATTCAATATAGCCTATATATACAGTGCGTTCGGTAGTGTATAGTATCTAATACACTTCAGGTGGTGTACACCGTATATAATACAGTGTAGTGTGGTGTTGCAAAACAAAAAACACATCATGTCCAGGAGTCCACCAAGGAGAGGCAGACACTCACAGGCCACTAAAAGAGAGCAAGCAGCCTCTGTGTCTACAGTCAAACAGTCGTAGTCGTGGACATGGTGCATCCTCTGCAAGTGGCCGGGGGGCACGCTTGTCCTTTTTTTCTGCTGCTGGCCATGTTATTGAGCCACAACATGCAGAAGAGTTGGTGGAGTGGATAACAAAGCCGCCCTCATCCTTCTCATCCTCCTCATCCTCTGTCACCCAGGCTCAGAGTAGTTTGCCTTCCACCGCAGCTGCCAAAGTAGCCTAGTCCATCGGCTTCTTGTCCACAGCCACTCCTTCCATAGCCCCACCTTCATGCATGGTGGAATCCCCAGAATTATTTGACCACAGTGTCTGCTGGAGGATGCTGCTGGAGGATGCATAACTATTTGAAGGCTCCAAGGTTGGTTCACAGGTTGAGGAAGGGAGTAATGTGAGCCTAGAGAGAGGGGGTGCCACAGAAGGACAAAAAACTGTCAGGCATGTTCCCCCAGCTGCAGCATACTGCCAAGTTTGCTCCAGTGACAAGGAGGGAAGGGATGATGAGGTCACTTACTGTACTTGGTTGCCTGAGAGAAGAGAGGAGGAGGAGGCAAAACTCCAATGAGGCAGGATGTCCCCCAGGGGTCAGCTTAAGGGCAGCCACCCTATTGCATCACACGGCCTGATCTCTCTCTGATCTGACTTTTAAAAGTTCCTTGGTGTGGGCCTTTTTTTGGCATGTGTTCAGCATATTGCACCATTGCTGAAGCGGATCAAGCATGGCCAGAACAGCAGCCAGTTGGGCACCACATGCTTGGCCAGACATATGACGACCTGCCATGCAGTCTTTTGGCAACAGCACTTAAAAGACCCACATCATAGAAAAAGGTGGATTTCTCCTTGCTCCTCATCTGGGATCTCCAACCCTATTATACCTCCAGTCCTCTCAAAAATCTGCACTGAGAGGAATGAAGGTATAGCAATAGGAGTCCTAAGCACTTGCAGCCAATCTGCTAGCAGTACACTATCAATTGATTTTAGCAGGAACATTTTATTATCCCAGTTGCTGAACTATAAAAATAAATTCAATCCCAGCATCCACATGCTCAGCGTTTAAATGCTAGCATGGCCAAATTGCTAGCACTGCAACTGCTGTTTTTTCAGCTGGTAGACTTTGTCACCTTTCGTGAATTTGTGGAATATGTTGTACCTCAGTGGCAGGTTCCAAAATGCCATTTCTTTTCATGGCATGTGAAGGGCAAAGTTTTGGCCTCTTTGTACAGGGTGGTCAGCTGTAAGGTTCATATTACAGCTGACTCATGGTCCAGCAGGCATGGGCAGGAACGTTACTTTTCCTTTACGGCACACTGGGTAACTCTACTGGCAGCTGGGAAGGATGCAGGAAAGGGATCAAAGTTGTTGGAGCTTGTTCCTCCACCACGCCTCCAAAAATTCTAGTGGTGATTCTGCTATAGGTCTCTCCTCCACCCACTCCTTTTGTTCTTCCTCTAGGGCCTCTTTTGCAGATTTTTCCTCTGAACCAACAGTGCTCTGTAAACATTCAAGGGGCTATGCAAGCAGTCAGACTAAAAGATGCCATGCAGTGCTTGAGTTGGTCTGCCTAGGGGTCAGGGGCCACACTGGGGCAGAGATTCTGTTAGCTCTGCAGGGGCAGGCTCAGAGGTGGTTGACACTACTCCAGATTTAGCCAGGAATAGTTGTATGCGACAATGTCACCAACCTTTTCTCCGCCCTCCGACAGTGACACTTGACCCATGTTTGGCACGTGTCTGGAATTTGGTGGTGCAGCGGTTCTTGACAAGGGACTCAGGCTTACAAGATCTCCTGAGGCAGGCCAGAAAAGTCTGTGGTAATTTCCGCCGGTCATAGAATCCCATTGCTCGGATGGCTGACAATCAAAGGGAATGCAAAAATGCAACCTGCCCACCAACCGCCTCATTTGTGACATGCTCACCAGGTGGAACTCAACATTAGCAATGCTGCAGTGGCTGCACACACAGCAGGGGGCCATCAATGAGTACCTGTGCGATTATGCCACCACGACAGGGTCAGTGGAGCTTGGCTTCTTTTTGCCAAGGCCACAAAGATGGTGAGCAGCGACAATGCTTGCATCAGTGCAACTGTCCCTCTAGTCTTGCTGCTGGAGCATACGCTTCATAGAATAATGGACAGGGTACTTGAGGCAGAACAGCTGGAAGAAGGTGAGGACTTCCTTTGCTCTCAAGGCCCCCCTTTATCCAGATAGCATTCCTGCGGGCCTGCCAAACACACACACGGGAAGCAGAGGAGGAGGAGGAGAAGGAGGAGATTTGTGTCAGCATGGCTGTAGAAAATAACACTCAGCAGCATTCTTCAAGGGATGGTTTTCAGTCCCCAGAAACCCAAGGAGTTGTACGTGGTTGTGATGAGGTAGTTACAGATAATGTGATCCTTAGTGTCCCAGAAGACTCAGAATCAAATGCCTCTGCAAGCTTATATTGCATTGCCTCCCTGATTCTGCAAAGCCTGCGAAAGGACCCTTGGATTCGTGGTATCAAGGAGAGGGATCATTACTGGCTGGAAACTCTTCTTGATCCACGTTACAAGGGTAAAGTTGCAGGAATCATCTTGCCTTCACAGAGGGAGGATGCCTTGAAGAAAGGTTTGTGTAAAGCATTTCCAGACCCTGGGAGGTTACCATTTCCTGGTGCTAGACAATGTGTTGCTGAGACATCGTTCAGTCAGAGGAAGAGCGGTGGAGAAGCTGGCTAGCTGACCGATGCCTTTAAACTATTTTTCAGTCCTCAGCACCAAAATCTGATCGGTTCAAGCAACCATCGCCAGCGTCTTCATTATATGGTGCAGGAATATCTAGGGGCAAGAGCAGACTTGGAGACCTTTTCAACAGAGCATCAACTGGTTTACTGGGTCTTGAGGATGAACCACTGGCCAGAACTTGCTCAATATGCAATTGAGCTACTGGCCTGTCCTGCATCCAGTGTACTTTCTGAATGCACATTCAGTGCTGCTGGAGGGTTTGTAACGGATCAAAAGTGCGCCTGTCCACAGACTCCGTTGATAGGCTCACATTCATTAAAATGAATCATTCTTGGATCAGCAGCTATCAAGCACCTGATGTTGATGTAACTGATTGAATTTGCTATGGATCTGGGATCCCTTGAAGACTATGTTGTCTATCCTATTCCTCCTCAGTCTTGATGATGCTAGCTTCCAACAATATTTTTGGTTTAGGGCACCACCGCCACCATCCAAGGCCCAATTTTTCTGCCCTTGATTAACAGGGGCATGTAATTACAATTTTTGATATAATATTTTACAGCAGAGCCCATTCCTGTGCCCAACAAGAGGATCTGTGATGGGTTAGAGTGCTCTGGCACCACCAAAACCAAAGGCCCAATTTTTCTAACCCTGTTTAACAGGGGCATGTAATTACAATTTTTGATATAATATTTCAACGGAGGGCCCATTCCTGCGCCCAACAAGAGTAACTGTGAGAGGTTACAGAGTATATAGGGCAGGCCGTATAGTATATATACTGCTGTTCAGAGCATATAGTGCCTGGGGGCCCCCCATGAAATTTTTTTAAAATATTTGGTCTGTGATTACCCTTAATATTCACACCAGACCCAAAGGGCCTGGTAATGGACTGGGGGGAGAGAATGTATGTTCGATGTCTACCCATGCTTTGGTGGTAGAATGAACATTCCAATCTATGATTTTTGCTAACTGGTAGGCCCAGTGGTATTTGGCAATATCTGGCAAGCCTATACCTCCTTTTAAAAAGTGAAAAAGAAGAACTCTGCACTATGAGTGAAAATATAAATAAAGCTGCTCCCCTCAAAGTGCTTAACAAGCAAGCTTTGAGCTTATGGGGGGTGTATAATAATAAGGGGACGCTGGTGAAAATAAGGAATAACAATAAAGTGCTAATGCTCAATAAACATCATCAATGTGAACAATTAATTAAACTGCTCAAAGTTCATCATTAAGATGACATAGAAATATATATGTAAGTGAACAATAAAGTTTAATGTGCATCAGTAAAAAGCCATTAGAAATATCAAACAACTTCCAACCGATATATATACAAATAAACATCCACAATTGGTGTGATCTGTTACACCATCACATGCATCATTGTTGTGATCATAGGTGAACTATGAAGACAAAACATAGATAAAGTGCAACGTACATCAATAAAGAGCAAAAAAAGTGACGTTTTCTAATGTATTAGACCATCACCGCTGCCAGAAGCCATTTTGAATACAGCAAAATCCGGTGAGTAGGGATGAGCTTCGTGTTCGAGTCGAACGTACGTTCGAGTCGAACGTACGTTCGACTCGAACATTGGCTGTTCGTGCGTTCGGCGAATTCCGAACGTTTTGGCCGTTCGCGTCAAAATTCGAGTGACGCGCGCGCGGACCATAATGCACTGCGTTGGCGCAGTGCATTGCTGCCCAATGATTGGCCAAGCATGCACTGTGACCCCGCATGCTTGGCCAATCGCAGCGCCGGCAGCGAGGAGAGCCATGACTGGCCACAGGCATCCTGCCTGTGGCTAATCATAGCTCAGGCTGTGTAGTGCACGCCCCACACTATATAAGGCCGCCTTTGAGGCGGCTTCGTGTAGTGTGTTACTTAGCATCTGAAGCAGTGGGTGTTCTGTGTACCTTCAACACAGTACACACCAATCGTTTTTGGCTGATTTCCTATCTTGCTGCTGTGTAGTGGTTGTTGTCTGTGCCCTGACTGCAGTATACACCACTATATTCACCTCACCTATATAGCTAGTGATCTAGCTTTAACCACTTAACAACTGCCCATTGCCGATTAACGGCTTCAGGGCGGTTGTTTAACTCTGAGAGGCCGTTAATTAACGGCCTCCCAGAATTCTGCTCTCGCGTGCCCCGAGGTGTGCGCACTCGAGAGCATCCGTGACCGCCGGGTCGCATCACGGATCACGGTAAACGGCCGCTCATAGCGGCCGTTTACCACGTGATTGCTCCGTCAAATGACGGAGTGATCACTTGGAAACAAACCGGCGTCATGTTATGACGCCGGTTCCTCCCTCCCCTCTCTGTACCGATCGGTACAGCGGAGGGGAAAGAGATCGGTGTCAGCAGCGATGTGGGCTGCATCTGCAGTGCCCACATCGCTGCTCACCGAATTTAACCCCTCAATTCCCTGCCAATACTCTGCAATACCAGTGCATACTCTGCAGTACCCTGCCATTACTCTGCAGTACCCAGCCATTACTCTGCAGTACCCCGCCATTACTCTGCAGTGCAGTACCCTGCCATTACTCTGCAGTACCCTGCCATTACTCTGCAGTACCCCCCATTACTCTGCAGTAACCCCCAATACTCTTCAGTACCCTGCCATTACTCTGCAGTACCCCCCATTACTCTGCAGTAACCCCCATTACTCTGCAGTAACCCCCATTACTCTGCAGTACCCCCCAATACTCTGCAGTACCCCCAATACTCTGCAGTAACCACCATTACTCTGCAGTAACCCCCATTACTCTGCAGTAACCCCCATTACTCTGCAGTACCCCCCAATACTCTGCAGTACCCCCAATACTCTGCAGTACCCTGCCATTACTCTGTAGTCCCCCCCAATACTCTGCAGTACCCTGCTATTACTCTGTAGTACCCCGCCAATACCCCGCCAATACTCTGTAATACCCTGCCATAAATTGCCATACCCAGCCATACTCAGAGATACCCACCCATACTCAGTGATACCCTGAAATACCCAGCCATAGACGCCCCCCACCCCTCACCGCCCTCCGGTGCTTCTACCAACTCGCCAGTACGATCAAAGCCAGAATCTTTTTTTTATTTTTTATTTCAGGCTTCCCAGCCTAGAGGTGAGATGTGGGGTCATATTGACCCCCCAGATTTCACTGTAAAGAGGACCTGTCACCCCATATTCCTATTACAAGGGATGTTTACATTTCTTGTAATAGGAATAAAAGTGATCAAAAATATATTTTTGGGGAAAAAAATGTCAAACTAAAATAAATAAAGTAAAATGAACAATAAAAAAATAAAATAAAAATTAAAGCGCCCATGTCCCCATGTGCTCGCATGTGCCACACATGTGAGGTATCGCCGAGAATGTTAGAGCGAGAGCAATAATTCTAGTCCTAGACCTCCTCTGCAACTCAAAACATGTAACCAGTAAAAAAAAAATTAAAGCGTAGCCTATGGGGATTTTTTAAGTAGCGACGTTTGGCGCCATTCCACGGGCACGTGCAATTTTGAAGAGTGACATGTTTGATATCTATTTACTCAGCATAACTTCATCTTTCACTTTATGCAAACATTGGGCTAACAAGTGGTTAATAATAGAGCTTGCAGTCAGTAGTGTTAGGAGATAGTGCGTGCTGTCTGCGTGCTCTGTACCCAGTACATACCGCTATAATATAGGGCAGGCCCCTACTTTCAAACATCCAACTTACAAACATCTCCTACTTGCAAACGCAAGGAGACAGCAGCAAGTGAGATGAAAAAAGATGGACGACAAAACAAATTATACAGGGCTGATAACCCTTCCCTATGTTTTCCAAAAAGCTTAAAGATAGTTTTTTTGACTGGAGCTACACTTTAAAAATGTACCGGTTGAAAATGACAAACAGATTCAACTTAACACAACAAACCTACACAGTCCCTGTCTTGTTTGCACCGCCTGTATACTGCTGTTCTGAGTATATAGGGCCTGGGGGCCACACGCATTTCCTTTTTTTAATATGGGTACGGGGTTCCCCTTAATATGCGTACAAGACCCAAATAGGCTGGTAATGGGCAGGGAGGGCTACCCATGCCATGTTTCTCAATGATTTTCAACCATATTGCAGGAACCAGATATAACATTAAAACCGCAAGCAGTTTTAAATGGTGTTATTTCCGTTTAATGTCATTTTGTGCAGGGACTGTTCTAAACACGGGAAACACGTGGCACTTCACAGGCATACTACAGACACCCCCCAGGCACCATATTTAAAGGAATATTTCACTTTTTTTTTTCACTTTAATCGTCATTAAAATCAGTGTTCCCGCCAAAACGGCAGTTTTTAAAACTTTTTTTTGCAGTGACCCATGTCCCCTGAGGCAGGAGGCAGGTCCCCAAACCCTTTTTAGGACACTATCTTGCATATTAGCCGTTAAAATTAGCACTTTCCAATTCGAACGTTCGAGTCCCATAGACTTCAATGGGGTTCTAACGTTCGTACCGAACGCGGGGGTCGTTCGCAAGTTCTGGTGCGAACCGAACCGGGGGGTGTTCGGCTCATCCCTACCGGTGAGTAAAGATAAGTATCCTACTTACCAAACCACCATGGCCTCTTTAATTAAAAAGATAGGTCAGGTGGGGCTTTATGTGATAAAGATCTGTAAGCTGTACTGGTACCGGATGGATATGCCAGGGGAAGCTCTGCCACAATGATGTTTTTAAAGTAAGGATGGAAAAGGCAATACCATAGCGTGATTCCGTTTATTTAAAAGATAAGTATAAAAACAACAGGCCAAATGGCTGCTTACTTTAAAAGTGTCTTCCCTCGACACTGAAGGCAACAGGCTTGGCCGTGTCAGGTGTGCTGTGAAGCAGCGGCCTCGCCGTCTCACTCTTGTGAAGAATTGGCGTGTGTTCCACTGCCTGCACAGCTAAAACTGGAAGTGGCCGGAAAGGATAGTGTGGCAGGGATAAGCTTTGAAGTACGTTTTGTTGTGATGACATCGTCAGAAAGCTTCCTTTTAACTTGTGTAATGTTAGTCTCTCAAAACTCCATCTTGGGTGTGCTTTACCCCACACAAATACTGTGCAAGCTTTACGGACAGAGGCAAAAAAGGCTTGTGGTAGTTTTATGGGCACTTCCTGAAGGACATACAATATTCTCGGGAGGATGTTCATTTTGACAATTGATGCTCTGCCAAACCATGAGAAAAGACCGGTAGACCATGATTTCAAATCTTTTTGAATGTTTTGGAGGATCGGGATGTAGTTTTTGGTATACAGGTTGGATAATTTAGAGAGTAATTGGATTCCTAGGTTGGTAATCACGTCCTGACTCCATTTGAAGGGGAAGTTTGTTTCACATTATGTGAACATGTCTGCTAAACAAATAAAAAAAGACCAAAAATTTAGAAAAAAAAATGTTTTTTTTGTTTCTGTAACAAAACTTTGTAAAAAAGCAAGTTTTCTCCTTCACTGATGGGCACTGATGGGGCTGCACTGACGAGCACTGATAAGGTGGCACTGATGGGCATCGATGAGGTGGCACCAATGAGGTGGTACTGTTGATGGGCACTAATATGCAGCACCAATGGGGCACTGATATGCGGCACTGATAGGTGGCACAGATATGCAGCACTGATGGATACACTTAGGTGGCATGGATGGGCACTGGAAGGCGGCACAGATGGGCACTGATAGGCAGCACAGATGGGCATTGATAGGTGGCAGGGATGGGCATGGATGGGCACTGATAGGTGGCACTGATGCACAGTAATTGATGGTACGGATAGGTGGCAATCATTGCATCCCTGGTGGTAAAGGGTGGCATACCTGGTGGTGACATTCCTGGTGGTCCTAGTGGCATCCCGGGTGGAACAGTGTGGGCATCCTTGCGGGACTGCACTGATAGTCAATCAGAACAGACCCCCCGTGAGAGGAGTAGCCGACCGGCTCTCCTCTATTCATGTCTGACAGATGCGAGTGAGGAAAAGCTGATCAACGGCTCTTCCTGTTTACAATGTGATCAGCTGTGATTGGACATGGCTGATCATGTGGTTTATGCCGTGTACACACGATCGGAATTTCCGATGGAAACAGATGGGAGCTTTTCATCTAATTTTCCGATGCCCATTTGTGTATGTCCATCTGTCTTTTTCCGTCGGCATTTCCGACGGTCTTTAGATTGAGAGCCAGTTCTTAATTTTTATTTTTATGATTAATTAATGTCATATAATTCAATTTGTGTCACGATATGTTTTAGAACAATTTTATTGCGCAGCTTTTTTTTTCTATTTCTGTTCACGGTGTTTGTATGTATCTTACAAGTTGAGCTGAAAGTACTTTTATTGCTTGTTCAGAATATGCAAATATTTTAATGTACATATTCTGCGTGAAGATGCGCTTTAATGTTAATCTGAGATTATGACTAAGCAAATTCTAATTCATGAAACGTGTTAATCTCTGCCAGGTCTGCATTGATGCCATAATGTCTACGATATTTTCTGATGATTTTTATCTTCAATAAAGTCTTCACTTTTGCTTCAAACCTGTGTGGTCAAACCTTTTCCGGTTCCAGTGGCTCCTATCCAGACTGTGGACTGGACCTGCACCATGAGGTTGAAGCATGGGATTGCTCTCACCTGGAGTGGCTTGGCTTTGCTTTCTATTAGATTTAATTACAGCTTCCATGTAAACTTGCACTGACCTAAAATCTGTTGCTCTGATAATCTTGCCACTGTTGCCTGTTATTTAAAAGCAACATCAAATATGTTTTAAAATAATAATAAAATATGTTTTAAAATGAATAACGAGTATGCTGACATTAACCCATTTATCATCATGAGCATGAATAAATGTATTAAATTTATAACTGTAAATAGAGTCATAACCAAAAATTCCCTGTTTGAGTCCAGATTTTAACCATTTCATTACAGTCCAGTACAGGACTAAACCATAACAGAACAATACAGAGATGAACGATTTGATATACTTTTAAATGCAGGTTAACCTTAAATCCAAAATTTGGGGGCTTTCCCTGGTCCCTTACAATATATACAGTATATTACCTATATTATTCCATTTATTTAGGTTATAACTGAAACTCACAGTAAATACCCGGTGATCCTACCAGTCCCTTTCATATGAAACTCCTTCCTGTTTTTTGGACTGTAGTAAGTAAAAAAGCAAATGGCTGCAGCTCTGTAATCATACAGTCACTGAAACACCAAGACCTGCACAGCTTGAATGATCAACACTAGCAGTTTTCATCACCACCTCTCTGAGCCAATAATGTGGTGTGGTATAGCAATCAATGGGCCATGCCTAAAATAAGTGAAAAAAGGTATTTGCAATGGATTTTAAAATGATATTAGTGGTAATTAGTTCATAAAACACTGCTGACTACTATATTTTTTTTAACCAGAAGGGTTAACATACACCATCAGGACATGGGTTCAAACCCAGGACGTCTTCTGTGTCCAGCATTGACTCTTCCCACTAAGCTATTTGGGATGCTAGACAGATCACTGCCTGATCTATTGAACAATCCTACCTGATCCATTGGACAGCCCTGCCTTGAGTCTTGATTGCTGTTGGACCTTGAAATCCTTGCTCCTCCCATGAACTTCCTATGTAAGCCTTGTCTCAGCACTTCCTCTTTGGCAGGTTATTGTGCTTTCTCAGCCAGTGCCTTGCTCTTGTCTTCCCTGCTGCCAGCTATATTTTGCTACCACTCGTGATTGACCCTTGGCTTGTTCCTTGCCTACTCTACTGCCAGATCCCAACCTGCAACTACTCATTACTGACCTTTTGGCTTGTTTACTTACCACGTTGCTGTTTGATCCTTATCTGCTCATCTGCTACTGGACCATGGCTTGCTCACACCCTTGTGGGGCAAACCTGAGAACTGGGACCTGGTACTAACATGCAGCTAAATTCATCTCCACCATCAGGAGCTCTGGTGAATACCGGTTAGTACTTAGACTCCGCACCTCAGGTGAGCCTATGTCATCTACCAGGGTGACTGCCTGTGTACCTATCCTGCTGGTCAGTGGTAGTCCAGCAACTGCAATAGCCACTGGTCTTCAAGCCTGATGCCTGATCATGACATACACTTTTAATAGCACTCATCAACCTTTTTTTTTTTTTTTTTTTTTTTTAGTAAATGTAGAGATTGAAAAAAATCTATAGTTTCTACTTAGATATGTGTTTTTTGAAATTTTATTAAACTTGTTTTAACAATAGGTCCTAATAATAATTTTAGTGTCAATTAGGAACACAACTTTGATGCCACCAACTGGACATCACTAGATGGCAACGCCCAACATCTATAAAAGAACCAGCAGAGAGCAAAGCTCTCAAAACTGCAAGAGGTAGTGTCAAGAGGAGGACGAGCAGAAGAACCAGAGAAAGAAGACATTGGCAGCAGAGCGAGAAGAACCATAGGACAAACACATCAGCAGCAGAGGGAGAAGATCTGGAGGAAGGAGAAGAACTGGAGGAGGGAGAAGACATCGGCAGCGGAGAGAGAAGAACCAGAGGAGGGACAAGACCACGGGAGAAATAAGACACATTGGAGCTATTTTGAATAAAGGATAAGTGTGTAGAAGGCAGAAGGGTGCAAGATAAGTCAGGATGACATTTTCCAATGAACTTATATGAGTTGACATAACATTGCATTATTGATATACCCGTTAATCATGTTTTTACCTTCAATGTATCTTATATAATATTTTAATAATATAATATTATATAATAGAAATCTAATTATTATATGGGTTATTGTGGTTATTGTGGTAGGTGAATGTGTAGTCTCCTCCCTGAGATTAATCTTCCCCAGCAATTTCGATACCTAATACACTAATGCTGTTTGTACAAAAACTGTATATACATTTGTTGAATTAAGTAGATAATTAGCATTGTCTAAGAGGAGTTAATGCCAGTTTCTTAGACTTGTTTCAGCAAGAATAATTAGAATGAAAAAAATAAATAAAAATTCTTTGAGTCCACTTACTCTTTCCCAGAGATGTTTGTGATTGGCAAGTTAAACCCTTGATAGCATTGATGCCTTGAGGGATGTGTCCATAACAAGTTTCATCCATATTCAAAATGGTTTAACAGGGTGCGGCTACAACTATTAAGGCTGTAAACTAAAGGTTTTTTTTTACGTTTTCCTAAGAGTGTTACTGTTGTCTTTCGCTAACAAAGAAACTATTCATTGTTTTAATATGTTTTGTTTTTCTTAAACTTACATATATAGTGCAAACTTGGTTAAAGTTGGTTACTTATTTCTTGGTTGTTTTGGGAAATAATGTTTGCTTCCCATGGTTACATCATGGCTACATGTAACAGCTGCAGTATTACCTGCATGTATATCCTTTATTTTTTTTTGGTTTTTGAGATATTACATATCTAAATATTTTCATCCTCAGCTTCTGAAAAATCGGTGTGCTTGTTCTTGTATGAATATCTTGATGTAATAACAAACTTGTATTATATGTTATATTGTTATTACATCTAAAAAATGAAAAAATTGGATTTATAAAAAAGGGTCTCTTATTGACACTTACAAGTATTTACATATTAACCACTTTCAGACCGGACCATTTTGCTGGCTTAAGACCAGACCACTTTTTGCGATTCGGCACTGCGTCGCTTTAACTGACAATTGCACAGTCATGCGACGTGGCTCCAAAACAAAATTGCCGTCCTTTTTTTCCCACAAATAGAGCTTTCTTTTGGTGGTATTTGCTCACCCCTGCAGTTTTTATTTTTTGCGCTATAAACAAAAATAGAGCGACAATTTTGAAAAAAACACATTATTTTCTACTTTTTGTTATAATAAAGATCCCCCAAAAATATATATAAAAAAAATTTCCCTCAGTTTAGGCAGATACGTATTCTTCTACATATTTTGGTAAAAAAAATCACAATAAAAGATTATTGATTGGTTTGCGCAAAAGTTATAAAAAAAAATAGGAGATAGTTTTATGCCATTTTTATTAATTTTTTTTTTTACTAGTAATGGCAGCGATCAGTGATTTTTATTGTGACCTTGACATTGTGGCGGACACATCGGACATTTTGACACATTTTTGGGACCATTGTCATTTATGCAGCAATCAATGCTATACAAATGCATTGATTCCTGTGTAAATGACACTGGCAGTGAAGGGGTTAACCAGGGGGTGGCAGTGTAGGGGTTAAGTGTTCCTAGGGGCGTGTTACTAACTGTGGGGGGCTGGGCTTTGTGTTAGTGAACACTGATCTATGCTCCAATCACATGGAGCAGAGATCAGCGTCACTTGTTGCTAGGCAGAACGAGGAGATGCTGTTTACAATGGAATCTCACCGTTCAGCCGCCCCGTGAGACAATCGCGGGTATCCCCGCGGCGATCGAGTCCACGGGACCCACGACCGATCTCACGGGGGTCCCGACCGACACGAGAGAGCGCCGCCGGCAGCGTGCACGTGATGGCAGAGCGGCATTTAAAAATGGACATACCTGTACGCCTATATGCCTGCCCATGCCATTCTGCCAACGTACATTGGTGTGCGCCGGTCAGAAACTGGTTAAATAAATGTGCTTTGAAACAAGCCCTCACTAACCTCTGTAGCTGCAGGAACTTTTGAGTATCTCATCCTCAAAGTCTACAGCAAAAGAACTAAAATCATTCCAACTAAAACCATTATTTAACCACTTCAGGACAGGCATGTTGCATCTCTATCCAGGCTATTTTTCAGATTTTAGTGCTGTGATTGTTTTTAATTAATTATTTTAAAATTAGGAAATATACTGACATTAAGGTAGGTAAGCAAAGACATTAAAACATAGTTGGTTTTAAAAAGGAAGTTCCAGCACATGTAAATTTGCTGAAATGTTCAGCTATGAAAATGTATACTAGATGCTCTGGAAAGAGGAGCAGGTTAGCTGAACTGCTGAGAGAATGATGAGGAATGACTTCAGTTTGCTGAAGTTTAACTGAATTTATTGCAGATTTCTCATTTGGATTTTTGGAAAATTTTGGAAAGTGGGGAATCTGCTTCATTAGTGCAAAGTTCTAGTGTTGCAAATGAAATTATTGCAACTGCATTCCTTTTAACTTATACATTTTTCATCAAATATGAAAGCCCCAATGCTTTAGAACTAAGAACATTTTTACATGACCACTTATGCCCTGAACTCTCTTTTTTATTTAATGGGAATATAGGCCGCATCTCTCTCTCCCCAAATACCAACAGTATTAATTTCTAATTAATAAAGACACTCAACGCTGAAGCTTGGTATATAATTTGCCGCAGCATGTTTATTGGTGTAATATACATACAATTCTTAACTTGTAAATAATAAGTACAAAACGGCTTAGTCTTCAGGACTCAAGGAATACCGCATATCAATAAACACAAGTCCCCCCTTTAAATGTAAAGGGTGACCAACCACATACTGTGCCTGTGACAAAGGGTTGGGGAACTTGTTGCTGACTTCTGACCAACAGTGGAATATTCCTGTACACCTTATATAGAGAGCCCCTTTTTAGAACACTCCAGATGGTCATATGACCTTCCGGACATTTCCCCGGCAGCCGTGACATTCCAGTAAATTCCCAAATACTACATGACCCTGTTTTTCCTGCCTAGGAATCAAACAAATTTTTCTTAAAGTGACCACCCTTTTTTTTTTCTTTTTTTTTTCAATCATAAGACAAAAGTTGGAAGAAGGCGGCCACCACATGCCCATGCTGTTTGGGCTCAAATACTTAAGCTCTCTCAGTCTATTATTGCAATACTACCAATGTTTACACTTCAGTATTTTTTTCTTCTATTACCTTTATGATTAAAACCTCTCTCAAGGGTGTTTTTAATGTTACATTCCCCAATATATTATGATTTATAATGACAATTTTGCATTAATAAACCTTTTTTTTATTGGAGAAAAAGAAAAAAAATAACATTTTCAGGGATATTGTATTCTACACAACAGAATGCCTGAAAATTGATCTCAAGCTTCCGAGTGTGTCAGTGAATAGAAAAGGTATAGGGATTTTAGGAAATGCTGTCAACAAACTGAAGATAGGGATGACAAATCTATTTTTTTAATATTAGAAATAATGAAAGGTTGTGACTTGCTGCTAATTGAAATAGTAAGAAGTACTCAAATGACAGGAACTGTAATTATTAGATAACTTGTATGGCAAATTATATGTAATGCATATTTTTAACTTCAATTTGTATAAAAATATATTTCTTGTCTTGATGTGATGTTTATCCTTATATGGTTGCTATGGGTACTGCTTAATTTTTCCTGAAAATATTTATAGACAAGCCTGGGGCTACCATAGAAATGAGATGGTGTTCAGAAGATCCCACCCTTACATAACCATTCTGTAATGCAATCATGATTTAAGCACGCACAACTGTTTTTGCCTACTGTACAGTGTGGGGATATGTACTCACATATGTATTCACACATCCCTTCTTCAAAGTAGCCTTAGCCACCTGGGAAAATGTATTTTGATATTTTTGGAAGGGGGTATGCACAGAGGCAGCAGAATGCCCAATCACCTCCCGATCTAACTGTAAATAGTCTAATAAGGCCAAGAGGTCTATTGCTATCCTTCCTGTTTTAACTGTAATGTCCACAAAAAAAGTTTGCTTGGCTAAAGCTGAATTGAATGCAGTAAAATATCCAGTTAGTTATAATTTTAAAATACTGCTGTTTTTGTAATGTCTTCCTGTAATTATGTGCACAGAATTCTAGGAGGGGAATGGCAAACAGTAATGGCTACCCAGGTTATATTGCACTGGACAATATTGACAAGCTAATACTGGTAACTTTCTTACATGGGAAGTAATCAGAGTGATGAACTCCATGTTTATTGTTCAATCAACAGGCCAGAAGCGACTGCACTATATTGTCAAAAGCCATTTAAAGCACATGAACTTTACTGGCATCCCAGTCTTAGTCCGTAGGGTTCAATATTGAGCTGGCAGCAATACCAGCTTCAACTCTTCTGGGAAGGCTGTCCACAAGGCTTAGGAGTGTGTCTATGGGAATGGTTGACCATTCTTCCAGAAGCACATTTGTGAGGTCAAGCATTGATGTTGGATGAGAAAGCATGGCTCGCAGTTTCTGCTCTAATTCATCCCAAAGGTGTTCTATCGGGTTGAGGCTGTAACTCTGTGCAGACCAGTCAAATTCCTCCACCCTAAACTCACTCATCCATGTCTTTATGAACTAATTTTCCCTCAGTTTAGGCCGATATGTATTCTTCTACATATTTTTGGTAAAAAAAAAAAAAAACGCAATAAGCGTATATTGATTGGTTTGCACAAACGTTATAGCGTCTACAAAATAGGGGATAGATTTATGGCATTTTTATTATTATTATTATTATTTTGTTTTACTAGTAATGGTGGCAATCTGCAATTTTTATCAGGACTATGATATTGTGGCACACAAATCGGACACTTTTGACATATTTTTGGGACCAGTGACATTTATACAGCAATCAGTGCACTGATTACTGTATAAATGTCACTGGCAGGGAAGGGGTTAACTGTGTTCCCTAGGTGTGTTCTAACTGTGGGAGGGATGGGACTGGGGAGGAGACTGATCGGTGTTCCTACACACATGATCGATCTCCTCTCCCCTGACAGAACCGGGATTTGTGTGTTTACACACATGGATCCCGGTTCTCGATGTGTCACGAGCGATCGCAGGTGCACAGCAGTCATCACGCCCACTGGGCACTTGCATCGGCTCCGGGGACACACTTAAAGCTAAAGGAGCGCAAACGCACCTCCTAAGGCTTCTAACAGACCCGACGTACAGCTACAACAGCTCGCCAAGAGGAGCCATCCTGCCACAATATAACTGCAACGGCTGGTTGGGAACCGGTTAATCTTGAAGTTGATGCATGTGTAAAGGCAGGTGTCCCAATACTTTTTGACAAATTAGTGCATCTAAATCCAAAAACCAAAATGTCCTTGAATGGCTGTTGCATTAGATTTGTCAGGCTTTTTCTCTTCTTTCCATTATTTTGACCTGATGATTCTGCCAGTAAAACACGTCCATTCCTAGGATGACAACTATCACTCACCCTACTGTATCTGGACAACAGGAAAAGGAAAGGACTATATGACTGCATTCTTCTCCTGTTCTCCATGACATAGATGGACATACCTCTGTAGTCCTCAAAGACAGCTGAGAATAATATATTGGATAACAGTCAACAGAGGCAGAGAGCATAGTTCGTTATCAGCTTGCAAGATTTCAACAGTTTTTTTTGCACTAATGAAACAAATACAACAAATTTCTTTCATTTTTTTTCCAAACAAAAGGGGACCAAAAAAGAGAAGTTATTGTTAGCATTCATATACGCTTTAACTGAAGTGAATAACAGAGATGTCAATGACCCAGTTATGTTGTCTATAAGGAACATGGGTGGAACATAGCTACAAATCTTTTGGCAGTTAAAACAGTTCACATATATGAATTTCAGGGGAATATTTTACTGTTTGGCTGGAGCTTAGTTTTAAGAAGTATTATTGCCAAGGAATCCTAACATTCAGTTATGAGAAACCTTTAAACATCATATGAAAATAGCCTATATAAAATAACCCCATACATACAGCTGTAAGGCTTTCATACAGTTCATACAGTTCATGTTTCTTCCCCAAATGGTAAAAGTCTTATAAGAAACGTGCGTCTGTTTTTGTTCCAGAGTAAAACTTTTATGTAAATATTTAAAGATGTGTATTTTAGGGATTTCGCTTAAAACAGTGGTGTATCTTTAGCACAAGAGCAATGGAGAACAAGTCATTAATCTTCGGAATGGCAGTGTTGAACAGTGAAGTAATTGTTGGCTGCTGCTTCTTAGTAAATCTTGATCCTGATGACAAATCTCTTTAGTAAAGCAACACTTATTCCGAATCCCTTCTAAAAAGGTCACAGTTCTTTATTTTGTTTACAGGATTCTTCTCTCAATTACTGTGGTTTCTTATTAGCATGTCTAAACAAACTACCAAAAAGTGTATCCTTTCAATAGCTTTTGTTTGACATGTAAATACATCCATCGGTGGATTTCTTTTTTTTTTTTTTGTTAACACATAAGTTAGCTTTCTGACTCCTTATAAACTTTATGTATGTTATTTTAGTAAGGAAAAGAACAATATAAAAAGTCATACTGCTTATAAAATTGCCATATAACATTATCCATAATAATATAAGAAAGGTTTTTATTATATTACCAAAGTGTTCTATTTATGCTGTTTGTACGACAGTTTCAGATCTCCTTTTCTCAGCTAAGGCAACATCTCACTAATGCACATTATTGTGGCCAGGCGTTCAAGTATATTTCTAACAAGCAGTAAAAACTTTTAACCACTTGTCTACCGGCAGCATTTATAAGTGACAGCTGGCTTAAAATACACTACACTCCTGGCTGCTAGAGCAGCCGCAACTGTGTTTAAATTTGTTAAGTGATAAGCTTTCAGATAGAAGTAATTCAGGCAGTTGTAAAGCCTCCCGATCATCTCCACAAATCATCAAAGTTACCATCCCCCCCATCCCCACCCACCTGCCCTCGCCATGTATCCTGGCACCACAGTCCCGCCCTGGGACTAGTTTGGTGGGTGTCAGTGGGTGGAACAGAGAGAGGCTAGTGAATGCTCTTATGTCACTTCTGGGTTCTTCTGTCACTTTACAAAGCTTCTGTGGCCAGCGAAGAAGGTAATGAAGTTCAGATTGTGCATTGGAATGCTAGACATTAGGACTCTAATAGGTGCTGATCTCTCAGTAAATAGAATCTGTCATTATAGTATACTAGGGGCTATTGATCATGGACCTTAAAAAGATCAAAACCATTGTGGAGTGGCCAATTCTGGCCATTTCCTAAAGCCAGCCAGAGATGGTGCAATTTTCATTCTTGCAACTATGGCTTGCAGGAATGAAAATTGTGTTGATGTGGGACTGTGTTGATGTCAATTTAAGCCGCATGTCCAATCACTGTCCAAATCCTGCCGCCTCAACCCCCTGATCATCTCCAAAATACGCCCCTTTCTAACCAATGACAACAAAGCTCTTAATTCACTCCCTGGTTATCTCTCGCCTCAATTACTGAAACTTCCTCCTCATTGGCCTACCTCTGCATACTCTATCCCCCTTTAGTCCATCATGAATGCTGCTGCCAGACTCATCCACCTAACCAATCGCTCTGTCTCATCTACTCCTCTCTGTCAATCTCTCCACTGGCTTCCACTCACCCAACAAATTAAGTTCAAAATACTTACAACTACCTACAAAGCAATCCACAACTCTGCCCCAGCTACATCACTGACCTAGTCTCAAAATACCAACCTAATCATTCTCTTTATTCTTCTCAAGACCTCCTGCTCTCTAGCTCACTCATCACCTCACATCCTCCCATGCTCATTTCCAGGACTTTTCCGGAGCCTCTCCAAGCCTATGGATGGCCTTACCTAATCTGTCCGTCTATCTCCTACTCTATTAGCTTTTAGATGATCCCTGAAAACCCTCCTCTTCAGAGAAGCCTATCTTACCCTCACCTAACAACTGTATTTTCATTTTGTCCATCTGATCATCCCCCACAACTACTACCCTTTGTTCCACTTGACCTTCCCTTCTAGATTGTAAGTTCTAACCAGCAGGGCCCTCTGATTCCTCCTGTATTGAATTGTATTTTAACTGTGTTCCCTGATGTTGTAAAGTGCTGCGCAAACTGTTGGCACTATATAAATTCTGTATAATAATAATAATGGGGGAATCCATCCCATGAAGCAATTGTGTTCTCCCGGTGTGGGGAACCATACTGGCCAGGAGAGCACACAATGATGATTGCTAGGGGCTATAGCCGCTAGCTGTAATCTCATTAAAAATATGACATGCTGGTTGTACCTGCTGGTTGTATCGATTAATTAACTTGGGTACAATCAGCCTGTCCATACATGGTACAAATCTCGACTGGTTCCGGCCGGTCCCTGCTGAACCAGCTTAGATTCGAACCATCTATGGACGGCTTAAGCCAATTGGCAGGGAAGCAAACATGGGGGCTAGGCACTCCCTTGGGGGTCATATACCAAAGTAGAAAAGCCAAGCAGTGATTTTGGTAATGCTTAAAGTACTGTATAAAAATACAAAACTCCATTTGGAGTTTTGCACTGTCTCTGCTTGTGAAGTGGCACACTTCACAATTGTGAAGTATACAATCTACTATAGTGACATTTACAAAGACAAAAGTTTAAATTGCTGGCAACATTACATTGATATATACCATATCTGTGTCATAGATGAAGGGCTGCTATAGATATTAATCCTAGTAGTCATTGACTGTCCTAATAAGAGGGCTTATTATAGCTCAAAAAAGGGGGTAAGAAAAATTCTGAACAAGCTGCAGAGCTGATGGTTTGAGAAATATTTATGCTGCATGGAATCCCAAATATAATACTACCTGAAAGAGCAGTACAGTTTGTCTCAAAAATGTGTACAGCCTTAGGCATTACAATTAATTTGTCTTCTGCCTTTCATCTTCAATCTATGGTCAGACTGAGAGGACCAATCAAACTGTGCCTTCTATGTTTTGTCATTTATCTTCAGGATGCCTGGGTGGACTATCTTCAAACAGAATCTAATCATCTAATAATAATTCTAAGCACATCTCCACTTCTAAATGCCCTTTTTATTTAAACAACTATCATGCAGTTTTATTCCTATTCTCCCCATCTTTACTCAGATTTCTGGTGTAAAAACTGTCTTACAGACATTAAAGAATGCTCAATAAAGTTACAAAAAGGCTGCTGACAGACATCACAGAAAAAAATCATACTGTGCTTGTACATGATAAGGCCTGACAAGCTACCAAAGATCTAAAGACACATATTCCATCTCCTAAGTTGGGCAAAACATTTTTGGGGCCTTTTCAAATTTAAGTTCAAATTAAAACTTCTAGTTCTCCAACCTCCTCCACCTATTAATGTACAAGGTGAAGAAGAATTGTATTTGAGAAAATTCTTGACTGTAGGATTCTCAGAAATAAATGACAGCATCTAGTTAAATGAAAAGTTGGAAAGTTCACTGGAAAGTTCCTTGAATATCGTATTTAGGCCATGCCCCTCTACTTCCTATTTGCCAGATTGTTGTGCTAGCATCTTGATCTCTGCTACTAACCCACTTATTTACCACTACTTATGTAATGACTCAACTGACAATTCACAGATCACTTTTTTTTAGCTTTCCACTTCAAATCTGATTACTTTGGCTACAGACTTTGACTTGATCTCTATAACTTCACAATTTATCTGCTTGCTTCTCTACTGATACCACTACTTGCGTACCAAACTTGACCAGGTAATGACTATGAAATTGCCTTTTGTTTTAGCTGCTGAAAAGCTTTCCTTATTCCAGATCATGACAATGAGGTTGAATTACTTGACCAGTGTAGTCCAAATGTCCCCATTTTACTCTCACTGTTATGCACCTGTACTCCAAACCCCATTTCTTACCCACCTAAAATGATGGGACCATACCTTGAATTTGGAGTATAAATGGTCATAACAGCCTTTTATTAAAACAAACCAACTCAATAACTTCAATATATATATATATATATATATATATATATATATATATATATAAAACAAAATATATATAACATAAATAACACAACTTGTCTTTTAACCCCAGTCTGTTGGTCTCTGATGGTGATCTACATTCCGCCACATATACCACCAATGCACTGCGGTACCTTTTCCAACCTGATAGGCCTCCAGCTGTAACCGCTTGTAGACAACCACCCTTCATGCAGTGCAACCATTATCAAATTCCATCAACCTTTTGCTGGAATACACCAGAGGGGCACATACTACCGATGAGCCCCCCACCCCTTTTCATCCCCTACGTTTACTGCCACCGTCAAAGACCAACAACAAAACACAGCCAAAGCCTGGAAGAGCCCCCCCCAAGCTGTCATGATGGCCTTCTTCCTCACTGGAAAGAAAGAAAAACACACACACAAAAACATATAGGAGGGTGGTAAAAACTGCCTCCTTCTTCACGCTGCCCAGCCTGGCACCATCTCTCCCTTAAGTATAGCCACTCCCCCCACTATACTTCTCTCTTTCCCCTCCCTTCTCTACACTCTCATTCAACCTATTCTAATTAACCCTTATGTGTCTCCCTTAGACACAATGTCATGCCCGGCCCTACTCTATCAATCCTTGCTGTCTCTTCCGTTCTGGGCCTCACTTTATGATGCCTGTGGCTACAGAGATCTGAAATTGCTGGTTTTAAATTTCACTGCTTTTTATGAATCTACAAATATCTAATTGCCCACGGTTACATCTTGAGGAAGAATTAACTAATCACCATACGGACCAATTTTGTCATTTCTGTTAAAATCAGCATTTTTAGAAAATTACTTAGAACCCTCAAATATTATATATTTTCTGAAAGCAAAGGCCCTGAAGAACAAGTTGGTGGCTGATGAAATTTTGTATGTCACACAGTATTTTTGCAGCCATTCATTAAATATGAATTTGTAAGAAAAAAAAATACATTTAAATTAATTTTAGGGCACACAAACACAATAAAATAAAATTTTTTCTGATAAAATATAAAAGATGATCTTGCGTTGAGTAAATAGATACTGAACATGTTAAGATTTAAAATTGTGCATGCCTGTGAAGTGGCAACATTATCCATAATCAACACTTTAAAAGCCTTTACACGTTACCATTTTAGAGTTAAATATGAGCTCTGGCGCTAGAATTATTGCTCTCGCATGTGTAAATGCCTCACATGTGTTGTGCAATCATAATTTACATATGTGTGAGGACCTATGTGTGTGGTTGCATTTGCACATGAGCACGCATGGACAGGGCTGCTTTATTTTTAAAATGTATTTTATTACATTCTTTTACACTTTAAAAATAGAAAAATCCATTCAACCTTACTGCTGTTGCAAGGGGTGAACACTTCTGGTGTGGTCACTGACAGGTACGCTTTATGGAGTAATCGGGGTCTATTAGACCTCTGATTCCTCCTCTGCCCTCCAAGGCAGCCAATTAAACAGATTCTCATTGCTTCTGACTTAATTTGTCACAGAGGAGATGGATGTTCCACTTACAGTTGTCCTGGGCTCCTGCTGGTTAGGGAGTACCCAGGAATGGTGGCAGACCCCCTTCTGACCCTGTAAAAGTGATTGGGTGGATCACTTTTACCTGAAAGCCTCAGACACGATCCTGGTATAACCACTTGCCCATGTGGCTGTATACATATGGTCTAAGGATGGGAAGTGGTAAAATAAAAGGATAAGTCCAAAAATTAGCAATAACTTACATTTTATATGGGTTAATTTACTAAAGAGCGCAAAAATGTTCACATAGGAAAGTGAATGTTAACTCTGCATTGGGAACATTCACTTAAAGTTTTCAGTGTGGAGAAGGTTTACTTAACGTTGGTGTAATGAAGGTTTGATCATCCAATCCTATACAAGCAAAAATATTCCTTTCACATGATTCCATATTCAAAGTGAACATAGCCCTAGCTCACTAAGCAAACAAACATTCACATAAGCAGAGATAGCCAACACAACTATAAATATACTATTAATATTACACTCCAAAGGCAAGCATAATTGCAGTGTATGTTTTTTGTCATACTGTACATACCTTTCTTAAGAATTGCCATTGTAATTTTTTTCCCACCATCTCCCCGTATATAAAATGACCAGCCAAAACCAGTTCAGACAGGAGTCTATGGTACTTATTTTCTAATGGCAAGCAAAGTTCCCAAGATATTTGTCAAGATCTGTTCTAGTTAGCGGTTCAGACTTTCACAAATATTCACACATTTATGTATAGCTACATGATATCTGCCTGGACAGATGGTTGGGGAAGAAGCTATCGATGCAGTCAGTGTAAAAAAAAAAAAAAAACAACTGTGCATGTGTGTCTTGAAAAAGATGGACTGAGCTTGAGCTTTGTTGAAACGTTGACAATAAAAACATCACTGTTTGGAACTATCTTCTCTGCATGAGTGCCTCTATACTACTTTTATATATATATATATATATATATATATATATATATATAATATATGTAAATATATTATTATATCTTTTCATGTGACAACACTGAAGAAATTACACAGTATAACAGTGTAATTTTGCTGTCCCCTCTAAATAACTCAACACACAGCCATTATTGTCTAAACTGCTGGCAACAAAAGTGAGTACACCCCAAAGTGAAAGTGTCCAAATTGGGCCAAGTGTCCAAACTGGGCCGAAAGTGTCAATATTTCGTGTGGCCACCCTTATTTTCCAGCACTGCCATAACCCTCTTGGGCATGAAGTTCACCAGAGCTTCACAGGTTGCCACTGGAGTCCTCTCTTCCACTCCTCCATGAGGACGTCACAGAGCTGGTGGATGTTAGAGATCTTGCACTCTCCCACCGTTTGAGGATGCCCCACAGATGCTCAATAAGGTTTAGGTCTGGAGACATGCTTGGCCAGTCCATCACCTTTACCCTCAGCTTCTTTAGCAAGGCAGTGGTCATCTTGAAGGTGTGTTTGGGACCGTTATCATGTTGGAATACTTCCCCTGCGGCCCAGTCTCCGAAGGGAGGGGATCATGCTCTGCTTTAGTATGTTACAGTACATGTTATAATTTATGGTTCCCTCAATAAACTGTAGCTCCCCAGTGCCGGCCGCAGTCATGCAGCCCCAGACCATGATACTCCCACCACCATCCTTGACTGTAGGCAAGACACACTTGTCTTTGTACTACTCACCTGGTTGCCGCCACACACGCTTGACACCATCTGAACCAAATAAGTTTATCTTGGTCTCATCAGACCACGGGACATGGTTCCAGTAATCCATGTCCTTAGTCTGCTTGTCTTCAGCAAAATGTTTGCGGGCTTTCTTGTGCATCATCTTTAGAAGAGGCTTCCTGCTGGGACGACAGTCATGCAGACCAATTTGATGTAGTTTGTGTCGTATGGTCTCAGCCCTAACTGGCTGGTCCCCCATCCCTTCAACCTCTGCAACAATGCTGGTAGCACTCGTACATCTGTTTCCCAAAGAAAACCTTTTGATATGATTCTGAGCACGTGCACTCAACTTCTTTGGTCGACCTTGGCAAAGCCTGTTCTGAGTATAACCTGTCCTGTTAAACCACTGTATGGTCTTGGCCACCATGCTGCAGCTCAGTTTCAGGGTTTTAGCAATCTTCTTATAGACTAGGCCATCTTTATGTAGCGTGGCAATTCTTTTTTTCAGATCCTCAGAGAGTTCTTTGCCATGAGGTGCCATGTTGAACTTCCAGTGACCAGTATGAGATAGTGAAAATGATAACACTAAATTTAACCACTTCAGCACCAAAACATTTTACCCCCTTCCTGACCAGAGCACTTTTTGCAATTCGGCACTGCGTTGCTTTAACTGAAAATAGCGCGGTCGTGCAACATTTCACCTAAACAAAATTGACGTCCTTTTTTCCCACAAATATATCTTTTGGTGGTTTTTGATCAGCTCTGTGATTTTTATTTCTTGCGCTATAAACAAAAAAACAGCGTACATTAAAAAAAAAAAATTCAATATTTTTTACTTTTTGCTATAATAAATATCCCCCAAAATTATATAAAAAAAATATTTTTTTTCTCAGTTTAGGCCGATATGCATTCTTCTACATATTTTTGGTTAAAAAAAATCGCAATAAGTGTATATTGATTGGTTTGCGCAAAAGTTATAATGTCTACAAAATAGGTGATATTTTATGGCATTTTTATTATTATTTTTTTTTTTACTAGTAATAGCGATTTTTATCCGGACTACGACATGTCGGACAATTTAGACACTTTTTTGGGACCATTGGCATGTATAGAGCGATCAGTGCTATAAAAGTGCATTGATTACTATAAAAATGTTACTGGCAAGGAAGGGGCTAACACTAGGGGGCGATCAAGGGGTTAATTGTGTTCCCTAGTGTGTGTTCTAATTGCGAAGGGGAGGAGACTGTGTAGGCGAGATGACAGATCGCTGTTCATACTCTGTATGAACAGCCACTCAGTTTCCGGTTCTCTGAGGGGAGAAAAGACAGTGTGTTTACACACACAGATCCTGGTTCTTGGTGTGCCCTGGGTAATCACTGGAGTCGGGGCACTCGCATTAGCTCTGTGGGCGAGTAGGGCCGCGCCCGTGCCATTCTGCCACAGTACACCTGCGGCGGCTGGTCAGCAAGTGGTTAACACATCAGTTCTCCATTCACACCTGAGGCCTTGTAAAACTAACGAGTCACCTGACACCGTGGAGGGAAAATGGCTAATTGGGCGAAATTTGGACATTTTCACTTAGGGGTGTACTCACTTTTGTTGCCAGCAGTTTAGACATTAATGGCTGTGTGTTGAGTTATTTTGAGGGGGCACTGTTATATAAGCTATACGTTCACTACTTTACATTGTAGCAAAGTGTCCATTAAGATATAATAAAGGGGTGTACTTACTTTTGTAAGATACTGTGTGTGTATGTGTATGTATGTATCTATTCATAAGTTTACATACCCTGGCAGAATTTATGATGATTTCATGGCCATTTTTCAGAGAACATGAATGATAACACAAAAACTTTTTATTCACTCATAGTTAGTGCTTGACTGAAGTCATTTATTATCAATCAACTGTGTTTACTCTTTTTAAATCAGAATGGTAACAGAAATTACCCAAATGACCCTGATCAAAAATGTACATACGCTGGTAAATCTGGCCTGGTACCATGCACACAAGTTGACACAAAGGGGTTTTAATGGCTATTAAAGGTAACCATCCTCACCTGTGATCTGTTTGCTTGTAATTAGTGTGTGTGTATAAAAGGTCAATGAGTTTCTGGACTCCTGACAGACTCTTGCATCTTTCATCCAGTGCTGCACTGACATTTCTGGATTCTGAGTCATGGGGAAAGCAAAAAAAAGTCAAAGAATCTGCGGGAAAAGGTAGTCGAACTGTATAAAACAGGAAAGGGATATAAAAAGATATCCAAGGAATTAAGAATGCCAATCAGCAGTGTTCAAACTCTAATCAAGAAGTGGAAAATGAGGGGTTCTGTTGAAACCAAACCACGGTCAGATTTGATTTCAGCCACAACTGCCAGGAAAATTGTTCAGGATGCAAAGAAAAATCCACAAATAACTTCAGGTGAAATACAGGAGTCTCTGAAAACGTGGTGTGGCTGTTTCAAGATGCACAATAACGAGGCACGTGAAGAAAGATGGACTGCATGGTAGAGTTGCCAGAAGCAAGCCATTATTATTGTCATGAACAGGTGTGGCCAGAACCACGTGGACTACAACAGAGGGAACCAAACACATGTAAAGTGAAATAATGTAGTTTATTTAAGATAAGTGACTATAGATATAAAAGCACCACCAATACCAAACAGTGTACAACAATCCACCAACCAGACAGTGACCCACAAATTACAACAGACAAAACAGGTACTGTACATACAATAGATGGGGAATACCAGAAGCGTAAACCTAGCCAGGCCAGGGTAATAAACGGGAGATCAGCAGATGGGGGCAAGGAGCAAGACAGGGCAGGGCTACAGGAATACAGGATCACAGGATGGACAGGAACAGGTACAAATACCAGTTCAGGTTCAGGTTCGAGTTCTCAGTATCACAGGATACAGGTCAGGGCTCAAGGACAATACCAAGGCAAGTGTGTGAGTGCTAAAATATAAGTGCTAAGTATAAGTACACATCTCCTGCAATTAGCCTCAGGTGACACCTGATCACAGGAGATAATGTCGGCTCCAAACTGCCAGGAGACACCCACTGGTGGACACCAGTCCTGCAGCAAAAAGATCAGACGAGTGCCACCAGCAGGTGAAACCTTTCCTGACAGTTCCAAACTGCTAGGAGACACCCGCTGGTGGACATCAGTACTGCGGGTAAAAGGTCTGATAGCACTACCAGTAGGTAAAACCCTTCCTGATAACTATATAAATGCCACACAGTATCCCGCTTACAATGTGCCAAACAACACAGAGACAAGCCTCAAACCTTCTGACACAAAGTCATTTGGAGTGATGAGACCAAAATTGAGCTTTTGGCTACAACCATAAGCACTACATTTGGAGAGGCGTCAACAAGGCCTATGATGAAAGGTACACCATTCCTACTGTGAAACACTGAGGCCGCGTACACACGGGCGGACTGTTCGCCCAACCTTGTCCGCTGAACAGTGTTTGGGCGGACAGTCCGCTCGTGTGTGGGCTTTCAGCGGACAGTTTCAGCGGACAGTTGGACGGACAAAGTCTTTCGGAAATTCCGAAAAACTGTCCGCTGAAACTGTGTGCTACCCGGCCGGCCAGGAAAGGGGGGCGAGCGAGCCCCCCCTCCTGAGCCGTACCAGGCCGCGTGCCCTCAACATGGGGGGTGCCTTGGGGAAGGGGGGGCCGCGCGGCCCCCCCCACCCCAAAGCACCTTGTCCCCATGTTGATGAGGACAAGGGCCTCTTCCCGACAACCCTGGCCGTTGGTTGTCGGGGTCTGCGGGCGGGGGGCTTATCGGAATCCGGGAGCCCCCTTTAAGAAGGGGGCCCCGGATACCGGCCCCCCACCCTATGTGAATGAGTATGGGGTACAATGTACCCCTACCCATTCACCTGTGAACTAAAGTACAATAAAAAACACAACACAGAGAAAAAATATTTTATTGCACAGCTCCGGGGGTCTTCGGGGGGTCTTCTCGCCGGACTCCTCCGCTATGTGTGTGTAGCTCTTTTGCTAGCGGAGGAGTCCGGCTTTCTTCCTCCCCGCCGCCGGCCTCTTCTCCCGACTTCGGGGGTCTTGTCCCCCTCTTCGGTTCTTCTGCCGGGCCACCGCGCCTGGTCCGGTGGCCCGGTCTTCTGTCGCCGTCTTCCGTTCTTCTGTCGCCGCCTTCGGTTCTTCTGCCGGGCCACCGCGCCTTCTTGTAGCTCTTTTACAGGCGGTGGCCCGGTCTTCTGTCGCCGCTGTCGTCACCGCCGCCTTCCGTTCTTGTTCTTCTTCTTGTTCTTCTTCTTCTCCTGGAGATGTTGACTCGACGAGCTCTCCGGCCGGAATGCCAGGGACACGCTCCGCTGCCACTTATATAGTGACAATGGGGCGGTGTCACATGGTATATGTCACATGGGTTGGTCACATGGGTTGATGTCACATGGGGACTATGACATCGTAAGGGGGCGGGGTCACCATGTGACCAACCCATGTGACATATACCATGTGACACCGCCCCATTGTCACTATATAAGTGACCGCACAGCGCGGCTCTGGCATTCCGGCCGGAGAGCTCGTCGAGTCAACATCTCCAGGAGAAGAAGAAGAACAAGAAGAAGAACAAGAACGGAAGGCGGCGGCGGCGGCGGCGACAGCGGCGACAGAAGACCGGGCCACCGCCTGTAAAAGAGCTACAAGAAGGCGCGGTGGCCCGGCAGAAGAACCGAAGGCGGCGACAGAAGAACGGAAGACGGCGACAGAAGACCGGGCCACCGGACCAGGCGCGGTGGCCCGGCAGAAGAACCGAAGAGGGGGACAAGACCCCCCGAAGTCGGGAGAAGAGGCCGGCGGCGGGGAGGAAGAAAGCCGGACTCCTCCGCTAGCAAAAGAGCTACACACACATAGCGGAGGAGTCCGGCGAGAAGACCCCCGGAGCTGTGCAATAAAATATTTTTCTCTGTGTTGTGTTTTTTATTGTACTTTAGTTCACAGGTGAATGGGTAGGGGTACATTGTACCCCATACTCATTCACATAGGGTGGGAGGCCGGTATCCGGGGCCCCCTTCTTAAAGGGGGCTCCCGGATTCCGATAAGCCCCCCGCCCGCAGACCCCGACAACCAACGGCCAGGGTTGTCGGGAAGAGGCCCTTGTCCTCATCAACATGGGGACAAGGTGCTTTGGGGTGGGGGGGCCGCGCGGCCCCCCCTTCCCCAAGACACCCCCCATGTTGAGGGCACGCGGCCTGGTACGGCTCAGGAGGGGGGGCGCGCTCGCTCGCCCCCCTTTCCTGGCCGGCCGGGTAGCGTGCTCGGACAAGGGTCTGGTGTGGACTTGGGGGGAACCCCCACGCCGATTTTTTTCGGCGTTGGGGTTCCCCTTTAAGCCCATTCCAGGCGGCGGAGCCCGCGACGTCTCCTTCGCGGGCCCCGCCTACCTGTACACGCGCTCGAAATGGGCGGACTTTCCGAGCGGGAACAGTCCGCTCATTTCGAAAGTACAGCGGACAAGCCCACACACGGGCGGACTGTTCGCTCAAACACAGTTTCAGCGGACAGTTTTTCGGAATTTCCGAAAGACTTTGTCCGTCCAACTGTCCGCTGAAACTGTCCGCTGAAAGCCCACACACGAGCGGACTGTCCGCCCAAACACTGTTCAGCGGACAAGGTTGGGCGAACAGTCCGCCCGTGTGTACGCGGCCTGAGGTGGATGGCTGATGTTTTGGGGATGTGTGAGCTATAAAGGCATAGAAAATTTGGTCAAAATTGATGGCAAGATGAATACAGTATGTTATCAAAAAATACTGGAGGAACATTTGCATTTATCAGCCAGGAAGATGTGCTTGGGCCGTCCTTGGACATTCCAACATGACAATGATCCAAAACACAAGGCCAAGTTGATCTGTCATTGGCTACAGCAGAATAAAGTGAAGGTTCTGGAGATAGATTTGTGTGTCATCAGCGTAGAAATAATATTGAAAGCCGTGAGAGGCTATCAACTGACCGAGGGAAGAGGTGTAGATTGAAAATAAAAGAGGTCCAAGAACAGAACCTTGGGGGACCCTGACGGAGAAGGGAAGAGGAGCGGAGGAAGTAAAATGGTAAGTGACACTGAAGATGCATTGGGATAGGTAGGCTGAGAGCCACTAAGGCCGCGTACACACGCGGGGACTGTTCGCCCAACTTTGTGCGCTGAACAGTGTTTCGGCAAACAGTCCGCTCGTGTGTGGGCTTTCAGCGGACAGTTTCAGCGAACAGTCCGCTGAACAAGGTTTTTCAGAAATTCCGAAAAACTGTCCGCTGAAATTTTGTTTCAGCGAACAGTCCCCTCGTGTGTAGGCTTGTTCGTCAAACTAAGTTCCGCGCATGCTCAGAAAGGATTTACACGCCGAAAGTTATAATGCAGTGTATAGGACGTCGTATTTTTTGTCCCGTCGTACGTGCCGTTCACGTCATCGCGCACGGTTTCAGCAAACTGTTCTTTCGTCGTGTGTGGCCATGTCCGTCCATGCTAATTTTGAGCGGACTGTTTGCCGAAACTGTTTGACGGACAAAGTTGGGCGAACAGTCGCCGCGTGTGTACGCGGCCTGAAGAGCACAGGAAACATCTTACATCTTTTTATTATCTCATGTGTTGTATATATATGGAAGCCTGAACACAGACATATCTACATATACCCTCTCGCAAACGAAGAGAGTAACTACTCACCCCTCTCACTGTCTGTATTGCTGAACACCATTTGTTCATGAGAACTTTTCTTTTGAAGTCTGCCGAGAAACCAGTACTTTCATGTATATTGCTTTTCTTGGTTCCCCTCTGCACTCAGCAGTTCCTTTCGGTCACCCCCATGTCAATACTTTACAGTAAACTTTAGAGGAAGGTTTATGTTTAACAGGGCAGTGAGTTTTTTTTTGGCCCAAGGAGTGAGAGGTGTGAGCTTTTACTCTTTTCTCTTGCTGGTAAACCTTTTTGGGATTTTTTTCTGAAGGGGTTGCTTTAAAATAGTTCCCTAAGCAGTAATCAGAGAAGTCAAAATATCTGCTAGAGGAAGTGGGGCAAAAGTGAATTATGTTAAAGTAAAAAATAAATAATAAATAAATAATGTTGCGCTAGCCTTTGAACCACTTACATATACTTTTTGACAAACAATATACTGTACACTTGTTTTGTGCCCTGCATTATGTAACCAATATCAATTTGTGCAATATATACAAGTACCCTGCACAACCAACAATATGAAGAAATTAGCAGCTAGCACAACAAACAGATACATTTGTTCCCCAATGTAGAAAAGTGCATATAGTGCAGCGCTAAGATTCACCAGATTCACATAACCAAATTGTGCATATGTATGGATATTGTGACATAAACTAACAAAACCTATGTAAAATAATGCTGCTACCACATTTGAGCTGCACACATTATGAAATATGAAGGAAGGATATATATTATATATCAAATAAACTGTGTAAAAATTATTATAAACCTAACGTGAAAGTCCATAAATATCAGTGAAGAAAAAAAGTCCAACACAGTGATCAAGAACTGATAATCTTCAGATCCACCAAATCTTAGGACATATTCTTACAGTCACCCATGTGACAACACCACCACCGGTGAGAGTGTGAGCTTACTGGAAGATTTGGACTCAAAAAGAACATATGTTCTATGAGTCGGAAGGGCTTTATGATGTACACTGGCAGCTGGAGTGTAACCTGTCAGGATCTTATCACGTATGGATGGCCCATCCAGATCTTGTCCCAAAACTTCTAAACACTGCCTCTCCACCAGCGTATCGATTGATACTCGGTAAATAGGAGGAATGAAAAGAGGACCACATAGCTACCTCCTCTGCCGCCAGTTCCAGAAATATCTCCGTTCTACTCCGTCCTGGAATGTCCTGTCTGTATCTGACATTACTTCCTATTTGCGTTGCATATAAACATTTATAAGCATATAAACATGTGAGCATGTATATAATAAGGTCTGTATTTATTTGGTTTTGTTCATTTTTGTTGTGTTTTTATGTGGACAAATTGATAATGGTTACATAATGCATAGAACAAAATAAGTGTATATTGTACGTCAGAAAGTATATGTAAGTGCTTCATAGACTAGCACAGCACTATTTGGGAACACATAGGGTGTTATCAGCAGCAATTAACAGCGTTGTTTTCAGTAACAGAAAGGTAGCATTGAAATTAATCTTAGTTATTATAATTTAAAGTATTAGCAATGTCTAAAATACTGGTCCTCTATAGCACAACATGAAAATCTGTACTAAAAAATTTGTTTTGTAGTTTGCTATCTCAAAAAAATGGAGATTCCATGATGAAAGCAAAACCTTTTTTATGTCACAAGCCCATTGCTGGAGACAGGCAGGCATTTGTATTCTCTCTTTTTTTAAGTGTTGGGTGGTTTGAATATGTACTATTCCCTTTCTCACCAAAGCCACCATTTTGGATAGATTTTACCACATTTCTATTTGTGGCTGAACAATTGTAACTTTCTTAAAGCAAAGCTGAGTCCCTTTTCAATGAAAACACCCTAAAAATGCTAAATAAACAAGTGCATGCATGAACAGCTACAAATTTGTTAGCTTTTGTTTTATCTAAATTTTATATAAACCACAAGCCCTCTTGTAGATTCTCCATCCAGGGTATTTTATTTACTTCCTCATCATTAGTATGAGTTCATGAACTCAGCGTTTCTGTTTGGGGGAAGTGATGTAAATATTGCCTCAGAAGAAGTTCTCTGTAGGAAGTACTTTCTTTGCTAGGAACTTGGGGTGTAACTAAGTGATTATATCACTGCCCATAAGCTTCTTCTCTTCTGCTCTTTCATCTGCCACATACCTGGTTTACTGAATGCAGCTGTGCATCAAAAAAGAAAAGTAAACACAGGGTAGCCACATGGCAGAGAAGCCACATTGTTCTGTGCAGTGTTGTGGTCTACCCCTTATGCAAATGTAGGAGCATAATGACATACTGGACTTGAGGAAGATGTGGAAATCTTATGATCTCAGAGCTGTGCAGCCAGTAGAGCTCAAAACAGGAGGTCATAGAGAATCATAAGTGTAGTGCCGGTACTCCGAATGTGTACGTGCTATGTCTGTAAATTAAGTTTTTGCCCAAAACTATAGTTAAGTTTTGGGGTTAATTGTTCTAAATTATGCTTTGGCATCAGTTTGGCTGAGCTGTATAATGGTTCTGCATGGTCATAGGTGGGGTTTTGTCACGTACCTAGTAGTTGAGCCTGGAATGCAGGGAGCGGCCCCTCGTATCCCCTGGCTAATGAACCCCTGGAGATGGAGACAGGTATTCAAAAGTTCAGGGGGCACAAGTGCCTGGCGGATAAGACCGGTCCGGATAAGCAGCAGGGCACCGACAGCGAGTAGGTAGAGCTGATGGTACTTGACTGTAGCAGGCAGGCACAAGTGGGTAGACCGGCAGGCAGGTGGACGTCAGGAAATACAGGAACCCCAACAGGTAAGCTGGAACAGCAGGGTCAGGTGCAGGCCAGGTCAGCAGGAATCGATCGGCAAGGTACAAGAGGATGAGGCAGAGACGTGGTCAGACAAGCAGAGGTCGTAGGCAGGCAGCAACGGATCAAGGTCAAGGAACAAGCCGGGTATCAGGAACCAAGGTAACAGGTACAGGTACAGGAAGCAAAGTCACGGACACGCTGTAGACTGGACAGCACCGATGGAAGGGAGCAAGTGCCTTAAGAAGACCTTAGGGTGGGAATTCTTGAAGGCACGGATGAGTCTCTTGGCATGAATGTTAGCTTCTGGCTCCCAGGAGTTCTCCTCGGGTCCGTACCCCTTCCACTTGACTAAGAATTGGACCTGGTTCTTTCTCTTCCTACAGTCCAGAATGGCCTCGATTTCAAACTCAATCTCCCCATTGACCAACACGGGTTCCGGGGGACTGGAGGTCCTGTCAGCGAAGGGGTCCGCGACTGCGGGTTTGAGAAGCGATACATGGAACACTGGATGAATTCGGAAAGATTCAGGAAGTTTGAGTTCAAACGCCATGTCATTTAATTTCCTCTTGATCGGGAAGGGACCCACGAATTTCGGGCCCAACTTCTTGGAGGGACAGGACAGTCTAAGATTCAAGGTGGACAACCAGACCCGATCCCCAACCTTAAGATCCAGCTCCCCTCTTCTACTTCTGTCGAAGACTTCCTTGTTATGCTCCTGTGACTTGGCCAGGGTTTCTTGTAAGAGCTTGTTATTTTCTTCAAAGAAGTTAAGTTTCTTCTGAACCGCTGGTACCGAACACTCGGGAAGACTGCCAGACAAAAACGACGGATGGAACCCGAAGTTCGCATAAAAAGGGGACTGCTTGGTGGCCGAGTGGATTGTGTTATTGTAAGCGAACTCAGCCATCGGTAACAGAGAGACCCAGTCGTCTTGGGAGAAGGACGAAAAACAGCGAAGGTACTGTTCCAGTGTCTGATTCGTCCTCTCGGTCTGACCGTGGGTCTGCGGGTGGTAGGCTGAGGACATGCAAAGATCGATCTTCAGAGTTCCACAGAGCGCCCTCCAAAATCTTGAGGTGAACTGCACCCCCTATCAGATGTGATGTTGGCGGGAATGCCATGAAGTCTCACAATTTCTTTAACAAAGGCGTTAGCAGTCTCTGCGGCTGAGGGGGTGCCCTTCATGGGCAAGAAGTGAGCCATCTTAGTGAGTCTGTCGACTACGACAAAGATCGTTGAATGGTTTTCCGAAGGGGGGAGTTCGACGATAAAATCCATGGAGATCATCCTCCATGGTCTATCAGGAACAGGTAGCGGTCTTAGTAGACCCCAGGCTCTTGACTTGTCGCCCTTACTCCGAATACAGGTGGCACAGGCCTGTACATACCTCTTGCAGTCGTCCTTCATCCGTGGCCACCAGAATGTACGCCTGAGTAATTCCAGGGTCTTGAATACCCCAAAGTGGCCAGCCAGAGGATGGTCATGACAGGAGGCCAGAACCAGGGTCCGAACTGCCTGGGGGACAAAGATCCTGTTCCCATGCCACAGAAGGTCATCGTTGGAGGACAACGGGGCACCGGGTGGAGGTGTAGCGCCTATGGAGGCCCGCTTGACCTGAGACATCACATCTTCCTGGAGTAGAAGAAAGTTCCCAGCAGAAAGGATGGTATCGGTAGGTGGCGAGTTTTCCGGCTGACTGAACATGCGGGATAAAGCGTCTGGCTTAGTATTCTTGGATCCGGGACGGTAAGTGATGTGGAATACAAATCTTGAGAAAAAGAGTGCCCACCTGGCCTGACGAGGCTTCAATCTCTTAGCTGTCTTTAAATATTCCAAGTTTTTGTGGTCGGTATAGACCAGGATTGAATGGATAGCCCCCTCCAGCAGGTAGCGCCACTGCTCGAGTGCAGACTTAATTGCTAATAGCTCACGATCACCGACGTCGTAATTTCTTTCGGCCTCTGACAATTTGCGAGAGAAGAAAGCAACCGGATGGAGTAAGGACTTGGGTCCCTGCCTCTGGGAAAGTATAGCTCCGACTGCTATTTCTGAAGCGTCAACTTCGAGGGTATACGGTAGAGCGGGATCGGGGTGCTTCAGGACCGAGGCCGAGACAAACAAATCCTTCAGGGTCTTGAAGGCCTCTTGTGCTTCGGGGGTCCAACGGAACCTTTGGCCCTGCTTGGTCAGCCCGGTAATGGGGGCGATAATAGAAGAGAATCCCTTTATGAACTTACGATAGAAGTTAGCGAAGCCCACAAATCGCTGAACTCCCTTGCTATCGGAGGGGGCAGGCCAGTCCTGGATTGCGGAGATCTTCTGGGGATCCATCTCTATCCCTCTAACCGAGATGACCAGGCCGAGGAACTGAATACTCTCCTGTTCGAAAACACATTTTTCGGGCTTGGCGTACAAACCGTGAAGGCGGAGACGGGTCAGAACCTTCTTAACATGTTCCCGGTGGATGGCTAGAGTGGAGGAAAAGATTAAGATGTCATCCAGGTAAATAATTACAAACAAATCAAGATAATCTCTAAAAATGTCATTGACAAAATGCTGGAATGTGGCGGGGGCATTACACAACCCGAATGGCATTACTAAGTATTCGTAGTGCCCGAAGCGGGTACGGAAGGCTGTTTTCCATTCATCACCCTTTCTGATACGGACGAGGTTGTAGGCACCCCGAAGATCCAGCTTTGTGAACAACTTAGCGGAACCCAGTCTCTGAAAAAGTTCAGGTACTAACGGCAGGGGGTAGCGATTTTTAATGGTGATCTTGTTTAGAGCCCGATAGTCCACACATGGGCGCAGGGAGTGGTCTTTCTTTTCCACGAAGAAAATCCCAGCGCCAGCTGGGGAGGTAGAGGGTCGGATAAATCCTTTTTCAAGGTTATCATCCAAGTAGGACTTCAAGGTACTCAGTTCAGACTCGGATAGAGGAAAGATTCTTCCGAAGGGGATTTCTGCCCCCGGGAGCAGTTCTATAGGGCAATCATATGGCCTATGGGGAGGAAGAGTCTCTGCCCCCTTCTTACTGAAGACATCTAGAAAAGCATGGTATTCCTTAGGTACAGCTTGTCGGGTTTCATCATCCGATTCCAGACAGAGAAGGGCCGAGGAGTCCCCGTTGGGAGTCGGGCAGCAATGCTGGAGACAGTAGTCCGAGGGGAATTCAATTATTCCAGTGGCCCAATCAATGCGTGGGTTGTGTGCCTTCAACCAAGGCATACCTAGAATGATGGGGAACAGAGGAGACTGGATGACGTCTAGGCAAAGGAGTTCTTGGTTAGTTCCGGCGATAACAGCGGATAGGGGGCTAGTCTCCTGGGTCACTGGCCCTGATCCCAAGGTAGACCCGTCAGCCAGGTATACCGAGAGCCCCTTCTCTCTCGGTCTAAGGGGAATCCTGGTCTTTCGGGCGAAGGACGAGTCTACAAAGCCACTGCATGCCCAGGAGTCAATAACTGCGTGGGTTGAAACAGTCCTTCCTGGAAGCTGTAAAAGAACAGGAACAGCCAGATGAGAGGTGTTATCAGACAACACAGGTGAGGGAACAGGTGGAACAAGGAGGCACTTACGCATCTTAGCTGGGCAAGAGCGAACAAAGTGCCCTGGTTCTCCGCAGTACAGACAGAGGTTGTTGACCCGGCGATGTTGACGTTCTTCTGGAGTCAGAGATGGGCGGAGTAGCCCCAGCAGCATGGGTTCCAGGGTGTCTAATGTGGATGCGACTGGAACAGGAGGAGTTGGGTGACAAGGCACCCGTGGTAGCATCCAGATCGGGCGAGTAGTTGTGGAGGAACGTTCTTGGCGGCGCTCCCTCAAACGCCTGTCAATTTGGACAGAGGTGTCTATCAGGGCTTCCAGAGTCTCAGGGACACCCACACGTGCCAACTCATCCTTCAGAGCCTTGGAGAGGCCCATGCGGAACTGATACCGCAGGGCCGCGTTGTTCCAGTCTGTGTCTGCGCTCCATCGTCGGAACTCTGAGACGTAGTCCTCCACAGGCCTGCGACCTTGTTGCAGGGCATGTAAGGCTGCCTCTGCGGTTGCAGCGAGTTGGGGATCTTCATAGAGTCTGGACATTGCCTGGAAGAAGGTATTCATGGAGTCTAAGGATGGGTCCTTCCGTTCCAACAGACGGTGTGCCCAGGCCTGGGGTTCATCTGTTAGCAGAGAGATGACAAATCCCACCTTCGTCGCCTCAAGGGAGAAGGTCCTAGGTTGCAGGGCGAAATAGAGTTCGCAGGAGTTGCGGAAGGCCCTGAACTTGTTCCGGTCTCCCGCGAATCGTTCCGGAGTTGGGACCCTGGGTTCGGGTGGCAACATCACGACTGACGGTGGAGCATGGGCCCCTGGAGCAACTGGTGCAGAAGCGGATAGCGCCTGGACTTGTTCCTCCAGTCTGCCGTAGCCTTCCTGTAAACTCTTAACTGCCTGAGTAAGGCCGGCCAAGTGGTGGCAGAGCTCGTCCATGGGGGAGGCTCCCTGCGCAGGCTCGGACATGGCTGTCCAGTACTGTCACGTACCTAGTAGTTGAGCCTGGAATGCAGGGAGCGGCCCCTCGTATCCCCTGGCTAATGAACCCCTGGAGATGGAGACAGGTATTCAAAAGTTCAGGGGGCACAAGTGCCTGGCGGATAAGACCGGTCCGGATAAGCAGCAGGGCACCGACAGCGAGTAGGTAGAGCTGATGGTACTTGACTGTAGCAGGCAGGCACAAGTGGGTAGACCGGCAGGCAGGTGGACGTCAGGAAATACAGGAACCCCAACAGGTAAGCTGGAACAGCAGGGTCAGGTGCAGGCCAGGTCAGCAGGAATCGATCGGCAAGGTACAAGAGGATGAGGCAGAGACGTGGTCAGACAAGCAGAGGTCGTAGGCAGGCAGCAACGGATCAAGGTCAAGGAACAAGCCGGGTATCAGGAACCAAGGTAACAGGTACAGGTACAGGAAGCAAAGTCACGGACACGCTGTAGACTGGACAGCACCGATGGAAGGGAGCAAGTGCCTTAAGAAGACCTTAGGGCACCAAAACGGTCGTACGACGGGTCAGCGCGCCCCCGCGAGTAGACGTGCGCCCGTTCGTGACCCCACGTGCGTGCGTGCGCTCGTTCATGTTGACGCGAGTGCGTTCGTTCGCTTTAGCGTCAAGGGGAAACGACGGGTTCTCCACGACAGGTTTCTACGGGTAAGTCTCCTGTGTACGGCCGAAACGCCAGAGTGATCGGGACAGGTTTGCACCTGTGACCTGCACAGTCTGGTTGTATGCATTGGGTACCAATATCTCTCTCTGAGCCAATCAGTGGGCGTTTGTCTCGCTGTGTTTTCCGGGAGAGGGTACTTAAGGTGCTGAAGTCATGTGGTTCTGGGTTTCTGGTCCAGAAGTTGTTGCTGACTCCATGGTCCTGGTCCTCCTGACCAGCCCCCAGAGGCCCTCATGGCCTGGGGTGTGGATCCATCAATTTCCGAGCCTCAGAATTGGCTAGTAGTTTGAGGCGCAGTAACTGGAAGGAGGATTCTGAAGCCGCGTACACACGGGCGGACTGTTTGTCCAACTTAGTCCGCTGCAACACATTTCAGCGGACAGTCCGCTCGTGTGTGGGCTTCAGCGGACTTTTTCAGCGGACAGTCTGGCGGACTAAGTCTTTCGGAATTTCCGTAATATTGTCCGTCCAACTTTGGTTTCAGCGGACAGTCCGCTCGTGAGTAGGCAAGTTGGACGGACTAAGTATGGCGCATGCTCAGAAAGGATTTACACGGCCGAAGGTTGCATTGCAGTGTATTGGACGTCGTATTTCTAGTCCCGTCGTACGTGCTGTACACGTCATCGCGCAAGCTTTCAACGGACTGTCTGTTCATCGTGTGTGGTCAAGTCCGTTCATTCAAAAGTAGGACGGACTGTCCGTCGGATTGTCTGACGGACTTAATTGGCCAGACAGTCCGCCCGTGTGTACGCGGCTTAAGGTTTTTTCCGGTGCCGTCGTGGGTTTGGAGAGGCCCAGCAACTCTACATGCAGCCAGCGGAGGACTCTTCAGTACGAGAGCCACACACAAGGCTGGCTGCTCAGTAAGAGCCTGGAAGCTGAGCTGCCATGGACATTGAATGAATCCACATTTCCTACGGTATCGCCGGACCTGCTGCAAGATTCTGGTACAGTAAGAAAAGTTCCTACCTCTATCCTTCTGGTTACAACTACGTTTTTCAACCAAGTCTGTGTGAGAGACTTTGCAAAGCTAGAATTACCTGTTGGCTGCTAAATCCAAAGTCAAGGATTTATCCAACAGTTAAAGAGTCCAGTTGCGAGTGTCTATTCCCTGGATTATGTACAGAGAGAGACTTTTATTGAAGTCAGCAGTTCCAAACACCTGAACTAAACTTTATCCTGATACCCTCTATTCCCAATTTAGAGACTGAGTTTGTTCGACTGTTTTATGCAAAATAAAAATCCTAACAAGGAATTCAAGTGTCGGTCTCTACAGTTACTGGGTCATCAACCCTGGGAACCCCTAGACAAGGACAATGAGTTACGAGCTGGTGGAGGTAATCTGTAAGCTCAGAAAAATTCAGCCGCTCCTTCGGGGGTAAGTGCTACATAAGTCTTGCTGCTAACTCTTCACAGCAGTTTGGAAACCTATTAAGAAACCTACAAGACACATGTTTGTGAAAGTGACCATGCACATATGTATTATTTTTAATTTTCAATTTCAGTATTAAATGGAAAACATTTTTGTTTTGCTTTAACAATATTTTTTTTTTAGATTAAATAAATAATGTCCAAAATAGTAGGTGATTTACAACCCCAAAATATGAAGCATTAGTCCTATTATGCACACTGTCTAGCTGTGGCTTATTGTCTACTTCTATGTAGGCCAGTTATTGACAACAACTATCTTCACTGTGCTTCTGAGAATCATGCAAAGTAAAATGTTGTGTAATAATAGTTCTTAAAAAAATAATAATAACAGTTTTTAGACTTTCTCATGAAAGGATTACCATATATTCTGTACTTTCTGTGTTTAATCACACCACTTAGCTAGAATAACACCCATTATCAGTTCTTTGACTGGTATCATTTACTACAAGCTCTGTACTATGAAGAGAAATGCAACAAATTGTTCACCACCCTACTTAAAGGATATATAGGTTACTTACAGAAAATCCATGGCATAAACATGTATGGTTTGAAGCTTTCTTTTATCACTTGTCAGTCATTGTCACAGTTTCTTTTACTGAAATAGATTAAGTAGATAAATGATCAGCCTAGATTTTCCAACCTACAGTTAAAATTGAGTACTGTCTGTGATACTTTTTTTATTTGCACTAACATATAATTTTTCAGGACAAGCTATGTCCCATTCTTCAAGGTCCAAGCAGTACTGATTCACATTTTTTTTTTAGCAGTTAACAAACCTACGGTGTAAGATGTAAAACCATAAATAAGTAAATTAATCCTCTCCATCAAATATATACAACATTGTATTTATATATGTATGGAGGTTGAAGGGGTCATATGGTGCAAGTCCAACATATTCACCTTTTTCAGTTTTTAGATGTGTTGAGTTAGGGACAGGCCCATTTTATGTGGTTTAGATATGTTTCTAAAATGTTACCCATATTTAATGTGCCATGATTTTTATAATTTATAATATATTTTAAAAACTGTTTTGAAGATTCTCCTTCTAGTAGCTATCACTATGTCACATGGTAAGGTTGGCATATTTTCCGAATAGTTTCTGCAGGAAAATCAATTGCAAGTTAAGAAGCCTAGTAAGCATTATATTTTACTGAAAGCATATACTGTAACATAGACCCAGCTATGTGTATGCTCCCACATACATATTATGAAAATGAGGAAAAATTTGTAGACACTGAACTCACTCCCTGAAGCCCAGACAATTGAAAAAATGGTTTTTGCTGGTGGAAGTAGTCAGACCTGGATTAAACATAAAAGTGTAGTTATGCTATTAAACCCAAACTACTGTAAAAAGCAGGAATTCCTAAAAGTAGGGAAAACTGACCTCAAGGTTTTTTGGGCCTGTGCAAGAGATTGATAAAATATCTGTGGTCAAAAGGGAGGTTAGTATGTGTGTGAGAGTCAATATATTGTTGATAAATGATCGAAGGTCAATTGGGTTCAATTCATTTTTTTTAAGTCTCTGTAGAGTTCCATGCCAGTCCCTAGTTCTGAAGGTTAGGGTGAGAGTACCGAGACAATGTTACCCATGTTTGAATACATTGGCAAGAGTGCCCTTTAGCAGCATGTTGAATGCCAAGAGGTAGAGAAGAAATATGAGAAAGAGTGTTGGGGTGCTAGTAGTAAGGAGGAGAGTTAAGGTACTGGCAGTACCCTGTTGAGATGATGGGTTGTGCTATGAATTGGGGGGGCTCTTACATACGGTTGGGATCATAGATGCACCATGCAGTCTGCCCACTGGGTGGCAGTGTGCTTTGAGAACGCACCCATGCAGACTATGGCTGACCTGGTACAGTGTAGCACTGGGAAGAAAAATCTTGAAAAGCACTGAATTCAGGACCCACAGGAATGGCAGGAGTATAGTGCAGTACTGGGGTGCTAGTTGTTAGTGGCAGGCAGGACATGTAGTACTAGAAAGAAATACTTACAGAAGGCAGACATTTGAGATTACAGAAACACAGAGGAAACAATGTATGAGATACATGGAAGTGCACAGGGGTCCCAGGAAATGCAGGTACACAGGAATACAGATACGGTACATTAGGAGTCTTGGGCAATGAGGATACCTATTGTGAACCCAACATACAGCAAAAGTGAGGACCTCTTGGAAGAGCTGAGGCACAAAGTCTAAGGGACCATCAGGTATTCCCAGAGCTACTAAAGTTTGACAAGGATTGCACTGCAAATGATTTCTAGGTTGTGGTTCTCTCACTCATCAGAGGCAGATACTGGGAACTGATGCACTAAGGGCTGATAACCAGAAAGAATAGCTTGCAGCACTGAGGTGCAGTAATCACAGGCCAGTAGGGAGTATAGCCAAAGCTGGCCGTTGTGCATAGAAATGCACAGACTCTGAGAATAGGTGCATAGAGACACACAGGACAAGTAGAGAGTCACTGGAGACAGGTTGGAAGACACTCGTAACGCTGGGGGTATGGAGCTAACACTGGAAGGCACTGGTAGATGCTTGCAAACAGACACTAGGAACTATGAATACAGGATCACTAGTAATATCTGAGTCACTAGGAGTTTCTCAGAAAGTAGAACAATAGATGTATAGTAGTCATTTGGAATATTCTCAAGAAACCAGGAAACCCTGGATGTACACTAAAAATCGACTCCACTAGGAATCATGGGAGACTTTAGGAAACTTCTTGAAAATCACTTAGAATCGCAAGTGCTAGCTGTTGCTCATGGCATGCCTGAGGCAATGAGTGAAATTTAAAAAGAAAGGGAGATGGGCTGGCTGGGCTGAGTATGTAGCTAATTAAATTAACAGGTGGCCAACCATACTTTAGCACAATTCTTGTAGAATACCAAGTAACAACAAAACCTTGCAAGTTAAAACTATGAAGCTACAAACACCAGCATACTTGTTGGTCTTTTGGAATAGATTAGACAGCGTTGCAGCAAAGCTGCAGGTTTGTGACAGCCTGGTGTTGAGAAGAAGTACTGGGATGCTGGCTGTGATAATGAGTAACTAGGGGGTAGGGGTGCTGGCCCTGAGGAGGAGGGTTGAGAGGCAAGCTGTGATAACTTCCTTGACATTTCCTAATGGAGTTGGGAAGACATAGCTCCATGGGAAAAACCTACTGTCCTAAGCTGCCTGCCCTTTCACAACATGGGGTAAATGGAGGTAAAAGTACAAATTTTGCCCAAAATCGTATGGCCATAGGCTATCTGTCATTTCCCTTTATTAAATAAAAGGTCAGTCAGGCTTAAAGTGAAACGCAGAGGTTCTGCCCATGGAAATTATAGGTTTTATGTTATTTTGCAATTTTCAACCAAACACAGGCAGGGACAGCAATGCAAACTGAATATTACTTAACAAAGAGGAAGTTCTGGGGCTATACACCACCTTGTCTCTTTGCAAAAACATTGTCCTTGAGGAAGTGATGGCCACAAGGATTCACACCTTGTAGGTGAAGATAGAGAAATCTATCCAATAGTTGCTTTGTGGTCCTGTGGAATAGGGGTTGGAAAAAGACAATTTCTGAACCACGGAGAGAACCAGATTAGCTATTTTCAATAAAGGAGTGAGAGGCTAATTGTGTCTGGAACAAGATAGAAAGGGAAGAAACCTGACCTTTATAGTGCTGAGAGCAAAACATTGGTCCAGACTCCCCACTCCCCCTTCATCACTCTTTATCACTTTTTTATGGTTTAATTTTCTTTTTTTCGGCCAGTTACTCTATTTGGACACATCTGGACATTTAAAGAGGGAATCAACCAGCTCAGGGCTTTACTATAAATGTGATCTGTGTGGCTGTGAAGCCACTGATCAATTTTACATGAATCACAGCTGCTGTTTCCTCCTTGCTGGAATTCCCCTTGTAGGTTTCTGGGCTCTCCTTCAGGGAACCCGGAACTACAACAAACTTTGTGAACAGAGGAAGCAGGAGGAGCTTGAGGAACATCCATTCCCACATTTCCTCTATTGAAGTGTGAACTGGAAGTGCTCAGCTTTGAGCACTTCAGATTCAGAGCTGTCAGAATCTGCATAAAATGGGTCTGCATGGCTGTCATCTCAGAAGGAAGCATTTTCTAAAGATGATGCATATGAAAGCCTGCAAACAGTTTTCTTAAGATAAGCAGACTAAGGACATGGATTACTGGAACCATGTCCTGTGGTCTGATGAGACCAAGATAAACTTATTTGGTTCAGACAGTGTCAAGCGTGTGTGGCGGCAACCAGGTGAGGAGTACAAAGACAAGTGTGTCTTGCCTACAGTCAAGCATGGTGGTGGGAGTGTCATGGTCTGGGGCTACATGAGTGCTGCCGCCACTGGGGAGCTACAGTTCATTGAGGGAACCATAAATGCTAACATATACTGTGAAATATGGAAGCAGAACATGATCCCCTCCCTTCAGAGACTGGGCCACAGTGCAGTATTCCAATGTGATAATGGCCCAAAACACACCTCCAAGATGACCACTGCCTTGCTAAAGAAGCTGAGAGTAAACATGGTGGACTGGCCAAGCATGTCTCCTGACCTAAACCCTATTGAGTATCTGTGGAGCATCCTCCAATGGAAGGTGGAGAAGTGCAAGGTCTCTACCATCCACCAGCTCTGTGATGTCATCATGGAGGAGTGGAAGAGAACTCCAGTGACAACCTGAGAAAGTTATATTATATTATTTAAGAGAAAATAGCCATAAATATTGTACTAAAGAGTATGGTATCATTTATTGGGCTGCAATGTAAAAGAGACAAGGCAGGTTTTATTGATAAATAAAAGTGTATGTTTTAGAGAAAGAGACAATAGCTTCAAATATTGTACAGTTGCCGCCGCAGTATTTAAACAGCCTGATTTGACTGAAATGTAAGAGAGGGATAAGAGGCAGTTTTTATCATGAAATAAAAATAGATTTGAAGTATTTCAGGGACAATAGCCATAAAAATTGTTCATTTACTAGAGAGTATATAAGCAAGTGGATTAGGTTGCAATCTAAAAGGACAAGATGAGGGAGGCCTCATCTTTAAAGTGATTAATGTAAAATCGTAATGCATTCTATGCATTAAGATAAAAAACTCTCTCTGATGCAGGTTCTGATGCAGGTTCCCTCCCAGCCCCCCTTATTCTTACCTGAGCCCGATCCAGCAACCTGCATGAGAGCAGCGGCCCTCGCTGCTGTCTCCCTCCTCATTGGGAAGATTAAATGCCGCAAGAGCCATTGGCTCCATCTCCTATTGATCAACTTCAGTTATGAGGGAGCTGGGGATGGGGCCGAGTCCCGTTGTCTGTGTTAATGGATGCAGTACTGGGGCTCAGGAGTGAGCACGCATGAGTGCCCCCATGGGAAGAAACTTAGTAGAGGCTGTCCACTAAACAAAACGAGCAGTTAGCTTGTAAAATGAATGAATGTTAGTGAATGAGGCAAACCTTTGATCACTTTAAATACATAATGTGCTAGAAAAAAAATACATTTTTTTAAATATTTATATTTCCTTCACACACGATTGGGTATGAGAAGTGAACATGGATTCTCCTTATTTACTATATGGGGACGTGTTCCCTGACAACCTTCTGTGTTAAAGTGTTTCCTCTTTTTCAAGGCTTCTTGCAAAGTAGCATGTCCCAGGGCAATATGTACCATATCACATACCAGGCTGTACTGAGAGGATCCCAGAGTTCTCTGACGGGTGAGTTCTGTCTGACTTGTCAGCCTGCAACCTTTAGTAATCTTAGAAAACAGTCGGATTGATCAATATTTAAAAAATCTGGTGGCACTGTCCTACAATTTTTCTCTCTCCCTCCCTTGAGGATAGAAATGTCCTTGTGGAGGGAGCTTCTCCTGTGTGCAAGCTATGTGCCTTGAGAGAGTACCTAGGTGTGGAGCCACAGCCTGGACGTTAACTGTATTCAGGCTTATTGGGTCTGTGGGCCAGAAGAGTCCTGCTAGGCTCAACTACTTGTATCACTGTATTACTGAAAGGAGCACTTAGTGCCCCTGTTCTTCATTCTTCCAGCATCCAGTGTTTGGCAATGGCACTCTACTTGTCTGTCTGTCCACCTGCAGGCTGATTAATGTGTTCAGTCTCTGGGTGGAGACCAAGCCTGTTATAAGCCAGCTTGAGCCTCATTTGGTTGTGATAGTGAGTGATACGTGTGTTCCTGATCAAGCTCCCTGTTTGTCTGCCCTGCTTTACTAGTTTGGATTTCCCTGTGTATGACCTTTGACCGGATTATTTGACTAGTCCTTGAACTCAGCCTGCCTTTTTACCTGGACTGTCATAGAACCATGTTATCTGTTTGCTCAGATCATATCTGCCCTGGTGTGGTGGTCAGGCACTATAGCATTGTGTATAAGTACTGGAAGCAACTGAGCATCGGTAGGCTTGCTTGCCTTATGGGAAAAGGAGTTGCTACCTGTGTTGGGGTAGACGTGAAACTTACCTTCCAACCAATTTGCAATAAACTATTGAAAACTGCATTCATGAGTGGGCTTGCATTCCTCTGGAAAAAAAGGTAAGTAGTATACCTGAGGACAAGATAATCCTAAAGAGGAGCCCTGTTTGTGATCTCAAGGCCTTTTATGTGAAGGCACTAAAGATTAAGGAAAGTAGCTGTAATTCCCACTTAGAGTTTTTAAGATACTCACAGTCCGTTACTCTGGTGCCATACTGTGTGTGAATGCAAGAGAGGGTCATCTCACATACCAAGCCCACACCAAGAGAGGATTATCTCAAATACAAGCCCCCACTCCCACCCCCCCATGTCCCTTCAAAACAACCTTACAACTAACATTCACTTTGCAACATGTACATGCATTTTACTTATGTCAATGAAAGGAAAGGGGTGGGACTTTAAATGAAGCACAACTAGAAAAATAAGGTCACATGATAATGGATTCCACACAAATATACATAGATTAAAAACATAACATGATAAGATAAAGAACACCTTAACAATTTATTGTAAATAGTAATATCATAATTTACAACCATTTTAAGGATAATAATACATAGATATACAGTAATATAATTGTAGGGGTTCATAATCAACATAATTATTTGACAATCATAATAAAAAAGTCAATATTTCATAGCATTTTCAATGTGGAATTTCAGAATCGCATGACCATATGATGTAGCATAAGGTAAAGCTCTAAGCGTTTCGTGGAACCTATCCACTCATCAGGAGCAATTATAAATGCAGAGATCTATAATGAAAAAGAGAATTTGCAAAATTAACAAATGCTGGACATAAGGAAAGAAAGAGAGAGGCTAGGATAAATATTTAAAGAAAGCTCATATCTTCACATAGAACGGATGTAAAATAATGTGGTGTTGTAACCAACTGGGGCGCCATAGAGAAACAGACATCCCACAGGAGCTGAGGCAACAAAACCACAGCCAGGAAAGTGACCAGGGAGACAGTATGGAGAGCATGGGTAATGTAAGGAACTCCTGTTGGTAATAGAGGGTATATGCCAATTCCAGTAGATGTACAGTATAAAAAAAGCATATAACTTTATTAGTATATGGAGCTGGCCTTAAACAATTACTATCCAAACCAGGTGGATTGATATATTAGTTAATATAGCTCACATATCCAGCCAGGGTGGAGATTAAAGTAGGGAAAATAAGTAACTCAGTAAGTGGACCATAAATAAGAAATAATTACCTTAAATCTCCAACACATGTAATAAGCGCTGGTATGTAGAAATCTAGGGAGTAAGGAGAGATGTGTGCTCCACACACACTGTCTCCCTGGTCACTTTCCTGGCTGTGGTTTTGCAGCCTTAGCTCCCATGGGATGTCTGTTTCTCTATGGCTCCCTCAGTTGAAGGTAGAAGCTTCATGTAAATATTTATCCTAGCCTCATTCTTTCTTTCCTTATGTCCAGCATTTGCTCCTTTTGTAAATTCTCTTTTTCATTATAGATCTCTGTATTTATAATTGCTCCTGATGAGTGGATAGATGGTCATGCGATTCTGAGATTCCACATTAAAAATGCTATGAAATATTAACGTTTTTTATTATGATTTTCAAATAATTATGTTGATTATGAACCCCTACAATTATTACTGTGTATCTATGTATTATTATCCTTAAAATGGTTGTAAATTATGATATTACTATGTACAATAAATTGTTAAGGCGTTCTTTATCTTATCATGCTATGTTTTTAATCTATGTATATTTGGAATCCATTATCATGTGGCCTTATTTTTCCAGTTGTGCTTCATTTAAAGTCCCAACCCTTTCCTTCCATTGACATAGTCAAACATAGGGATGGAGGCAGATGATATTTGCCCATTCATCGCCTCATTTAAAGTCCCAACAACCCCCTTCCCCCTCTTTTTATATAATGCATTTTACTTAGTCAACAGTCTCTGTGCCTTAATTATAGAAACCACAGTAAGTCCCGTCACTCTTTCAATATGCAAGAGGATGAGTAAATGTATCATGAATGTATTCTAAATGTATAACAACCTTGAAGACTTCTCACAGTGAGCATCTTCAGTGTCAAAAGACACTTACAATTATAAATGATAAGCAGATAAAACTTAAAGATACAGTGCCTTGCGAAAGTATTCGGCCCCTTTGAACTTTTCAACCTTTTGCCACATTTCAGGCTTCAAACATAAAGATATAAAATTTTAATTTTTTGTGAAGAATCACCAACAAGTGGGACACAATTGTGAAGTGGAACGAAATCTATTGGATATTTTAAACTTTTTTAGCAAATAAAAAACTGAAAAGTGGTGCGTGCAAAATTATTCGGCCCCTTTACTTTCAGTGCAGCAAACTCACTCCAGAAGTTCAGCGAGGATCTCTGAATGATCCAATGTTGTCCTAAATGACTGATGGTGATAAATAGAATCCACCTGTGTGTAATCAAGTCTCTGTATAAATGCACCTGCTCTGTGATAGTCTCAGGGTTCTGTTGAAAGCGCAGAGAGCATCATGAAGACCAAGGAACACACCAGGCAGGTCCGTAATACTGTTGTGGAGAAGTTTAAAGCCGGATTTGGATACAAAAAGATTTCCCAAGCTTTAAACATCCCAAGGAGCACTGTGCAAGCGATCATTTTGAAATGAAAGGAGTATCAGACCACTGCAAATCTACCAAGACCTGGCCGTCCCTCTAAACTTTCAGCTCAGACAAAGAGAAGACTGATCAGAGATGCAGCCAAGAGGCCCATGATCACTCTGGATGAACTGCAGAGAACTACAGCTGAGGTGGGAGAGTCTGTCCATAGGACAACAATCAGTCGTACACTGCACAAATCTGGCCTTTATGGAAGAGTGGCAAGAAGAAAGCCATTTCTCAAAGATATCCATAAAAAGTCTCGTCTAAAGTTTGCCACAAGCCACCTGGGAGACACACCAAACATGTGGAAGAAGGTGCTCTGGTCAGATGAAACCAAAATCGAACTTTTTGCCCACAATGCAAAACGATATGTTTGGCGTAAAAGCAACACAGCTCATCACCCTCAACACACCATCCCCACTGTCAAACATGGTGGTGGCAGCATCATGGTTTGGACCTGCTTTTCTTCAGCAGGGACAGGGAAGATGGTTAAAATTGAGGGGAAGATGGATGCAGCCAAATACAGGACCATTCTGGATGAAAACCTGTTGGAGTCTGCAAAAGACCTGAAACTGGGACGGAGATTTATCTTCCAACAAGACAATGATCCCAAACATACAGCAAAATCTACAAAGGAATGGTTCACAGATAAATGTATCCAGGTGTTAGAATGGCCAAGTCAAAGTCCAGACCTAAATCCAATCGAGAATCTGTGCAAAGAGCTGAAAACTGCTGTTCACAAACGCTCTCCATCCAACCTCACTGAGCTCGAGCTGTTTTGCAAGGAAGAATGGGCAAGAATTTCAGTCTCTCGATGTGCAAAACTGATAGAGACATACCCCAAGCGACTTGCAGCTGTAATTGCAGCAAAAGGTGGCTCTACAAAGTATTAACGCAAGGGGGCCGAATAATTTTGCACGCCCCACCACTTTTCATTTTTTTATTAGTTAAAAAAGTTTCAATATCCAATAGATTTCGTTCCACTTCACAATTGTGTCCCACTTGTTGGTGATTCTTCACAAAAAATAAAAATGTTATATCTTTATGTTTGAAGCCTGAAATGTGGCAAAAGGTTGAAAAGTTCAAGGGGGCCGAATACTTTTGCAAGGCACTGTATAAAAGTATATATAATAATGTTGTAAAGTGCTGTGTAAACTGTCAGTGCTATATAAATCCTGAATAATAATAATAATAATAATTAGGTACTTATCATGGTATCTATTTCCCTTTACCAGTTTAATGTGTTCTATTTTAGGGCCCATGTGTTTATTGTAAGAGAAAATATTTTCTGGGGACACCTTCATGTCTAAATGAAAGAATAAAAGTATTATAATGTTAAGTGTAAAATTGCGTCTGTTTTTCTGGTTTATATTTAAATAATTACAGTATTGGTAAGCGAGACAGAAATTGGAGCTGTACCAGTATGAATTAGTAAAAGAAAAAATCACCTGCATGTACTAGACTTGATTAATCCCATGTGCTTCTGCCTGAACTACTTTGCCTGTTTAGAATTTTGTTGTTCTTTGTTTCTAGGACAACGCACTTGTGTGTAATTCCAGATCACATATTTTTGGTTTGGAATGCACTCAGACATACTGTAGTTGATCTTTGGTAAAAATCTATGTATGCCATAAAGAAATACCACAACTTCTGAAGCAGAACACGCTTATCAAGTGTAAAAATATGTACATTACTCAAATACATTTTTGATTATGGTTTTTCTGTGTTTTTCCTCTGTGAAATGTTTTCCTTGAAATTCAGTAGCTCAGATGCAAATTCCAAAATTGCATCAACATGTGTCTTAAAACATAAGGGCATGGATACATAAAACCCTATCCAATCCAGTTTTGTAGTTATTAAAAACACTTAATATGGGCGGACTCACCCGTTTCATGTATTCCAGTGACCAGTGTCACCGAGACAGAAAGTGAAGGAAAACCCAGAATTTTAAAGTTGTCAGAACAAGTGAGCGGAAATCATCAACAAAAGCTCCAGTAACAACTGTTACATTGGGTCAAGCTCAGGTGTGTTTGGATCCTTGTCTAAACCCACCTGAGCTATCCGACTAGCAGGCTATCGCTGCACAAAGCCAAACAAAAGCTGTTGAGGCATTCCCTGCCCCACAACCGCTCATATATAAGGGGCATGTATACATGTGGCTGCTGGGAGGGGAATGTCTTGGAAATTATTATTGGCTTTTTGAAGTGATAGCTTCCTGGTGGGATAGCTCAGATGGGTTTGAACTAAAATCCAAACCCACCTGAGCTCATCCTTACTGTCTAAGAAGGGAATTCTGATCGCTTTGGTGAAAATTCCTGTTATAGCTAAAGGTGGTGCTGTTTGCACCAGAAGTTTAAAAATATCTACAACAAGCAAATCAGCATATTCTGGGTTGATTCTTCGTTCCTACACATTGATTTGCTTATCTCTAGTTAGCAGTAATTTATGTAAAAAAAACAAATGAAGAAAATGGATATTCTTCAATAAATGCAAATATTTCTCTTCACCCCATTGTTTGTTTCCATTGCCCACATAGATAGGTTCATGCAGTTGTGCATGGCTGTTGAGTATATACTGTATGTACATTCATTCGTTAGTGAAAATGCTTTGCATTAAGGTTTCTGGGGATAGAAATAAGGCATTAGAGGCCCAAGGGAAGAAAGGAACATAAAACATTCAATAAAAAATATTTAATACCTGAAATGAAACAGAACAAATAAAATAATTTTCATATTTGAGTGCAAATATATCACATTCATAGTCCCCTCAAGGCTATATATTTAATAAGCTGCTTGCTGAAATTTGTTGCATGGCAAATAATTGCTTATTAATTGAAGCCCTGGTCTTTATCTCCAATGAGCATTGAACTGCACACAATTTAATCATCACTGTGAAGTTAATCTTTTAAATCATGTTAATTTTTCCAATAAAATTATAAATGCATACAGAGTAGAACTTGCTGGAATATATTGTGGATATTTCATCCAACTGTGGAATTAAAATACAATGTTCTATGTCCTTAGAGCGCTGAAGACATAATACATATTTTAGTATATTTACACACACAGTCCTTTAATATAACCACAAATGGTTAATCATAGATTTAACATAATTGCTATAGAATACAGTAAGAGGAAATAGAAAAATTAGAATTTGAAATAGTCAGTCAAGATACTTATTAATAACAACTGAACTATGAAGTAGTACAAATCGTAGAGTTGTTGATAGTTGTAGCAAGTAAGGTCTATGAATTTCCATGGCAGGTAAACAATGTGCTTATTCTTAAACATCCCTTAAAGGCTAAGTTCACTTTTTTGAAAAAAAACTTATAAATGCATATATTTATATTTATATGCAGAGAACTGAACCCTCAATCAGTAGCTTGCAGGTGCACTGTAAACTCCTGCAGTTTGAAAGCTGCAGGACGTGTCAATAAACTTCAAGGGTGCTCATCAGTGCCCTCACAGTTCATTGAGAACTGCAAGCTGCCAGTTGCGGCAATTTTGAAACATGAAAGCAGGTGCAGGGAGAGGAACCCCCACCCATTGTCATGAGGGGGCAGGAGCTGGAGCATGTTTGTAAAATGTAACATGCTTCAAAAAGGTGAACTTAGCCTTTAAAACTGGTCTCCAGTATGCATCGGCCTGTTTTTTATACTTACTGCTGCCTAATATGCAGATTTCTGTCTTTATTGTAATAACAATCTTACATTTAATGCCTTAAAACTGCCTAAAAGAAATGGTTACAATCATCCATGCTTTATTTAAATTTTTCTGTGCACTGCCTGGTGGAAGAAATCAGGTGGAACCAGAAAATCACTAACGTAATATCCAGTTATAATGACTGATGTTTTTCCACCATCATACCTATATAAGTTAATACACAAAGATTTGCCTAATCGTGAACAGTGAATAGTAAACCAGATGATGTGTGTTATGTGTGTTTACAGTTCATATCACACTGCAAAACATTATGCACTAATCTGTGACTCTCTTCCATGCTCCCTTCTGCTCTTTTGTATAAGTGGATAATGCAATGATTGTATGCATTGGGCCCAGGAAAAGCTGTATGCAACATCCATTTTGTTTAGGTCCCAGCCATGTTTGTCATAATAGCCAGTGATCTTACCCCCTCCCTCCTCCTTCAATTCATGGTGCCTATAGGCTTAACTTTAACACACTCCAATAGAGAATGTTATCTCAACTTCGGAACAGCAGACACCAGTACACAGGCCATTACAGAGCTGTAGAAAAAAAAAGCGAATTTTGATCTGGCAGGATATTTGTTAGTTTCTGCTGACCAGACCTAGGAACACATAGCCCGTGCCATAAAATGTCTACCCAGAAAGCAGTCAGGCATGGGGCGACTTCCCCGAGACCCCCACCAGATTCACAATTTAACAAAATCCACACAATTCATAAAATAAAAACAGGACCCAGACACATTAATATTAACTCGATTTTTGAATGGGAGATATCCAAAAACAATTGAGGTCATACATGACTAGGCTAGCACATACAGAGGGTGAGAGAGCGGGCAGATAGCTCCTGGATAACAGGCCTTCCAAAATACTCTATTTGGTATCACTGGACATTAATTTGAATGCTAAACAATAATCTACAGTGCTACTGTATAGTATAAATATATCCTCTATACATGCCAGGTGACAGTATGTGTTAGACGTTTATTCTAAAATCATAGTTCGTATTGCTAATATTGTGAAAGGTTGATAGGCCCTAAGCTATTTGGTGGCAGTTTGGAGTTTAAAGGGTTAATTGCTCAATTAACTGAACCCAGTGACAATTACTCTCAGGCTGCTGACACCTAGGTTGTGCTCCCGCGAGCTGGAAATTCATTATGCAGGGTGCAGCTGAGAGTGGCATTGTTACGAAGTGACAGCACGGTGTGAGATTGGCCAGTACTTTGTCAGGAGTTGGTGAGGGGAGGCAGGGATCTGATATCCATGTTCGTCAATGGTAATACTGCATACACATTGCCTAATGTAATATAGAACACAGAAAATAATTTGTTCTCATTGCAAAACACCACTGCATATACACATAATATTGACATATAATACTCCCAGGGCTGGATTTCTATCATTGGAACCCGTAGGCACATACACATGCTGCCTAAAGCCTCAGCACTCTGCTACGATCACAGATTTAACAAATAACATTTCTTATTTTATTTTATTTGCTTAGAATATTGTGACAATGTTTGAATAGGCTAATCACTATGTTTCAACTAATGATGCAGGGTACATAAAGATATGGAAAAAAAAAACATTGATTTGTCTCTGTTGTCTATAGACATAGGCCTAGGGATCCCAATAGCAATATCTAAGCCTTGATCACTCAAGTGTGTCTTCTCCAAGGACTTTTTGATACATGCTGCAATATTTACCACCCTCTGAAAAGTGATCATGCTTTTCTGAAAGGGGTATAGCAGCAGCTGGCAGGCATTTAGGATGTAATCCTGCCACCTCCTGAGTGTCCACTTTTCCCTTTTTTCATCATCAGGGGGATTTTGTATTAAAATACTACACTGCAACCACAAACGTTTGGCTCATGAGTGAGGCATAATCTCACTGGCGAGTTTTACAGTCAGAGCCATATGTCAAATTCTGCAGGCTAAAGAAAAATTAACATGGCCATAGAATGTGTACAGCCCTATCTGGCAGTATTGTTAGAATTTAAGAGGGTGTCCTGTGTGAAAATAAAATGTTAATCTCTGTGCTCCTCTTTATCCTAGTTAACTTCACCTGGCAATGACATTTACTTCCATGCATTGTATATACACTGCTGTGAAAAGTATTTACCCCTTCCTGATTTTTATTTGTTTCCATATTTTTCACACTTAAATGATTCAGATCATCAAAAAAAATGTTATACTACACAAAGATAACCCGAGTAAATAGACAATTCACTTTTTAAATGATGATTTCATTTATTAAGACTCGGTTCACACAGGGGCGGCACGACTTGCAGCGCGACTCACAGATGCGACCTGCACACAACTTCAGCGGCGACTTGCAAAACGACTTCTGTATAGAAGTCAATGCAAGTCGCCTGGTCGCCCCAAAAATAGTACAGGAAACTTTTTTCTTAGTCGGAGCGACTTGAGTCGCTCCTATTAGAACGGTTCCATAGTACAGAACGGAGCGCGACAAGTCGCCCCCTGTGTGAACCGAGCCTAAGGGAAAAAGCTGTCCAAACTTGCCTGGACCTATGTGAAAGAGTAATTGGCCACTATTTGCTAAATCATGAATAAACTGTGATTAACCACACTTTTTAGAAAGCTGAGCCATATTTCATTTACCACACCTAGGCCGATTACTGCCAGAATCATTTAAATAGAAGCAGAATAGAATAGAAGAAGAAATCATTTAAATAGAAGCTGTCTGACAAAGGGAAGCATGTTAAAAGATCTAAAAAAAAATTCAAGAACAAAGAAACAAAGTAATTTACATGTCTGGAAAGGGTTACAAAGCCATTTCTAAAGGTTTGGGGCTACAACGAACCAAGGTGAGAGCCATTATCCACAAATGGAGAAAAAAGTGGTGAACCTTCCCAGGAGTGGAAGGTCTACTGAAATCACTCCAAGATCACACTGACGACTTATCCAGGAGGTCATAAATGAACCCAGAACAACATCTAAAGAACTGCAAGCCTCACATGCCTCAGGTAAGATCAGTGTTCATGATTCAACAATAAGAAAGAGATGGGCAAAATGGCATCCATTGGAGAGTTCCAAGATGAAAGCCACTGCTGACCAAAAAGAACACAAAGGCCTCACATTTGCCCAAAAAAATCTTGATTATCCCAAATACTTTTGATCGAATTTTCTGTGGACCGAGTCAAAAGTTGAACATTTTGGAAGGTGTGCATCCTAATAAATCTAGTATAAAACAAACACAGCATTTCCTAAAATGAACATCATATTAACAGTCAAACACGGAGGCGGTAGTATGATGGTCTGGGACTGCTTTGCAGCTTCAGGACCTGGATGACTTGCCATAATTGATGGAACCATGATTTCTTCAATCTAGCAGAAAATCCTGACGTAGAATGTCTGGCCATCAGTGTATAACCTCAAGCTCATGCCCACTTGGGTTATGTAGCAGGACAATGATCCAAAACTAACCATCAAATCCACCTCTAAATGGATCCAAAAAACAAAATTAAGATTTTGGAGTGGCCTAGTCCAAGTCTGGAAAAAAAACAATTGAGATCCTGTTGCTTGACCTTAAACGGGCCATTTATTATCAAAAACTCTCCAATGTGGCTGAGTTAAAACAATTCAGCAAAAAAGAGTGGGCCAAAGAGTGGGTCACAGCGATGTGAAAGACATATTGCCATTGCCAGTTATCACAAATGCTTCATTGCAGTTGTTGCCCCAAGGGTGGTACAACCAGTTATTAGGTTTAGGGGCAATTACTTTTTCACATAGGGCCAGACAGGTTTGGAAAGCTTTTTTCCCTTTAATAAATTAAATCATTATTTAAAACATGCATTTTGTATTTACTTGGATTATCTTTGTGTAATATTAAAATCTGTTTGATGATCTGAAACATTTAAGTGTGAGAAATATAGAAAAATATAAAATCTGGAAAGGGCAAATTCTTCTTCACAGTACTGTACCTAGTGCAGCCAGTTGGCTTATGACATATCTTAGTTTCAATCCAACACTTCACAACCATTATGGCCAAATGTAAAAAAGACATCCAAAAAAAATAAAATAAAATTACATACACATTTCTTTCTCTGATTGTTATTATTATTAGCAGCCATCAAAAGTCATGATAAACTAACATAGCAGCAAAATGTCCCTGAAAATTATGCTATAATGTTGACATTAATGTAGATGAGAATTTGGCTTGAATGTTTTGTGAGAGATAGGAAAAGTGAGCACCACTTTTACTTTATTTGTTGTTTGTGTATGTCCAGCTGGCATATAAAAACAGATCATGCTCTATGTACCCAATTAACAACACTTGCATTGAAGAAAAATATATATTATAAGTTATTCTACCTCTTACCTCCATATCATGCATTGCCATTACCAGTGTTCATCGTGCAGCCTTCTAAATAACAACCATGTATTTATATTATTCTGCAAGTCATGGAATGTCAGTACTGTTGTAGTGGAATATTGCCACTGTTATGTCACAGTCATGGAATGTCAGCATCGCAATGTGAGTGCCTACAGGGCATGTTTCGTTCAAGAGATAACAGCTACAGTAATGGCACAGAGAAAAGATGGTCTAGGATTAAAAATACAGTACTGGTATATAGAGCATGTCAGCCACACTTCTGTAAATGACAATTATTTTTTATCAAGATAAAATTTCTACTGAGGATATGAAAGCCAATCACTTTAGGACATTGTTGGTGATTTGGTCAGTCTCTACTAGAAAGTGAACAAAATAGTCGAGGTGAACCTTAACAATCTTCCCCAAAGCTTTCTAGTGCTACAGCTTTAGAGGCGCAGTCCTTGTTTTAAACCCAAATCCACTTACTTCCATTTTCTTCTGCAATCTCTATAGAATAAATTGTACTATTTAACTACTGTAACATGGAGGATCATTAGCTCTAGTGGTAGATGCATTTTCAAGAGATTCACATCAGTCAAGAACTATATTTTAAGGGCCTGGCAGCCCATGTTTATTAACAAAAAGCAAAACACAAAGCAAATGTCCAACATATAATGTCCCCCACACAGGGGTTCTTCTCCAGTAAAAATGCATGCAAAAATACTAGCCCACCTGTCTCTCTATTTAGCAGTACCTCTGCTCTTTTTACTGGTCATACAGATCACAGGTTCTTCATTGTGGATGGCTTCACATTAATGTACACAGCTCCTCAGGCCTCAGTCCTCAGGCTATTTACTGTCTCTTGCAGACACACAGGCTTTTGCTGCCACATGCAGCTTCACTGACTCCTGGAGACCTCCTGTCTCCCTTGGGTGGAGCACTCTCCAAATGGGAGCCTTGAGGTATTTATAAAAAACCCTCCATTATAAGGGCTGTGTGCACCTGAGCACACACTCTGTTGGTCCTCCACAAAATACGGACACAGGGTTTGAGATTCCATCCCACCCAAGACCATATGCAATCTCAAAACTACAGAGCCCCATCCAGATATATCAAAACCTGGAGCAGTTTTCTCCACTTCACATCTACACTCTGTAGTCCTGCATGGAGCCAATGTATAATGTGTCCTTTAAAGGGGTTGTAAAGGTTTATTTTTTTTTTAAATAACAAACATATCATACTTACCTCCACTGTGCAGTTAGTTTTGCACAGAGTGGCCCCGATCCTCATCTTCTGGGGTCCCTCATGGCTGTCTCAGCTCCTGCCCACAAGAGCAAACCTCCCTCTGGGAAGCGCTCTCCCAAGGGGGTTAGCTTGTGGGCGTGCTCCCTTGTGATACAGTCGGCGGCATCCCCCTACACACGGCCCCGTCCCCCGGCATGCCCCATCATTGATTTGTTTGACAGCAGCGGGAGCCAACGGCTACGCTGCTATCAATTATCCAATGAAGAGCCCACAAGAGCTGGGGGAAAGCAACGCGGAATCGTGCCCATGGAGATTCAGGGCTCAGGTAAGTAAAACAGAGACTTGGGGGCCCGGACAGTGTAAGGTGTTTTTTCACCTTAATGCATCGGATGCATTAAGGTGAAAAAAAACAAAGCTTTACAACCCCTTTAACTGACCATTTTCATAAGGACAGCGTGTTGTACTGTCACACTACGTAAAGTGTTGATATTTCTCATAAATGAATGAATATCTGTATAAACTTGCATTTTCTATTTTGTGATGCCAGTAGAGGAAATGGCGTGAACAGTTGTTACGGAAACATACTTTTATTTATAAACTAACTCTTATTACACTTACAAATGTGTATTTGTCTTCATCCCCATTGCAGAGATTTCACATCAATTGCTGTCCTGAGGAAGTGAGGGGAAAATCTCTCTAAAGGGACACAGATGACAATAAAATATGAAAAAATACTCTTACCCCTGCCCATTCAATTCAGAATGAAATGAAAAAATAAAATAAAAAAAAACGTGCTAGTGCTGAGTTTCAGTTTATTAGGCCATCCATGTGTATTCACACATTGTGAAATGCCATAATATAATGTATGTCAAAAAGAGTTAATAAAGAGTCAGTCTGGATTTGTAGGAAAACATAGCTGGGAACTAGGTAAGAGCTATGTAGTGATGGGCATTTTAGTTATTATTTTTTATCAACTGATATTATTGCTGTTATTTTATGTACACTATCGTTTATTGTATAAATTGCAACACTATTGCTGGCTGAAACCCATAGCTCTGCTCAAGAATCACTCCTCTTATCATATATGGACAATCTGGGTGCTGGCTATTAAAGCCTGTCTGCACTCTACATAAAAGGTATGGAAACGGTGCGTGCTTGACACAAAGATAGAGGAGGGTAGTTGGGACAGGATCAATCTCTACCTCCACAAGGGGTCTTTAAATGTCTCAGTACAAGAAAACGGCTACAAATTAAGAACACGCTGGTATAGAACGCCGGACATAATACATAAATTCTCACCTACTGTACCAGAACAATGCTGGCGGTGCGGAAGGGAGACGGGCACATTCTTTCACATCTGGTGGAGTTGCCCGTCACTGAAACCTTACTGGCGGAGAGTCCATGAAGTTGTAATGAAGGTGTCCTCCCTCCCGCTTGACTACTCCCCGGCACAGTATCTTCTACACTTATCCGAGATACCCATAAACGATACCTCAAATCGATCGCATTAAACATGATCAATGTGGCTAGGATGTGCATACCAATTCATTGGCGATTGGCATCCGCACCGACACTGCCTGAATGATGGATCCATCGGATCAATTGAACTGCAGAGATAGAGGAGCTGATCTATACTATATTGGATAAAATTGCTACTTTTACCGCGACATGGGGCGCCTGCACGTCTTTCAAGGCCTCTCAGCCATATCAGGAAATTATGATGGGCATAACCAGAAGCTAATCAATAACTCTAAAAAGATAAAACCTACTAGTTAAACCAAACATCACACTACTGGTGACCCCCATAGATGGTCCCTAACACAGGCAACGGAGAGCGTAGCTGGTGACAAGCTCACCCCCTCTCCTTTCCCCCTGTTACTTACTCCCCGAGGGACCACTCTTGTCGCTCCAGCTATATCTACCCCCTCATACCCCCCCCCTCTTTCCCTCCCCCTCTTTTATATTTAAAATGTATTTTTAATTTATTTATTTTCTTTTTTCTTGTCTCTCCGCCTTCCCAATTAGGCTACACAGTAGCTACCCTAGCATAATTTAGATTTAAACCTTATCGAACATTGTGTTTATGCTCAGGTGCGTGTTGACCTGAGGGGGATCTGAATACAGATAGTTTGTACCTGCCTTTGTTGTTGCTTTCCTTATTGATTCCTGTTACTCTTGGGCTTGGCCCATAAAGTCATTGTTATACCTGAAAATGTAAAATCTCTCAAAATATTGCTGCACTCCAAAGTTAGTCCTTCTTGCTGGATTTATTGTTTGGCACCAAAGTGACTGCATACAACACATCTCCACCCCCTAACCAGCCTTCCTTGATGTGTTTTACCACTCCTGTCTTGCTCACAAGAACAGGGGACGATTGCTGACTTGTAACTGTTAAAAACCCTTTTGTGATATTGTACATCACAACAATCTGCCCAACTGAAAAAATGCACACGGTATTTTCAAGCCTTGATGAAGGGAATAACAATCTCCTGAAACATGTTGGCATTAAAATGCTTTTAGCTGAATGCTAAAAGTAATAACTATCATCGAGGCATAGAATTACCAGTCATGTCACTTGAAAGGCCCTGTCTTCCGGTTTTCCCACATCGTATAGTGGAATCCATGCAGGCTCAACAGTGGGAACAGAGCAGTGGCATCTCCTTACTACAACACACGTGAGTCATCCCAGTGCCAGGGAAAAAACCTTATATGTAAACAGCTTTTTAACAATTTTTTTCTTCCTTTTCTCATTACTCGGTAAAATGGTGGAGAATTGCTTGGAAATTCTAACAGGTGGAAGAAGATCTTGACGGAGACCCACCAATCTAGGCGATTTTAGAACTTCTTTTTAATTAAAGAGGTCATGGCTATTAGGTGAGTTTACATCTTTATGGGCACTATCGGTTGAATGAAAAATCGATGGTAATGGTTCACAACAGTGGTTTATATTGAAGAACAAAGGAGCACAAAGATATAAAAGATTTATTATGAACTTTATTTATAAGGACTTCTCACATTATCATAAGCTAAACTGAATGTTTTATTGCACTTTATTTTCTAAAATATTCCAGGATTTGTGTATGTTTCAAATTAGTGACCCCTCATAGAATCTATTGAATAACTATCTCAAGACTAAATTATCTTTAATACATTTTGTCTAAATTTATATCTAAATTATGAAAATGTGGCTGAGAATATGGCAAGAACATGTATTTTGAGAAATATGGTATCCTTGGTATCATGACTCTGTCTCATCTCACCTTTGGAAAGAAAATGTGCTCTTAACATCGAGGAAAAATACTGTATGTACGGAAACCTTTGTGCTAAAAATACTTTTTTTTTGCTGCTTTCATAGAATTAGATTATTAGTCCTTCAGTAATTAGTTGTACATTTCACTGCCATACTAATTATTTGTACTTCCAAACCACCTGTTTATAGAGGTCAATAGATATTTGAAGCAGTGTTATCACACAGTCAAAAAATAAATCGCTGCCTACCTACTTTTGTTCCTCTGCATTGAGTTCTTCTAATTTTAGAATGTATTCTTTGTAACAGATCTCATCATTATTGCTCTGTAGGAGTTTTTCTCCTTTTAATTCTGTGTCAAAAATAAGCAGCTTTGGGAAACATAGCAGGTGAGATTGATAGGGGCCATGAATGATTAATAAAGCCTCTTAGGTTTACAATCAATACTGATTCTCATTACAGCTATGTTACTCCATCCTTTTCCATACTATCTGTACACTTATTTGTATTTATTTAGCCTCAGTTGGCTAATGCTGTTTACCAGGGAGGAAATGCATCCACACACATGTTTATATTAAAGAAGTTTTGTTTTAATTACAAGACAAATCAAAAGTAATTGATTGTTCATCTCTTGGCATTCCCTTATTTCCACTATGATATAAAAATATACCTTATGCATTACAATAACTCTCTACAGTCAATCCCAGAATTCATTTGGCTGCTCAGACACAGCATTAAATTTCCAAATATAGTACCTGAATAGAGTGAAGATATATGTAAACATTGTGAAAGTTCTCACTTTTCTTGGTGACTACTGACATTCCCTGTTGAAAAAATGATTATTTATTTTATGACGGTGTCTATGAAAGTTCAGACCTGCTTATAGTTATGTATGGCTGGCTTTGGGATATGCACATGCTATGGAAACAGCTTAAGGATTGCTACATTATCATGCATTATGGATTACCAATTAAATGGTAATCAGTGTTCTCAAGGTTGTGTCTCCTAGGGCTTTAAAGGGGGTGTTTGTGAAGAAATTATAACACCTGCTATGAATGCCCCAGTTAACATGTCCAGCTTACTGGAAAATATTTATTATTTGTACTATCGGCCTGTCAAAACATCAATCTGCTCTTGGTTACTTTCTGAATGCACAAATGTCCTTCAAAGTTATTGACAATTATCTTTCAGAGTCATTATTGCTTATAATGCATATTGCATATTATTTTTTAAATATATAAAGTTAATCCAGGTTATGGAACCATATTCTGACTATCTACAAATATAAAACTAAGTACTGATGTACATGTTTACAGAATTAATACATAACAGAACTGACAGCATAAAGCATAAGCGTATTGTAGTCCACTTACCCTTTTTCGTTCCTCCTCTCTTTTCCTGGAGTTTAGTAAAATGAACATACAAAAATGCAGCTTCTTTGCCAAACTCGATTCATTAGCACACCGCATCAAAACTGCACTTGTCCTTAAACCATTTTTCTGCCACAACAACTTCAGGGTTCAAAGCTGTCAAACTCCAGTAGCAATGGCCAAGGAAGAGAACAATCACAGTTTCTAGCTTGATCAACTTCAACAAAGTGTGGATGTAGAATTAGGGGACTAATAGACCCTTGATGTACCCTAAAGTGTATTTCCATTTTTGCAGCAAAACTAGGATAACACTTACATAATATCTGTTTATATTTGTGCCCAATAATATTTCATAACATAAAAAAAGAAAAATTGCAGCTTACTTTTTTTAAAATGCTTTTGTCTGGGATTTCCAACTAGGAAAAACTCTTAAAACTTCTCTTTGTTATAGGGGAATATAGGGGGATTATAAGGGGAATTAACCCTGTCATTACTGTGCAGGCAGATATCATCTCATTAGTTGTATTAGATTTGAACACTGTCCTAACAAGGGGCCAAAGGTTTAGAAATTGGGCTTCTCCACTGTATGTTATTTAGACCTGAATTAAGCCAGTCCCCAACCTTTCTATTTGGACAGATCAAATTAAACTAAATGAGACATTTTTGCAGTCAGCCATAACACCTTCTCTTCACAAGCATCTGAAAGTTAATAAATACAGTATATTTATAAAAAATACAAAAAAAATTCAATACATTTAAAAGAGAGAAAAACGAATCACAAAATCACAAAAATAGAGCTATCCTTGCGATCAAGCCAGTTTGATGAAACGCGTTAAAGAGGTACAACCCTGGATGAAGACAATGTTAGTGTGCAAGTGTACATACATCAGTTAAGACCTTTTTTGGACAGGGCAATGGTGTTTGATTCTCTTTATTAAAATGTATGGATGACAAGCATGGGCAAGCTTTTAAAAACTCGCACCTGGGTTACAGCGGCATGAGATGAGAGGAATACATTTTTAAACAGTGCTTCATGTCCATGAGTATTGAAGTTTAAAAAATGTAAGTTTCATTTAACAACTACCCCCCATCAAAATTTAAAGAGTCCTCTGCCCCCACAAAAATGATGACTGTGCAACACATATTGGAAAAAAATAAGCTTCTTATGAGCATGTTGAGAAATACTGTATTAGATCAAGTGACCTGAAAAGATTTTGGAGAAGGAAGAACATGATAACGGACAAAATAATGTCCGTTGGTGTGGACCATAGGGTGAGTACATGGATTGAAAACTGGCTACAAGCGTTCAGAGGGTGATGATAAATTGGGAGTACTCAGAATGGTCAGGGGTGGGTAGTGGGGTCCTCCAGGGTTCTGTGCTGGGACCAATCCTATTTAATGTGTTCATAAATGACCCGGAGGATGGGGTAAACAGTTCAATCTCTGTATTTGTGGACAATACTAAGCTAAGCAGGGCAATAACTTCTCCGCAGATGTGGAAACCTTGCAAAAAGATCTGAACAAATTAATGGGGTGGGCAACTACATGGCAAATGATGTTTAATGTAGAAAAATGTAAATTAATGCATTTGGGTGGCAAAAATATGAATGCAATCTATACACTGGGGGGAGAACCTCTGGGGGAATCTAGGATGGAAAAGGATCTGGGGGTCTTAGTAGATGATAGGCTCAGCAATGGCAGGCAATGCCAAACTGCCACTAACAAAGCAAACAAAATATTGGCATGCATTAAAAAGGGGATCAACTCCAGAGATAAAACAATATTTCTCCCGCTCTACAAGACTCTGGTCCGGCCGCACCTAGAGTATCCTGTTCAGTTCAGGGCACCAGTCCTCAGGAAGGATGTACTGGAAATGAATTGAGTACAAAGAAGGGCAACAAAGCTAATAAAAGGTCTGGAGGATATTAGTTATGAGGAAAGGTTGCGAGCACTTAGCTCATTCTCTCTGGCAAAGAGATGCTTCAGAGGGGATATGATTTCAATTTACAAATACCATACTGGTGACACCACAATAGGGATAAAACTTTTTTGCGGAAGGGAGTTTAACTAGTCACATGGCCACTCATTAAAATTAGAAGAAAAGAAATTTAACCTTAAACTACGTAGACGGTTTTTTACTGTAAGAGTGACAAGGATGTGGCATTCCCTTCCACGGGCGGTGATCTCAGTGGGGAGCATCGATAGTTTAAAAAAACTATTAGATAAGCACATGAACGACCACAACATGCAGGGACATAAAATGTAATACTGACATATAATCACACACATAGTTTGGGCTTGATGGACTTGTATCTTTTTTCAACCTCACCTACTATGTAACTATGTAACTATATGATCAGAGGACAAAGAAAAGGAAGAAATACAATAGGAACTTTTTGGATTATGAGACAGGAATAGTTTTTATCTGGCAGAATGTAAAAGTCGAACAGAATGAGGGTGCCAAAGAAACAGCTGAACAGAGAGGTAATACTGAGGGGAAGGCTATGGAAGGTGTTGGATCTAGTGAAGGAAGAAAGACAAAGGTAGAATCCTCTAGGCCATGGGCCAATATGAAAAGAAGGTTTTCCTATAAATCCCCTAATAAAAGACCTTTTAACCAGTTCCCGACTGGCGCACGCCAATGTACGTCAGTAGAATGGCACGGGCAGGCATATTGGCGTACAGGTACGTCCATATTTATATGCCACCCTGCCATCGTGTGTGCGCCGCCGGCGGCGCGCTCGCATGCCGGAAGGGATCCTGTGAATGTTTTTTTTCGAAATTGTCACTCTATTTTTGTTTATAGCGCAAAAAATAAAAACCGCAGGGGTGATCAAATACCACCAAAAAAACGCTCTATTTGTGGAAAAAAAAGACATTGATTTTGTTTGGGAGCCACGTCGCACGACCGCGCAATTGTCAGTTAAAACGATGCAGTGCCAAATCGCAAAAAGTGGTCTGGTCTTAAGCCAGCAAAATGGTCCGGTCTGAAAGTGGTTAATAGAAATGACGGAGACTATAGAGGTTTATAAAGGATAAGAAGCAGGATCTACAGTAGGGATGAGCTTCGTGTTCGAGTCGAACATATGTTCGACTCGAACATTGGCTGTTCGTCCGTTTCGGCGAAGTCCGAACATTTTGGTCCGTTCGCGGCAAATTCGTGTGGCGCTCACGGCCCACATTGCACTGCGATGGCGCAGTGCATTGCTGGCTCATGATTGGCCAAGCATGCACTGTGACCCCGCATGCTTGGCCAATCGCAGCGCCAGCAGCGAGGAGAGCCATGATTGGCCACAGGCAGGATGCCTGTGGCCAATCATAGCTCAGGCTGTGTAGTGCACGCCCCACACTATATAAGGCCGCCAGCGCGGCGGCCTTGTGTAGTATGTTGGCGTCTGAAGCAGTGGGTGTTCTGTGTACCTTCAACACAGTACACACCGATCGTTTTCGGCCGATTTTCGATCTTGCTGTTGTGTAGTGGTTATTGTCTGCGTGCCCTGACCGCAGTATACACCGCTATATTCACCTCACCTATATAGCTAGTGATCTATCTTTTAAAATAGAGCTTGCAGTCAGTAGTGTTAGGAGATAGTGTGTGCTGTCTGCGTGCTCTGTACCCAGTACATACCGCTATATCCACCTACATAGCTCTTCTCTATTTGAGCCCACTTGCCATCTGCAGGAGTTATTGGAAGTTGTGTGTGCCTCCAGCACAGCACAGTATACATCTGTATATTCCCCTTTATCTCTGGTGTTCTATAATAAAGGCATCTGCAGGAGTTAGTGGGTGTTCTGTGTACCTTCAACACAGTACACACCGATCATTTTCGGACGATTTTCGATCTTGCTGTTGTGTAGTGGTTGTTGTCTGCGTGCCCTGACCGCAGTATACACCGCTATATTCACCTCACCTATATAGCTAGTGATCTATCTTTTATAATAGAGCTTGCAGTCAGTAGTGTTAGGAGATAGTGCGTGCTGTCTGCGTGCTCTGTACCCAGTACATACCGCTATATCCACCTACATAGCTGTTCTCTATTTGAGCCCACTTGCCATCTGCAGGAGTTATTGGAAGTTGTGTGTGCCTCCAGCACAGCACAGTATACATCTGTATATACCCCTTTATCTCTGGTGTTCTATAATAAAGGCATCTGCAGGAGTTAGTGGGTGTTGTGTGCCTCTAGCACAATATACACTACCCAACTGCTTTTTTACCCAACTCCCTTCAGGCCATTACCATGTCTGGAAGGCCAGCAAGGAGAGGCAGACAGGCGCGAGCCGATAAAAGAGGGCAAGCAGGCTCTGTGTCTAGAGACAACAGTGCTGGTCGTGGACGCGGTGCATTGTCATCAGCACGTGGCCATGGGACACGCTTGTCCTTCTTTTCGGCAGCTGGACATGTTGAGCCGCAACATGCCAACGACTTGGTAGAGTGGATGACCAAGCCCTCTTCATCCTCCTCATCCTCTCTCACCCAATCTCAGGGTACTAGCAAAGCAGCTGCCAACGCATCGTCTTCCCTCCTCTCAATGTCATCATCAGTGACTCCTTCCCTAGACCCACCACGTCCTCCTGAGGAGTCTCCTGAACTCTTTGAGCACAGTGTTGGGTACATGCTCCAGGAGGATGCCCAGTGTTTTGTGGGCTCTGATGATGACACTCAGCTAGAGGAAGGCAGTAGCGTGAGCGCAGAGAGAGGGGATGCTCAAGAAGGACAGCAATCTGGCAGTCATGTTCCACAAGCTGCAGCATACTGCCAGGTTTGCTACAGCGATGAAGAGGGAGGGGATGATGAGGGCACTGACTCCATGTGGGTGCCTGGAAGGAGAGAGGAGGAGGAGGAGGAGGAGGAGGCACATGTCCAACGAGGCAGGATGCCCTCCGGGGGCCAGCTTAGGGGCAGCACACTGACTGAATCACACTGCAGAGCTCCGCCTGTGCAGAGCGCTGCCTCTGGGCGTTATTCTAAAAGTTCTTTGGTGTGGGCCTTTTTTGAGACGAGTGCATCAGATCGGACCGCTGCTATTTGCAACATATGTCTCAAGCGTATCTCGCGTGGCCAAAACATCAGCCGCTTGGGCACCACATGCTTGACCAGACATATGTTGACCTGCCATGCAGCTCGTTGGCAAGCGTACCTCAAAGACCCCCACCAAAGAACAAAGCGGACCTCTCCTTGCTCCTCATCAGCTGGCATCTCCAACCCCACTAGACCTTCAGTCCTCTCTGAAACCTGCTCTGAGAGGAATGAAGGTGTAGAATTAGGTGTGTCACAGCCAAGTGCTTCCGGGAACTCTGCTAGCGGTACACCCACGTCCGATTATAGTAGGCAAATGTCCCTGCCCCAGCTGCTGGACCGGCGAAAGAAGTTCACTCCCAGCCATCCACATGCCCAGCGGTTGAATGCTAGCTTGGCTAAATTGCTAGCACTTCAACTGCTGCCTTTTCAGTTGGTAGACTCGGCCCCCTTCCGTGAGTTTGTACAATGTGCGGTTCCTCAGTGGCAGGTCCCCAAACGCCACTTTTTCTCACGGAAGGCAATTCCGGCTCTCTACCGGCATGTGGAAGGCAATGTCCTTGCCTCGCTGGACAGGGCGGTCAGCGGTAAGGTGCATATTACCGCTGACTCATGGTCCAGCAGGCATGGACAGGGACGTTACCTGTCTTTCACGGCCCATTAGGTCACTCTTCTGGCAGCTGGGAAGGATGCAGGACAAGGTGCAGTAGTGTTGGAGGTTGTTCCGCCACCACGCTTCCAAAATGCTACTATTGGTTGTGACACACCTCTCTCCTCCACCCCCTCCTCTTCTTCTTCCTCCATGGCCTCTTCCAGTGCTCTGTCCTCAGAACCAGCGGTGCTTCGTAGGCGTTCCAGGGGCTATGCAAGTACGCAGGCAAAACGATGCCATGCCGTGCTTGCGCTGGTTTGTTTGGGGGACAGGAGCCACACTGGGGCGGATGTTTTGTCAGCTCTGCAGGGGCAGGCCGAGAGGTGGTTGACGCCACGCCAGCTTAAGCCAGGAATGGTGGTTTGTGACAATGGCACCAACCTCCTCTCCGCCCTCCGACAGGGACAACTGACCCATGTGCCCCGTGTAGCTCACGTCCTTAACCTGGTGGTGCAGCGGTTCTTGGGCAGGTACCCCGGCTTACAGGATGTCCTGAAGCAGGCCAGGAAAGTCTGTGTGCATTTCCGCCGATCATTTAATGCCTGTGCTCGGCTGGCTGAGCTTCAAAAGGAGTTGAACCTGCCCAAGAACCGCCTTATATGTGACATGCCCACCAGATGGAACTCAACATTGGCCATGCTGCAGCGGCTGCACACGCAGCAGAGGGCCATGAATGAGTACCTGTGCGACTACGGCACCAGGACAGGGTCAGAGGAGCTTGGTTTTTTCTCACCACGCCAGTGGGGCATGATCAGGGATGCATGCACTGTCCTGTCACCGTTTGAGGAGGCCACAAGGATGGTGAGCAGTAACAGTGCATGCATCAGTGACACTGTACCTCTTGTCCACCTCTTGGAGCATACGCTGTGTGGAATAATGGACAGGGCACTTGAGGCAGAACAGAGGCAGGAAGAGGAGGACTTCCTTGCCTCTCAAGGCCCCCTTTATCCAGACAGTGTTTCTGCTGTGCCACCCATCACACAGGAAGAGGATGAGGAGGAGGAAGAGGAGGAGGAGGATGATTGTGTCAGCATGGAGGTGGAGGCTGGCACTCAGCATCAGCATCAGCAGCAGCAGTCTTGTAGGGATGATTTACAGTCCCAAGAAACACGTGGACTTGTACGTGGCTGGGAGGAGGTAGCTGCGGATCATGTTGTCCTTAGTGACCCAGAGGACTCCGGACCAAATGCCTCAGCTAACCTACGCTGCATGGCCTCCCTGATCCTGCAAAGCCTGCGGAAGGATCCTCGTATTCTTCGGATCAAGGAGAGGGACCATTACTGGCTGGCCACTCTCCTTGATCCACGGTACAAGGGTAAGGTTGCAGACCTTACCTTGCCATCGCAGAGGGAGCAGAGGATGAGACATCTCCGGGAGGCCTTGCAGAAAGGTCTGTGCAATGCGTTCCCAGAGACTGGGAGGTTACAAACTCCTGGTCCTGGACAACGTGTTGCTGAGGCATCGGTCAGAAGGAGCGGTGGAGAAGGTGGCCGTCTGACTGATGCTTTCAGACATTTTTTTAGTCCGCAGCCCCAAGGTATGATCGGTTCCAGCACCCATCGCCAGCGTCTGATTTACATGGTGCAGGAATACCTAGGGGCAAGGTCAGACTTGGACACCTTTCCCACCGAAAATCCTCTGGCTTACTGGGTCTTGAGGATGGATCACTGGCCAGAGCTTGCACAGTATGCAATTGAGCTACTGACCTGTCCTGCATCCAGCGTTCTTTCGGAATGCACCTTCAGTGCTGCTGGTGGCTTTGTTACCAATCACAGGGTGCGCCTGTCCACCGAATCAGTTGATCGACTGACCTTCATCAAGATGAATCAGTCTTGGATCACCCACAGCTACCAAGCACCTGAAGCTGATGTAACAGAATCATTTTTTTTGAAATATCACATCCCTTCAAGACTGCCTATGCTGATGCTGAGTGACTGTCCTGTTATGTTGATTATCTATCCTCTTCCTTCTCCGCTGATATGTTGGAAGAACATTTCTGGTTCTGGGTGATGCCATCAGCCCACTTTTTCTGCCCCTGTTTAACAGGGGCGTTTAAGTACAATTTTTGATGCAATGCTTTGCAGCAGGGCTAATTCCTGCAATCAAACAAGAGTATATGGGAGAGGTTGCAGTGTGGTGGCAGCAGCACCAGTGCCTAAGGCCCAATTTTTCTGCCCCTGTTTAACAGGGGCGTTTAATTACAATTTTTGATGCAATGCTTTGCAGCAGGGCTAATTCCTGCAATAAAACTAGAGTATATGGCAGAGGTTGCAGTGTGGTGGCACCAGCACCAGTGCCTAAGGCCCAATTTTTCTGCCCCTGTTTAACAGGGGCGTTTAATTACAATTTTTGATGCAATGCTTTGCAGCAGGGCTAATTCCTGCAATAAAACTAGAGTATATGGCAGAGGTTGCAGTGTGGTGGCACCAGCACCAGTGCCTAAGGCCCAATTTTTCTGCCCCTGTTTAACAGGGGCGTTTAATTACAATTTTTGATGCAATGCTTTGCAGCAGGGCTAATTCCTGCAATAAAACTAGAGTATATGGCAGAGGTTGCAGTGTGGTGGCACCAGCACCAGTGCCTAAGGCCCAATTTTTCTGCCCCTGTTTAACAGGGGCGTTTAAGTAAAATTTTTGATGCAATGCTTTGCAGCAGGGCTAATTCCTGCAATAAAACTAGAGTATATGGGAGAGGTTGCAGTGTGGTGGCACCAGCAGCAGTGCCTAAGGCCAAATTTTTCTGCCCCTGTTTAACAGGGACATGTAATTACAATTCTTGATATAATATTTCACAGGAGGGCCCCTTCCTGTGCCCACCCAGAGTAACGGTGAGGACTTATAGTGTTGTGGCACCAGCACCACAACCACCAAAGGTCAATTTTTCTACCACTGTTCAACAATGGCATGTAATTACAATTCTTGATATAATCGTTCACAGCAGGGCGCTCCAGCGCCCACCAAGAGTCACTTTGAGGGCTTACAATGTTGTGGCAAAACCAACACCTTGTTCCGCCATTTCTGCAGAGCATATAGGGCAGGCCCCTACTTTCAAACATCCAATTTACAAACATCTCCTACTTGCAAACGGAAGGAGACAACAGCAAGTGAGATGAAAAAAGATGGACGACAAAATAAATTATACAGGGGTGATAACCCTTCCCTATGTTTTCCAAAAAGCTTAAAAATAGTTTTTTTGACTGGAGCTACACTTTAAAAATGTACCAGTTGAAAATTACAAACAGATTCAACTTAACACAACAAACCTACACAGTCCCTGTCTTGTTTGCACCGCCTGTATACTGCTGTTCTGAGTATATAGGGCCTGGGGGCCACACGCATTTCCTTTTTTTAATATGGGTACAGGGTTCCCCTTAATATGCGTACAAGACCTAAAGGGGCTGGTAATGCGCAGGGAGGGCTACCCATGCCATTTTTCTCAATGATTTTCAACCATATTGCAGGAACCAGATATAACATTAAAACCGCAAGCAGTTTTAAATGGTGTTATTTCCGTTTAATGTCATTTTGTGCAGGGACTGTTCTAAACACGGGAAACACGTGGCACTTCACAGGCATACTACAGACACCCCGCAGGCACCACATTTAAAGGAATATTTCACTTTTTTTTTCACTTTAACCACTTCCCGACCAGCGCACGACGATGCACGTCGACAGAATGGCACGGGCAGGCATATTGGCATACATGTACGTCCAATATTCGTTGCCGCCGTGCCATCGGGAGCGCGCCGCCGGCGGCGCGCTCCCGCGCTGGTCGGGACCCCCGTGAGTCCGGTCGCGGGACCCGCGGACTCGATCGCCGCGGGCATCCCCGCGATCGTCTCACGGAACGGCCGAATGGAGGAAATGCTGTATAAACAACATTTTTCCATTCTGCCTAGCAACTAGTGACGCTGATCTCTGCTCCATGTGATTGGAGCAGAGATCAGTGTACACTAAATGAAAGCCTAACCCCCCCACAGTTAGTAACACACCCCTAGGAACACTTAACCCCTACACTGCCACCCACTGGTTAACCCTTTCACTGCCAGTGTCATTTACACAGGAATCACTGCATTTATATAGCAGTGATTACTGTATAAATGACAATGGCCCCAAAAATGTGTCAAAAATGTCCGATGGGTCCCCCACAATGTCGCAGTCACAATAAAAATCGCAGATCGCCGCCATTACTAGTAAAAAAAAAAATAATAAAACATTATTAATAAAAATGCTATAAAACTATCCCTATTTTGTAAACGCTATAACTTTTGCGCAAACCAATCAATAATCGCTTATTGCGATTTTTTTTACCAAAAATATGTAGAAGAATACGTATCGGCCTAAACTGAGGGAAAAAAATGTTTTTTTATATATTTTTGGGGGATATTTATTATTACAAAAAGTAAAAAAGAATGCGTTTTTTTCAAAATTATCGCTCTATTTTTGATTATAGTGCAAAAAATAAAAACCGCAGGGGTGATCAAATACCACCAAAAGAAAGCTCTATTTGTGGGAAAAAAGGACGTTAATTTTGTTTGGGAGCCACGTCGCACGACCGCGCAATTGTCAGTTAAAGCGACGCAGTGCCGAATCGCAAAAAGTGGTCTGGTCTTTGACCAGCAAATTGGTCCGGTCTGAAAGTGGTTAATCATCATTAAAATCAGTGCTCCCGCCAAAACGGCCATTTTTAAAAACATTTTAGGCATTGACCCATGTCCCCTGGGGCAGGAGCCAGGTCCCCAAACCATTTTTAGGACAGTATCTTGCATATTAGCCGTTAAAATTAGCACTTTTCATTTCGAACGTTCGAGTCCCATAGACTTCAATGGGGTTCTAAAGTTCGTTCGAATTTGGGGTCTGTTCGAAAGTTCTGGTGCGAACCGAACCGGGGGGTGTTCGGCTCATCCCTAATCTACAGGTTGCCATATAGAAATGGACAGGTTTCTCAGGGTGGGAACAATTATGGTACACCATACAGAATTCCTACTAACAATAAATATTACCCCCTGACTAACAAAGGGAATTTCAATACACGATATACACAATACAATAGGGACTATCATGGCCCCCAGTATGTTAGGAGGAATCATGATTTCCAACATCTGCAAGGACAAAAATGAAAACATGGACTAGGATGGAGACTTGAATTGGAAAAAAAAATAGGTGATGGTATATTTAATTTGAGTTCAGTAGTTTTGACACACGGCTCGAAATTTGCCTCTTCCAAACCAATTAATACATTACAGACATTTGTACATGTTCAAAAATATATTGGGAAATGAAATCTTAAAATATATATGATTTCTAATCAAGTGAAGCAAAGGAGGAATGTTATGCCTGATATACAAGATTCCAGCTTGAGAAACAAAGCTTTGTTCAACCCTCCATGAAGTATGTCTTCTTCAGTAAAAGTCTTTAGGAATCTAGTTTTGAAAGATTTAGATAAGGTTATAATCAAATAACCCCTGATTGAAAGATAGAACTGGGCATTCAGCAACTTTGTAAATATAAGGAACTTGTTATTAGATCTGCTGACAAGGGGGGAGGGCTATGTTCTATTAGATAAAAAGATTATGTCAACGAGATGAATTGTATCTTTGGGGATAGGGATACTTACTGTATGTTCCTCTGAGGAGAGACCCTACTGCTCCCTATTTTTACATAAACTGGTAGATAGTGCATACCAGCAGGGAATTTTCTCTAAAAATGAAAAAAAATGTGGTACTCATTGTTCAACAGATTTCTGTGAGCTACAGTTTACCCAAAGCCCATAAGGATCCTATGCATCCCCCTGGATGTCCAATTGTCAATGGGATCAACTCCATTATAGCATGTGTTAGCATATATATAGATCATTACCTACAGCCGTCTAAAATGTCCTCCTTTCCTAAGAATTCTAGGCATGTTATTAATTTATTGAATAATGTGCACTATCAAGAAGGTTATTTATTGATTATGGCAGATGTAACCTCCCTGTATATGATAATCTCACATGCTCTAAGCTTGGGGTGGATGAATAGTATTAAAACCTCTTCTCTGGATTGTCTTCACATCAGCAGGTTTCATTATGGATGTTTGAAGTTTGCTGCTCCACAAATTAAATTATTTATGGTTTGATGGCCAATTCTTTTTGCAGAACAGGGGTGTTGCAATGGAGCATATTAAATGCCCCAATCCAATGTTTTTATTACCAAATGGGAGGAGGACATCAACTATGTCCATCATAGGGAGGAGCTTGGGTTTTGGGCCAACTACATAGATAATGTCCTCCTCCTGTGCAAGGGTGATTTTGACCCTTTAGTCCAGATAATTGGTGAGATGAATCATATACTTTTTTTAGATTTCAATATTCGGGTTGACAATAATAGTCTTTGTGATGGAATCCTGATACCCTGTTGGATATTTGCACCAAGAAGCTGCTTCCCAAGTCCTGGAACATGAGACCAATGGTTCTGGCTATAGTAACCGCAGGGACCATACAACACCAGTCTTGGAGTAAACTAGAACAAGAACTACTTTATTTGAGAAACACACACTGCATTTATACAGAAAACCATCACATATGGGCTACACTCATTATTTCATGCAATGGTCACTTTAGACAGTAGTATTATCATGACAATGACCAATCCAAACACTCCGGCTCCCCTATAGGACTAACTTATGCATAAGAAGCAAAAAGAAATTAGTGGACAACTCTGTCTGAATAACTTAAGAACACATTAAAACACAGAGTTCTCCAGGCAATGGTTCTCCTACAGCCCAAAGTCCGTGACAGTCTTGTTACGACGACCTATTTTAAGATAACTGACAGTAACTCTTTTATTCCCTTCGGTAGTTGTCACCACCAATCTTGGATGAACTCTGTCCTGCGGAGTCAGCTTACTAGAATCAGACAAAACTACACATGGCAAAATTAAGCTAACATTCTTAAACAGAGATTCTTAGACAAAGGTTAATGTGAGACTAGTTTTAAAACTGTCTTTTCTGAGGTTGGGATGTTGGATAGGCAGAGCCTCTTATAAGTTAAGCCTCAGTTGGAGAGTGAAAGGGTGGATATCAATTTCTCTTCATGGTTTTATAGTTACAGAAAGATCATTAATAAAAATTTCCAAGTATTAAAAAATGACAATATTTTGGGTCATCTTCTACCTACAAGACCGCAGGTGGTCTATAGAGGTGTGCCCTCTTTCTGATACAGTACATTGTTGCCCCTAGTGTTATATATCTGCTTGCCCACTGCCCTATATCAGATTTACTGCAACAGGGCGGCTGTTCTGGGCAGGTTTCTGGGCCGCTCTGCTTCAGCTGTGATTAGTCACAGCAGATGCTGATCAGTGGGAGTTGGCCAATTGAGGTCCACCAGCACCTGCTTAGTAGACAGGCTGTATGGAGCTTTGAATGCAGATCTCTGTCCTGCCAGCAAGGAAGTGCTGGATTATGTTTCCCTGCAAAACAAGGAATAAAATCCAGCACACCCCTTACTAAAAGCAGTACACTGTGTACACAAAAACACTGGTTAGGAATCAAGTTAACACTTTAACACCCCCCAGGGGCATGCACCAGGCACACACTCTGTGATTGCTATGTCTTTCGGATACAGCTGATCACATATCGAGGTAAAGGGCCAATCACAGCAGCATTTTACCATGTTCTCAGCTGTGTCCAAACACAGTTGACCACATGTAAATAGACTTGTCACAGCATGAGAAAAGGAGAACTGGTAACTGGCAAGTGTGACAGGAGACATTTACACTGATAATCAGTGCACTGATCATCAGTGCTCTGATGATCAGTGCAGCCCCAACAGTGGCAATCAGTGCAGCCTATCAGTGCAGCCTATCGGTGCCCATCAGTTCTGCCTATCAGTGCCCATCAGTGCCATCTCATCAGTGCAGCTTCATCAGTGCACATCAGTGCAGTCTTATCAGAACACGTCGGTAAAGAAGAAATAGTACCTATTTGTAAAATTTTTAACAGATACTATGAAAAACTTTTAAAAAAATCTTTGGCCTTTTTTCATTTGTTTAGCAAAAAATAAATAAACCAAATAGTGATTACCACCAAATGAAAGCACTATTTTGGTGAAAAAAATTATAAACATTTCATATGGGTACAGTGTTGCATGACCGCCAAATTGTCATTCAAAGTGCAAAAAGCTGAAAATTGGCCTGGGCAAGAAAGGGGGTGAAAGTGCCCAGTATTGAAGTGGTTAAATTGGGCACATACCCAATTTAGTAGTATGTAGAAGGTATTCTGCTTTGAGGTTGGTACACATTATACACTAAAATTATTATTTCTTAGGACACCTAGTCCAGGGAGAGAGAGAATGGAAGGTAATGGGATGTTGGGGCATAAATGAAGGCTACAACGTGCAAGGGGGGAAAAACAGGGGGATTAGGAAGATCAAACCATGATATGGTATGAGAAGGGGGTGAGATGAGAGAAGAAGTGGAGAAAGCAGGAGAAAAAAAAAGAGGGGATGAATGGGGGGAAGGGACAAAAGGAGAAAGTCCACTGTAGTTGAATCAAGACTGTTTAGGTCAAATAATTGAAGTTTCAAACTTCAAACCATATACATATATATATATATATATATATATATATATATATATATATATATATATATATATATATATATATATATATATATATATATATGAAAAAGTGAAAAAGTATTTAAACCCCTTGACATTTCCCACATGTTACAACCAAAAACGTAAATGTATTTTATTGGGATTTTTTGAGATAGTTCAACACAAAGTGGCACATACGTGTGACATGTAAGGAAAATTATAAATTATTTTTAAATGTTTTTACAAATAAATATGTGAAAAGTGTGGCGTGCATTAGTATTCATCCCCCCTTTGTAGAACAACCTTTCGCTGCAATTACAGCTGCAAGTCTTTGTGAGGATGTCTCTACCTGCTTTGCACATCTAAAGAGTGACATTTTTGCACATTCTTTGCAAAATAGCTCAAGCTCTGTCAAATTTGATGGAGAGCATCTCTGAACAGAGATTTTCAGGTCTTGCTACTGATTCTCAATAAAGCCTCATACACACGATCAGATTTTCCGACGAGAATTGTGTGATGACAGGCTGTTGGTTTGAAAATCCAACCATTTATATGCTCCATGGGACAATTGTTGTCGGATTTTCCGTGGTAAATGTTTTAAAATTTTCCACTGACAATGGTCTGTTGTCAGATTTTCCAAGCGTGTACACAAGTCCATAGGACAAAAGTCCAAAGTACAAACATGCATGCTCGGAAGCTAGGACAAGTGAGAAGCAGTTGGTCTTGTAAACTAACGTTCATAATGGAGAATTAATATTTGTGAAGTGGCAAATTATGCAATGTCGAAAATGCAGCGCATATTCTCTTCTTTTTTAATGGGGTAATAATGAAGCTGCTTTGCTGGTGATACTGGTTGAGTTCTGCCACATTTGTACATTTGAGAAAAATATTCCATACTGCTCCTTCACATTTTCTTGTGACTGTGGTCAAAAAGGAATGTCGATTTGATTCAACGAATGATTAAAATAAAGAAAAAGTATTCTTACAACAAAAATGTTGAATGAAATTCTACTAGCATATGACTAGCTTACCCTAGCAGGGTGGAACCTAGTGGCACTGGCAGTCAATCTAATGATGCTCAGGCAATAATAGTAGTAGGTATAAGGCAAAAAACATTCATTAGAGCAGTTTTGGTCCCTTTTTCCTTAAAGCTATTTTTGACATTTAAACCACAAATATAGAACAGATTTGACACCCCAGGCAAAACCTAATTTTGGCTCCCCTCACCTTGGCTCCACCCCTGAATCTATCCCCTTTGCCTGAGCATCAGTGTGACAGGAGTCGGCGCTAGAGGAAGCATTTGGCTGCAGTAGAGAGCACTGATCATAGAGGCGCACAGGGGATGTTTGCTTACGTTCCATCAGGACATGTCTTCCAGTGCTACACCTCTATAGTGACACTACAGAGCAGCTGCCTGAGTAAAATCCAGCAGAGGAATCCCCCTAGATGTGCATGCTTTATCCCAGCAACACCCACTAGAGGTTATAGCATTTATTACAGAGGTATTTATAATACAGCACTGAAAATGTACATAGCGCAGAGACTAGCACGGCTGCCTAGTTTGCCTATTGGTAGCACCGGCCCTGGTATTAAACCCACTAACTGATCTTTCTTCTAAAAAGCATCTCTACTTTAACATAGTGGTCAAAGGATCCTTTGAGCTATAGCAGTAGTCTATCAGTATGTCCCCGTATTAGGAAAATCTCTGGCAGTGATTTAACAAAAAAAAGGCATACACTGGTCTTTCCGGTTAGGAAATTGGCATTGGGCTAACACCCTCAAGTAAGTAACTATTGATTTGCTAGTAGAATTAAATGCAGACAAGCCCCTAATATTATTATTTCTGTTTGATTTGCTTTGTATATTTTTTCTTTGAAATTTGTCATAAAAAGTACTGCCTAGGAACCATATGAACTACAATTTTTATACTGACAACAGTCTAAAAATAAACTTGAAGGCTCATTAATAACAATTTAACAAAACAGCTTGTGCAGCCATTTTATATGACACAGCCACTATATTGTTAGAAAACATGAATGCTTGTAAATGTTTCATAAGTGCATGTTTTTATCCTGGCACTCTTTATTTATGTATTCCCATATGCTTTTTTTGTAGTGTGGGTGTAATAGTTGTTAGTCTTTTAAAGACATTACCTGGTAAATGTAGTATCATATTACTGCAAGTATAACAGTATTTAGCAAGTACACAATTCTATTTAAACCCCTCTCAGTCAAATCAAAACTAAATAATATGTATTATATATAATTTTTATTTTTAATATTAATATATATTTTTTATTTTTATTTTCCCAAATTACAGTAAAAGTTAACATAAATCAAAAACAATGTTGTATCTTGATTCAAGTGGCAATATGAGGATATATTACTGTACAGTGTTTGGAATTTTAACATTTTGAGAAAAACTGGGGAAGTGGGAACTAGGTATAGGGGAGGTAGAGGATAGGTAGGTAAACGGTTGAGGTACATGAGAATAGGGATGAACCGAACACCCCCCTGTTCGGTTCGCACCAGAACCTGCGAACAGACCTAAACTTCGTGTGAACTTTAGAACCCTATTAAAGTCTATGGGACTCGAACGTTCACAATCTGAAGTGCTCATTTTAAAGGGTAATATGTAGGTTACTGTCCTAAAAAGTGTTTGGGGACCTGGGTCCTGCCCCAGGGGACATGGATCAATGCAAAAAGAAGTTTTAAAAACGGCAGTTTTTTCAGGAGCAGTGATTTTAATAATGATTAAAGTGAAACAATAAAAGTGTAATATTCCTTTAAATTTCGTAGCTGGGGGGTATCTATAGTATGCCTGTGAAGGGGCGCATGTTTCTGGGGCTTAGAACTGTCCCTGCACAAAGTGTCATTTGTGCAGGAAAAAAAGTCTTTTAAAATCACTTGCGGCTAAATTGTCGGGTCTCCGTAATACAGAGAACACTCAATGAGTGTTCTCTGTATTAGCCGACAATTCATTCATTCATTGATAAAAAAAAAAAAAAAAAAGCGTGGGGGTTCCCCTAAATTCAATTACCAGGCCCTTCAGGTCTGACATGGATATTAAGGGGAACCCCGTGTCAAATAAAAAAAAATTGACGTGGGGGTCCCCCTAAATATCCATACCAGACCCTTCAGGTCTGATATGGATATTAAGGGGAACCCCGCATCAAATTTTTCAAAAAAATTGACGTGGGGGTCCCCCTAAAAATCCATATCAGACCCTTTATCCGAGCACGCAACCTGGCAGGCCGCAGGAAAAGAGGGGGGATGAGAGAGCGGCCCCCCCTCCCTCCTGAACCGTACCAGGCCACATACCCTCAACATTGGGAGGATGCTTTGGGGGTCTGTGACCCCTCAAAGCACCTTGTCCCCATGTTGATGAGGACAAGGGCCTCATCCTCACAACCCTGGCCGTTGGTTGTGAGGGTCTGCGGTCGGGGGGCTTATCAGAATCTGGAAGCCCCCTTTAACAAGGGGACCCCCAGATCCCACCCCCCCTGTTTGAAATGGTAAGGGGGTACAAAAGTACCCCTACGATTTCACAAAGAAAGTGTCAAAATGGTTAAATAAGACAAACACACTTTTGAAAAATTCCTTTATTAAAAATGAAAAAAATAAAAAAAAGATTCCAGCGGTGCTAATCCACTCTTGCTATCCAGCGACGGGTCTCCGGGGTCCAGCGATGGATGATCATATCCAGCGACGGGGGATCTCTCAGTCCAGCGCTGTCCATACATCCTTCTTCTGTCTCCACTCCGGAGACACTGCAGAGATCCCAGCACTGACGTTTCTTATATTAGGAGGGCGGGGCCCCCCGTCACCTGACCCCGCCCCTCTGACGCTGGAGAGGGAAGCCAGGGGTTCCCCAGTGACGTGTGGGTGACCCCACCCCCTCTAATGTAACGCAGGTTTCCGTTACATCAGAGGGGGCGGGGTCACCCATACGTCACTGGGGAACCCCTGGCTCCCTTCACCAGCGTCAGAGGGGGCGGGGTCAGGTGACGGGTGGCCCCGCCCTCCTAATATAAGAAACGTCAGCGCTCGGCTCTCTGCAGTGTCTCCGGAGTGGAGACAGAAGAAGCATGTATGGACAGCGCTGGACTGAGAGATCCCCCGTCGCTGGATATGATCATCCATCGCTGGACCCCGGAGATCCGTCGCTGGATAGCAAGAGTGGATTAGCACCGCTGGAATCTTTTTTTTTTTTTTTTTCATTTTTAATAAAGGAATTTTTAAAAAGTGTGTTTGTCTTATTTAACCATTTTGACACTTTCTTTGTGAAATGGTAGGGGTACTTTTGTACCCCCTTACCATTTCAAACAGGGGGGGGCCGGGATCTGGGGGTCCCCTTGTTAAAGGGGGCTTCCAGATTCTGATAAGCCCCCCGCCCGCAGACCCTCACAACCAACGGCCAGGGTTGTGAGGATGAGGCCCTTGTCCTCATCAACATGGGGACAAGGTGCTTTGAGGGGTCACAGACCCCCAAAGCATCCTCCCAATGTTGAGGGTATGTGGCCTGGTACGGTTCAGGAGGGAGGGGGGCCGCTCTCTCATCCCCCCCTCTTTTCCTGCGGCCTGCCAGGTTGCGTGCTCGGATAAAGGGTCTGATATGGATTTTTAGGGGGACCCCCATGTCAATTTTTTTTTAAATTTGATGCGGGGTTCCCCTTAATATCCATATCAGACCTGAAGTGTCTGGTATGGATATTTAGGGGGACCCCCACGTCAATTTTTTTTTTTTAATTTGACACGGGGTTCCCCTTAATATCCATGTCAGACCTGAAGGGCCTGGTAATTGAATTTAGGGGAACCCCCACGCTTTTTTTTTTTTTATCAATGAATGAATGAATTGTCGGCTAATACAGAGAACACTCATTGAGTGTTCTCTGTATTACGGAGACCCGACAATTTAGCCGCAAGTGATTTTAAAAGACTTTTTTTCCTGCACAAATGACACTTTGTGCAGGGACAGTTCTAAGCACCAGAAACATGCACCCTTTCACAGGCATACTATAGATACCCCCCAGCTACGAAATTTAAAGGAATATTGCACTTTTATTGTTTCACTTTAATTAATTATTAAAATAACTGCTACTGAAAAAACTGCAGTTTTTAAAACTTTTTTTTGCATTGATCCATGTCCCCTGGGGCAGGACCCTGGTCCCCAAACACTTTTTAGGACAGTAACCTACATATTACCCTTTAAAATGAGCACTTTAGATTTCTCCCATAGACTTGTACAGGGTGTTCCGTCTTTTCGAATTTGCTGCGAACAGCCCAAATTGTTCACTGTTCGCTGAACAGGCGAACAGGCAATGTTCGAGTCGAACATGAGTTCGACTCGAACTCGAAGCTCATCCCTACATGAGAATAGGAGAAACAAAAGAAGAAGTGAAGATTTGCTCATGTAGTGTATGTCATGATGTACCGTATATACTCGAGTATAAGCCGATCTTTTTTGAGGCTGAAAGTGCCCCCCTCGGCTTATACTCGAGTCATCGCCGTCTGCCTGCCCGATCAGCGTGTCGAGCAGACAGACGGCGGACATTCTACTATTCAAAACCGCGCCTCCGTCTGTGATAGGCGGAACACTCAATTTCCCAGCAGTCAGTGGTCCGCCTATCACGGACATCCGCTCATCCTCATACTACGGACGAGGATGAGAGGATGTCCGTGATAGGCGGAACACAGACTGCTGGGAAATTGAGTGTTCCGCCTATCACAGACGGAGGCGCGGCTTTTGAACAGAGGAATGGCCGCCGAGGCGCCGACGAAGAGCGGCGATCCTGGCATGGCAGAAGGACGGAGGCTCGGGACGGGACGGAGGCACGGGACGACGGAGGCAAGGGACGGAGGCACGGGACGACAGAGGCACGGGACGGAGGCACGGGACGGAGGCTCGGGACGGACGGAGGCTCGGGACACAGGTAGGCTGGACACACAAGGCTGCACGGACACACACACAGGGATGGATGGACACACACACAGGGATGGATGGACACACACACAGGGATGGATGGATGGACACACACACAGGGATGGATGGATGGACACACACACAGGGATGGATGGATGGACACACACACAGGGATGGACGGACACACAAACAGGGATGGACGGACACACACACAGGGATGGACGGACACACACACAGGGATGGACGGACACACACACAGGGATGGATGGACACACAGGGATGGACAGGCATGTCTCACCCTCGGCTTATACACGAGTCAATAAGTTTCCCAGTTTTTTTGGGGTAAATTGGGGGCCTCGGCTTATATTCGGGTCGGCCTATACTCGAGTATATACGGTACACTCAAGCCAGGGAAGTACATTTTCAGGGCTTTTGACCCACTCCTATTTAAAGTGATTGTAAACACAACAATCAAATGTATTATATTTGTTTATGTATTTATCAGTGTTTTTTTTTATATAAATATATGTTTGGTCCATTTATTCTTCTGTATTACCTGGTTGATCTTGCCAGTTCCCACTTCCAGGTTGAAAACTGACCATGCTAGCAGATAAGTACTAGCATGGCCAGTTTGTGCTCTCTGTCATGCCATTCATGTGGCTAGGGTATGGCTGTGCCCCACCCATTCCTCTGCTCTTGATTGATAGCGAGTTCTGGAGCCAGCCTTGCTGTGAATAGTTATTGCAAGTGTACTTCTGAATGGGTTGGTGATATTATATAGCCATGCATGTGCTCACTAGAGTTGGGTGAACAGTTCAAGCCAAGCAAAAGTTCAGCCCAAACATTGCATGTTTGCCAGAACACTCGAATTTGCGAGGTGCTCGGCAGTCAGGTGCAAGTCTTTGCCCAATCAGGGCACAGAACACAGTCAGAGCCATAATTGCACAAAGTCATGATGACTTTCCTCAATCATGGTTCAGTGCTCATAGTCCCACCCCACACTATGAAAGATTCCTTCCTACAGAAACTTTTTTGCAGTGTGTTGTTGGAGTGGAGATAGATAGAGAAGTGCTCTGTTTGCTACTAGCGAGTTTGTTTGTTATTTTGTCTCTATAGTGTGGAGTGTAGAGTATTAGTGTAGTGTGAGTATAGTATAGCTTAGTGTGAGTATAGTGTAGTGTGTCAGTATTGTGTGAGTATAGTGTGTGGGTATAGTGTAGTGTTATGCCGCTTACACATGAGAGGAATGTCTGACAGAAAAAGAAGCTATTCATCGTAAATTCCAAACGTGTGTATACCTTATCGGACTTTTTTATTTTTTTTATGAAAATTCTGACGGTCTAGAAATAGAACATGTTTTAAATATCTCCAACGGAACCAATTCTTATCGGGATAACCAGTCGTCTTCATGCTGTTCCGACAGACCAAAAACAATGCATGCCCAGAAGCAAGTACGAGAAAGAAGCTAATGGATACTGGTTATTGAAATTCCTTTTTCTAGTCCCATCGTACATGCCTTATGTCACTGCGTTCTTAATGATTGGACTTTAGTGTGATCGCGTGTGCGCACGACAGTTTCAGCTGAACTCCGTCAGAAAAACCTTCGGAGTTTATTCCAACAGGAAAACCAATTGTGTGTACGTGGCATTAGTGTAATGCAATGTTTAACACAGCATTACGTAAGATTTAGTGCTGTATACAGTGCTATGTTGTTTGTTTGTTTTTTGGTTGTTGCGGTTTTGTTTACATACTTTTTTTTTTTTTTTGCCTATGACACCCAGCCACAGCATACAGAGGAGGTGGTGGACTGGCTTACTAAATCATTGATTCCAAAAAGGTTGGTGGTCCTGAGAGCCCTGCAGTAATTTGAAATAAAGGAGGTGCTCCCCTACAGTACAGGGAGGGTATGATCACAAAATAGCAGTAATCTAAAAAGGAAAAACAAAAAAGAAAATGTCTGCACACTCAAGAGTTACCTCCTTAAATTTATTATGAATAATAAAATATATACAGAATCACAAATCCCCCACTGCCATCCCCCATCCCACTCTCCCACCTATCATGACATTCCCAAACATTATAATCAAACTCCCTCCTCTAAATAAGTGTGTTCCCACAACCAGGATCTGAGGCAGGCCACCCTATAATGGCCCCCCTATAACATCCTGCTCTTAGCACCTGCCATGGTATAAAAATATACCCTGGTCTATCAGACATATCACCTCAAGTCCACAGTAGGTGGATGACATGCACACACTGTCCCACAGTTGAAACCATCTGCATGTATCATACTATGACCATCTAGATCCAAATGTATTATAGCAATAGCCCTGGCCCTACAGATCACTGTAAAGCTGATGACCACCCACTGTCTGGGTGGTCAACAAGGAGAGGCAGACGTTCCCATGCCACTATGAGGGGGCCAGCAGCATCTGTGTCTACAGGAAAAGGTGGATGTGGTCTGTCCTCAGGCAGAGCATGTTTTCTTCTGCTTAGTGATGTTGCCGGTGCTATCCAGCCACAGCACGCAGAGAAGGTGGAGGACTGGCTTACTAAACAATTCTCATCCTCCTCATCCTCTATCATCCAAACTAAGACTAGTGCGCAGTCCACTGCAGCTGCCAGAGTAGCTTATTCTGCCTCCTTGTCCACAGCTACTCCTGCCATAGCACCAGCCAAATAATACACATGATTGGATTTTCCAAGGGAAAATGTGTGATGACAGGCTGTTGGTGGAAAATCCAATTGTCTGTATGCTCCATCGGACAATTGTTGGCCAACTTTCCGTGGACAAATGTTAGATAGCAGGTTTTCAAATTTTCCGCAAATAAATGTGTGTTGTCGGATTTTCTGAGCGTGTGTACACAAGTCTGTCAGAAAAAAGTCCAAAGTACAAACACGCATGCTCGGATGCAAGGACGAGCCAGAAGCAGTCGATCTTGCAAACTAGCATTCATAATGGAGAATTAACATTCGTCTGCTATTTGCCAATAGAACTTAACCAAAAAGTGCATTCTATGCATCCAAAAATATAGAAAATATACCAAATCAAATCATTATTCAACCAAAAAAAAAAATGTCAAAGCAATAACTCCAAGTCCAATAATAAAAAACACGTTATCACCTCCGATTCCCCAACATGATTTGTTGATGAATGGCCAATCAGAAATGAACTGAAAAGTGCAAATTGAGAAGTGCAAAATGAAAAGCACAAATCAACACTCACCAAACGTCTACTAACATGAAATTAGCAGAAGGAGCCCAAAGGGTGATGCTAAAGAGCTGAAAAACAATGTAGTATGTCACTACGCTCGTAATTTGTTGGCCAACAATTGTGTGGCCATTTGTATGCAAGACAAATTTGGGCCAACGCTCCTTCGGACAAAATTCCCCATTTTTTTGGCCAACAATCTGATATTGTGTACGAGGCTTATGCCGCGTACACACGACTGGACTTTTCGAGGGACTAGGTCCGACGGACTTTCGGCGGAGTTCTGACGGAGTGCTGATGGACTTTCCGAATGAACAGACTTGGCCACACACAATCACACCAAAGTCCGACGGATTTGAACGTGATGACGTACGACCCAACTAGAATAAGGAAGTTCATAGCCAGTAGCCAATAGCTGCCCTAGCGTCGGTTTTTGTCCATCGGACTAGCATACAGACGAGCGGATTTCTCGGTAGGAACTGGGTCCGGCGGAGGTCCGGTGGAAAAATGTAAAACATGTTCTATTTCTAAGGTCTGCCAGATTTTTGGCAAGCAAAGGTCCGATGGAGTCCACACAAGATCGAATTGTCCGACAAACACGTTCCGTCGGACCTTTGCTATCAAAAAGTCCGGTCGTGTGTACGTGGCATTAAGTGAAATTCCCAGTTTTGTTTCCACATTCATAGAATTTGAACAATTTTGACTTTCTGTTTATAATCCTCTTTGAAAAGATTGGATAATAGGTAACAGGAGATCTTTTATGTTGGTTCCCAGGAAATGAATTTCAGAAATGTAACTGTAGTTCGAAGGTTTTTTTTTTTTTCTGTAAGTTGAGAAGTAGGTGAAATCAAGTGTCCTCAGACAACAGCCATATGACCTTCCCACTGTGTACAATCGGAAACCTCTGTAGACCTCTGAAAATCTGTGGAAGTGGTGAGGTTGTCTGGGATATTTCTGTTAAGACACTAGGCCCATTCTTTGTCTAGTGGTTTGTGTAGAAGAAATGATAAAGGCACCAGGACATGAGCAGATATTGTTAAAGTTTTGATATTGGTTTTGATACCTGGTGTCTAGGTAGAACTGGTCTACCAAAAGGAGGAGAAAAATACCTAATATACACTTTTTGTTGAAAACAATCATATATGGTTACCACTGCTGTATGTAAGCCACAATAATGTAAAAATAAAAAACATTATTAAACATGCAATTTACGTAAACTCAGTGTCACTGATGATATCCTGGAAAGTAGTGCTGTTCTGTGATATCACATAAAACATAAAGCATGTAATTTGAAGCATTGGTGTTTTTCCGTGGCTCCTTTGAAGTCACATAAAATAAAGATCCCTTTCCCCTGTAAACTTTTATTTATTTATTTAAGCTTTTTTTTAACAACCCTATGCCTATTAGCTTTGAAAATGCCAACATTGGTGGGCAGGATTCGCTCACCACAAACTACAGAGGGGTTTAGATTAACATTTACAATTTGTGAACTTTATGATTAGTTCATCAAACATACCACAAATTGAACCCACTCACATTCGGCCCATTACTAACTAGTAAACAGAGCATAAGTAAATCTGACAGCTAGTGAAAATTCTGTCCATTGCAGGATAGGCATCTTGTTTGGATACACTAGTGGAAAATGACCCTAAGATTGATAATACACAGGCAGAATATTGTCCGATAACGGTTGGAGATTCGTTCAGTGAGTACAACTGTTTTTCTGATAGAAGCTGGTTTAACCACTTCCCGCCCGCCAGCCATCATATGACGTCCTTGACTTTGTGCGGGTATATCTGAATGATGCCTGCAGCTACAGGCCTCATTCAGATATCAGCTGGTGATTCCCTATACCATAAGAATGATTATAGCAACTGTTCAACTGCTCGATCTTTCTCAGGGACAGCGACCCCCGCCACTCTCTGGTGCTTCTACCGACTCCCCACTTCCATCGGTGAGATGGAGACAGGATCCACAGGCCCCGGATATTTACCACAGAAATTTATGGTGGACCAGATGGTTTCCGGAGTCTCTATGATCACTGAGAGGTCGGGCGTGATGTTATGAAAAAATGTCACCACCTCGACTGGGAGGCAGAGATCCTTTATTTATTTATTTATTTATTTCAGGCTTCCTAGCCTAGAGGTGAGATGTGGGGTTGCATTACAAGGGATGTTTATATTCCTTTTAATAGGAATAAAAGTGATCAGTTTTTTTATTCCCTTTAAATCGTCAAACATAAAAAAAGTAAAATTAATAATAAAAAAAAAATGTCCCTGTGTGCAGAAGCGAATGTACACGTAAGACCTGACCACATACGAAAATGGTATTCAAACTACACCTGTGAGGCATCCCCATGAACATTAGAATGAGAGCAATAATTTTTAAAAAATTAAAGCGTCGCCTATGAGGATTTTTAAGTGCCGAAGTTTGGTGCTATTCCCCGAGCATATTCAATTTTGAAGTATGACATGTTAGGTATCTACTTACTCAGCGTAACTTCATCTTTCACATTATGTGAAGAAATTGCGCTAACTTTACTCTTTTTAAGCACAAAGCTGTTTTTTTTTTCCAAAAAAAAAGCGTTAGAAAAATTGCTGTGCAAATATCGTGCTAGATAAAAAGTTGCAACAACCGACATTGTATTCTCTAGGGTCTTTGCTAAAAAATATATATAATGTTTCTATATGGCTGCAACCACTAATCAGTGTGTTCTGGCATGGGAGTCCTGTCAGAATAGAAAGGCATAATGGGGGAGATCACCACACTAACATCACTTGTGTATACAGTGCCTTGAAAACATATTCATATCCCTTGAAATGTTTCATGTTTTGTATGTTACAACCAAAAACTTAAATATATTTGATTGGGATTTTATATGATAGACCAACACAAAGTGCCACATAATTATGAAGTGGAAGGAAATTTAAAAAGGGTTTTCCAATTTTTTTACAAATAAATGTGTGAAACGTGTGGCATGTATTTGTATTCAGCCTCCTTTACTCTGATACCCCTAACTAAAATCTAGTGGAACCAGAGTCCACCTGTGTGTAATTTAATCTCAGTATAAATACATCTGTTCTGGGAAGCCCTCAGAGGTTTGTTAGAGAACCTCAGTGAACAAACAGCATCATGAAGGCTATTGAAAACACACCAGACAGGTCAGGGATAAAGCTGTGGAGAAATTTAAAGCAGGATTAAGTTATAAAAAATATCCCAAGCTTTGTACATCTCACGGAGCACTGTTAAATCCATCATCTGAAAATGGAAAGAGTATGGCACAACTGGAAACCTACCAAGACATAGCCGTCCACCTAAACTGACAAGCCAGGGAATGAGAGCATTAATCAGAGAAGCAGTCATGGTAACTCTGGAGAAGCTACAGAGTTCCACAGCTCAGGTGGATGTATCTGTCCACAGGACAACTATTAGTGGTGCACTCTACAAATTTGACCTTTATAGAAGAGTGGCAAGAAAAATGCCATTGTTGAAAGAAAGCCATGAAAAGTCCTGTTTGCAGTTTGCGAGAAGCCATGTGGGGGACACAGCAAATATGTGAAAAAAGGTGCTCTGGTCAGATGAGACCAAAATTAAACTTTTTGGCCTAAAAGCAAAATGCTATGTGTGGCACATCACCCTGAACACACCAACATGGTGGTGGCAGCATCATGTTGTGGGGATGCTTTTTTTCAGCAGGGACAGGGAAGCTGGTCAGAGTTGATGGTAAGATAGATGGATTCAAATACAGGGAAATCTTAGAAAAAAACCTGTTATGCCGTGTACACAAGAGGTTTTCCTGTCAGAATAAACGCTGAAGGTTTTTCAGACGGAATTCCAATGGAACTGTCTTGTGTACACATGATCATACCAAATTTCAACCCTCAAGTAAGCAGGGATGTACAACAGGTACGACGGGACTAAAAAAAGGAAGTTCAATACCAAGTGCGCCACCCTTTGGGCTCCTTCTGCTAATCTTGTGTTAGTAGAAGTTTGGTTAAAGATGATTTGCAATTTTAGACTCTTGCTTTTCAGATCGTTTGAACTGCTGTTCAGTTTGTGCTTGTGGGTTTGTATCTGGTTTTCAGTGTGTGTAGTCAGTTCGTATCTGTTTTTGAGTGTGTTCTTGTCCATTCATTGTAATTTTCAGCTCGCTCTTCACAGGCATTGCTATTCTTCAGTGCATTCTGTTAAGTTCATTCTGACCAGCCGATCGTTGTTCGGGTTCGGGTGCATACTCGTAATATAGTTTATGCTGTGTGGGGGCTTGGTGTTGGTGTTCATACTTTGATCCAAGTCCTGTCCATGAACAGGGCAAGGAGGAGTTCATGGACCAAGAATTGTTTACTCGAGGGTGACCAATTCTCTCATATGCCTCTGCTGCTTGAGATCTAGGAGTATAATCCTGATGATTTCAGGAACTTTCTCCAGATAACGGACCCCATTTTTCTCTGTCTGTTGGCTTTGCTCACTCCTTATATTATGAAGCAGGACACCTGCATGCAGCAAGCCATCACTCCGTAGCAGAGGCTAGTCATCACCTTGCGATACTTGGTGACTGGGAGAAGTCTACAGGACCTCAAGTTCTCTACAGGCATCTCCCCCCCCAGGCTCTGGGGATCATTATCCCAGAGATCTGTTCTGCCATCATTCAAGTCCTGCAGAAGGATTATATTAAGGTAAGTTTTCTCCTTTAACATCACATTATATGTATTTAATGTTTGCTAATGTATTGTATTTATTTCATCTTTCCCTAATTACCATGACTGGAATATGCTGTGAATGTCTCCTTTATCCTCATGCATGCTGTAAGCTTTTAATGCTCCTTTTTTGGCCTACATGCATATTTGCCTTCAATAACCTCCCCAGCATGCTAACCTGGGCCCATATACACCTATAGCCTAGTCACTTAACAATGTATTTTGTCAGCTCCATTGTAGTGCTTTACCCTAAACACCCCCAAAAATGTGTACAAATGTTATGTGTATCCTTAACCACTTCAGCCCTGGAAGGATTTACCCCCTTCCTGACAAGAGCACTTTTTGTGATTCAGGACTGTGTTTCTTTAACTGACAATTGCGTGTTTGTACGACATGGCTCCCTTGATATCCATACCAGCCCTGAAGGGCCTGGTAGTGGACTGGGGGGGGGGACCCAGACCGTTTTTTCAATGATTTTGTATGTATCTTATTGAGATCCGGCAATACATTACAGCCACAAGCAATTTTAGATGACATTTTTTCCATTAGAAATTTAATTTTGCTGTGGTACTGTGATAAACATGGGAAAGATTACATTACAGGCAGACTAAAGACCCCCCCCCCCCCCCCGTACGATATTTAAAGGAATATTAAATTTTTATTCTTTCACTTTAAGCATTATTGAAATCAATGCTTCTGAAAAAATGGCCATTTTAAAAACTTTTTTGTTGCATTGATACATGTCCCCTGGGGCAGTAACCAGGTCCCCAAACACCTTTTAAGGCAATAACTTGCAATATAAGCCTTTAAATTTAACACTTTTGATTACACTCACTTTGGATCACATTTGTGTCCCATAGACTTTAACGGTATTCGCATGTTTGCACAAATTGTTTGTCTGTTCGCATGTTCTGGTGCTAACTAAAATGTTTTTTTTTTTTGGCCCATCCCTAATACTGACCAATAAATATTAGACCATGGCACACTTTTTATGTGCACATTCTTTAGCCTACAAGCTTTTTTTTAGCATGACAGGGCCAGTTGTGTGTCCCACTCAGTTCAAAAGCTATTCCCTGATTCTTATAGCTGGTCTTACCTACAAAAATATAAACACAATCTGTGTGAGGTATAGGTAAAAATAATATTATGTATCTGAAGTTTAATCTTGCCTTAAATATATTAATATAACTTCTTCTTGACAATTCTTTCATATCTGATTACAAATCTAGTTTATGAGCTGTCCTATTATGGCATCTGTTTATTAACCAGCCAAATAATATTTAAGTGCTTAAGATATATCAAAATATTTTAAGTATTTTAGAAATGAAAGAACAGATGAATTAATGACTTGTGCGCCTAAAATATTGAATATAAATTGCCGGCAGTGTGGTCCAGAGACATTTTACCTGAAAAGCTTTCGTTGTTTTAAAGAAAATAATGTCCTCCATTTCTCATGATGTTTATTTTTATTGAAAAAAAAAAAACAAGCCCTCCTAAAAGTTTACCCCTTGTTATACACTAAAACATGTATACTCCAAGAGGCTGTTTATATAATCAGCAAAACATGACTAAGGGTAAGTGAGGCATTTCTAACATATGGCAGAAAATTTTATGAATCAGGGCAAAGGTCAAGTGCTTCCAGCCTTCTAACTTCTTGTTAGATCATTTTAACATACAACCAAAAGAACTTACTTCATATACAATCCCGATTTTCCCCTAAACAAACTTAAAGCCTAACTCTTGACTCTGGGCTCAAGTTCCTTTTTCTGTATTTTGAAAAAGTTTATTTAATGACAGTAACTGAAAGAATTAAACATATGTAAATCTTAAATCCATTGGGAAAATGTAATACATTTTACTAACAAAAAATGTTCTATAGAATTGTCTCTAAACGCCAAATACTGGCACTATGTATGACTAGTGTGATGAGACTGTTCATTGTTTGTATTCTACTTCTGGTGCCTCTGTGTCAGCCAGCCTGTGTTTTACTCAAGGTGCCTCCATGTCAGTTGTTTTTCACATCAGCTATCCATCAGGAATGCTACAAAATTTCAATCATACATTTCTTTAGCATAATGGTAGTGATGGTAGATATCCCCAGCTGTACTCACTCATGCACAGTAGAAATGCAAACACATTTGTTTGGATCATATGAAAAGCTTTGGAGCAACCCTGCAGTGAAATTCTGATCTAGTTATAAACACAGAAAAATAACCCCAAAAAAAAAAAAAAAAAACAAGTTAGTGCAGTGAAACTCTACATTTAAAACATAGAGGGGGATTTACTCTGAACACAGAATCTGGTGCAGCTGTACATAGTAACCCATCAGCTTCTAGGTTTTATTGTCAAAGCTTAATTTAACAAGCTAAAGTTAGAATCTGATTGGCTACTATACACAGCTGCATCAGATTCGGTGTACACCATTTTTAGTAAATCCCCCTCCATAGTCTTCTGCACCCCTAGAACCACATCCTGCTCCTAGTCTAATAGTTAACCATCTCTAATCCAGTGAGATCATTGATAGCTGCTTGTCGAGATGTTCATGGGTAGGTACATAAATGTGTTCTGTACTCATATTCATTTCTTTGAGGCTATTTATGCCTATGGAGCTATGGAGTATGAGCTCAAAATCAGAAACTCTAGAGCAGGGGTAGGCAACGTCGGCCCTCCAACTGTGGTGAAACTACAAGCCCCATGAGGCATTTATTGCAAGACCCTGACAAACACAGGCATGATTCCTAGAGGCAGAGGCATGATGGGATTTGTAGTTTCACCACAGCTAGCATGCCAATGTTGCCTACCCATGGTCTAGAGGAACAAATAGAAAGGGCAGAGAACATTTTGACAAGTGGCTGCAAAAAATGAAGTTAGCAATATCTTGTTGATTGGGGGACATGTGAGTATAAGACTAGGAGGGGAGGCTGGGAACAGGGGACTAAAAGTACAATTAAACTTTAATATAATTTTTCAAAGAACATGATATACAGGTGAAAACAAATGGCTATTTGAGTTTGTAGAAATTACATTCTATTTTTACATGTATATGATGGCTACTTTATCGAATAAATTCTTTTAGTTTTACTTCAAATATCTGATGTATAAGTGGAGACACACTACACACCTCCATCTGGTATGTAACTAATATTTCTTTCGAATCAGAAAAAAATCTGGTTTTTGCAACAGCACTTAGTCATTGAGTACTGATGTTCTCATTGTTAAGCTTTGAAAAACAGAATGTTGTAAAGTCAAACAGAAAAAAAAGTTATTGTGGCATAAGTTTAAGAATCTGTAATATTTTCCCCAAGATATTATGGTACTTACATACTGTATATTAGGATTATTTAGTACTTAGCTCTTATGTTGACAGTAGTTTTTCGAAGTTATTGCTTTAGTCTGTTGGCTACATCATATTAGGTGAATGTGATTTAATTGATTATATTTTATATCAATTATGTTATGGTTATTTTAGACTTTTAATTCAATAGATTTAATAAAATACATGAAAAAATTATTTGCTGTAATGTCAGATAGGTTCTTCATTTTTTAAAAATGTGTTTTTATTAAGTAAATGCAAATAAACATACATTCACAAAAAAAAATACAGTAGCGCACATTCAAAATGTCAATCGTCAAATAACCGGAGTATAATATAAATAACAGCAAACACATGTATACACTGATCATTTGCATCTATGGTGAATGTAGTCAGAATTTTAGAAAAGAGCAGCATATTGCCATTCAAGGTTCTTCATTTAACTGGGCCACTAAAATTGATCTTAAATTTCACTTTGGTCAAGAAATTATGCTAACACTATAAAAGAGTGCTGATGGATTAACTAACTTTGAGAGGAAATCTGGATGGTATAGATTTGCTTATGGTATACAGTTGCCACTGGACCTTGAAGCTTGCACAATAAATTTGCAGTTTTTAGTCTTTTGATAATTAGTGTGCTTCCTACACTGCAATCCATGGACTTTTATCTTCACCTGTGCCTTCCTGTATTTTGCTCTTCTAATTAGGATGGAGTGTGCCATCAGAAACAACTACAGTATATTATAACAATGGAGGGTCATTATTCACAGTGCTTCTCAAAGTATGAGGGTTGCCTGCTTTCATGCTTTCTTGTCCTTGTATCAGTCACAGTGTTATGAAATGGTTGATATCTTGTCTCTACTAACTCAGAAGTCCAAACAGTGATTCGATATTTTGTTGTGTTCAATATTTTAATATTCAAACATTGTTCTGCTTCTCAGTGGCTCAGGCTTAGTGAGATGGCCAATGTCACACATACAGTTTAACAGTTGTGAGCAAAATCAACAACGCTGTGCTGATAAGAATCCATAACCCCATTATTTTCTTTAAAATTGCTTTACTATGTATTTTTTTATTTAGTGCTGCTGTCAGCCACCAAATGCTAATCATATTGTATATTGTTTTTTTTTTTTTTTTTTTTTTGTTAACATAAAACAAAGTCAATCATTATATTCAGATACAGGTAAAATTTCCTTGTTAAATCTTTTCATTGAATTTTGAATAAAAGATTAAAAATCGTAACAAGCATCATAGCATGGGTATCATAAATAAACAATATAATTATAATCAAATATCGATGACAAAAATTAAGCATGTTATAAATTAAAGTTCAAGTAACAGTTTAAGTAACATGGAGATTATACAGTATAATAATATAATTACGGAACTAGAATAAGATCAAACTATACGAGCAAAATTAGTAAAATATGCCTCCGGACCCCCCGTCCACCCCGAATGGGTTCAAGCTGTGAACGGGTGGGAGCAAGTATAGTCAGAGTTATTAATAGTTATGTTATTATTATTAATATATATATTATGAGATAAATAACATCTGACCCCTTTCACACCAGGGCGTTTTGCAGACGCTATAGTGTTAGAAATAGCGCCTGCAATCCGCCCTAAAAAATCTGCACCATTGTTTGTAGCGTGAAAGCCCGAGGGCTTTCACATTACAGCGGTGCTCTGGCAGGACGTCAGGGAAAAGTCCTGCCAGCAGCTTCTTTGGAGCGGTGAAGGAGCGGTGTGTTTACCGCTCCTCCACTGCTGCTCCCCATTGAAATCAAGACCATAATGTGCTGTTCAAATGTAAATAATAGATTTTTAACCCAAAAAAAATCCATAGATTTTTTTTTTCACTTAAAATTGATGCTAAGTATTATAGTAAATGCCTGTAAAACTTAGTCCCAACTAGTGGTCATTTGAGGTATTTTCTATTTTAAATCAATGATTTACATTTGATCACCACAGGATATGCCTATATTTTTTGCCCATTCACACAGAATGAATGTACTTTCACTTTCATTTGATGAATGGCTATGCAAATACTTTATGGCTCAACCCCATTGTGTTAAAAATTAATATAATGGTAAACAAAACTAAATGCGTATGGTGGTTATGCAACTGTTTTGAATGACTATAACCAACATAAATATGATCCCAGAAAAAAACTGCATGTAGACCTTTACATTTTGGAAGACTGGCTATATTAATTTTAATATGTTAATTCATTATTTTGGGAGATTACTTATGCACTCAGTTTGGGTTGAATGGAGGTGGATCCATCAGAATCTCTGAATCATGACATAACAAACTGAACAAAATCAATTCCAGATTAATTTGTTATGTTATAATTTTGAGATTCTGATGGATCCACCTCCATCCAATCAAAGAAAGTAGGCATTATATATCTGAATCTCCGAATAATGAAATTTTGTGAGGATTTTGATTCATAACAAAATCTAACAATCACAGGTCTAGTGTTCACCCATTCTTTGTCTTAATTAACTTTCATATTTCAGATGTAATATTTTGGCATAGACACTCCAGCTAGATTGCTAGTTTCACAATTCACAAATTGGTTAATCCAATATTTTTATATAAGTCTTTAGATTTAGATACAAAAGGACAAATTTGCCATTTGCCACATGGATACATGTTCTTCTATCTTGGAAAAGTCAATGAACCAGAATATTTGGGAGTTCAAAACAAACTCATTATGGACCAGATGGTCACACACATTTCTGGGTTGTCTAGCCCCTAAATGTGGGTAAGGACTAGGGATGAGCCGAACACCCCCCCAGTTCGGTTCACAGCAGAACATGCAAACAGACAAAAAATGTGTTTGAACACGTGAACACCTTTAAAGTCTGTGGGACACAAACATGAAAAATCAAAGTGCTAATTTTAAGGGTTAATATGCAAGTTATTTCCATAAAAAGTGTTTTGGGGCCTGGATCCTGCCCCAGGGACATTTATCAATGCAAAAAAAAGTTTTTAAAAACAGTATTTTTTTCGGGAGCAGTTATTTTAATAATGCTTAAAGTGAAACAATAAAAGTGAAATATTCCTTTAAATTTCATTCCTGGGGGGTGTCTATAGTATGCTTGTAAAGTGGCATATTTTTCCTGTGTATAGAACAGTCCCTGCACAAAATGAAATTTCTAAAGGAAAAACGTCATTTAAAACTACTCACGGCTATAATGAATTGTCTATGGGAGAAATCACAAGTGCTAATTTTAAAGGCTTATATGCATGATATTGCCCAGTGGTTGTGGGGGTCTGTGGGTGGGAGGTTTATCGGAATCTGGAAGCCCACTTTAACAATGGGACCCCAGATCCCACCCCTCCTGTTTGAAATGGTAACGGGTACATTGTACCCCTGTCATTTCACAAAAAAGTGTCAAAATGTTAAAAAACCACAAGACACATCTTGGGACAAGTCCTTTATTAAAAAATAAAAAAATAAAAATGTCACGCGTAGTCCATTCATCTTCTTCTCTCGCTCCGCCAACGGACTGAAAAAAAACCTGCACGCCACCCATGATCCGCCTCAATGGGAGTCACCCGTCGTAATGATGTCCTCTCAGGTGACAGTTCTTTTATAACTGAGGGCAGAGCCACATGGTGATGTACCTGGGTGACCCCACCCCCTCGGATGCACAGGGACTTCCCAATGGCTCATTATGGCGGGTGCCTCCCAGGGAGGCAGATCGGTGGCGGCAAGCAGGTTTTTTTTTCTGTCCATCGGCGGAGTGAGAGAAGAAGATGAATAGACTTTGTGAGACATTTTTATTATTTTTTTTTTTGTCTTGTGGTTTTTTAACATTTTTACACTTTTTTGTGAAATGGTAAGGGTACATTTGTACCCCATTGCCATTTCAAACAGGGGGATCTGGGGGTCCCCTTTTTAAAGGGCGGCTTCCAGATTCTGATAAGCCCCCTTGCCCGTAGACCCCCACAACCACCGGGGAAGGGTTGTGGGGGCGAGGCCCTTGTCCCCATCAACATAGGGACAATGTGCTTGGGAGGCTACCCCAAAGCACCCTCCCCATGTTGAGGGCATGTGGCCTGGTACGGTTCAGGAGGGGGGCACTCTCTCGACCCCCCTCTTTTCCTGCAGCCTGCCAGGTTACGTGCTTGGATAACGGTCTGGTATGGATTTGCGGGTGACCCCCATGCCATTTTTTTAAATTTTGGCGCAGGGTTCCCCTTAAAATCCATACCAGATCTGAAGGGTCTGGTATGGATTTTTAGGGACACCTCTATGCCATTTAAAAAAAATTGGCACAGGGGTCCCCTTGATATCACACCAGACCTGAAGGGCCTGGTATGGAATTTGGGGGGACACCCATACAATTTTCTTTTAAATTTTGGTTTGGGGTTCCCCTTAATATTCATATCAGACCCAAAGGGCCTGGTTTGGATTTTTGGAGGACCCCCATGCTGTTTTTATCAATGACTTTTATCTGTATCGCCGAGACATGACAATTCATTATAGCCGCGAGTAGTTTTAAATTACTTTTTTCCCTTTACAAATGTCGTTTTGTGCAGGGACTGTTCTAAACATGGGAAAAATGTGCCACATTACAGGCATACTATAGACACCCCTCGCCATTTTTATTTTAAATTTTGGTTCGGGGTTCCCCTCTGGGGAAATTCCATGCCGTTTATATCAATGAACTTTTATGTGTATTGTCGGACCGACAATTCATTATAGCCGTGAGTAGTTTTAAATTACTTTTTTTTCCTTTAGAAATGTCATTTTCTAAAGGAAAATGATCGGATCGGACCCCCTCCCGCTGCATGCGGCAGTCTGTTTCGCTGCAGGAGCGATCAGGGATGAGGGGATGGCCGTTGGTTTCTGGCCATCCCCTCTCGATCGCTCCTGGCGAATGAGAAGCTTCCCCCGCTGTGTATAGTAAACACAGGCAGGGAGGAAGTGATGTCATTCTCCTTGGGCGGTCTTTTTGACCGGACTGCGAGGAGAACACAGAAAGTAAGTGCACCAAACATTACACTGACATGTAGGTACACATAGGCACACAAATCCCCCCCCCCCGATCGCCCCCCGCCCCCCCTCCCAGTCACAGTGACACTGATTGCAGTGATCATTTATTTACTGATCACTGCATTTAGTGTCAGTTGTGACAGTAAAAACTGTCAGGGCAGTTAGTGTTAGGTCCAGGGTAGCCCCCTACCCCCAATAAAGGTTTAAGCCCCTGATTGCCCCTAGAGTTAACCCTTTCACCCCCTTTTGCCAGTGTCACTAAGCAATCGTTTTTCTGATCGCTGCATTAGTGTCACTAGTGCCGCTAGGTGGCTAGTTATTTTTTTAGGTTCACCGCCAGGTTTTTATAGCGCTAGGTACCCTGATATACTACCCAATAATGGTTTTAACCCCCTGATTGCCCCTAGTTAACCCTTTCACCCCCTTTTGCCAGTGTCACTAAGAGATCGTTTTTCTGATCGCTGCATTAGTGTCACTAGGGTCGCTAGGTAGCTAGTTATTTTTTTAGGTTCACTGCCAGGTTTTTATAGCGCTAGGTACCCCCATATACTACCCAATAATGGTTTTAACCCCCTGATTGCCCCTAGAGTTAACCCTTTCACCAGCGATCACCGTATAAGTGCCACTGGTGACGCTGGTTAGCCAGCTAGTTATTTAGGTTCCCCGTCAGGTTTTTATATAGTGCCAGGGACCCCCATATACTACCTAATAAAGATTTTAACCCCCTGATTGCCCCTAGTTAACCCTTTCACCAGTGATCACCGTATAAGTGTTATGGGTGACTCTGGTTAGTTAGTTTTCTTTTTATAGCATCAGGGCACCCACCATTTATTACCCAATAAAGGTTTAACCCCCTGATCACCCGGCGGGTGATATCAATTAGGTTTTAGGGTCAGGATCTGCGTCACCCCAGGCAACGCTAGGTTAGTGCCAGTACCGCTAACACCCACGCGCAAAGCATACACCTCCCGTAGTGGTATAGTATCTGAACAGATTAATATCTGATCTGATCAGATCTATACAAGCGTCCCCAGCAGTTTAGGGTTCCAAAAAAATGGGATCAGCCCAGATACCTGCTATTTTCTTCCAGTGCTTTTGAGGCCTAGTGAATAGGACAGAACAAACCAAACTCACCGACTAACATGCAAAAGCAAAACTGAAACCTTTTTCTTGTTACAATAGCAGCACAGCACCTCCTAAAGGAAGAAATGCATACTGTTCTTGCATTGGAGGGTTCAGTTTGTTACCTAGGACTTTCTTGTCCTCACTCTTGTCCTTACTCTTGTGCACAGAAATTCTAATAATCTGATATCATACATTTTTTTTTAGAAATTATTTGGAAAATATTTGAACACCCTGTCTTAAAATATTTCATTCATCATGTTAAAATACAATATTACACAATTTTTTTTCTTTTTTAAATTTTTAAAATTTTTGGGAAAAAAACAAAAAAGCCTTCAGGAAAAAAACAGAAAAAAAATTTTTTTTCTGAATTTTTCTATTTTTTTTCCGGGCCTTCACATCTCTAGACAGAACATATCTTATCATTGGAGGAGAGCTCCCAGCAATCATACGAAAAAAAAGGGAAGAAACGATCTCAGTGTAGACTCCTCTGCTGCCTCTTCCAGCGATGTCTCCTCTCCTCTTTAGAGGAGTCTACACTGAGATCGTTTCTTCCCTTTTTCTTCGTATGATTGATTTTGGGATCGTTTTACTTTCCTGGATTGGAGCATTGCCTTCACTTATGAGTGGAAACAAGCTTTTCTGACCATTTGTTCATTCAGTGGTCCTGCGTATTTGGTAAGAGTACCCTATCTACTTGGTGGAGGAATTACCACACAGATGTTACAATAGTAAGTGTGACGTGCACCGGGTGTTTTCTCACAGCAGTATTCAGCCTGTCATCCACTTATGAACTGTATGGACTGTATTCATTGTGTGACAAGTTTTTTGCTTGCTCTCTATTGGGTGTCTTTTTATAGTGTTTTTGCACCGTAATAGGTTATGAATTTTATTAAGTGAATGTGTTGTTTTTATTTATTGTGATGCACTTTTCCCAATTTCTTTACTTAATTCTAAGGATTCGTGATTTGCCTGGTGTTCAGCTTGCAAATTGTGTGTGTATTTTAGGATCTAGTGTGCGCTGATTGTTTTCTTTTATATCAGTCATTGGGTACAATAATACATTTGCAAATATAAAGGGTATGGAAGATTCTGTTTACTGCAGAACTGATTTGGTACTTAGCAGTTAACATAATTAACTCTTTTGTTTTTGCAAAATAGTATGTGGATGTGCCTGAGCTTTTCACAATTGTAAAAGGTTTAAGTTGTACGATCACCATTGGTAAAAGGTAATCTTTGCTATTATTGCTTTATTATATATTTATTTTTAGCATGCGTCAGTTACTTTAAGACCCCTTTCACACCACACCACCCATTGCGTCGGCGGTAAAACGCTTCTATTTTTAGCGGCGTTTTACCGCCGGATTTGTGGCAGATTGTGGTGCATTTCAGCTGCTAGCGGGGCGCTTTTACCCCCGCTAGCGGCCGCGAAAGGGTTAAAACCGCCAGCAATACGCCGCAATGGCGGCGTTTTGCCGACGGTATTACAGCGATGCCCCATTGATTTCAATGGGGAGCAGCGGTGGAGGAGCGGTAAACACACCGCTCCTTCACCGCTCCAAAGAAGCTGCTGGCAGGACTTTTTCTGACGTCCTGCCAGCGCACCGCTGTAGTGTGAAAGCCCACAGGCTTTCACACTACACACAATGGTGCAGCTTCTTTAGGGCGGATTGTAGGCGCTATTTCTAATGCTATAGCGCCTGCAAAACGCCCTGGTGTGAAAGGGGTCTAAAACATATTTGTTAGAACATTGTAATGTAAAATGTTTCCAAACTGACCAGACCAATTTTCAGCTTTCAACGCTCACACAGTTTGAATGACAATTACTCAGTCATGCAACACTGTACCCATATGAAACTTGCATCCTTTTTTCCACACAAATAGAGCTTTCTTTTAGTGGTATTTAATCACTAGTGTTTTTTTTGTGTGCTATAAATACAATAAAACATACATTTTCTAATTTTTGCTAATTAGTCATTTTTCTTCATAAATTTGGGGTAAAATTTATAGTGCTACATATCTTTGGTAAAAATAATCCACATTATTGTATATTATTTGGTCTTTGTGAAAGTTATAGGGTCTACAAACTATGGTGCCAATCACTGAAAATTGATCACATCTGATCAGGCCTTCAGTACATCAGGTGTATCTCATTTCTTGAGACACTAACAAGTCAGGAATGTACAAATACCCCCCAAATCACCCATTTTTAGAAAGTAGACATTCCAAGGTATTAAGTAAATAGCATGGTGAATTTTTTTAAGTTGTCATTTTTTCACACAATTCTTTGCAAAATTAAGATTTTTTTTATTATTATTTTTTTTTTTTACAAAATTGTCATATTATCAGGTTATTTCTCACACACAGCATATGCATACAACAAATTACACCCAAAATACATTCTGCTACTCTTCCCGAGTATGGCAATACCACATGTGTGAGACTTTTACACAGCCTGGCCACATACAGAGCACCAACATTGAAGTAGTACCTTCAGACGTTCTACAAACAAAAATGACGCGTCTCATTTCTCAACCACCTATCATACTTTTGAAGGCCCTGGAGTACCAGGACAATGGAATTTCCCATAAAATGACCACATTTTGGAAAGAAAACACCCCGACGTATAATCTGTGAGGCATAATGAGTCTTTTGAACAGTTCATTTTTTCCAGATGTTTTTGGAAAATGTGGAAAAAATGTTTTTTTTTTACACAAAGTTGTCAATTTATAAGATATTTCTAACACATAGCATGTATATAGCAAAAATGACACCCCAAAACACATTCTGCTACTCCTCCCGAGTATGGCAATACCACATATGTAGGACTTTTACATGGCCTGGTCACATAGAGAGGCCAAACATTGAAGTAGTACCTTCAGGCGTTCTAGGAGCATAAATGACACATCTCATTTCATTCCTACCTATCACACTTTTGAAGGTCCTGGAGCACCAGGGCAGTTGAATTTCCCACAAAATTACCCCATTTTGGAAAGCAAACACCCCAACGTATATATTCTATGAGGCATGGGCTGAAAATAGGTACTCGGGTACTCTGATGGGCTGCAGATAGATACTCTGATACCCTGATGGGCTGGTGACAGGTACTTGAGTACTCTGATGGCCTGGTGACAGGTACTTGAGTACTCTGATGGCCTGGTAACAGGTGCTCGGGTACTCTGATGGCCTGGTGACAGGTACTCGGGTACTCTGATGGCCTGGTGACAGGTACTCTGGTACTCTGATGGCCTGGTGACAGGTTCTCTGATGGCCTGGTGACTGGTATTTGGGCACTCTGAAGGGCGGTGATTGGTACTCAGGTACTCATATGGACTGTGGCAGGTAATTGGGTACTCAGATGAACTGTGACAGGTACTCAGGTACTCAGAGGAACTGTGACAGATACTCAGGTACTCAGATGAACTGTGACAGGTACTCGGGTACTCAGATGGACTGGGACAGGTAATCAGGTACTCAGATGGACTATGACAGGTACTCGGGTACTCTGATGGGCTGTGACAGGTACTCAGGTACTCTGATGGGCTGTGACAGGTACTCGGGTACTCTGATGGGCCGTGACAGGTACTCTGGGATTCTGATGGACTGTGACATGTACTCTGGTACTCAGATGGTCTGTGACAGGTACTCTGCTACTCTGATGGTCTGTGACAGATACTCAGGTATTCAGATGGACTGGTACAGGTACTCAGGTACTCTGATGGACTGTGACAGGTACTCGGGTACTCTGATGGACTGTGACAGGTACTCGGGTACTCTGATGGGCTGTGACAGGTACTCAGGTACTCTGATGGACTGTGACAGGTACTTGGGTACTCTGATGGGCTGTGACAGGTACTCGGGTACTCTGATGGACTGTGACAGGTACTCGGGTACTCTGATGGACTGTGATAGGTACTCAGGTACTCTGATGGACTATGACAGGTACTCTGATGGACTGTGAGTGACAGGTACTATGAGGGGTGGTGACAGGTCCTCTTTATTGGGGGGGCAATCAGTGTGATTGATGTACACTGTAAGCGGTAACGAGATGTTACCGCAATCTCCTCCTCACACACGATAGGTGTGTGAGGAGGAGAACTCGGTAACATCTCGTTACCGCAGTTTGTGTACATTTTAGTGATCGGCTGTGAAACGATCACAGCCGATCACGTGGGTAAACAGCCGGCCAATGGCTGTTTACCAGCGTCGGTGATGAGCAGTGTTCCCGGGAACATGCCGCCACTGATGTGCACACGCCGTGCACAGTGGGGGTGTGACCATCTGTGATCGGCCATGACTTCATCATGGCCGATCACGTGGTAAACAGCCATACCCAATGGCTGTTCACCCCCTTCGGTGGCGAGCCGTGTCTCCGTGACATGCCATCACTGAAGAAACAGGGATACGCATGGACGATCACGCGCATTCCCTGTTTAAACGGGAGGACGTCATATGATGCCCTCCCACCGCAATAGGTGCGCCGCCTGGCCATCATTTGACGGCCGGCGGTCGGGAAGTAGTTAAAGTTACTTCGATTAAAGTGATGATTAAACCTTTACCGGATGATTACCCAGGAAAATACAATATTTGTGTATGGGTGTTCAAGTAAATGGAAGGTTTTCAATCTAGTGTTATGGAATTCTTAAATATTTTGTGCCTCCACCTTATGCCCTGTACACACGATCTGACTTTTCGACAACAAGCCGTGGATTTTTATTTGAAAGGTGTTGGCTCCAACTTGTCTTACATATACACGGTCACACAAATGTTGACCAACAATTATGAATGTAGTGACGTACAAGACATACGACGGCTGATAAAAGGGAAGTTCAATAGCCAGTGCGCCACCCTTTTGGCTCCTTCTGCTAATCTTGTGTTTATCTTGTGTTAGTATAAGTTTGGTGAGAGATGATTTGCGCTTTTCAGCCTCCTGCTTTTCAGTTGGTTTCTGCTTTTCAAGATGTGCTTGTTGGCTCATATCTGTTCTTCAGTGCATTCTTGTCAGTTCGTTTCTGTCTTTCAGTGCATTCTATTTATAATTCGCTTCTGATTTTCAGTGCGTGCTTGTCTGGTCCTTTCTGATTTTCAGCTCATTCTTGTCAGGTCCTTTCTGATTTTCGGTGCATTCTGTCAGTCAGTTATGAATAGGGATGAGCTTCGTGTTCGAGTCGAACGTACGTTCGACTCGAACATTGGCTGTTCGTGCGTTCGGCGAATTCCGAACGTTTTGGCCGTTCGCGTCAAAATTCGAGTGACGCGCGCGCGGACCACAATGCACTGCGTTGGCGCAGTGCATTGCTGCCCGATGATTGGCCAAGCATGCACTGTGACCCCCCATGCTTGGCCAATCGCAGCGCCGGCAGCGAGGAGAGCCATGATTGGCCACAGGCATCCTGCCTGTGGCCAATCATAGCTCAGGCTGTGTAGTGCACGCCCCACACTATATAAGGCCGCCTTTAAGGCGGCCTCCTGTAGTGTGTTACTTTGCATCTGAAGCAGTGGGTGTTCTGTGTACCTTCAACACAGTACACACCAATCGTTTTTGGCTGATTTCCTATCTTGCTGCTGTGTAGTGGTTGTTGTCTGTGCCCTGACTGCAGTATACACCACTATATTCACCTCACCTATATAGCTAGTGATCTAGCTTTAACCACTTAACAACTGCCCATTGCCGATTAACGGCTTCAGGGTGGTTGTTTAACTCAGAGAGGCCGTTAATTAACGGCCTCCCAGAATTCTGCTCTCGCGTGCCCCGAGGTGTGCGCACTCGAGAGCATCCGTGACCGCCGGGTCCATAGGACCCGGCGCATCACGGTAAACGCCCGCTCATAGCGGCCGTTTACCACGTGATTGCTCCGTCAAATGACGGAGTGATCACTTGGAAACAAACCGGCGTCATGTTATGACGCCTGTTCCTCCCTCCCCTTTCTGTACCGATCGGTACAGCGGAGGGGAAAGAGATCGGTGTCAGCAGCGATGTGGGCTGCATCTGCAGTGCCCACATCGCTGCTCACCGAATTTAACCCCTCAATTCCCTGCCAATACTCTGCAATACCAGTGCATACTCTGCAGTACCCTGCCATTACTCTGCAGTACCCCGCCATTACTCTGCAGTACCCCCCATTACTCTGCAGTAACCCCCATTACTCTGCAGTACCCCCCAATACTCTGCAGTACCCGCCATTACTCTGCAGTACCCCCAATACTCTGCAGTACCCTGCTATTACTCTGTAGTACCCCGCCAATACCCCGCCAATACTCTGTAATACCCTGCCATAAATTGCCATACCCAGCCATACTCAGAGATACCCAGCCATACTCGGTGATACCCTGAAATACCCAGCCATAGACGCCCCCCACCCCTCACCGCCCTCCGGTGCTTCTACCAACTCGCCAGAACAATCAAAGCCAGAATCTTTTTTTTATTTTTTATTTCAGGCTTCCCAGCCTAGAAGTGAAATGTGGGGTCATATTAACCCCCCAGATTTCACTGTAAAGAGGACCTGTCACCCCATATTCCTATTACAAGGGATGTTTACATTTCTTGTAATAGGAATAAAAGTGATCAAAAATATATTTTTGGGAAAAAAAATGTCAAACTAAAATAAATAAAGTAAAATGAACAATAAAAAAATAAAATAAAAATTAAAGCGCCCATGTCCCCATGTGCTCGCATGTGCCACACATGTGAGGTATCGCCGAGAATGTTAGAGCGAGAGCAATAATTCTAGTCCTAGACCTCCTCTGCAACTCAAAACATGTAACCAGTAAAAAAATATTTAAAGCGTCGCCTATGGGGATTTTTTAAGTAGCGACGTTTGGCGCCATTCCACGGGCATGTGCAATTTTGAAGAGTGACATGTTTGATATCTATTTACTCAGCATAACTTCATCTTTCACTTTATGCAAACATTGGGCTAACAAGTGGTTAATAATAGAGCTTGCAGTCAGTAGTGTTAGGAGATAGTGCGTGCTGTCTGCGTGCTCTGTACCCAGTACATACCGCTATAATATAGGGCAGGCCCCTACTTTCAAACATCCAACTTACAAACATCTCCTACTTGCAAACGCAAGGAGACAGCAGCAAGTGAGATGAAAAAAGATGGACGACAAAACAAATTATACAGGGGTGATAACCCTTCCCTATGTTTTCCAAAAAGCTTAAAGATATTTTTTTTGACTGGAGCTACACTTTAAAAATGTACCGGTTGAAAATGACAAACAGATTCAACTTAACACAACAAACCTACACAGTCCCTGTCTTGTTTGCACCGCCTGTATACTGCTGTTCTGAGTATATAGGGCCTGGGGGCCACACACATTTCCTTTTTTTAATATGGGTACGGGGTTCCCCTTAATATGTGTACAAGACCCAAATAGGCTGGTAATGGGCAGGGAGGGCTACCCATGCCATTTTTCTGAATGATTTTCAACCATATTGCAGGAACCAGATATAACATTAAAACCGCAAGCAGTTTTAAATGGTGTTATTTCCGTTTAATGTCATTTTGTGCAGGGACTGTTCTAAACACGGGAAACACGTGGCACTTCACAGGCATACTACAGACACCCCGCAGGCACCATATTTAAAGGAATATTTCACTTTTTTTTTCACTTTAATCGTCATTAAAATCAGTGCTCCCGCCAAAACGGTCGTTTTTAAAACTTTTTTTTGCAGTGACCCATGTCCCCTGAGGCAGGAGGCAGGTCGCCAAACCCTTTTTAGGACACTATCTTGCATATTAGCCGTTAAAATTAGCACTTTCCAATTCGAACGTTCGAGTCCCATAGACTTCAATGGGGTTCTAACGTTCGTACCGAACGCGGGGGTCGTTCGCAAGTTCTGGTGCGAACCGAACCGGGGGGTGTTCGGCTCATCCCTATTTATGAACAGTCATTTGTTTATTAGCCATGTTGCAGTTATGTACTCGGTGTAGAGTTTGTGCTGTTGTTGGGCTTGGTGTTGGAGTTATTGCTTTGACCCAAGTCCAGTCCATGAACAGGGGGAGGAGGAGTTCCTTGACCAATAATTGGTTGCTTAATCGTGACCAATTCTGTCATATGCCTTTGTTGTGGGAGCTACAGGAGAATAGGGTTTTGCTGACCCCTTATATTACAAAGCAGGAAACCTGCATGTGGCAAGCCATCACTCCCGAACAAAGGCTTGTCGCCACCTTGCAGTATGGGGAGTCTCCAGGGCCTTAAGTTCATGACTGGGATCTCCCCCCAGGCTCTGGGAATCATTATTCCAGAGACCTGTTCTGCCATCATTCAGGTCCTGCAGAAGGACAATATTAAGGTAAGTTTTATCCTTTAACATCACATTCTATGTATTTAATGTTTGGTAATGTATTGCATTTATTTCATCATTCCATAATTACCATGATTGTAATATGCTGTGAATGTCCTCTTTGTCCTCATGAATGCTGTAAGCTTTTACTACTCCTTTTTTGTCCTTCATGCATATTTGCCTTCACTAACCTCCCCAGCATGCTATCCTGGGCCCATAAACACCTAGCCTAGTCACTTAAGAATACATTTTGTCAGCTCCATTGTAGTGCTTACCCTAAACACCCCCTAAAATGTGTCCAAATGTTATTGTCCTTAAATTCAGGCAGAGTGCAAGAGGCTTTTTGGGGGGGGGGGGGCTTTGTAACCCTCCCCCCAACCGCTAAGTCAACCGATACCAATACTCTATCTGCTGACTTTGCCAAACCCATACACACTATACCTACCTCTTTTATGGTCATATTTATGGATGAATTCACCAAAGCACGTAGTGCAAGTGCCTGCCTGAATACTTTCAAATGGTACTGTATAAAGTTTTTTCTCCTATAATCTTGATAGGTAATTGCAGAATGTAAAAATGTGCTTCAATTTGGACAGTGTGTATTTATATTCTTGGATTATGACACTTCTTACCTGTCCAGTGGGCTGCCAATAGTGTAAGTAAGGAGGGGCTGGCCAAAGTAACCCACATTATTTATGCGTTCAGCTCTAAATGAAGTGGAGAGGGTTACTTGTCCAAAACAACCCACACCATAACATTTTTACAATGGGCCATCAGAGGGTTTGAGGAATCTGATAAGTGGTCCTTATACTTTTGTCTTTAAATACTCATTTCAATAAATGTTATACTTATGTTGGCCAATAATGTTTGTGTCTAATCTGCTTGCAATGTTATGTACAAAAGTAAAAAATATTTTTCTTGTTTGACTCCACAGTTTCCTTCCAACCCACTGCAATGGCAGACTGTGACAGTGGGACTTTCCCAATTGTGGTGGTGCAATCGATAGGAAGCACATCCAGATCATCCCACCACCCAACTCGGGGTCATACAACTTTAACTATAAGAGGTTCAGTAGTATTGTGATGTTGGCAGTGGTGACAGCGAATTATGAATTCCTATATGTGGACATAGGGAAAAATGGACGTATGTCTGGTGGAGGAGTGATGGCCCAGAAGGAATTTTATCAGCTTCTCCAAAATGGTAACTTGGAGTTGCCACCTTCTGAGGATAACGTAGCCGACCTCAAGTTAGTTTTTGTAGCGGATGATGCCTTTGCACTGAGGGAACATCTGATGAGGCTGTTCCCCATGAAAACCCTGACCCCAGAGCAGAGGGTTTTTAATTACTGGCTGGGCCTGCCAGAAGAGTGGTCAAGAATGCCTTTGGCATAATGGCCAGCCAGTTCCAGCTTTTCCTTATGGCCATCAACATGGCTGAATACAAACTCTATCACATTGTCTTGATCTGCTGCATTCTTCACAATTTCCTACAGAAGAATGTGACTGGGACTCAGTTGTTACTGAGACCGACTCTTCAAATGAACAAACAATGACGGCGCTTGAAAGTGGCCATCCTGGCTTTACAAGAAAATCTGGAAGCTGTGTAATATTTTTTTGGAAAAACTAAACTCATATTTCATTTGAATTCCTGTTTGTGTATCTTATCTGTCTCCTAGGTTCTCAAATGGCATTTTATTTTTGCCCATTTTTTTCAATAGTGCAAACGTAACTTATTTGATATATGAGGTGACAATCTCTTCAGCTATTATGTTGTGCTGTGGGTCTGCAACACAAACAATGTTATTGTACTGCATTAATGATAAAAATAATCATCCTTTTCAACTCCATGAATTATTTGCTTGGAGTCCCTAAAATTGCCTGATTTTGGCAAATTTTACAGCACAGGGGAGGTTATTTACTAAAGGCAAATCCACTTTGCACTAGTAGTGCACTTGTAGTGCAAAGTTGATTTGCCTTTAGTAAATAGCCCCCATTGTCACTGTAACTACACCAACTTAAAAAATAAACTGGCATTGAGCATTGAAAGAAGAAGCCATGCATTGTTGAGTATAAAACATTTTACTCCAAGCACATTCACATGAGCGTTATAAACGGTTTTGTAACAAACCAACATCTTGGTGTATAACATGTATGTTTGACATAAATTTGCCTTTTTTGGGGCTAAACGGGAATGTTTAAAAACATAACATACACATCCCCAACTCAGGAACTTACAAAGTTCAACTTTGCTAAGGTTAAGGCCATATGAGACATTAGTATGTCAAAACTGTGTTGATTTTGCCTTCATCAGATGGGGTTATCTCACCCCTGCAAAGCCAAATTTTGAAGATGCACACAAATTGGGACTCAAAATTTGGATTTCCCTCATCATCCCATGCCTAAAATGTGTGCATTTTCCCTAAATCTATTTTGTTAAAGCCATGTTGACACACTGGGCCTTATTTCAAAAAGGACAATCCACTTTGCCCTACAAGTGCACTTTCAAGTGCACTTCCATTGCACTTGTAGTGCAAAGTGGTTTTGCTTTTTTTTAAATAAGCCACAGTGTGCTAACATGTGCTAGATCCCATCATGGGGGATCAATGGACATGTTTCGGGGTTGCAACCCCTTCCTCTCACCTACTTTAGTTTGGAGGAAGGAGTTGCACCCACAAAATGCGTACATTGATATTCCGCACGTTTACACACTTTTGACACACTGGGGGTTGTTTACGAAAGGCAAATCCACTTTGCACTGCAAGTGCAGTCACTTTAAATCTAAGGGGTAGATCTGAAATGAGTGGAAGCTCTGCTGATTTTATCATCCAATCAAGCGCAAGCTAAAATGCTGTTTTTTATTTTCCTTGCATGTCCCCCTTGGTTCTACAGCGACTTTACTTCCAAGTGCACTTGCAGTGCAAAGTGGATTTTAACCCCCACTGTGTGCATCTTCAAAAGTTGGCTTTGCAATTCATTTAAAACTGTAAAAACACGTACAACAATAACAATGTAAAAAAAAAATTGGGGTTTAGATTTTACCTAAAATATCAATGATGTTGCTCAGCCTTTTTTGAGCATCATGGATATTTTGCTTCATCTTTCCAAAATCACGACTCACACCATGATCTCACTGATGAGTTTTTTCTTCCACAACATCCACATCACCTAAAAAACAAAAACAAAACATACCACGTATTATAAATATGCAGGCATCCATATATTACCCAAAGCTGTAGTCTCGGATACTGACCTGTTGTTGACACCATTTTAACCACTTCATGAACCTCTGCATCAACATCCTCATGTTGTGTGGTGAGTTCCCTTTGTTCATTAGGTGTGGGGTTACAAGTGTCCTCAGATGTCTTGATTATTTTCTCCCCTGTGAATACAAAAAATGTATACTTAGCAGATAGATATTTTAGGCTAGAAATAGTAATTGCTTGGAAGTTTCGTCCAATTGTCTGTTTTGGAAGAGTTCCAAACTGAAGACATGAATGTTTTACTTTCAAAAGCTTGAATACTTACCTGTTTTGTGCAAGTTTCACACACGGAGAGATTCCTAGTATCCACAGGAGTATGTGCATTAGGCAACATAACAAGGATGTTATGCTGTCCCACACTAGTGCTCCTGCATCCAGATGTGTAAACAGCTGCTGAGTGTCCTCCCCTTACACTGAATCAAGTTGTCATTTCATTATAGTTTCAGACACATCTAGACAACAATGTAATAAATGTATTTTAATCCAAATAGGCATGAACAAATGTAGTTAACCTGCATGTGCCAAATACGTTGTATTAGTGGTTGAACGAACAATGTTTACTACAAACGATTCCTGTGCCCGCAGACCTCAAACTTTTCATTTTAAACTGTACAATAGTAAAGAAAAGCACATGGACCAGCACAAAAGTAATAATAATAATAGGAACACAGGAAAAATACTTACTTTTTTGCAGCATTTTCCTGATCTTTCTATACTGATCATGCTCTCTCAATTTCAGGTCTGATCAGCATTTCCTCAATTGCTCCTTGGATCGTCGTACCCCAAAAGTCCTGTGCAGACTTCTCACAACTTTAGCCATGATCTTGGCCTTTCTCATATTTTTGTTTATGTACAGTCCATGCTTCCAATCATAGCCTGTCCTCTTCAAGATGTCCACCATCTCCATCATCTCTTCAAAGGACATATTTGAGGCCTTATATCTCCTCCTGGATTGGGAACTGCCTTGCTCCGGGCTTTCATCGTTGTTGCTGATAACAGCACACACCTGCTGTGTCCATTCCATGTGCTCTCCCACTGCCCCAAAAGAGAAGAGGCGGGGAATACACTAGTAAGAAGGACAGGGGTGGAGTTTCATGCATGCGCAGTGTGTATAAAGCATAACATGCGGGCGATGTACATATGATCTGTGAGTGGTGGATGGAGGATCATTAGCGCGGATCATTCAAACGAAGGTAAAATTGTAACGTGGGGTTTCAGTGGTTGAGTGGTTACTGGCCTATACTGCTTATAGATTGAGGCCTATATTGGGACAAGATTAGAAGAGTTTAGTCTGATATTAGGGTTTGTCTTGTGTTGTGTCTTGCAGATAAAATGGTTGAAAAATTCACAGCCCCTGACTTCCTGGCCAACTTCATAGACAAGTACAGGGAGCTGCCATGTCTCTGGCAAGTCCAGTGCAGGGTAGACATGTGTGATTCGTTTTGTAGGAATCTCAAATTCGTATGAATTTCCCTAAATTCGTATGTTCGGGAGGATCCAAAATACGAATTGCCATGCGACCGAAATTTGTACGAAATATGAACTTTTGTTTACGAATCCCCAGGAGGAAGTCAGCACAGCACAGGGATGGTGGGAGCCCCTCATCTAACGAAAATTCGTATTTCGGATAGGAATATCTTCAACGGAATTTCATAATTCGGTTAAAAACCAAACTTCCATCAGCATCGACTGGTTTATTGAGGTATATTTTTGCCTTTAAATTCATGGTAACGAACGTAACGACAATTTGTATTTCGTATGAATTGAAATTGAATTTCGGACATGAAATACGAAGTACTAATTAATTTTAATACGAACCGTAACGGAACAGAACAAAACGAATTTATTGATGGCGCCCATGTCTAGTGCAGTGACTATTCGAACAAGCAAAAGTGGAAAGCAGCATTGGATAAACTGTTGGAATTGGTGAAGCCTGTTTATCCCACGGCAGACATCACCTATTTAAAGGCCAAAATTGGTAGCCTGAGGAGCACATATAATAGGGAGCGCAAGAAGGTCCAGGATTCCCTGAGATCCAGAGCAGCAGCAGATGATGCATATGTCCCCAAACTGTGGTACTATGACAGCCTGCGTTTTTTGTCTGACCAGACGGAACCCAGGCCATCTCTATCAACACTTCCTTCTACATCAGCTGGGTTCCTGAGGTTCAACCTGGGCCTTCCACCCAGATGTGGAGGAGCCCAGTTTGACCCAGGTATAGCATTGTTTAACATATTTCTTGTCAAAAATGTAATGATGTTAACTAGATATTATTGATCACTAATTTCTGATTTAACAAAGTGGTTTACATATCAATAGACAGTAGTAGCCAAAAATGATTGGGACAAGAATGAATAATGCTGGGGTCAGAATGATAGTCTTTTCTATTTGTTAACATTCAATTTGGAACAGTCATGAGCTAAAAATTGTGTGTGATTGATGACCAAAAATCTAAAACTATGTACCATTTTCATACAGAGGAAATTCTCAGCCAGGGGGAGGCCATGGCATGATGGAATCCCAGGTTCCTCCCCACCGCCCTCCAACCAAAAGGACCAGGAAGGCAAAGAACCTGGAGTCTGCGGCTGCTTTCCTAAAACAGGCTACTGCAGCAATTACCACGACCCCTGCTGTCCACGAGGCATTTGTATGCATCACTGCCAGCAAATTAGAATACATGAAGGAGGCCCAACGCACTATATGCAAAGAGATTATTCTCAAGGCCCTAAACAAGGGGACAAGCAGTGAACTCACACCTCAAACACACCTCTGTGAGTTGGACCATGCTCCTCCACAGCGAAAGCGTGGAAGGAAGTGTTGAGAATGATGGCCTGGGTTTGGTGTGGTCTGGATAAAAACGCAAGCTGTTGTAAGACCAAAGCCTCGGGACATATATGTCATCTGCTGCTGCTCCCAATGTCTCAGAGTCCTGGACCATATTGTGCTCCCTATTAAATGGACTCCTTAGGTTACCAATTTTGACAGTCAAATCATTGATGTCTGCCCTTGGGTACAAAGGCTTCACCAATTCCAACTGTTTCTCCAGTATTGCCTTACTCTTTATTTTGTTATGACCTTGTGCTCCCTATTAAATTCAATATTTTTGCTTTGACAAATACTTGGCTATGTGTTTTACTTCAAAAAAGACAGTTTGTTTGTGAGTAGGCAGGTACATTTCAAAAATGCAATGTTAAATTAACAAGGGACATCAACATAGTTGTATATTTGAGGTTACAAAATACAAGATAATAATGGTGTTGTGGTAACTTGAAAATTATTATGGAGATCCCTTGAAAAAAAAAGATTATTCTGAAGATCATGAGAAAAAAAAAAACAAGAAAAAAAATATTACATATTCACTATAATAAATTTGATATTGGATAGTTGTGTTTTTTCTGCCTCTTCTAGTTGATAGAACCATGCACACAAGTTTCCATCACAAAGGAGTTTACAAATGGGTGTATATTCTACATTCATAAAGACACTTGGCTGGCTGTAAGTTTACCTAAAAGTACACTACAGTTAAGCAAACACATAGAGAGCATGCAAGCTTTGTGTCTTTGAAAGCAACAAAAAGCAATACAAGCCAACAGTACCGACCTCCTCAACACTAAGCTATTATGTAAAGAAGAGAGATTGTCATCTGAATACAATACATACATAGGCTATTTTGTGAAACATGGTAGGGCAAACAGAATACTGAGCTGACTAATGGCTAGTCCTTCAAATATTCTAACACTACAAGAAGGAAAATTGTCTCAAAAGGGATTATTGGTGGAGGAAAATATAAACATTCTAATTCTTTACATTTTGTAGATTTGATATCCTAAAAAAGTATTTGTTCTCTTCTGGCTCTATTCAACTCCAATTCCTCTCTGCATGCATGCTTTCTTGTTACTGCTGCACTTTTCAGGACTGGTTTTCTATTGGTGGTAAACCACACACATTACAAGGAATTTAGAAAACTTTGTTGAAGGTTCTTATCTTGTTCTGTTTGTCACAAACAAATTGGGTCTGATTTACTAAATATTTTAAGGCTACTCACAAGAGAATTTTGAATGTGCAAGAGAATATGTTCATTTTTAAAACCCAACCACAGTCAAGGGAAATTGAAAAAGAAAAAGATTTTTGTGGCACACCTTCTTACCCATGGATGTTTGAGGTGGCTTAGTGGGCTAGCATTTCAACTTTAAGGGTGGAAAACTTGTAATATTGTAGAATAGAAGAAAACTGGGATGCCAGTCACGTTAGTGCATTGAAAGGGTTTATTTAACTCAATGAACTCTATAGGGAGGGTCATGGCATGAGATACCCAAAAACAAAAAAAACACAGTTGCAAAATTATCTTTTAGTACAGTAACTGGTTGGCTATTCAAAAGCAGTCAAGAAAAACCCAGATCCTATGCAATTAATCACAGATAATTTAGTGGATGAGCAATAGAACCTCCTTGCCATGTGCCTGGGTCCTTCTGTCCTTGGGCTGCTGATCTGTTCCTTTTACCACTGGGGAACTCGAGTTGTGCCTTACATAGTACCTCTACTCCTAGTACTCTCTAGCCCCACCTGTCTTCCAATCAATCCACAATCAGATCAGCTTAATTTGTAGGACTTCCTGTGGACTATGCCATTTGTTGGATCTGTTTCCTTGGGTGTGCTATACTACCAAAATGCTGAACTTCTGGACTTTGCTTGATTCCTGGACTACTCTCTTTCCTGATGATTTTGTAGTAGTCTGCTGTCTGTGTATGACACTGCCTGTCCCCGATCACGTTTCCGGATTCTGACTTTGTACCATACTGTCAAGGCATATTGCTGACCCGGCCTGCCTGACTATGCTATAAGCTTTAAGCTCCACTGTGGACTAAACCTTTCAACAGGTACCTTACACTTCCTCAATTTAGAACAGAAACAGCTTCTACCAAGTTCTCCAGTAGAGATGAGGACCAAATGTATAGGTGTGCTCAGCCTATTGCATTAGGGTGTGCACCCCTAAGCTACATAAATGCGTGTATATATATATATATATATATATATATACTGTATATATATTCACACACACTTTTATAAATACATACACTATGTGTGTGTGTGTGTATATATATATATATATATATATATATATATATATATATATATATATAAAATATATATATATATATATAAACACACACATTTTAAAATGTATTAAAACATATTTTAATATGTGGACACTTATCAAATTAAACAATCTTTTTTTGCCATAAGGACAGCCAGTCAGTAAGCAGTGTGTGGGGAAGTCAGCCAGTCAGTGGGAAGTATGTAGTGGAAGGGCTAGGAGAAGTCCTCCAGTTCTTTATGTGCTGTGTAAGGCTTGAAGCAACACAGTAGCTTAGAGATTAGTGGGAATTTCTGCAGTGATAAAGGTAGATCTCCCACTTACCATTCAGCCACTTACCACATTACTGGAAGTAGATGACTTCTAGGCTGCCATCTCTTCTCTGCCCCCTTCCCAGTTTCAGTTGCTCAATCAGCAAGAACAGCCACATGTGAGTAGGGATGAGCTTCGTGTTCGAGTCGAACGTACGTTCGACTCGAACATTGGCTGTTCGTGCGTTCGGCGAATTCCGAACGTTTTGGCCGTTCGCGTCAAAATTCGAGTGACGCGCGCGCGGACCACAATGCACTGCGTTGGTGCAGTGCATTGCTGCCCGATGATTGGCCAAGCATGCACTGTGACCCCGCATGCTTGGCCAATCGCAGCGCCGGCAGCGAGGAGAGCCATGATTGGCCACAGGCATCCTGCCTGTGGCCAATCATAGCTCAGGCTGTGTAGTGCACGCCCCACACTATATAAGGCCGCCTTTAAGGCGGCCTCCTGTAGTGTGTTACTTTGCATCTGAAGCAGTGGGTGTTCTGTGTACCTTCAACACAGTACACACCAATCGTTTTTGGCTGATTTCCTATCTTGCTGCTGTGTAGTGGTTGTTGTCTGTGCCCTGACTGCAGTATACACCACTATATTCACCTCACCTATATAGCTAGTGATCTAGCTTTAACCACTTAACAACTGCCCATTGCCGATTAACGGCTTCAGGGCAGTTGTTTAACTCAGAGAGGCCGTTAATTAACGGCCTCCCAGAATTCTGCTCTCGCGTGCCCCGAGGTGTGCGCACTCGAGAGCATCCATAGGACCCGGCGCATCACGGTAAACGGCCGCTCATAGCGGCCGTTTACCACGTGATTGCTCCGTCAAATGACGGAGTGATCACTTGGAAACAAACCGGCGTCATGTTATGACGCCTGTTCCTCCCTCCCCTTTCTGTACCGATCGGTACAGCGGAGGGGAAAGAGATCGGTGTCAGCAGCGATGTGGGCTGCATCTGCAGTGCCCACATCGCTGCTCACCGAATTTAACCCCTCAATTCCCTGCCAATACTCTGCAATACCAGTGCATACTCTGCAGTACCCTGCCATTACTCTGCAGTACCCCGCCATTACTCTGCAGTACCCCGCCATTACTCTGCAGTGCAGTACCCCGCCATTACTCTGCAGTGCAGTACCCTGCCATTACTCTGCAGTGCAGTACCCTGCCATTACTCTGCAGTACCCCGCCATTACTCTGCAGTACCCCGCCATTACTCTGCAGTGCAGTACCCCGCCATTACTCTGCAGTGCAGTACCCTGCCATTACTCTGCAGTACCCCGCCATTACTCTGCAGTACCCCGCCATTACTCTGCAGTGCAGTACCCCGCCATTACTCTGCAGTGCAGTACCCTGCCATTACTCTGCAGTACCCCCCATTACTCTGCAGTAACCCCCATTACTCCGCAGTACCCCCCAATACTCTGCAGTACCCGCCATTACTCTGCAGTACCCCCAATACTCTGCAGTACCCTGCTATTACTCTGTAGTACCCCGCCAATACCCCGCCAATACTCTGTAATACCCTGCCATAAATTGCCATACCCAGCCATACTCAGAGATACCCAGCCATACTCGGTGATACCCTGAAATAACCAGCCATAGACCCCCACCCCTCACCGCCCTCCGGTGCTTCTACCAACTCGCCAGTACGATCAAAGCCAGAATCTTTTTTTTATTTTTTATTTCAGGCTTCCCAGCCTAGAGGTGAGATGTGGGGTCATATTGACCCCCCAGATTTCACTGTAAAGAGGACCTGTCACCCCATATTCCTATTACAAGGGATGTTTACATTTCTTGTAATAGGAATAAAAGTGATCAAAAATATATTTTTGGGAAAAAAAATGTCAAACTAAAATAAATAAAGTAAAATGAACAATAAAAAAATAAAATAAAAATTAAAGCGCCCATGTCCCCATGTGCTCGCATGTGCCACACATGTGAGGTATCGCCGAGAATGTTAGAGCGAGAGCAATAATTCTAGTCCTAGACCTCCTCTGCAACTCAAAACATGTAACCAGTAAAAAAATATTTAAAGCGTCGCCTATGGGGATTTTTTAAGTAGCGACGTTTGGCGCCATTCCACGGGCATGTGCAATTTTGAAGAGTGACATGTTTGATATCTATTTACTCAGCATAACTTCATCTTTCACTTTATGCAAACATTGGGCTAACAAGTGGTTAATAATAGAGCTTGCAGTCAGTAGTGTTAGGAGATAGTGCGTGCTGTCTGCGTGCTCTGTACCCAGTACATACCGCTATAATATAGGGCAGGCCCCTACTTTCAAACATCCAACTTACAAACATCTCCTACTTGCAAACGCAAGGAGACAGCAGCAAGTGAGATGAAAAAAGATGGACGACAAAACAAATTATACAGGGGTGATAACCCTTCCCTATGTTTTCCAAAAAGCTTAAAGATAGTTTTTTTGACTGGAGCTACACTTTAAAAATGTACCGGTTGAAAATGACAAACAGATTCAACTTAACACAACAAACCTACACAGTCCCTGTCTTGTTTGCACCGCCTGTATACTGCTGTTCTGAGTATATAGGGCCTGGGGGCCACACGCATTTCCTTTTTTAATATGGGTACGGGGTTCCCCTTAATATGCGTACAAGACCCAAATAGGCTGGTAATGGGCAGGGAGGGCTACCCATGCCATGTTTCTCAATGATTTTCAACCATATTGCAGGAACCAGATATAACATTAAAACCGCAAGCAGTTTTAAATGGTGTTATTTCCGTTTAATGTCATTTTGTGCAGGGACTGTTCTAAACACGGGAAACACGTGGCACTTCACAGGCATACTACAGACACCCCGCAGGCACCATATTTAAAGGAATATTTCACTTTTTTTTTCACTTTAATCGTCATTAAAATCAGTGCTCCCGCCAAAACGGTAGTTTTTAAAACTTTTTTTTGCAGTGACCCATGTCCCCTGAGGCAGGAGGCAGGTCGCCAAACCCTTTTTAGGACACTATCTTGCATATTAGCCTTTAAAATTAGCACTTTCCAATTCGAACGTTCGAGTCCCATAGACTTCAATGGGGTTCTAACGTTCGTACCGAACGCGGGGGTCGTTCGCAAGTTCTGGTGCGAACCGAACCGGGGGGTGTTCGGCTCATCCCTACATGTGAGTGTATGCGAGGGAAAGTTTATCCACACCCTTGCCCAGCCGACCACTTCCTCAACCCCAAGATACTGCACATCTGAGAGTTCTCACTGGCTGCAAGCCTCAGCATGCTTTGTGCAAGGCACTGGAGGAGCACAGCAGCCGGGATAGAAGGAAAAAGGCAGACCTTTCCGACCCGGTCAAAGAGATGGGGGCGAACCAAAGCAGCCCTCTGAATTTGAGTGTGCCCAGACACACCTGGCACACCACCTGGACACGCCTATGACTAAATGTATATTCAGTCCAAAATGTACATGTTTGATGTTCAGACAAATGAAAATTTTTAAGCATGTTTAGCATGAGCTTCATAGAATTTGTAAACCAGGTAGGACACAGCAGCTGGTATTAATACACCCAGAAACCAAGGGAACATGTATAAAACAGTCTAAGACAGCCAGTGGGTATTGTTGGAATTCTTCAGATAGGAAGTATGGCAGCTGCAATGCTCTTCAATTAAAAAAAAAATTGTAGGTGCACAGTTCAGTTACACAGTGGGTAGGGGAAGAAAAACAAATTACAGAGCAAAAAAGTAATTTTTTAAACACCAGAGGCAGAAGCAGGTGGGACAGAAACAGATGAGGCTGGAGTGTTTCTTTAATTTATTTGGCATATGTATTTATTTATTTCTGTACTTATATAACATCATCAATTTACGCAGCACTTTACAATGTAAGATGTATTATCTCTTTTGAGCATATTTGTAACAATAAATTAATTAAGAATCTAGTTTATAGATTTTTTTCATTTAATGTCTGCTATGCATGGATGGAAATTTTGGATATGGGAGCTGGAAACTGGTTTTCAGGTAAAAGTGATCAGAACAATTATACAGCTGCCCAATTACTTTTACATGGCTCAGAAGGGGTCCCTCCTGTTCCAGCCTGAAACTGCTGCAGGCAGATATGTATCCATCATGGCATACCATGATTGCATGTGATTGAACCCAAATTTATACTGCAGCAGAACAATGACCCAAACATACAGCGAGCGCACAAGCACTGTTTGTACCTAGAATTTAGGAATGAACCTGATGCGTGAGTCGAACCTAAGTTCAACTCACACATTGGGTGTTCGCCTGTTCGCCAAACAGTGAACAATATGCGGTGTAAACTGCCTGAACACAAGTATATGGGACACTAACATGAAAAATGCTCCTTTTAAAGGTGTATATGCAAGATATTGTCATAACAAGTGTTTGTGGACCTGGGTCCTGCCCCACATGACATGTATCAATGCAAATTGTTTTTTAAAAACTGCCATTTTTTCTGGAGCAGTGATTATTTTAATGCTTAAAGTGAAACAATAAAAAATAAATATTCCTTTAAATATTGTGCCTGGGGGTGTCTATAGTATGCCTGTAAAGTGGCACATTTTTCCCGTGTTTAGAACAGCACCACAGCAAAATTACAAAATTCTAAAGGAAAAAATGTCATTTAAAACTAATGGCAGCTTTAATGAATTGTCGGGTCTTGGCAATATGGATAAAACTCATTGAAAAAAGAAGCATGGGATCCCCCCCCCCCCCCCAGTCCATTACCAGGCCATTTGGGTTTGGTATGAATATTAAGGGGAACCCCAAACCAAAATTTTAAAAAAAAGTATTTGTCCCCCCAAAATCCATACCAGATCCTTATCTAAGCATGCAACCTGGCAGGCCACAGGAAAAGAGGAGGAAAACATCGTTGGACATTTTTATGTTTTTATTTTTTAATAAAGGACTTTTCCCACGCTACCTCTTGTCTTTTTTACCATTATGACACTTTTTTTGTGAAATGGTAGGGGTACTTGTACTCCGCTCTCTCGTCTCCCCTCTTTTCCTGCAGCCTGTCAGGTTGCGTGCTCAGATAAGGGTCTGGGATGGATTTTGGGGGACCCCTATGCCTTTTTTTAAATTTTGGTGCAGGGTTCCCCTTAAAATCTATACCAGACCTGAAAGTTCTGGTATGAATTTTGGGGGGACCCCTACACCATTTTTTTTATTTGGTGCAGGGTTCCCTTTAATTTTGACATCAGACCCAAAGGGCCTGGTATGGATTTTAGGAGGACACCTACACATTTTTTTTAAATTTTGATTTGGGGTTCCCCTTAATATTCATACCAGACACGAAGGGCCTAGTAATGGACTGGGGGGATCCTATGCTCTTTTTTTCAATTCATTTTTATATATATTGCCGAGACCCGACAATTCATTACAGCCGAGATCAGTTTTTTTTTTTTAAAAGAGTATTTATTGAGAAATAAATAAAGATATCAGTACAGATGCAACAAAGACATGTACGATATTGTGGGACCATCATCGCAGATGAGGCACATAAGAATGAGAGCAGATGGTAGTTGTATCATAATGAACTTATACCATAGACTGAAATACTTGAACTAAACAGAAGGTAGTGAAACTAGTAGAACAGAGCAGCAATCTGACAGTAACTGGATGGATCCTGAGTTAAGAGTTAGTTGCAAAAGTAATATATATATACCAGGATAATAGCATTTCCCAAGATTAAGTAAAGTAACATATCATAGGATCAGGGGTAGCTGCTGAATGGAGAAAAAAAGGGGAGAGGGGAAGAGGGGGGCACATACATAAAGAAATAAAAGGGTGAAGAGGGGGGGGGGTATGAGGTTTTTGTATATAGTCCCTGAGGTAGGAGGTTCCAAGGGGCAGTCCCGGAGGACAGTAGGTTGCTGGGTGCATATTAGATAGTAGATGGGGGGGATCTGTCCCCGAGTTCAGATGTCGAGCGCCGTAGTAGAAGTGGTCCAAGTTAATGATGTCCACCGGAGGGAGAGTAGCAGATATGAAGGGAAGCCACAACGCATAAAAGCGAGATTTCGCTTTTTCGTCCCGGAAATCTGCGTTACATCGGTCCTTGTATAAGAGTGAAAGGAGTTCTTTCTGTGTCTGAGCGATGGAGGGAGGGAGAGATGAAGTCCAGCTCTTTAGAATGGATTTCCTGGCTAGTAGTAAACATAACAGAGACCAGTCCACGTGGGCGGGTTTATATGGCGTGCAGCTTGTGGGCACGCGGCTTCTGATGGAAGGCCATGGAAGCAGGAGGGGGTCCCAGTATCCAAAGATGAGGAGGAGGGGGTCCTTTGGCAATTTCAGCTGGGTTACTTTGAAGATATAGGAGAGGATCCGGTCCCAGAAAGATGAAATAAAGGAACAGGACCAGAAGCGGTGAGCCAGCGAGGGCCTGTTCTGGAGACAGTGGGGGCATTTGGTGCTGTCTTGATCGATGTTGGATGGAAGGAAGGGAAGCTATGCCCTGTGGGCAATTTTTAGTTGCGATTCTCTCCATAGCTCGTTAGGGGTTAGGCGGTAAACTTTGTTAAGTCCTTGCAAAATTTTATCTACTAAATCCGGGTCAGGAAAGTCTTTCTCCCAGTTGGCGACTGATGAGAATGTCAGTGGAGAAGAATTCCACTGGAGCAAGGGTTTGTAGATGTCTGAAATTTTATAAGTATCGTCCATGAGCAGTCGATCCAAAAAGGTTAGAGGGAAACGTTTACATTCTTCCCTGCAGATATCTTTTAAGTAACTGACGCATTGCCTGTAGTGGAAGGCGTGAGCTGATGGGAGGGAGAACCTTTCCGCTAGGACTGAAAAGGGCAGAGGGTGGCCAGAGTCCAGATCACAGAGCGCAGCAAAACTGGTTATGCCCTTCTCTTTCCAGATGTGGAATGACTTGTGGAGTAGGCCAGGGGAGAAGGTGGGGTTCTCCTGTATCGGGAGGTGTCTGGAGACAAAAGGGGGGAATTTGAGGCATTTCCTGGTTTCCCTCCAGGCTATGGCAGTGTCTCTGAGAAGGAGATTATGTTGAAGTAGTGATGGTACCAACTTCCACCTGCAGTGGAGGAGAGCTGTCAACGAGAGTGGGGAGACCATGGCTGCTTCCATGGAGTGGTTGGAGTATCTGGAGGATTGAGAGATCCAGTCCAGGCCAGTTCGCAATAAACACGACAGATTATACAGTCTTATATTTGGTAGGCTGATACCCCCCTCATGTCTGGGAAGATGCAACTTTTTTAAGGCTATACGTGGGCGTTTGCCCTGCCATATAAAGGAAGAAAAAGCTGATTCCAGAATCTTGACATCCTTATGAAGAAGGAGCAAAGGGATGGTTTGAAGAGGGTACAGTAGCCTGGCAAAGCTAACCATTTTTAGCAGGTGGCATCTTCCCAGAAGCGAGAGAGGCAGATCCATCCAGTTTACCATTTCCTGAGAGATTTTCGTGATCAGGGGGGGATAGTTGAGGTGATAAAGGGAGGAAGGCAACTTTCCAATTTTAATACCTAGGTAGGTGATGTAGGAGCTGGCGGTCGAAAAGATAGAGTGTTGCGTCCAGGGGGGTTTTCGAGAAGACCCTATCGGGAGAATTTCGCTTTTACCATAATTTATATGAAGCCCTGAGCAGGATCTGAAAACGTCAAAGACCTCTTTAATGGTGTGCATGTCGGAAGCGGGGTCCGACGAGAAGATGAGCACGTCATCAGCAAAAAGGGAGGTGCGCAGGTCATGTTGGCCAATGCGGATACCGTGAAGAGGGGCTTTTTGGGTCAAATATCTGGATAGGGGTTCTAGGGCGATATTAAAGAGGAGCGGGGAGAGTGGGCAGCCCTGGCGAGTGCCTTTATGCAGGTGGAATTCATCTGAGAGAACTCCAGCTGCAACTAATTTAGCTGCTGGGGAAGAGTACATGGCTTTGATGAGGTGACAGAAGTGCCCCGAGAAACCAATTTCGGATAGAGTCATAGAAAGCCATTCAAAACTAACATTGTCAAAGGCTTTCTCCGCGTCTAACGTTATAATGGCAAAATCCCCATCCGGGTTGTTTTTAGCATGTTCCAGAGCGAGCATAACCTTACAGATATTCAAGGTGGCAGTTCTGCCTTTCACAAAGCCAGATTGGGCAGGATGGATTAGGGAGGGTATAATGGCAGCTAGTCTTGTGGCTATGATTTTGGACAGGATTTTGACATCCAGATTGAGAAGGGAAATTGGCCTATATGAGCCTGGGTTCGGGGGGTCTTTCCCTTTCTTGGAAAGGAGTTTTATAACGGCCTGGTTTCCAGAGGGAAGATATGGGCCACCTGACCAGATGCCATTGTACACCTTAAGGAGAGTGGGTTCCGTGATGGAGGAGAGGGTTTTGTAGAATTCACTGGTGAATCCGTCGGGGCCTGGTGCTTTGGACGGGGTTAGTTTACGGATCGTGGAGGAGATTTCATCAAGGGAGATGGGGCATTGAGAGCTTCTAGTTGTTCAGGGGTAACTTTAGATAGGAGCACACTATCTAAGAAGGAACGAGCAGCGGTATTATCTATGGGGTCTGGGGCGTAGAGGGCCGTATAGTAGTTTAGCATCATCTTGTTAATTGCTTGTGGGGTGGAGTGCGTAACACCCTCCACGTCTTTAAGGGAAGTGATGTGTGTCGGGTGGAATGGGCCCTTGCACAGCCTAGCTAGGAGCTTGCCCGCCTTGTTACCAAACTTGTGGAGCCTTGCGTCGAGTTGGGATCTTTTAGTTTGTTCGAGTGTATCCGCCCAAGTGTCAAAGCCTTTCTTGGCTGCCTGCCATTCGGCTCTATTATCGAGGGAGTCGTTAGTGGAGAGGGATCTTTGGGCTAGATGTAGTCGCGCACTGGGCCGTTTGTAATGGGACAGGGCATTTCTCTTAAAGGAGGATGCATAAGAGATGATCCGGCCCCTGAGGAACGCCTTACCGGCATCCCAGAAGAGGTTCGGGGAGTCCGAATGGGGGGAGTTTGCCTCCGAGTATTCACGCCAGGAGTCCGCCATAAAGTGTTGAAAGTCAGGGTTGTTGTGGAGATACGAGGGGAAGCGCCACAGTCTTGGGTGAGGTGAGAGATCCAGGTTGTCAAGTCTAACCGAGATTGGGGCATGGTCAGAGATAGCTATGTCGAGTACGTCTGCTTCAGACAACATGGGGATGAGATCGTCAGAGCCAAAGAAATAGTCGATTCTCGAGAACATATTATGGGGGTATGAGTAAAAAGTGTATTCCCTGTCCGCTGGGTGGGTTAGGCGCCATAGATCACGAAGATGAAGAGATTCCATGGTGAAGGCAAAGTGGGAGGGAGTAGAGGGAGCACTTTTCAGCCTGTGGAGAGGGGGAGGGGATCTGTCGTCCGTATGGTGCAGGATGTCATTTAAGTCACCGCCAATTAAATGGGGGGTCTGGGTGGTGCGGAGGAGCCAGGAGGTCAGGTTGCTATAAAAAGACTTGCTAGGGTTATTAGGAGCGTATACGTTAGTGATCACTAGTTCTTTGGTTCCCAGGCGGGCATGCAGTGAAAGGAGCCTTCCCTGAGAGTCTGAGTGCGTGGACAGTACCTCGCAGGGGAGGTTTTTGTGGATCAGCAGGAGAACACCCGCTTTACGGCTAACGGCATCGGAGCCTAGGACTTTGCCAACCCAGAGTTTCTTCATGCGATGAAAATCTGGAGCGGATAAGTGGGTTTCCTGCAATAGGGCAATATCCGTTTTCAATCTTTTTAGGTGCCGGAGGACTTTCATTCTTTATTATGAGACCTAAGACCTTTCACGTTCCAGGATACTATTCTCATGTCAGGGGGGGAGAGAAAAGGAATTGGGCCGATTTTAAAGATTTGTCGCCAGCCGGTGGGCAGGGCAAGAGAAACTTTTGACTAAGTAAGAGGGACCTGGTGGGGCTGTGGGACACGTTAAGTATGATTTTCAGAAAGGAGACGTTGTCTCCGACATAAGGTAGGGGGGGGGGGGGCAAGGGAGGTGGGGAGCAAACTTAAACACATACAAAAACATAAACACTTGAGCGAACTTCGCTTTTTTCTGCATGGAGTCACTGTGTAGGCCAGCCCCCAGTGCACGACCCAAAGGTATAGGACAAGAGCGTCCGGGCGGTGAGCATGAACAAGGGTGTGGCTGTAAATTAAGAGCCAAAGAGGACACGTGCCAGGGTGTAGCATTGGTCATGTACAGTGAGTCCAGGGGGAGTGAAATATAGTAAAAAAAACATGTGGACAAAGAGTTTCATACATACGCGCAACGTAAACATTTCAGTATAATGACCCAAGAGAGTGGATTGATCCACAGGCATAACACATAAAATATAAACTATAAAGTATAAAATATAAAGTATAAAATACAAAAGTACAAATTACAAAAGTACAACGTGGCCGCAAAAGCGGCGGGACCATTTCTAACCGGGGCCAGGATGACAATCGAGGCAGGGGTGGCCAAGAACGACATTAGTGCGTCTGCTAAATGGGAGCAGAGCGTAAGGCTGATCAAAACTAGGAACAACAGGCATAACATGGACCATGCCTGATCGAAAACAGTAAATAATAAAGTAACTTACAAAACCAAGTCAGGCTGGTGGTCCTGGCGAAAGGGTCACTGGTGAGGTGAAGAGAGGAGGATCCAAGGGGACCGACATGTCATCACCGAGGGTTACCACGATGGTGGTGGTCCGGGGCAGAAGGCCTGAAGCGTTTGGGCGAGTCCTCCCGGGGGTCCAGGGAGCAATTGAGCGATGAGGACTTGGATGGGGTGTGAATGAATGAATGAATGAAATACTTGTATAGCGCACAATACGAACTGAATCGCCTCTAGGCGCTGTGGCGGAGCGTACCCTGGTGAAGAGAGCGTAGGAATGCCTACGCTTTGGAGGGATCTTGGAAAGTCAGTTGGTCGCCATTCGGAGCCTTGAGGCGAAGGATAGCCAGAAAGGCCAGGAAGAATTTGAGTTGCATTTTGAAGAGTTCCGAACACACCTGCTGGAATGCTTTCCTTTTCTTGGAGACCTCGATAGAGTAATCAGCAAAGATTAGGACCTTGATTCCATCCAGTTGGAGAGAGCGAGTTTGCCTGAACTTCTGCAGGATCAGGGCCTTGTCAGAGTAATTGAGGTACTTTGCGATTATGGGTCTGGGGGACTTGCGTTCAGGTGCGGGGGGACCCATACGATGGGCGCGTTCAACCATGCAGGGGCCCGGGAGGCCCAGGGCTTCTGGGATGCGCACTGCACAAAAGTCAGAAAGCTCGGAGGATTGTAGCGACTCGGGGATGCCTACGAATTGCAGATTGCTCCGCCTGGCCCTATTTTCCAAGTCATCGAGTTTCTGTAGAATGTATTGATTTGTCCTGTCCTGGGAGCGCTCCGTGGCTAGGGCCTGGTAAAGTTCCTCTTCCATATCTGACAGACGGTGTTCCAGGTCATTAAGTCTGGTGTGATGCTCGCCTATTTGGGCCTTGAGCTGTTGCATGCCTGCATTTACAGCCTTTTCCACAGATGCCATTATCATGGGGGATAATAGAGCAGCCACGGCCTGGGCAATGCGCTCTGTAGTGGAATCCCCTGCTGGCTGTGTGGAGAGATTGCCCTGGGATGGAGGGGCTGGAGATGCTGGTAGGGGTTGTGGAGAGGGGGGGAGGCAGGGTCACAGCTCACCTCCATGTCCGCTGCGCGCTGTGAGGAGAAGGGAGCCGAGTAGGCCGAAGCCGGGGCCTCGATTTGCGGCCGCGCCTCGGTCGCGGGCGGCGCTGTATGCGCTCGCAAGCCGTTTTTTTCCACAAACTGGTCCATGTCTATGGGGGTGAGTCCAGAGGGTATTTCGGTGGGTGCTCGGCCGCTCAGCGGGATTTAAACGCCGATTTTAGGGTCGTGATGCAGGAGCTGATGAAGAGAGCAGTCACTCCATGCGGCGCCGGAACCGGAAGTGAGATCAGTTTTAAATGACAATTTTTCCTTTAGTTACATAGTTACATAATTAGTCAGGGTGAAAAAAGATACAAGTCCGTCTAGTTCAACTACAAAAAAATTAATATCATACAATCCCGTATACCCAATTCTATAGCCCCAGTTGATCCAGAGGAAGACAAAAAAAAAAACCAGCAGAGCATGATCCAATTTGCTAAAGCAGGGGAAAAAAATTCCTTCCTGATCCCCTGAGAGGCAATCGGATTTTCCCCGGATCAACTTTACCTATAAATGTTAGTACCCAGTTATATTATGTACACTTAGGAAATAATACAGGCCCTTCTTAAAGCAATCCACTGAGCTGACCAGAACCACCTCTGCAGGGAGTCTATTCCACATTTTCACAGCTCTTACTGTGAAGAAATCTTTCCGTATTTGGAGGTGAAATCATTTTTCCTCTAGATGTAAAAAAGTGACCCCTTGTCCTCTTTGTTGACTGTAAAGAGAATAACTCAACACCAAGTTCACTATATGGACCCCTTATATATTTGTACATGTTGATCATATCCCCCCTTAATCTCCTCTTATCAAGAGTGAATACATTCAGTTCCTCTAATCTTTCCTCATAGCTGAGCTCCTCCATGCCTCTTATCAGTTTGGTTGCCCTTCTCTGCACTTTCTCCAGTTCCCCGATATCCTTTTTGATAACTGGTGCCCAAAGCTGTGTCCTTCTCCACTATGGATCCCCCCAGTTGTACTCCCCCTAAAATATATGATGCATGCATATTCTTAGCCCCCAATGCATAACTTTACATTTCTCAACATTAAACCTCATCTGCCACATAGTCGCCCAATTAGACAAAGCATTGAGGTCGGCTTGTAAATTGGAGACATCCTGTAAGGACGTTATTCCACTGCATAGCTTGGTGTCATCTGCAAAGACGGAAATGTTACTTTTGATCCCAGACCCAATATCATTTATAAAGATATTAAAAAGTAAATGTCCCAGCACTGAACCTTGGGGTACACCACTGATAACCTTAGACCATTCAGAGTAAGAATCATTAACTCTCTTAATTCTGTCTTTTAGCCAGTTTTCTATCCATTTACAAACTGATTTTTCCAAACCTGTAGACTTTACCTTACACATGAGCTGTGTCTGTGGAACTGTATCGAATGCTCTTGCAAAATCCAAGTATACCACGTCCACCACCACCCCTCTGTCCAAGGTTTTACTTACCTCCTCATAAAAAGAAATCAGGTTTGTCTGACAACTTCTGTCTTTCATGAATCCATGCTGTCTGTTGCTTAAAATATATTTTCCTGCAAGAACTCGTCTATGTGGTCTTTTATTAATCTCTCCAGTATCCTCCCAACTATAGAAGTTAAACTAACAGGTCTATAGTTACTTGGTAAAGACTTTGTTCCCTTTTTAAATATAGGCACCACATTGGCCCTGCTCCAATCCAGTGGTACTATTCCTGTCATTAATGAGTCCCAAAAAATTTGATACAATGGCTTTGAAATTACAGAGCTCAATTCTTTTAGGATCCATGGGTGGATGCCATCAGGTCCAGGTGCTTTATCCACCTTTATTCTGTCCAAATATTTCTGCACCATATCACTTTTGAGCCATTTAGAAATGTCATTTTGCTGTGGTACTGTTCTAAACACAGGAAAAATGTGCCACTTTACAGTCATACTATATACACCCCAGGCACAATATTTAAAGGAATATTTCATTTTTATTGTTTCACTTTAAGCATTAAGAAAGCAAAAAACATGATACATGTCCCCTGAGGAAGGACCCAGGTCCCCAAACACTTTTTATGACAATAACTTGCATATAAGCCTTTAACATTAGCACTTTTGATTATTCGTGTTCATGTCCCATAGACTTTAATGGTGTTCATGTGTTCTGCTGGATTTTTTGTCTGTTTGCATGTTCTGCTCCGAACCAAACAGGAGGGTTTTTTCGGCTCATCGCTACTAGAATTGGTGCTGGTTTTCAACTAAAGGGGGTGACACCACATATTATTGTGATTTGGATCTCTCAGCTGTTCATTTACTTTTACTTTAATTGATAAAAACAAACAATTAACTCATTTTTTTCTGAAATTGTTTTTAATCTACAGTACTCTTCCACGCCTGCTGTTTTTTTTATATACAGTACTAAACATTTCCTTTTTGTTTTACCATTCCAAGTCAATTTAAATTAAACAATTTTGACAAAATTATATTTTTTATTTGCTTTGTTTTTAGATTAAAATGAATTTTTGAGAAAAAAACTAATATTCACAAGCACTCAATCTTTAAAGAATTTTTAAATGTACATTAATTTCTTGTATGTTGACCATCACCCGAAAAAGCATTAACTTGAACAAAGAGTGCAATTTCATATCAAGTACAATATTGTCCCATTTTATTCGCTAAAAGGCTAAAAGGTGTAAAACAGCTTATTTTGTTATTACGTGACGGTCCCGTTTCTCCATTCATGTATTTTGTATTATAAAATGGTTCTGGTTGTTATGGCAACAAAAAGCCAGTAGATCTCATTACTGGGGTCTGACCACATTATTTTCTCTGAGGAATTTCTTCTTTTCATTATTTCTCTCCAAAGGTCAAATATCCTCTGAGGCAGGGCGGGAGAAATCTGCAAAGGTGAACCATATTCATGGCAGAATTCCCCTGATAGAATTTACAATCATTTTGTTTTTCTTTTTTTTTTTCCCTAACTTATCAAAGTGTTCTCCTAATACACAGCGTTTATTAACCCATTCCATATAAAAAAGAAGTAAATACAAACTAGCAGTATTTATTAAACATATTTTGTGTACTTTGATTATTATAGTCAGAAGTAGAAAAATGTATTACCAGTTATTATTTTTTTGTTTTATTTCAATTTTATGTGCTGTTTATTTATTTTTTCTTATTTGTGTTATCAGAGGGTCATACTGACCACTTATAATGTAAGTAGAAATGCTAGGATTATACTTGTGAAATGTGTATTTATTGTAATTCTATAATTTTGCTTTTCATTGTGTAAAACTGCCCACATACAATGCCTTGCAAAAGTATTCACCCCCTTGGCTTTTTACCTATTTTGTTACATTACAGCCTTTGGTTCAATGTTTTTTTAATCTGAATTATATGTGATGAATCAGAACACAATAGTCTAAGTTGGTGAAGTAAAATTAGAAAAATATATGCATAAAACTATTTTTCAGAAATAAAAAACTTGGCATGTGCGTATGTATTCACTCCCTTTGTTTTGAAGCCCATAAAAACCAATTACCTTCAGAAGTCACATAATTAGTGAAATGATGTCCACCTGTGTGCAATCTAAGTGTCACATGATCTGTCATTTCATATACACCTTTTTGAAAGGCCCCAGAAGCTGCAACACCTTAGCAAGAGGCACCGCTAACCAAACACTGCCATGAAGTCGAAGGAGCTCTCAAAACAAGTAAGGGACAATGTTGTAGAGAACTACAAGTCAGTATTAAGTTATAAAAAAAAAAAAATACAAACCTTTGATGATCCCTTGGAGCAATATCAAGTCTATCATAACCAAATGGAAAGAACATGGCACAACAAAAAAACCTGCCAAGAGATGGCCACACACCAAAACTCACAGACCGGGCAAGGAGGGCATTAATCAGAGAGGCAACACAGAGACCTAAGGTAACCCTGGAGGAGCTGCAGAGTTCCACAGCAGAGACTGGAATATCTGTACATAGGATGATAATAAGCCATACGCTCCATAGATTTTTCGTTTTTTTAGAGGCTTTATGGCAGAGTGACCAGAAGAAAGCCATTACTTTCAGCAAAAAAACAAAATAGCACATTTTGAGTTTGCGCAAAGGCATGTGGGAGACTTCAAAAATGTATGGAGGAAGGTGCTCTCGTCTGATGAGACTAATGAGCTTTTGGCCATCAAAGAAAACGCTATGTCTGGTGCAAACCCAACACCAGTCAGAGTTGAGGGAAAGATGGATGGTGGTACATACAGGGATATTCTTGAGAAAAACCTGTACCACTCTGTGTGTGAATTGAGGCTAGGATGGAGGTTCACCTTCCAGCAGGACAATGACCCCAAACACACTGCTAAAGCAACACTTGAGTGGTTTAAGGGGAAACATGTAAATGTGTTGGAATAGCCTAGTCAAAGCCAAGACCTCAATCTAATAGAAAATCTGTGGTCAGACTTAAAGATTGCTTTTCACAAGCGCAAACCATCCAACTTGAAGGAGCTATTGCAGTTTTGCAAGGAGGAATGGGCAAAAATCCCAGTGGTAAGATGTGGCAAACTGATAGAGACTTATCCAATGTGACTTGAAGCTGTGGCAGCCGCAAAAGGTGGCTCTACAAAGTATTGACTTTAGGCAGGTGAATAGTTATGTACATTGACTTTTTCTGTTATTTTGTCCTAATTGTTGTTTGCTTCACAATTTAAAAAATCTATAAAGTTGTGGGCATGTTCTGTAAATTAAATGATACAAATCCTCAAACAATCCATGGTAATTCCAGGTAGTAAGGCAACAAAACACGAAAAATGCCAAGGGGGTGAATATTTTTGCAAGGCACTGTATCTGATCATCATCAGTCACATCACTCTTATTTCAGAACACTTCTGCACCTTGACATAGTATTTAGCTTCACTGCTTAAGTTACAGGCATCAGCAGATGTTGGATATTTCCTATAATGACAAAGATGTAAAATTTCAAACCAGCTATTCTAGTGAGGTGAATCACCAACTGACTAAATCAACCCATGGGGCAGAGGAGTGAAGTGGCTTATTAAGCACACATTAGGCTCTGATTCATGTCCACTTTCTATTTCTGTCTGGTAGAAACATGTATACCATTCCACAAGGCAATGTCTAGTGCCCTGGGTGGTCTATCATCAGTCTCTGCTGATTTGACCTTTGTGGCCATGCAACCTGTTCAGTAGGCTAGTGAATTTTTTACTTTTTTACTCACAGTTTAGACATAGACCTTATTTCCCCCTTAAATTGATTGTAAACAACCACCTTGTAAAACAACCCATTCAGTTTAAAATAAAAAATGAATGGCAAAACAGCGAATGGCTGTGCGGGGGGGGGGGGGGGGGGGGGGCAGTCAGGACAAGTTTGATCACTGGAGAAGAGCAGGCTGAGTTACCAGCATAGCTAGAGAACTGCCCTCTGTCAGAGAGCTGATCATGTGCGCAAAGTGGTTAAGTTATCCTCACTGGACATCATATGGAGTCCAGCAGGATAAGCCATGGGGGCATGCAGTGAAGGCGATCGTTGGTGTGGTGGATCTCTGATACAGGTGAAGGGCTTCTGATGTAGGCTCTTTACCACATAATGAGCTGTGTCCAATCACATCTGATCACAGTGTAAACAGAAAGAGACATAGACCCATTGAGGATGCTCACTCAGGACCACCAGAGATGGCCACTAGGGATGCCCACCCAGGACCACCAGGAATGCCCACCCATGTCCACCAGGTATGCCAATCAGTGCCCAATAGGAATGTCACTCTGTGCCCATCAGTGATGCCTGCCAGTGCCCCCTGATCAGTGCTGCCTAACAGTGCTATCCATGCCGCTCATTAGTGCCTATCAGTGCCATCCATCTGTGCCCACCAGTGCCACCTATTAGTGCCCATTAGTGGCACCTGTCAGTGCCCATCTGTACTGCCTATGAGTGCCCATCAGTACAACCTATCAGTGGCCGTCAGTGCTGCATATAAGTGCCTCATCATCAGTGCCACCTCATCAGTGCCAATCAGTACTGCCTCATCAGTGCCCATCAGTGAAGAAGAAATCATACTTACTTACAAAGTTTTGTAGCACAAAAATTAAAAACCCTAGTGGTGATCAAATACTACCAATATAATGCTCTTTTTTGTATCTAAAAAAATAACATTTTGTTTGGGTACAGTGTTGATTCAAAAGATCAAAAATATCACCCTGGACAGGAAGTGACGTCATGATGTCTCTGCGGTCCTCCAAGGCCATAGAAGCAATCAGAGATGATCTAGTCTCTGACTGTCTCTGTGACCATCTAGCTGCAACATTAGATGTTTCTCAGGTAATCTGGTGGAAACGGTAAGCCTAATGCCCCGTACACACGAGCGGACTTTTCGACATCCAAACTCCGACGGACTGAGTCCGGCGGACTATCCGCTCGTGTGTGGGCTGCAACGGACTTTAGCTTCGCAAAAGTCTGACGGACTTTAGAAATGAAGCATGCTTCAAATTTTCCCGACGGAACTCCGCCGGACCCGGTCCCCTTCGAAAAATTTGCTCGTGTGTGTGCTACTCCGACGGACTAAAACCGACGCTAGGGCAGCTATTGGCTACTGTCTATGAACTTCCTACGTCGAATCCAGTCGTACGTCATCACGTTCGACTCCGTCAGAGTTTGGTGTGATGGTGTGTGGTCAAGTCCGTTCGGTCGAAAAGTCCGCCAGAACTCCGGCGGAACTCCGCTAGAACTCCGTCGGAAGTCTGTCAGACTTAATCCCTCTCGTGTGTACGGGGCATAAGAAACTCCAGCGAGTGGCAATTCCATCCCCCAATTCAAAAAGTAATCCAGTGGCTAATGAGTCACTCAGATCACTTTCATGAGACAGCCAGCTGGCGGCTGAAAAAAAAGATACTGGGGTTATGGCTGATATCTTCAATACATACGCATTGAGTTTGGCAAGTGGTTAAAGAGAGAAAACACAATAGGATACTGCAGGTGGCATATGGAGGTCTGTATTTTATTAATGAGTAGATTATTGCATGCAGCAGTACTATGTTATAAATAAGTCCCTATTATCTCAGTTTTCACTCTTCTTTTTTATTTTTTTATGAGCTTCCATACAGTATATATATATATATATATATATATATATATATATATATATATATATATATATATATATATATATAAATATATATACATTGTATGCAATTTTCTTCATAGATATTTTGTGGGCATCGTGCCTACTTTTGACCCTTGATTCCTTAAATAGGACAGTTGTAAGCTCATCAGTTTGTGTATTATTTAAAAAAAAAAATTATTTGAATTTACATATTGAGTTGTGTCTAAAAATTGTATTTGTGTATAAATAAAATATATAGTTTATTTATATGTGTGGTTCTTTACTTTGGGCATTCATGGACATTTTGATTTGTATGTCATTGCGATGTGTTTGCCTTGTTTCTCTGGAGGGCTAATCTCAGAAAGTGTTCATTTCTGAGATTTTCTCAGAAAATTTGCATATGTACTTTGGGATTGCTCTGGACTAACACTGGTGAGACAAATGCGTAAGTAGGTTCGCTGTACTAACGGCTTGTCATGGTCTGCTGCTCTTCTGCTCTGTTCCCCTCACAGGCTTTTTAAACCCTTATTGAACTTCAATGGTAGATTCGTCTCCACATGACCTATTTTTCTTTTGCTTTGCTTATTTTTGCTTGGTAAACTAAAGTATCAACATAGTATTGATAGCAGTAGAATATTTGTGGTTATGTCTAGATGCAGACAGGTAGGCCTATGCCTAGTCTCTAACAAACCTTTGGTGTTGATGCATCCCTCCCCAAGAAAACACTTACAGACACAGGATGGCATATTCATGTTATTTTTTTTTCACAAACAAAAGATTTTGATCGCAGACTACTAGAATCATGGAAACACACTCCACACTGTCATGATTTTACTGACGCATGTACGCCTCGGCTGACTCTTCCTCATACCCCTCCACCCCCCTCCTTCTCTTTCACTCCCAATTCTTTTACATTTCTCAAGCCTTTCTAGCTCCTCCACACTAAAACCACTATGTTTATATATAAGATTTTTTTTCTGTGGCCTTACCTGACGATTTAACACGACCTGATGTCATATCATTATCTGATATGTTCCGCCATATTCTCTTTGCATCTCCAGGTTTTATTTTACTTAAACGTATGTAACCTTTGGTACATTCTAAGTGCACCACTTTCTGCTATTCTTTTGTATACATTGTCAAAACCCAATAAAAACTATTCAACAAGAAAAAAAGAAAATACTGATGTCCCTCAACTTAAATCTATCACAACTCATGCAGCTTTGGTCCAAAGTACAACAAAACAACTCCCTGTGCATCTGTTGGCAATTTTGCCACAGGAGAAAAGAAAATCATTCATGACTTCTCCAGCAATCAATTCTCAGGATAAAATATTGCTCACTAGCTATGCCCTTTAGCTTTTAATAATGATAATTCCAAATACTATTAGTTGAAAGTAAATAATTAATTTGTCATTAATACCTAGCTGAGTAAAGTATTCCACCACTCTCCCTGCAAAAAGCCCTTCCTAAAACGATGGTAAAATCTTCTTTTAGCTTCTTTTGCAGCTACCACTTGACATTGAGTTTAGCTGCCTAACTCATTTTTAACTAGCATTCCCAAATCCATTTCCATCTCTACCCAATTGTATTCTATTTGATGTAAAGGCATTTGCTATATAATGCTCTTCCCCACCCTAGGTGAAAAACATTCAGTTTTTCAACATATAGCTTTTGTCATTTAATTTGACCAGTGTCATTTTGAACCCTTCTGTAATATATCAATATTTTGATGATTTTTAATAATTTAACAAAATCATGTGTTATCTGCAACATTGACCATATTGGTGTCTATTTAATCTTTCTGTTCACTGATAAATACATTGTAAAACTATGCCCAGCATTGATCCATGTAATATACCACTGCTAACCTTAGCCTATTTGAAACATGTTCAATTAACAAACTACCTTTTATCTTCTGTTTTAACCAGTATACTACTCATGTGAAAACTCTTTTGCACAATCCTTACATCTACTGAAACAGGCAATTATGAGGAACAGTATCAAATATTTGAGTAAAAGCCATTTATATTACATAAATGACATTCTCTACATGCAGATTTATCTTAAATTCCTTCTTGTGCTTTTTGGCATGGAAGCTTGTAGTTTCAAACAGGGGTGCATGCCACATGGTACCAACACTGGAGCACAATTAGGTTGTCACCCCATAACAGAAAGTGTCTGATCAGGAATCTTCAGAGGCTTTCCTTAATGAAAGCTGCAGATTTCAAAAGAGTAAAATCAACGTTTGAAATGCTTACCATGCTTATGTGAAATCTTAGCTTTACTTTAAAGCCATTTGAACTTTGACTGTTTCCTACTCTGATGCACTCAGGCTGCTTTAAACGTAAAAACTGCATTCTTTTTTTATTTTGTTAATTGAATACAATCTTTTATAAACATTACTCTGCCTGAAAAATGATGAGGACCTCAACCATTGTTCAACACAGATCACATAGGTTTAGCTGCACATAGCCCAGACATAACCAGTACACAGTTCTCTAATAAACAACAATCATGGTCATAGGAAACACTGTTTTGAACCATGATAGGAATGCCTCTGAAGTATCAATGAAGCAAAATGTACTTCTCCAATGACAAGCATACATAGCTGAATACTGCAACATGGCAGTTAACTTTATTTTTTGCTTACCCTATGGGGAATACTCAGGCTGTCCATAAATTATACAATACTAAGACTGTCCATACATTATGCAATATTCTTTCCTTCAACCACCGGGAATCCCTCCCTCTGTGCCATTGTATTCTGACAGCGGGAGTGTCAATTGGTTATACTGAAGTTGATTTGTCAGCCCATAGATGGATTTGAATTTGACCAATTCCTGCTGAACCAGCTGAATTTTGATCTGTCCATGGCTGGCTCCAGGCCCTTTATATTGTGTACAACAAACTTTATTCCCATTTTATCAGATCATCACAGCACATTGCTTGCCAGCTAACATAATCTAAACAAATGGCATTGTTTCTGCAACACTGCAGAAGAACCTTTCCCGTGACTTCACTTGATTCAAACCCTAACAATGTCAATTTGGTCAGTTAAATATTTAATTGAACATGTTTTCTTATATTTGTTCAAAAAGTAAAAAAAAATATTGTTCATTGTAAAGAAAATGTGTAAGTTCTATATAAAATTGTATTCTATTTTGTATGTATTGCACACTGCCTTCACTGTGTACATGGCCCTAATAATGTTTTCACTACATGTTTGCATTCTTTCGAGTCCTGATTAGAATTAGTCTGCCTATGTTACGCCCCTTGTTACCATAAAAGTACAATTGTAATATTAATGTGATACCTACGTAATCATGTGTATAAAGACCTTCAGTTGCATCATAATAAAGCAGAACAGTTATTTGCAAAGATGCAGAGTGTATCTTTTTGTCTGTTCCCTACTGCAGAAGTTATTATTAATTTGGAACCACTAAATAAATATGAGGATAGGAGTTGCCTATCAATAAATTTCCATGTCATTCATCCTACCAGAAATCCAGTGGTCTTGTAGCTTCCTACGCACTCTGCCTCTTCTGTGCTGAAATCTGAAGTAATGATATTGGCTCTGTCCAGTTCTCCACTAAGAACTGCATATAATACCCCCCCCCCCCCATATATTATTATATAATATTATTATATTTTTATTTGGTTTAGATACACTTGAAGGCATAAATTGGCACAGCTCTTGTCTATACTTCATTCATTCATTTTTTTTGTCTCAGTTCTCTGCAGTAATAGATTAAAAGTGGTGAAACATGGACAAAAAGCAGAAGTAAGATTTTATTTTAATTTTTTTTATTTTTGTTAGGGTTCTATTCTACTGCATAAGTAAGGTAGTGTTTTAGCACAATGCATACTAAATTTGGCCCACAAAAGAACAGGTCAATTTCTCTTCCATTTGATACTGATATATGGAAATCTGTTGGGATTATTGTAATGCATTTCTCATCAAGCTTTGATGGTATCATGTAAGGAAAATGGGATTGACTGTTAAGTACAAACTAAAATAGACATGGTCATTTAAGATAACTTCTTATCTCTACACAAGAAAATGATATCAAGAAAATAGACCACAAGCTGTAAAAGATAAACGTAGCCTGTGGCTCTATTATCCTTTGTACCTATTGATTTAATGCAATTTTACTTTCCTTTATTATTAAAAGTGTATTTAATAGAAAGTGTGACCTTGCATCATAGTACATACTGTTCTTCATTGCAAGAGAAAAAAAGATAAACAATGATATAACTAAAGATTTAAAAAAAAAATCACTTCAATTTACAACAATTAGGTAATTAATGCATATGATAGGAATAAGTGATGCTGTAATTTTTTTATTAAAGGGCAAAAATAAACTGGGGAACAATTTACTAAACCTTAAATCATAAATATAAATTTTTTAATTGAGGGAGTTGTACCAACTAGTAGAAGCTTTGAGGAATACAATTAATACACATGCATTGCTTTCTCTTCCTACTTTATACAGTCACTTCCTATTTCCTCATTATCTCTATGATATCATTCTTACAAAATAGATTCACAGAATCTAAACAATCTGAACAGAAAATTTGCTTTTCAATTTTGCTGTGCTCATGGTTTTAACAAAACCTGAAATTTTCATTCAAACACAGATATTAAAATGCTAGTAGAATAAAAATAGCTGTTTCTTGACAGCTGGCCTGACCTTTGGGCGAATGCACAAAATGCTTTCAATTGTACCCTTTCAAGGACATCATCTGAACAAATATAATTTTATCATCTTTTTCCTCTAGTATAAAATGGATGTGCATGATAATGGGCTTGAGATGGTAGATTTTAGATAAGCCAAGGTACAGATGTAGACATCTTTGATGCAAGTTGAGATCATGACATGGAAGTCTGCTGGGCTGGACTAGAAACATAATATAGATCAGAGTTGTTTGAGGGGTGGTAATGGTGCTTTGGCATTTCCATGATGTAGGCCTTTAACACCTTCCTTCTGACATAAATTTGGTACCACGGAGGTGGGCTTTATTTTGTGGTGCCACATATATGTTGCATGGGAGTGACATATAAGTGTTCCTAACAAAGTGATTGAGTGGGTCTCTGACTGCTCCTGAAATGCACTAATCCGAATGCACACGTTTCTGTAGAAGTAGCTGTGCATCAAAGTAAAAAATGACACAGCACACTAATGATCTCCACAGTAGGTCCAAAGTTTTAATCAGTGATCACATGGTTACAGCAGATTGCAACGTTTCACAGCCTAACAAGACCCCTTCATCAGGCATGTGATGTCACATAATTAAAACTTTGGATCCACTCTGGAGATCCTTTGGTGACATTTTTCGCTCTGACTGCTCCTGGTCTCTGTTTATGATTGGGAGCTGGGGACGAGCTTTCGATCAGGTGATCACTGTGAGGGCCAAAGTGATCACATGTTGGGGAAGCCTGCTTCTACAGTGGATTAAAGAATAATTAGCACTACAGATCTCACTCCTGTACACCACCTATGGACCAGAACAATTTTTACATTTCTGCTATGGGCCTATTGATCAATCAATAACATTGCAATTACTTAAGCTAACAACGTAATGCATATATCTTATTTATTCTATTATTTGTACATATTGTATTTGTATTTCATTTCTATGCAGACGACACCAAAATCTATCTCTCTACCCCTCAGCTCATAACATCATTGTGTGGTCTGAGCACTGATAGGCTGACCCCCCACTCCTTCAACCTATGCAGCAATGCTGACAGTGTTCATACATCTATTTCCCAAAGACAACCTCTGGATATGACACTGAGCATGTGCACTCAACTTATTTGGTCGACCATGGCAAGGCCTGTTCTGAGGGGAACTTCTCCTGTTAAACAGCTGTATGGTCTTGGCCACCATGCTGCAGCTCAGTTGCATCTTTATGTAGAGCAACAATTCTTTTTCAGATCCTCAGAGAGTTCTTTGCCATGAGGTGCCATATTAAACTTCCAGTGACCAGTATGAAAGAGTGAGGATGATAACGCCAAATTTAACACACCTGCTCCCCATTCACACCTGAGACCTTGTAACACTAACAGGTCACATGACACTGGGGAGGGAAAGTAGCTAATTGGGTCCTAGTTGGACATTTCTTCATCAGCTTATCCCCCACAGTTATTACCTGTTGTATCACTTGACCCTCCTTTTTAGATTATAAGCTCTAATGAGTAGTAGGGCCCTCTGATCTGACAGCCAGAGGCCTTTTGTGGAAAATAGAGCCTATGGCAAGAACTGAAATTTGCTCCCTGGAATATTTCACACTGCTAAAAATTAAAGACAGCCATATATTGAAAGTACTAATGTATATCCATCCTAGATTGTAAGCTCTGAGCAGGGCCCTCTGATTCCTCCTGTATTAAATTGTATTGTAACCATACTGTCTGCCTTCACACTGTAAAGCACTGCACAAACTGTTGGCACTATATAAATCCTGTATAATAATAATAAAAATAATTTGTGATTATCTCTTTTATTAACTATTATTTTAAATTATTATTATTAAAATCTTTCATTTGCTGTGCTGTATATTAAAACTATAAATATTATTCTATCATTTCAAATGATACTAAAATTATGATTCTTATACAAAACAGCACATTTATTTACACATAAATGTTTTTTTTTGTGTTGTGCTACATTATTGCAACATGCATTGAGCAAAATGAATACAAATAAAAAACCCTTTACATTTTAATGGTTGTAAACATAGAAATAATAAAAAAAAAATCAACAGGAAAATAATAGTTAAAGGAGAAGTGTAGCCAAAGATTTTTAGCCATATTTCTCTCCTCCCTGGGTCACAGGATTGCACTTATTTTTGCAATCCTGTGACCTTAATTCAGCTATCACTGTCAGCTGATATCACAGAGCTGGTCTAGGCTTTGCAAAGATCCTGACTTTAATGTCAGGATTCACCCTGAAGCCTGACCAGCAGCTTGCTCAGCCTCTCAGAGCCTGAGCTGACCGTTTCCACCCCCATCCACAGCCTCATGCTGGGTCCTGAAGAAGCAGAGTAGAGACCCAGTGACTGACAGTCACCACTCTGTGCTTACAGAAGACCAAAAACTGAGTGATCAGCCGCTCAGTTCTTGGTTTTAGAGCTGGTGGGGGAGACACAAAGGTGAGCGTTTTTTTTTTAATCCTGCACTTCTCCTTTAAGGGGAGAGAGGGAAGGAATTTACTAGAGATGATTAGAATAAACTAAGGGTGAATAAGGGGTTAAATAAAAACATATATATAACATATCATTAACCAAACTTCAAAATAATGCACAGCATTTTAACACAATTACAAAGTTGTGAAAAGCCCTGTTCTGTAATAACAGACCCACCCACACTTTAGTTGGATCCAACAAATAATATAAAAATACAAAATATACAATGGATCATCAGGTAAATAGATGCATAATTTGTATGCATTCTTGCCATCAACACAGTAAAATGTGTCTCATGTATTGAATTCTAGGGCACTATTGCAAGAACCTTGAATCTATTCTCACAAGGAATATATGTGCATCTATACAAACCAGAAAAAAACAATAAAAGTACCTAAAACTATTATTATGGTAATGCATATCAACCACCAGTTGCCAAGTGTTCATATTAGTGTGGAATTCAGTGTAAGAAAGCACTTGCAGAGATACAGTAAGTATCACACTACCACTTTAAAGGAACTTGTCCAAATGTTTTTTGGTTGTTGTCCAATGCCCCCATTTGGTCTGCTCCACCATTTTTTTCTTTAAGGGTGTCCCTGTAGATGTGAGCCCTTAGGCTCTGCAGACATCAGTTGACGCCTTACCCTACTAAGGGCTTTCCATTGTGTGGTTATTTTTATTAAATTGTGATAATGCATGTTTATTGTCTCCCATATTGGGGGGCAATTTATCAAAAGAATAACTTGCTGGCATAGGAAATCTCTTACATACAGTTAGTCCTGTGAGAATTTTTTTTCTTATTAGGCATTAGCTCCTTTAAATTGGATGAATATAAAATTAATCCCCATCATTAAAACACCCCCAATACATTATTTTCTAAGGATTTGCTGTAGTTAGATGGATATTTGCACCTTAATGCAATGTTCTGAAATAACCTACTTTGTATACTATATATTTACGGCATTTAGTAATCTTTTTTTTAGTAGTCATAAGTCACTATTAAATTTGGCTCTTATCTCTAACTTTTTAACATGTACTCTAGCTTGAGTCCTTAAGGAAATATCTGATATAACAAACCATATATTTCCAACGTCTGCACATGTTTTTCATTTGCTTTTTATGGATAAGGTAATAATTTCACTTACATTTTATTGCAGGAAATTTTCCCAGAAAAAAAGCCAATACTTTAAATCACGTTTTATAAATGTTGTAGAAAACACTATATGCACAATGGGATATATAACTAGAACAGCCATTTTAGTCTGTTTCTTATTACTTTTAACTATGTCAAAGTACAGGATTGCTAACTGTATGGAGCATTCAGGGGGATAATTATCAAGCAATCAAACACCAACCCACTGTAACTGTAGTCTGTGTGTGGTGTGTGTGGTGCACCAATATACTGTATACCATGGGACTATAGTATAGGGGACGCTATACTAAATTAGAAAATTACCTAACTACCCAAATAACAATAGGTGTATCAAATCTATAATGTCTTATATATTCATTACAAACCGTCACCCTAAATAATGTAATATAAAATCCCATTCAAGTGACACCATTAGAATCCCATCACAATGATGATTGTATCAAACAAACCACATAGGTGAATTAATAGGTGAAAACAATGCAAAATTTGTCAATAAAAAACAAAATTAAATGATGGTCTCAATCAAGTTACCATAGTTAGAGTCCCATCAAAGTAATAAGTAATACCATATAGATCAGAAAAAATAATAGATCAATCAAAAAAATATAGTTCATAAAAATAACATCTGTCTTCCAACCGATGCCTTTTTGATATATAGTGTGTGATCCTTCACCATAGGTAGATGACCAAGTACACCCAAATGTGGCTAGGTAAGTGATCTGCTTACCAGATCAGTATGACTTCCTGCCTAAGACCCCATTCACACCTGAGCGTTTTGTAGCTTGAAGCCTGAAGCCTGGTTCACATCTCCACTCCATATCGCCTGAAGCTGAACGCCTGAAGCTCAAACAAGTTCTGGATTCTTTTTTGTTGCTCGAATTGAGCAGATCTTGGCATTTTTCTTCTTTTAACATTAGTGACCTTTTGCCCTGCACAAAATCGCGGCAAAACGCTGCAAAAAAGCTGCAAAATTGCGCTTGAAATTTTCTGCTTGAAAATGCTACACTCAGGTGTGAATGCAGCCTAAGAAAGACAGTCAAACTGTGTTTACAGGGTGATCCCTGTTGTCTTAGAGATGGAATGTGAATCTTTGTAACTCTTTCTCCTCAGTGATGATGGCAGGATATACAGAGAGAGCAAATGGTATTCATAGTGTAATACTGTTTATTAAAATTTCAAATATAAAAATTAAGCCATATGGCTGCTTACATTGAAATGTGTTGGGTCACGTTCCTATGCCACTTCCAGTCTGGGTGGTTGGTGGTTTAGGTCCGTGGAACACACGCCGGCTATGGAGGGGGGAACGAAGGCAAGCGGAGGTGACTCCATGTAGTCCATAGTACCCACCAGCGGTTTATTCGACCACCAGCAGCCCCAGTGGCGGGAGAGGCACATTTCAATGTAAGCAGCCATTTGGCTTTGTTTTTATATTTAAAATTTTAATAAACAGTATTATACTATGAATACCATTTGTTCTCTCTGTATATCCAGCCATCATCACTGAGAAGAAAGAGTTACAAAGATTCACATTCCATCTCTATGACAACAGGAATTGCCCTGTAAAGCGCAGTTTGACTATCTTTCTTAGGAAGGAAGTCATACTGATCTGGTAAGCAGAATACTTATCTATCCACGTTTGGGTGTACTTGGTCATCTACCTATGGTGAAGGATCACACACTATTTATCAAAAAAAGGAATCGGTTGAAAGACGGATGTTATTTTTATGAACTATATTTTTTTGATTGATCTATTATTTTTTCTGATCTTTATGGTATTACTTATTACTTTGATGGGACTATCGTCACTTGATTGAGACAATAATTTACTTTTGTTTTTTATTTACGAATTTTGCTTTGTTTTCACCTATTAATTCACCTATGTGGTTTGTTTGATGCAATTATCACTGTGATGGGATTCTAATGGTGTCACTCGAATGGAATGTTATATTACATTATTTAGGGTGACGGTTTGTAATGAATATATAAGACATTATAGATTTGGTACATCTATTGTTATTTGGGTAGTTAGGTAATTTTCTAATTTAGCATAGCGCCCCTATACAATAGTCACATTCTAACAGGAGCACTACACTCTTTTGAGGGGAGCAGCATCATTAATTCTTCTACAAGTGGCGCGGCGTTTTTCATCTTTATATACTGTATATCAGGGATATGCAATTAGCGGACCTCCAGCTGTTGCAGAACTAAAAGTCCAATAAGGCATAGCAAGACTCTGACAGCCACAAGCAGGACACCCAGAGGCAGAGGCATGATGGTACTTGTAGTTTTGCAACAGCTGGAGGTACTCTATTTGCATAACCCTGCTGTATACCATGTTACCCATTTGTTAAAACCTAGGAATTTTTAATTGTTTTTGCTCTGACTTGTCGTTATTTTTATCTATGCCTTGAAAAGTTGCTAAGATTTATTTGGACTGTAATTACAGCATATACTAAACCGTTGTTTGAAATGCCAAAATATAAAAGATAATCTACAGATAATTAATTTCTTAAAAGCTTGGTATTGTTTTAACTGAAATATTTTATCTGTACCCTGTATTTATTTTTTACATTTTGTTTTATTTAAAAAGTTAAAAATTAACTACAGGTCCATAGCCCTACTCAATTCGGATTATAAAATCTTTACAAAAATCATAGCTAATAGATGTTCCTCTATAATACCTAACCTTATTCATAGTTATCAGGTAGGCTTTGTCTCAGGCAGACAGGCAGGTGACAACACCAGACGCACCATTGACCTGATAGATTTACTCGACAAAACATCCCGCTATGCCCTTATCTTGAGCTTAGATACTCAGAAAGCGTTTGATAGACTTGGCTGGCCATATATGGTTGCCACACTTACACGCTTTGGGTTCTCAGGTTCCTTTATAATCAAAAAATGTCCGCGCTTAGGAAAGTGAACTGCAATCTCCCTATAAAACTCCACCGAAGTGAAGCAGAAAATATATATATATGAGTCACCAAAGGGATAGTGGCACTGTTCTTCAAAGATAATAATACTAAGTGCGCCATACACTAAAACAATATATGTGTCCTATACACACCTTTAAATGAAAATACGTGTATAAAAAGTGTCACTATAAATAAAGTGCATAAAGATAATAAAGTGCTTCAAATATATAAAAAGTGCAATGGCAATATAAAGTGCAAAAAATCTGTTGTGGAATGATAGGTGAATGACTAACAATACATCTTAGAAAAAATTTGATGAATTAATTATATACAAAATATATATAAATTAATAGATGTGTACTGCTAAAGTGCAAAAAAAACAATAAATTAAATATATATAAAAAATATGAAGTGCATAAAAAATTCTTTGTACTTTGATATACATAATAGTAAAGTGCATAAAAAATTATAAAAACAATATCCACGGTATAAATAAAATGTCCAAAATGTGAATCTCCAAAAAATATATAATAATGATAGAAAAAGAAAAAAAAAAATTATATTTTAAAAATAATACAAAATAAAAAATCTTAAGCCACAGTAACCACAGTCCACAAGTGAAAAATGATGCGACTACAACAGAGAAAAAGGTGTCTTTTCAGTGCTCCCCTCCTTCTTCAGCTTCCCCCTCTTGTATATGCACTCACTAGAGCGCTTACTCTGAACACATGAGGAGAGTTACAGGTAGAGTGAAGAAGACCCATAAGTGTTGTAGAAAGATCCGGTCTCTTCCCTTGCCAGACATAACCACGTGGCAGAGCTATATAAATCTCAGTCCCGGAAAGACAGAAACATAAAACCTTTGGCAGGCCTATTCTTTCCCAAATATGTGGATTGCCCGCTGCTGACACTACAATGTGTATAAGGATTACCTGCTGCTGATACATTCCTGTGGAAAGGAAAAGAGCCACTGATGGTCTTATAAACACCTGGACCCCAGAGATATCCAGATTAATGGGATACCAGCTTCGGGATAAGGAGTTTATATGCCTGTTACCCCATCTGGGGTGAGGCGCTCTGGTGAGTGCATATACAAGAGAGGGAAGCTGAAGAAGGAGGGGAGCATTGAAAAGTAACCTTTTTCTCTGTTGTATTCGTACAGTTTTTCACTTGTGGACTGTGGTTACTGTGGCTTAAGATTTTTTATTTTGTATTATTTTTTAAATATAAAATAATTTTTTTGCTTTTTCCATCATTATTATATATATTTTGGAGATTCACATTTTGGACATTTTATTTATACTGTGGATATTATTTTTTATCATTTTTTATGCACTTTACTTTTATGTATATATAAGTACAAATAAATTTGTATGCACTTCATATTTTTTATATATATTTAATGTATTGTTTTTTGTACTTTAGAAGTACACATCTATTAATTTATATATATTTTGTATATAATTAATTCATCATATTTTTTCTAAGATGTATTGTTAGTCGTTCACCTATCATTCCACGACAGATTTTTTGCACTTTATATTGCCATTGCACTTTTTATATATTTGATGCACTTTATTATCTTTATGCCATTAGCACTTTATTTATAGTGACACTTTTTATACACACATTTTCATGTAAAGGTGTGGCTAGGACACATATATTGTTTTAGTGTATGGTGCACTTAGTATTATTCTCAGGTTCCTTTATGTCAGCTCTCCAGGCCTTATAGTCCCGCCCCACCTCCCAGGTACAACTGGCATCTTTTGTGTCCCCACCCTTTACACATAGCAATGGCACCAGACAAGGGTGTCCCTTTCCCCCCTTATTTTTTATATTATGCCTTGAACCCCTAGCTGAAGCCACCCACACATACCCAGATATAAGTGGGGTCTCTCTGCGACAGAGAGAGTACAAATTGTCTCTTTTCGCAGACGACATATTGCTTACTTTAACAAAACCACATATTTCTCTCCCCAACCTCCATGCTTTATTAAATACATTCAGTAAACTCTCTGGTTACAAAGTTAATATGGCCAAGACAGAAGTTCTCCCTATACACATTCCCCCATGCTTCTTACCACCTTGCAAAACAACTTCTCCTACCATTGGTGCTCTATCTCCCTTAAATGTCTAGGCATACACCTCCCCTCCTTAATTTTGGAAACACATGGCTTATTCCGTAAATGGGCGGACTGCCCTTTGTCTCTTCTGGGTAGGATACATGTCCTCAAGATGGCTATACTCCCAAAGTTCTTGTATATTTTTGAAACGTTGCCAATTGCACTCCCAATGTTACAACTTCAAAATATCCAACGGGCCTTCACTAAATTTATTTGGGGTAACAAAATGCACAGGATTGCTAGCACAGTGGTATTTGCTCCCCGCTCTCAAGCAGGGTTGGGAGCACCTGATATTAGTAAATGCTACTATTCTACCCATCTCACAGCGACCATCTCATTGTCATCACACTTTGCAAAAAGTAGATGTTCAGAATTGGAACTGAGTGTTACTAGCCCTGTACATCCTTGTTCAATGCTCTGGGCTGACTTGACCTCTTTCATATCTCAGCTCAGGCATATCTGCCTAGGACCAACGCTATTTACTCTTTCCATCTGGAAAAAATGTAACAAGAGGTTCTCTCTCTCCTCTCCATGGCCACCTCTCTTAAACATTATTTTTAATCCGGACATGCCAGATAGCCCTCCCTTCAATAACATGTATCTATGGTCTCGAGCGGGCATTTTTCAGCTCCGCCACCTAGTGCATCCTGTAACCCGCAAGTTACTCTCCTTCCAAGATCTCCAAAACAAATCTGATATACCCAAAAAGCTTTTTTTTCTTTTCTTCAATTTAAACATTAGTTCCATTCCATATCGCCTGCTATGACCTTAGAAAAACCCAATGCCTTTGAAGCTTTATGTGCCCAAGGCCCATACCAACCTGGTCTCATATCCTCTATATATAAGATTCTCCATGACTCAAATCTGCCCACGTTAGACTTTCATGTATACATGTGGAGATGGGCCAAGGTACTCTTATCCCTTATATCCCTCCCTCAATGGCAGATGATCTGGACTTCCATATATAAGGTTTCCAGATGTGTGGAGCAGAGAGAGACAGATTATAAGGTCCTCATGTTCTGGTATAGGACCCCAGAGGTTATCCATAAATATGATCCCTCTGTATCCCAGAAATGCTGGAGATGTTTGCGGTATGTGGGAATATCTTCTGGGAATGCCTGTTAATTTTGCCATTCTGGTCCTCGGTCCAATCAGTGCTTCAGTCTGTGTTGGAGATGAACTTCCCAAAAGACCCGGCCCACTACTTGTTAGGCCTCCCAGTCCCGGGAATGTCTAAACATGCCAAAAAGTTGATGCCATATATTCTCTTAACCGACAAGAGAGTAATACCTACCCATTGGTTATCTTCCAACCCTCCCACACAATCCCAATTGATCTTGGCTGTAGCGCAGATACGTAGAATGGAACATATGACGGCAGTGATTCAGGACTCCCTGCCTCAATTCTCAAAGATATGGGATCCTTGGGACAAATCCTGAATCACCATCCTAAACTGCTATCAAGTGTCCCTTAGGCGACCAATCCCTTCACACTAATGATTAGCCTAACTGTTATTATTATATATTTTATTAATATATATTTGCTGTTTTAAGATCCATGGTGTGCCCTTCCCCCCTTCTTTTTCTTTTTTCTTTCCTCTTCAGATTATATCATTCACTAAACAATGCTTCTTTTTCTTTGTATAAGATGACAGTGATGCTTCTCTGTATCGTGTTTGTTTTTTCCTGTTTTGTTAAAAAAAAAATCTATAAACATACATTTACAAAAAAAAGTTAAAAATATATATATTTTAAGAATGCTGACATTTTGTTTGTGTTCAACAAATTGTTCTTTCCAAAAATCAGGCCAGTTATGGCTAGTCTCAGCTTACACGGAGTTGAAGAACTTACTTCTTACATCTCACTTTCACTTAGAATAGTAAACATTGGTAGAACGTTTGCTATTTAAGTCACTGTGAGTCTGTTTTTCTTTCTCAACTGTCTCTTTCTAGGTCAAAATCATAGGTTCCAAAAATGCACTGATTCTGCTAAAATATGTTGTTATATATATTTTTATAAGTGCAAAACCATATCTGGTCAGACATCCAGTGAGCTTGAAAACTCTTCTGCACTTTGCAGAATAAGTGAGATGAAGGAGTTCTAAACCGTTACTTTCTAGGACAGGAACATGATGCAGTTACCAACTCTGGGAAGTTAAAATATATACATTTTTTACCTCCAACAGACAATATTACATAGTGCAGGACAAAGTCAGCCAGGGGTTCCTATGAAAAAATTATGTTTGCTCTCTGACAAAATAATAGTAGTCAGGCTAAATACCTAATTTATGTTGGTAGTTAAAAGTTGTCCAGTTACATTTTGGGAACAATAGTTACATTGGTCATCAGTGTACATGCATCTGTTACATCTTGTGATTAATGTAAACTTTTCAGTTTCATTGGTGATCAATAGTGATGAGCCAAACTGCCATGGTTTTGATTCAGCAAGTATTCTGCCAACGTCAAAGAAGTTTGGATGCCAAACCTGAACTCCATTGAAATCAATGGAGTCAAGTTAAAATGGGCTGTTAAGCAAGGGGTTGTCAAAAAATAGCATGGAGGGGGGTGTACTTCCCCAAAGAACATGTACCATTACAAAAAAAAGTTTAAAAATCCATTTGACCAGGAGAAGTGATCTTTTTAACTGCTCAAAGTGGAACATAAATAATATCCAATCCTTTAAACAACATGCCTGGAGGGTGTCCTAAGCCTATTTGTGAAGGAGTACATCTCTCTGATGTACAAAAAGTGCTGCAACTATATACTTTACATAAGGGGGCCTCCAGATGCTGTCGCCTCATGAAAATGAATATGGAGTACATACCCCAATGCATTCACAAAATATAAAAAATTGTCATCTAGAAATAAAGACAAAAAAAAAAGAAACCCCAAAATATATCCCTTATTGTAAATCCATCATCAATCATGATGACCACCACCTGACGACTCAGAGAAAATAAAACAAAAAAAACAGATGACCCAATACAAACGGCCAATCCTGACAGTGATACTAGCCAAATGATAGCTCTCTGAGCTGTCATCAGCTATATAATGGAAGTAGCAGAGATAGTGGTGACATCGTTGACCAAATTTGTCCATACCCATATTTGGTCTGTGTTGTTACCCAAACCATATATGCTCAGTGACGTAACTTCTATAATTGCCCCTTTACGTAAAAGAAATGCGGATTCCCTGTGATGTCAGTGGTTACTAGAGACACCATATGTGCAAGCACTTGTGTTTTCTCATAGGAACTAGTGACAGCATGAAGTTGTCATATATAGAATTAGTAGAAATACTACTTCTATACTGTATATGATGCACTGCTCCTGAATGCGAACCAAGCCTAAGATCGGACTGAACCAGTAGCTCATCTCTAGTGGTCAGTGTAAAATATTGTGAGAGATTTGAGGCCCAGGTCTTACATTGAGTCATAGGAAGCCTCTCAACTCATTACTATCAGCTATTCCTTTAGACCGCTAGACACAGGTCCCGCTTTTACACACCAATAGCATTGCATTTTATGTCCTTAAATTTCCTACTAGAAACTCTTCTGTTTATATTGCATTCTTGTAACTGGAAAATGTTATATTATCACAAGAAAGAATAACTAACAAAATTATGCTTTAGTGACATCAGAAGCAGATCACGTATGTTTAATCTGTCATTGGTAAGGAAGTTTCCCTAGTATTTTCTTGTCAGGAGGAACTGTTGTCATCAGTTACACAGCTCTAAGGTTCAAGAAGCCACACATTTTTAGGACAATGATGATATAAGCAAAGAGTGGTTTACTAAAGAATGTTATTATGTTAGCTCAAAAATTCTGACCAGCATTTAGCATAGGAAGACCTAAGATGTGAAGCCCTCCAATAAGTGTTGATTAACACAGGGATGTAGAAATTAGACTGCACATTTGATATCATGTGTCTGCTTTATATACCTAATTGGATTAAGGTAAAATTTAGTAAATGATAATTATCTTTACAAGGTACTTGAATCAATCACATGTTCTCTACCATGCAAAACAATTATTTCTCTTAGTAAATGACGCTCATAGCACTTCCTTTAATTTTTTCAATCTTAGAGAATTAGGACTGTAACTTTAAAAAACAAGTCTTTAAAAATTATGTATTAATCCAGGAAGGAACAACTATCCCTTATGAATGCTGTTAGTTAGGAAATGGTATAATTTCCATTTCAGAAGCTTGGATTAAATCAATATTATGAACACTTGCAGAATCCATGGATGAAGACATGAATATCTGGACAACCATGAGGTTTAACACCTGGTCTGGAAAAGTAGATCATTGTTCATAATTGGATGTTTTACAAGAATCTAAACATATTTTTCTAACTATATAAACTTTATTTTGCTCTAGTGGAAGAGTTATGTTTGCTGGATGAAAATGAAAGGGAAATGCTAATGTGGCTTGTGGGAAATTTTGCATAAGGGACTTCTTATGTTGTCTCTTGAGAATGTGCTGTTATGTCTGTTCAACAATTCTTTATTTTACTTCATATTTTACTCCTTATTCAGTACATCCCCATTCGTTCAATAAAAATTACCACTCTATAAGACCTGCTCATTCCATCAAACAAAAGATGCAAAAAGCACTAGGATAAAAATGTCCATATTGTATAAATAGTAGGGTAAGGTTTACAAAAGATAAGATATTTGATGGGTCCCCTCTGACAATATTTTACTTCAACTGAGATCTTTATATCCTGTGGTATTATGTTGAGTTGTATCAAATAGAATATTTTAGCTTTGTCATTGTGTTTGTCGAATATCTTGGTAATTGGGGCAAATATACAAAGGGAGTACACTGCTCACTTAAAATCATTTGATCATGTGGGTTTGGTTCTCCGGGTATTCTTTGAACCCCTCATGAGGTCCAAAACTGTAAACTTAAATGCAAACCCCATTGAAGTCCATGGGGTGAATTTTGAGAATCAATTATGGATATTTTCAAGGCTAGTAGGCAAGAAATTGTTAAACAACGCCCACAGGGATGTCAAAGGAATGGATCCATAAGCCAAACATCATGAAGCAGACCCATGTGCATGAAGTGAGATAAATGGCAGCCTCAGCCCACACTCCAGCCAGGTCACACCCCCAATGCATTTTGCCCCACCCCTTCCAAGAACATACTTTTACATGTGTCCAGTTGTCGCCATTATACGACACTTAAACTGCAAATGAAGCCCATGCTGTCGCCTGAGCAGGCCGCATCCATCTTCAACCCTCTTCCTTCTGGGGCCACGGACTCTGTGACTGGCTGGAGTCACGTGACATCACTCCTGTGCATGCTCGCAGGAGCCATCAGTCACAGTGCGTGCTGGAGGAAGAAATGGCCAAGTGCACTACAAATGAAATATCTCCTAAACAGCGCAATTTTCAAAAAGCACAAAACAAAAATAAAAATAAATATGTAAATGCATATCCACAATATGTACATCCATTCATTTCTCCTTCGTACCTTCCAACTCAGTCTAAAGGTCATAGATGACAAAAATGTCACTGACGTGGTGATAAGTCACATGACAAATCTTTCCACATGGCGGGTTCTCCCTCCACAGTCAGGTAACAGTCATGATAGCCAATATCATCACAATACCAATAGTGACGTATTAGACACGCACAGGCATACCCCACTATTAAATAAACAATGGGGTTTATTTGCTAAAGCTAGAAAATCCAAAATCGGGCTCACTGCTGCATAGAAACCAATGAGCTTCTAACTCCAACTTGTTCTATTAAGCTTTGGTAATAAAATCTGGAATATCATTGGTTTCTATGTAGAAGTGAGCCTGATTTTGCACTTTCCAGCTTTAGCAAATAAACCCCATTATGTACTTAAAAGTGGGGTATGCCTGTACTCCAGTGAGTTACTCTGGATCATCTTTAAGCACTTCCTCCAGTGCACCAACTATTTCACGCTTACACCAATTACCTATTGGTACTTTTTGGTGACCAAATGAGAGGCCGAACACAGACTCACCAAATAAAATTTCAAGCACATCCGTCCAAGTTACACAAACCCAACATACAAAAACCACATTAAATGTTGTAAATTTGTCCTCACACCTCCTAAATCAGTTTGAGGTGGCTGTCCTTGCATGTAGCCTCAACTTTTGCTCTGACCCCTGTCTGGACAAGTTTGGGGCCATCAAGGACATCCATTTATTTATATGGAATGTCTTATTGAAAAGCCTTTATTCCAAGACACAAGTCTTGGAACCGGGGCTAACCAATCAAGATACACAAGCCCTAGATGACCTCATATCACTGTTGGAAGAAAATTAATCTGAAAATTTGATCAAATCAATTGATATATAAACTTTTCTTACAGCTGTGGACAAGACATCCACTGCACAGGCAAATACGTTCTGTTGATCCACTACTTAAAAAGAAGTCTACCATTTACCCTCCACCTAGCTCCAATCATAATGCAGCGGTTTTACTTAAATTAGTATCAGCAGAAATTCAAAAAATGAAGATTTTTTCTGGACCACATGCCAATCTTAATAAATGTGATAAGATGGCACAACATTGCCATTAAGCCCTCTGACAAGGGTGGCAAAGTTGGGGTCAATACTCATTACATCAAATTGTGTATGAAGATACTCAACAATTCTGAATGGTACTGACCTATACATTACATAGATCGTTACTAGATAAATTCACTCAACATTTCTAACTGATGGTGGATGCAGCATTTTATCACAATGTCATATCCAAGCAGGTTTGGGAATTCATAAGGATGGGCTTCCCACAAGAAGCCACCTTTTATGCTCTCCCCAAATTGCACAAACATCCAAAAAAAAAAACTACAGGTAGGCCCATCATATCTGGATGTGGAAATCTTAGTTGTGTAGTGGACAGTCATCTAAAGCCTTTTGTAACTTGTTTGCCATCTTATGTACGTGATACCATCCATTTTCTACAACTTATTCAGGACATGCATGTTGAGGATGTTACCCAGTTAGTTGCCATAGATGTTGAGTTTTTATATTGTACTATCCCTCATGCGAAAGGCTTTGCCGCAATATGCCATGTATTATCACATTCTAGTGAATGTGACCCTAGATACACTGACTTTATGTTGACCTGTTTGGATTTTATACTCCATCACAATGCCTTCTTCTTTGATGGTTCTCACTACGGCCAGGTGCAGGGGGGGCAATGGGGACTTGTTGTGCTCCATTGTGCGCCAACCTGTACCTGTGGGAGTGAGGAACATTAATAATGACTCGTTATTGGTGTATATGGGCCATGTAAATACATGGTACTGTTACATCGATGACGTGTTTGTCATCTGAGATTGATCTGATGATCTTCTGTATGAATTCATGGCTTGCATCAATAGAAATGATCTTAACCTGAATTTCACTATGACACACAGTATAACCAAGATCACATTTTTGGATGTACTTGTTAAAAAACAACAAAATGGTAGCCTATTCAGTGAATTATATTGAAAACCCACAGCAGAGAATTTATTAATAGGGATGGCCGAACGGTTCGCCCAGCGGTCGTTTCACGGCGAATTTCGGCTGTTCGCAGTCCGCCCGATCGGCGGACTATTGCTGCCGTTCGCCCGGCGGACTTCCGTGTTTACTGTGTAAAAGAACTTTGACCTATGATGACACATCCATCATGGGGTACAGGACAGCCAATTGAGACATTACAGCACATGGACACTTGGACATTCCCCCTAACTTATAAATAGACCCGATCCGGCGGCCATTTTACATTCTTTCTACTGTCACCATAGGGAGAGGTTGCTGTGTGGAGCAGGGAGAGACTGCAGTGACCCAAATCGCTAGCTATTTGGTCCACAAAAGTTCTTTTCAGGACTGGTATAGGTGTTAGGTGTAGTTTAGGATATAGGTTTGAGGCACTGCTGTGCTACTGATTTTTGCAGCAGCCTGTCTTTTGTCAGTGTAGAGAGAGGGACAGGATGCTGTGTGCTGCAGGGACAGTCAGTTGAATCATTAGCTGTTACTATTAGGTCCACAAAAGTGCTATTCAAGTTATTGTTCCAGCAGCCTCTGTTTTGTCAGTTTAAATAGGGACAGGCAGGACGCTGTGTGTGAGGCAGTGAGGGACAGTCAGTTTAATCAGTAGCTGTTACTATTAGGTCCACAAAGGTTCTTTTCAGGACTGGTATGGTAATAGGCTTGTACACGTATAATATTCTTTCTTCCAAATATAGAACGAATATTATACTTGACTGCTGCCCTTCTGCTGCAGTAGTCCTTTATCAGTATAGGGACTGAGGTACAGTCTGCTAAACATTCACAACCTACTTGTTCCACAAAGGTCCTTATAAGGACTGGTAAGGTCTAGGGTACTACAGTACATAGGGTTGAGTGTGGTACAGTCTGCTATTCCTTAAGGACTGGTATAGGTCCACAATATATAGGGTTGAGGTGCACTACTGCTGACTGCGGCCCTACTGCGGCAGCAGTCTTTTATCAGTATAGGGACTGAGGTACAGTCTGCTAATCATTCACAACCTACTAGTTCCACAAAGGTCCTTATAAGGACTGGTAAGGTATAGGGTACTACAGTACATAGGGCTGGATGAGGTACAGTCTGCTATTCCTTAAGGACTGGTATAGGTCCACAATACATAGGGTTGAGGTGCACTACTGCTGACTGCTGCCCTTCTGCTGCAGTAGTCCTTTATCAGTATAAGGACTGAGGTACAGTCTGCTAATCATTCACAACCTACTAGTTCCACAAAGGTCCTTATAAGGACTGGTAAGGTCTAGGGTACTACAGTATATAGGGTTGAGTGAGGTACAGTCTGCTAATCCTTAAGGACTGGTATATCACGGTGCTGGTGTCAGTGCTTTATGTCACGCTGCTGATGTCCGTGCTCTCTATCACGGTGCTGGTGTCAGATCACTCTATCACGGTTCAGGTGTCAGTGCTCTATATCATGGTGCTGGTGATCATCTCCTGCACCCTCTTCTTTGCCTACCCTGACCTTCCCTCGCCTCCATTGTCTCAAGAGTCCTGAATTGTCAGAATTTCACATATAATAAAAGAATGCTTGTAGTTGTCGATCCCAGATTCACCTCATACATGTGTTATGTCATTGGCCATGTGGTGGGACTATGTGTGCACAGCTAGTAATTATTTTGTGGCTGCAAATATGACCTGTAGGTTTGTAAAGTTCACCATCCCTGTGCTGTGCTGACTTCCTCCTGGGGCTGCTTATTATGAGGGGCTCCCACCATCCCTGTGCTATGCTGACTTCCTCCTGGGGCTGCTTATTATGAGGGGTTCCCACCATCCCTGTGCTGTGCTGACTTCCTCCTGGGGCTGCTTATTATGAGGGGCTCCTACCATCCCTGTGCTGTGCTGACTTCCTCCTGGGGCTGTACCTCTGCTGTGCATATTATGAGGGGCTCCCACCATCCCTGTGCTATGCTCATTATGAGGCACTCCCACCATCCATGTGCTGTGCTGACTTCCTCCTGGGGCTGTACTTCTGCTGTGCATATTATGAGGGGCTCCCTCCATCCCTGTGCTATGCTCATTATGAGGGGCTCCCACCATCCCTGTGCTATGCTGACTTCCTCCTGGGGCTGCTTACGGGGCAGGTGTCAGTGCTGTATATCACGGTGCTGGTGTCAGTGCTGTATATCACGGTGCTGGTGTCAGTGCTTTATGTCACGCTGCTGATGTCAGTGCTCTCTATCACGGTGCTGGTGTCAGATCACTCTATCACAGTGCAGGTGTCAATGCTGTATGTCACGCTGCTGATGTCAGTGCTCTCTATCACGGTGCTGGTGTCAGTGCTGTATATCACGGTGCTGGTGTCAGTGCTTTATGTCACGCTGCTGATGTCAGTGCTCTCTATCACGGTGCTGGTGTCAGATCACTCTATCACGGTGCAGGTGTCAATGCTGTATGTCATGCTGCTGATGTCAGTGCTCTCTATCACGGTGCTGCTGTCAGTGCTGTATATCACGGTGCAGGTGTCATTGCTGTATGTCACGCTGCTGATGTCAGTGCTCTCTATCACGGTGCTGGTGTCAGATCACTCTATCACGGTACAGGTTTCATTGCTTTATGTCACGCTGCTGATGTCAGTGCTCTCTATCACGCAGCTGGTGTCAGATCACTCTATCACGGTGCAGGTGTCATTGCTGTATGTCACGCTGCTGATGTCAGTGCTGTATATCACGGTGCTGGTGTCAGTGCTGTATATCACGGTGCTGGTGTCATTGCTGTATGTCACGCTGCTGGTGATCATCTCCTGCACCCTCTTCTTTGCCTACCCTGACATTCCCTCTCCTCCATTGCCTTCATGTGCTCCACAGTCCTGAATTGTCACAATTTCACATATAAAAAAAGAATGCTTGTAGTTGTCGATCCCAGATTCACCTCATACATGTGTTATGTCATTGGCCATGTGGTGGGACTATGCTTGCACAGCTAGTAATTATTTTGTGGCTGCAAATTTGACCTGTAGGTTTGCAAAGTTTGCCTCCCATTGAAGGTAATGGGGCCCGCCGCGAACGTTACGGTTCGCGAACTATCGGCCGCATTCGCGAAACGTCCCATCGGAAGTTCGTCCATCACTATTTATTAATTCATGCATCAAGCTTTCCCCCCAAACCTTTACTTGCATCAATCCCATATAGTCAATACTTAAGGACACATCGCAACTGCTCAGATGATGTCAGCTTCCAAAAAGAAACTGACACTCTGAGAGATAGACTCTATGAAAGGGTCTTTCTTCATGCCTTCCTCAATAAGTATTGGCATCTACTAACTATGGGCTTACTACTTGCCCTCTTTGTTCCCATTCTGACAGCTCTTGCCTACAGGAGAGCCACCTCTGTGGATGACAAACTGGTAGACAGTGACTATAAATCATATAAGGGTGATATATGTAAAACCTTGGGAATATTTGCATGTGGTGGATGCTCATACTGTCAGTATATAGATAAACGCATGCATATTGATCTGCCCAATGGACATACATTTCATCCTAAACCCTAAACTGTAAAACTCCTGGCATGACGTACTTACTTACATGTGAATGTGGGTGTTATTACGTTGGGAAAACCATTAATGAATTTTAGAAATGTATATATCACCATTTATTCACCATACGCAAACGAGACCCTGATGTACCCATTGGCCGCCATATGGCATTGGTCCATCCCAAATCTATCCCTAAAATAAACTTCTTGCCACTTGATTGAGTACATTTTCTTTCAAGGGGAGGTGGCTTTACCAAGCACCCCCCCCAAAGTGAATTAAGATGGATATTTAACTTACAGGCCACTTTACCTCCTGGCCTTAATGAGGCATTCAACTTTAGGTCCTTTCTTCCTGGCTTTGTTTCAGGGGTTTGCGAGTTGAATTTATAAAGTTCTACTTCTCCTTATTTCCCTGCTGCTTTCTGAATTTCTTTGAATAACTATCTTTTATACCATCTTGAGCCATGCTTTCATCATTGGGTATATGTCGCACAATCCTAGATGACAATACATGAGGGCTATACAAATATAATTCTAATATTCTAATAGGGTGTTTTACAATCAATTTTCTGTCATTATAGCCCTTTCTATTCTCTTACTCTTTTTGATTATGTAAATTGTATACAGTTACACTATGGGGCTGATTTACAAATGCTTTGCACCATGAGTTGCGGCGCACGCTGATGCGCAACAGCCGTTTTCATATTCACAAAGCATTTGCGCCTGTAACGCAGCGCAATTGCCCATTTACTATCAACATGCTGGCACATGGGAGGCAGTGATCGGTGCACCTCTATAGACACATTATTCAACTCAGAATTAAAAGAAGGTGGAAGTGCCAATATTATGGGGGTGATGTGAGGAAGTATAGTTATAACTATAGTTATAACTGTCCAAGTAACAAATATGCCCAAAATATGGAATGGAAAAGTAACTTTCTGTGAACAAGGCTGCTGCGCCTGCAAATACACTTGGAACTGCGCAAGGTCAATTTATGCACTGCGCATGTGCAAGCGGCATTTGTGCACGTTCAAATGCTTTGTTTCACAAATCTTAGTAAATGTCAAGCCACGTAGATTCATTTGCATAAGTTGAACAGGCGCACCTCTCAACTTTTTTTTTTTCTGGTTCACTTCTATGGGTTTTTTTAAAGGCTATTTGCACACAGGTCATGTTAGCATTAAGAAAAAAAAAAAATTAAGAAAAAAAAATGCGTGGGGGTCCCCCTCAAAATCCATAGCAGACCCTTATCCGAGCACGCAACCTGGCAGGCCGCAGGATAAGAGGGGGGACAAGAGAGTGCCCCCCCTTCTGAACCGTACCAGGCCACATGCCCTCAACATTGGGAGGGTGCTTTGGGGTCCCCCCCAAAGCACCTTGTCCCCGTGTTGATGAGGACAAGGACCTCATCCCCACAACCCTGGCCGGTGGTTGTGGGGGTCTGCAGGCGGGGGGCTTATCGTAATATGGAAGCCCCCTTTAACAAGGGAACCCCCAGATCCCGGCCTCCCCCCTGTGTGAAATGGTAAGGGGGTACAAAAGTACCCCTACCATTTCACCAAAAAAGTGACAAAAGTGTTAAAAATGACAAGAGACAGTTTTAGACAAGTCCTTTATCTTTTTTTTTTTTTTATCTTCTTCTTTCATCTTCTTTCTTCTGGTCTTCTTCCTTCTTCTTTCCTTCATCCTTCAGGATCCCACAAACGAAACGAAATGGTTTCTGTCTGAATTTCAGGCTAAAAAGCAACAAAATGTGAAGGGGAATGATTCTTTTCTATACCCACTGTAGATGGCACACTGATTTAACCACTTCATCTCTGGAAGGTTAAACCCCCTTCATGATCAGGCCATTTTTTTGAGACACGGCACTGCATTACGTTGACTGAAAATTGCACGGTCATGCAATGCTGTATACAAATAAAATTAATGTCCATTTTTTCTAACAAATAGAGCTTTCTTTTGGTGGTATTTGATCACCTCTGTGGTTTTTATTTGCTGTGCTATAGACAAAAAAAGACCAACAATTTAGAAAAAAAAAAAAACATTATTTTTTACTTTCTGCCTTAAAACATATCCAATAAAAAATTTAAAAAAAAAATCAAATTTCGTCATCAATTTAGGCCAATATGTATTCTGCTACATATTTTTGGTAAAAAAAATCCCAATAAGTGTATAATTATTGGTTTGCAAAAGTTATAGCGTCTACAAACCATGGGATATTTTTATGGAATTATTTATTTATTTATACTGGTAATGGCAGTGATCAGCGACTTATATCGGGACTAAGACATTGCTGCAGACAAATCGGACATTGAGTGACACTTTTGACACTTTTTTGAGGGACCAGTAACACTGATAAGTGCTAAAAAAATATGAACTTTCACTGTACTAATGACACTGGCAGGGAAGGGGTTCACATCAGGGGTGATCAAAGGATTAAATGTGTCACTAGGGAGTGCTTTCTAAATGTGTGGGGGATTCTTTACTTGTGAGAAGACAGAGATCTGTGTTCCTGCTCAGCAGAAACACAGGATCTCTGTCTTCCCTTGTCACAGAACGGTGATATGCCTTGTTTACAAGGGAATGATCGGCTGGTCCTAAGGGACATTGGGTCCTCCGGAGCCACTGATTGGATCCTGCTGTATCCAATCACAGTGGGAGGTGGCCGCTGGCAGCGCCCCATTCGTGGTGTAGACCAAGAAGTGTAAAATCACACGCCTGTACGTGATTTCGCACAGAAGAGTCGCCGCCCTGCAGTATATGTATGTGGGGCGGTCGGCGGGAGGTGTTAAACCATTGATGGTACATAGTAACAAACCAGTCACTAATGAGTTCCCATTAAGTCTCCTGGTTTTGGATCTCTCATCTTATTTATTTTGAATCTGTTCTAGAGCATATACATTCTTTTTTTTTTAAATGTTCCTCAATAAACTTTATTGGTTTAAATTATGCTCACTAGGCTGACACATGCAAGTACACTTTTTTTCATGTAGAAAAATACATCAGTCAACTTAAATGAATAACTCAACAATGTAATTTTGCAATTTTTTGCAGTTTTGTTATTCCATTTTCCCTTTTATATATATATATATATATATATATATATATATATATATATATTGTAGACATGTCACTGGAGAAGTGATCGAGGGGGTGTACATCTCACCTAGGTTGCGACATAGTGTGAGATGGTAAATCCAGGATGGATCAGTTTCTCAGCAGCGATATGCTGTTGAGTGGTTAAGTAATTTTGCCGGGCCTGGGTTTATATGGAATGGCAGGTAGGTTTGGTAGAGGGACCTGTCATTCCACATCCCCCGATCCAGTTCTGGGTTTGGGATCAGGTGAGCTTTGATCCTAATTAGCCTGGGAAGGTAAAGGCTCTGCAAGGCCTGCAGGTGATTGCTCCCAGCCAGGGAATGAACAGCCTGTATGTTGAAGGAAGCTGCAAGCACAGACACTGCTGGAGCTAAAACCCACCCTGCGATATCCAGACGAAAAGACGCTGTCTTTATAAATGTCAGATAGGTGAGAAGAACCTGTTAGTAAGCGCCCAGCCGGGCTAGGTCTTTTGTTTATTTTGTTGTACTTAGAAAGCACGGTGTTGCTGTATGTTTTGTTTGCTGGACTGTTTGTACCACGAATAAACGCCAAGATCTGCTTCATATATTCCAAGTCTGCTGTGAACTGTGTCCAAACACACCCTACCCCGGGAAGATCCCTTACAATTGGTGTTCGAATGCGGGCAACAGACGGTTGCTAGGGGCAACGGTGTGGACAGACTTGGCTACAGCTGCTTATGTCCTGGGTGAAAGCTGCATCTAAACTCCAAGAACAGTCCAGCAACATGGAGGAGATGCTGAAGCAGTTTATGCAAGTGAGTTTGCAACAACAGCAGGCTCAGACAGAGGCCAATAAACGACATGAACAGTCCATGGCTGAACAACAGCAGATGATGGCTGCACAACAGCAGGCGCAGACAGAGGCCAATAGACGACATGAACAGTCCATGGCTGCACAACAGCAGATGATGGCTGCACAACAACAACTTCTCGAGCACCTGATAGCAAATCGAGAGGCGCCTGTGGTTGCTAATCCACCCACAGTGGAGGGAGCCGCTCCAGAAAAATTTTTTGGGAGAAGGACTGTGCAGAAAGCGCTGCAAAAGATGACTGCTGAGGACGATGTTGAGGCCTTTCTAACAATATTTGAGCGCGTGGCTGAGCGAGAGAAGTTACCAGCCGCTGAATGGGCAGAGGTAATTGCGCCCTATTTAACAGGTGAACCTCAAAAGGCCTACTATGACCTCAGTGAGCAAGAGGTCAAGGACTATACTCGGCTAAAAGCAGAGATACTTGCCCGACTAGGAGTTACTACTGCGGTCCGTGCCCGGAGGGTACGCAACTGGAGCTACAGTCTGGACCAATCAGCGAGGTCCCAGATGTATGACCTAATCCATTTGGCAAGAAAGTGGTTGGAGCCAGACACTTCTACTCCTGCACAAATCCTAGAGAAGATCGTGATGGATCGCTACCTCCGAGCACTTCCTACTGACCTGCAACGCTGGGTGGGACAAGGTGATCCTAAGGATGCAAACGAACTTGTCAACCTTGTGGAGAGGTTCCAGGCGACTGAGGACTACCTCCGTGATGTTCCTGCAGCATCTTCACCTCCCCGGAGCGCCAGACCTGTGCCGTCAGCTGGTAAGAGACTTCCATCTATTGGGGGAGTGTGGAGGGCTGCTGATGGAGGGATAAGGGCTCAAGTGGTGTCTCAGGGACAAAAGACTGGTGATGGTCCCGGGTGGCTAAGGGGCTCTAAAAAGGACTCCTTGCCAAGGAGACCAGCCCCTATCCAGTGTTGGAGATGCCATGAGGCGGGACACGTGTCTGCCCATTGCCCTCTTACCTCTGAACCCATGGAATGTGACGCTAGCCGGCGCCAGTCGCTATTTGCGGAACCATCTTGTGCTGCAGTTCCTGGACTAGAGACTGAACCGCAAATCTGCAACATCACAATCAATGACTTTCCTGTTAAAGCGTTAATGGACTCAGGAAGCCTCGTAACCTTGGTGCATGCTAGCCTGGTGGCTGGGGACTTAGAGCCTAACAAGCATATGAGTGTTGTGTGCATACATGGTGATACAAAAGTGTACCCTATAGTGCGGGCTAAAGTCGGGACTAAACAAGGCACCGTACAATATGAAGTGGGTGTGGTTAAAAACCTCATGCATGATGTAATATTGGGCCGCGATTTTCCGTTATTCTGGGCTCTCTGGGATCCCCAAAGAAATCCTAACTGACCAAGGTACGCCATTTATGTCGAAAGTAATGAAGGAGTTATGCAAACTATTTAAAATCTCACACATCCGTACCTCTGTATACCACCCCCAGACGGACGGATTGGTGGAGAGATTTAATAAAACTTTGAAACATATGTTGAAGAAAGTGGTGGAAAAAGATGGTCGTGACTGGGATCATTTATTACCCTACCTCATGTTTGCTATTAGGGAAGTGCCCCAAGCGTCCACCGGGTTCTCACCATTCGAGTTGGTCTATGGTCGTCACCCTAGGGGTCTACTGGACATCGCAAAAGAGACATGGGAGAATGAGTCCACCCCATACAAGAGTGTTATTGAACATGTAGCACAAATGCAGGACCGTATAGCCACTGTAATGCCCCTCGTAAGGGAACACCTCCAGAGGGCTCAAGAGGCCCAAAGTAGGATTTACAACCGGTCCGCAAGAATCAGGACATTCAACCCAGGCGATAGGGTCCTTATACTAGTCCCCACTGTTGAGAGTAAATTCTTGGCGAAGTGGCAAGGTCCCTATGAAATTGTTGAAAAGATCAGTGAGGTGAACTACAAGGTGCACCAACCAGGTAGAAGGAAGCCTTTCCAAGTTTATCACATAAACTTGATCAAGCCCTGGAAAGACAGGGAATCCTTGGTGGCGACAAATACTGTTAATAATTTGTCACAACCAATCCCTCCAGTCAAGGTAGGTGATACTCTATCAGTGTCACAGAAACAGGAGGCTCAGGAATTTCTACAGAAAAACAAAAACAAGTTCTCTGACCTCCCAGGGCGTACACACCTCATCCATCATCACATTGAAACTGAGCCTAGAAGCAGAGTAAACCTTAAGCCCTATAGGATACCGGAGGCACGTAGGGAAGCCGTATCTGCCGAGGTAAAACGTATGCTTGCTCTGGGGGTAATTGAGGTGTCCCAGAGTGAATGGTCCAGCCCAATTGTGCTAATCCCAAAGCCCAATGGAACTTGGAGGTTCTGTAACGATTTCAGAAAGTTGAATGAGATCTCCAAGTTCGATGCGTATCCTATGCCCAGGGTAGATGAGTTAATTGAGAAGTTGGGTAACGCCAGGTACATAACCACCCTCGATCTCACAAAGGGCTACTGGCAGATTCCACTGTCTGCTGAGGCTAAAGAGAAAACGGCATTCTCTACCCCTGATGGACTATTCCAGTATGTAGTGATGCCATTCGGGTTACATGGAGCGCCTGCAACCTTCCAGAGGTTGATGGACTTAATTCTGCGACCACATCGTGATTACTCAGCTGCCTACCTCGATGATGTGGTCATTTTTAGCCCTGATTGGGAAAGTCACCTCTGTAAGGTACAGGCCGTGTTGGATGCCATAAGTGATGCGGGGTTGACCATAAATGCCGAGAAGTGTGCTCTAGCCCTAGAAGAGGCCAAATATCTGGGCTACATTATTGGGAGAGGGTTGATTAAGCCACAGCTAAATAAGATTGAGGCAATACAGAATTGGCCTAGACCCCTGACAAGGAAACAGGTTAGAGCTTTCCTGGGTATTACGGGGTATTACCGTAGATTTGTGCCGAACTTTGCCACAGTTGCTGCTCCACTAACTGACTTGACAAAGGGCGGAAAGACAGCAATGGTCACGTGGACCCCAGAGGCCGAGAAGGCTTTCCAAAGCCTTAAGTCTGCCTTGTGCCAACCACCTGTGTTAATCACCCCCGATTTCAGGCGAGAATTTCTGGTCCAGACAGATGCCTCTAACACAGGCTTAGGTGCAGTACTCTCACAAGTAGTGAATGGTGAGGAGCATCCAGTGACGTACTTGAGTAGGAAACTAACCCCGGCCGAGAAAAATTATGCCATTGTGGAGCGAGAATGTTTGGCAGTAAAGTGGGCTCTAGAAGCTTTAAAGTATTACTTGCTAGGCAGGAAATTCAAGTTGGTGACAGACCATGCCCCCCTAACATGGATGAAGTTAAACAAGGAGAGAAATGCAAGAGTGACTAGATGGTTTCTGTCCCTACAAAACTTTAATTTCACTGTGGAACACAGGCCAGGGAAATTACAGGCAAATGCTGACGCATTGTCAAGGGTAAGTTGTCTGTGGGGACAAAAGGCTCAGCCCTCCGGTCTGAAAAAGAGGGGGGGGATATGTAGACATGTCACTGGAGAAGTGATCGAGGGGGTGTACATCTCACCTAGGTTGCGACATAGTGTGAGATGGTAAATCCAGGATGGATCAGTTTCTCAGCAGCGATATGCTGTTGAGTGGTTAAGTAATTTTGCCGGGCCTGGGTTTATATGGAATGGCAGGTAGGTTTGGTAGAGGGACCTGTCATTCCACATCCCCCGATCCAGTTCTGGGTTTGGGATCAGGTGAGCTTTGATCCTAATTAGCCTGGGAAGGTAAAGGCTCTGCAAGGCCTGCAGGTGATTGCTCCCAGCCAGGGAATGAACAGCCTGTATGTTGAAGGAAGCTGCAAGCACAGACACTGCTGGAGCTAAAACCCACCCTGCGATATCCAGACGAAAAGACGCTGTCTTTATAAATGTCAGATAGGTGAGAAGAACCTGTTAGTAAGCGCCCAGCCGGGCTAGGTCTTTTGTTTATTTTGTTGTACTTAGAAAGCACGGTGTTGCTGTATGTTTTGTTTGCTGGACTGTTTGTACCACGAATAAACGCCAAGATCTGCTTCATATATTCCAAGTCTGCTGTGAACTGTGTCCAAACACACCCTACCCCGGGAAGATCCCTTACAATATATATATATATATATATATATATATATATATATATATATATATATATATATATATATATATATATATATGTTGTATAGCAATCTTGATGTTTGTGACCAGCTTTGATGTCTGTGGCTGTTTTTATCCACTTTATTGCTTTCTTGAGCACCTATCACATGACAGCCAATGATGCTCTTATAAACACCCCCTTTTGCTCAGAACTCCCATCCCCATGATTAAGCTCCAAAAGGCGAAGCAAAACACGTTGAGAGCGTGGCTTGGTTGGAGTCCAGGTTGAGGCTGCCATTTATCTTACTTCATGCACATGGGTCTGCTTGGCTTATAGATCTTTTCCTTTGACATTGCTGGAGCTTGAAGCTAGGACGAGCTCCCTATCCTTGCCTGCACTCACAGCGGTCTCATTGGACTTTACCTCCCTACCTAAGTGACACCTAAATTTGGTCTTTTTGGGTCAAAGGCTACAAGGTACTGGGCACTGCTTTGGGGAACCTAGCAATGCATAATTTTTTTTTTTAAATGTGAATTAGGGGTCATCAAAGGAAAACACATCATTCCTTTCAATTACATGCATGGGAGATGTCTTTAAAGAGGAAGTAAACCCTGATGGGTTTACTTCCTCTTTCGTTCCCTGCAAAGGTAAAGCATAATTGACTACTATGCATTGCAATAGTAATAATAGCTTACCAATTTTTAGATGTTTTGGTTGCTTTGATTTTTTAGGCTTTCTTTCTTTTATTTTTACCTGGTGATCTGCCCAGCAAGCTGTTCTCCAGATTTATCATTTACAGGATAGGGATGAGCCAAAAACCCCCCTGTTTGGTTTGCATCCAAAAATTTGTTCGAACATGCAAACACAGTTAAAGTCTATGGGACACGAAAATGAATACTCAAAAGTGCTCATAAGGCTTATATGCATGGTATTGTCATAAAAAGTGTTTGGGGACCTGGGTCCTGCTCCACGGGACATGTATCAATGCAAACAAAAGTTTTAAAAAATGTCAGTTTGTTCGGGAGCAGTCATTTTAATAATGCTTAAAGTGAAACAATAAAAGTGTACTATTCCTTTAAATGTCATACCTGGGCGGTGTTTATAGTATGCCTGTAAAGGGGCGCATGTTTCCCATGTTTAGAACTGTCTGACATGAAAATGATATTTCTAAAGAAAACAAAAATGTAATTTAAAACTACTCGTGGCTATAATGAATTGTCGGTCCGACAATACATATAAAAGTTAATTGATAAAAATGCCATGGAATTTCCCCACAGGAGAACACTGAACCAAAATTACATTTAAAAAAAATGTGTGGGGGTCCCCCTAAATTCCATACCAGGCCCTTCAGGTCTGGTATGGATATTAAGGGGAACCCTGTGCCAAAATGAAAAAATATGGTTTGGGGTCCCCCCAATAATCCATACCAGACCCTTATCCGAGCATGCAACATGGCAGGCCGCAGGAAAAGAGGGGGGGCGAGAGAGCCCCCCAAACTGTACCAGGCCACATGCCCTCAAAATTTGGAGGGTGCTTTGGGGTAGCGCCCCCCCAAAGCACCCCCATGTTGATCGGGAGAAGGGCTTCATCCCCACAACCCTTGCCTGGTGGTTATGGAGGTCTGGGGCAGGGGGCTTATCAGAATATGGAAGCCCTCTTTAACAAGGGGACACCCAGATCCCACCCCCCTTGTGTGAATTGGCAATGGGGTACAAATGTACCCCTACCATTTCACAAAAAAGTGTCAAAAAGGTTCAAAAACACAAGAGAGGATTTTTGACAATTTCTTTATTAATTTCTTCTTCTTTCCGCTTCTTCTTCCATCTTATTTCTTCTTGTTTTCCTTCGGTGTTCTTCTTCTTCCTCCATCTTCTTCTTCATCTTCTTCTTCCTCCGCTCTTCTCGTCTTGCATCTTGCTCCAGCTTCTTCTGCGCTCCGTCCGTGCGATCCGCCTCAGTAGCAGTCTGACATTTTGGTTCTTCTGACACTTCTTATATAACGGAGGGTGGGGCCATCCTTTGACCTCGCCCCCTCTGACGCACGGAGACTTCCCTATGGCTTTCCCTTGTTATGTCAAGGGGGCAGGGTCACCCTGTTTACGTAAACGGGTGACCCCGCCCCCCTCTGACAACATGATCTATCTATCTATTACAGGATAGAGACAAACCATTTACTACTGATGGGGTGCTTCAATGGTCAGCTTTTATTAATTCATGTAAAGTATTAATCCCAAAATGAAAAAAAAAACTTTCACTGTAACTGGTAATAAAGGGTTAGCGTAAGGTTTGAAGGTGTTATGGACAAATGAAGGATGAATGGAATGGCCAAATGAATGTGGAATGAGAGCGTGGTTGTATTGTGTTTAATGAACACACAGGGTATCATTTCGTTGTGTATCTGGAATGTGCACAACAGGTTGTCTCATATTGTGTTTAAACCCATGTTATATAAAATGTTGGGGTTAGTTTGGGATTAAATTAAATTAAAAGAATTGATAAAGGGATTTTGGTAACAGAAGGGTGAAATTTGAAAAAAATGTTTGAAGAGGTTACTGAAATTAAATGACTGGGTTCAAGATACATTGCTGCATATATTGAGTCCATGGGGTACTAAGATGTGATGGGAAGGATTTTTTTGAAATAAGCAATCAGAATGACTACACATGAAGTGTTGATGATGAAATGTTGTTTGAAATGTTGTTTATCCATCAATGTTTTGTTTGTTGCTGATAATCAGACATATTTGCAAAGTCGGGAGACTTCTGAGCCAGAATATGTGTTTGGGTAAAATGTTCTGTCCTAAGTCCCTCGGGTCCACTTGGGTCCCGGGAATCGAAGAAACTAAAGAGGTTTAAGTTTTCTTGAAGTTCTGCTATAATGCTGGATTTGAAAAAATGTTTCATTAAATATATTGAATCTATATAATGAAAACCCTTGCTCAGAAACATTTTCATTCCTGCTTGTTTTACTTATGTTTGAGTCAATTAAGAATATTATTTTTAATACCTTCAGTGGATAAGACCTGAAATGATCAGGTAGATTCTGTGATTACTCATGTCAGATGAGGAGTATCTGCCCCAGCCAGCCTGCATTCACCCACAGCCCTATGCACATGAAGAAATGCCCACCCCAGTCATACCCTACACCCCATTCATGCCCTGCCCTATACCCTATCCGGATGAAGTGATGACTACAGCTTTAACATGGAAATCTTCGTTGTTCATCTTTGTTGATCAAATACCATAGGAGGTGCTCAGATGACTAAAGGCAGACTCCTACTGGAAAATGTTCCTGCGAATGGCACCTCAAGGGGGAGCCAGATGACGCAAACCTGAGGTACAAAATTCCCGTGAGCACCACATGAGAGAGATCCAGATGTGCCAGCCCAAAGTCCCCAGTCTCGCCCAACGCATCAGTTCCAGTCTGTCTGTGGATATCAAGTTCTGTCCTTACAAAGAAGCAGTGTTTTGGGGTAGGGAATTCATGTCTGTACATATGAGTGATCACAGAATTGAACCAAAAGGTTTTGGGAAAAGTTGAGCAGAATGAGAGTTATAATGTGGACATTTCTTTTTCCTTCCTTTTTTTGCGAATTTAATGGACATTCAGAAGCCATCCAAGAGCCTTTTCTTTTTGAGCTTTTCTTTGGGACTATTTTTATTTGGCCTAAAGGCTGTCATGCCCCTCCCACTTTTTTTATGGACTGTAACAACCCTTCCTCCCTTTTGCATTCCATGGACAATTGCTATGCAGCTGAGATTACATGTTTGTTGTTTTCTATTTTTTGCATGCTTAGAAGGTGGTCCGGGTGAGGGTCAGGGGGCATATTGGGATTGTTGTTGTAGTGTGCCCAGGACATGCTCAACCATTTCAGTGTGTATACTGTTTGAAGGGATGCTGGCAAAGGCACTGTATTATATATGTATTGCTTCACATGTCATCTACCAGCCTCTGCGTTCTGGGGGGAGCCTTAAGGTTATATGTGGCCTACCCGATAACACCACTAATAACACACTCATTGGACATAGAGGGGATGTGTATTCAGAGTCTACAGGGACTCCACAATGTTTGACACCTTAGATCATGCCCTGCATCACACTTCATGCATACTTCTGACCCCCATACTGAGATGGCCAAGCTACTTTCACAGCTTGCTCTTGAAGGATTCTCTGAGGGTGCCCAACAGGTCCTTAAGCAGACAACCACTGGCCTTGGGCAATGGCACGTACATTTGTTGTGGAAGAACATGCCATCCATGGATTCTGAACGATTCCAGGGGATGGTGTTACTTGGCTTCATTGGTTCCGATAGCTCATTGGTTCCGATAGAGGTGATTCTCGGGGACAGTGAGGAACGTCACTTTCTCAAGGCTAGTGTTCATCCTGGATGCCCCCTCAAACACCGTTATGCTGGGTCATTGTTTCTGGAAAAGAACATGACCTGGGCATGGTTCCCCTCAGAAACCTAATGGGGTATTGACATGATAAAAAGGCAAAATAATTGCTTGGGCGCCCCCTGGGTAACATGGGGGGTTTTGTTTCAATGCTTGATACTGGATTAGTCCTGGATTAGGGATATTGCTATGTTTGTTGTACTGATTTTGCTTATGGTATTACTTTTATATGCCTGTTTCAAGTTTATTATGTGCATGATTTCCCAAGGTACTTGACCTTCCAACCCAGCTGCAGCTAATAGAATATATCTTAACTTTTACTATGGTCACCTGGATGAGTATGTCACAATGAGAAGAAATAAGTCATGTTCATGATTTGATTTCATGACTTAAAGATGGGATTGTTGTGATATGGCTGAACCGGAGTGACTCCATCTTTATAAGTTCATATAAGATTAACTTGGGTTAATCTGTTAGTTAGTTTAAATTCTGTATTTACAGACTGTGCATATAACACTCCCCATCTCCAGATTAACAATGCTGCTGTCCAAAGATGCCCCAGTACTCCACCAACCAGAGTGGAGGCACTCTAATGGATAAATCAACATGTGAAAACAGGTAAATAGCCTAAAAAAAATAAAACAAATGCATCTACCACATCTAATGATTGGTAAACTGCAATATACTAAATTTTTGGTATTGGGTTTAATACCTGTTAACTCTGTAGGTAGAAAAGTTTTGACTGGAGATATGGCAGATTCTTGGGTGGAGGTTAGAGTCAGTACTCAAGTGGGAGCTTTTGAATCTTGCAAATCAAAGAACAGAGATGGAACATGTGTCCCAGTTTTAAAGGTAAAACAAAATCAAACTGGGAAAAGAACAAGGATTAGTGGGCTTATCTAGGATTTAAGCCAAAGGAATTCTGGAGATAGTGTATGTTCTTATGATCTGTGAAGAATGTGATCAGGTAAGGCAACCTCACTTTTCCATGACTAGCTTAATGAGAAGCAACTCCAAATCTTCAATGCAGTAATTCCTTAGCTTGTGAAAACTTCTTTGAGAAGAAGGTGCAGGGATGCTTATCCTAGCAAGGTGACAGGAAACAAATAGAACCAACTCCTAAAGAAGAAACAGCAATTTTTGTGACAAAGGGCTTGGAAATGTCTGGGCCCAGAAGAGCAGAAATTGAGAGAAAGGCTCGCCTTAAAGTGTGAAAATCTTCCACTGCTTCAGGAGTCAAGTTCTTAAAAATGGCAATCATGCAAGTAAGAAATGTAATTGAGGCAACAAGCAATGAGTAGCTTTTAATGCATTACTAATAGAGGCCATCCTTGGAAAAGATTTAGCTGAGGAAGGTTATTTCTGAAAGCTAGAAGATGCATTTTTCTGCTTTGGCATAGAGCCCATTATTACGAAGACACTGCAGGACTGTGCCTGCATGATGTCTGTGAGTGGCAAGATCTTGAAAAAAAATATTAGTGTATTATCTAGGTAGATGACTGTGCAAACATTAAAGCCCCTTACACATGAGCCAAATGTCCCGTGGATTCTGCGAAAAGGGTATGACCGAAAAAGGTGTGTTGACTGACTCCCCATTGCCTGAAAGCGCTGACCGGAGTGTTCTAGCGGGGGGGGGGGGGGGAGGCAACGATCCATCAGAACACAACAAAATAGCAGGGGTGATCTGCTCTGATCTGCCAGTTTTTTTTGTTTAGCCTGCTGGTTTGAACAAAAAAAAACTAGGAGTGTGTACTAGGATTTAAGTGGTCATGTAGCATGAAATGGGCAAAGTGTTTGAAAACTGCTGGGCACTATAGATTTTCACCCTCTATTATTCAAATCAGGTTGTAGGCATCACATAGATTGACAGGCCCACATAGACAAAAAAGGTAATTTTTAAAAAGTGGCAGATGTTACTGGTCTCTAACTGTGATAACATTCAGCCCATGGTAATTCATTAATTTTCTAAACAAAGAAGAATTTCTGTCCAGTGGGAGAAGAGGACTTATGACTGAATCTTTTTGGAAGGTTTTTGATAATGTATTATAAGATTGTCTTTGTCTTAAAAAGGTTGAGAACATATATAAATATATAATTTTATCTGGAGTCAGTCAATTGTGCCATCACAGAACCTATGAGGTAAAATCTGATCTGCCGTGCGTAATGAGAAAATATCCAAGAAGTCCCATATTGAGCTAACATAAGGGAGGAAACCTCAGAGGATGCCAAAGGAAGTGATTTAACTGGGAGCACCTTGGCAAAACATCTAGTGTGACAGGATAGACCCAAAGCTAGCAGGACAAATCAAACCTCGGTGAATGTTCTTACATTCATGGGAGAAACAAGATAAGCTTAGAAAAGTTTGGGTCAGTATCAGGAAGGAATTGTTCTCCACAGTTATCTTGATGGAATGGATAGGTCCAGATGCCAGAATGGTGCTATCTATCTCTGAAAAGATGTAGGAAGCCAATTAACTCTTCCACTGTGGTGGTGAAGTACAGCTGCACAGAAATAAAGGGATTTCAAGAAAGAGGTTGAGAGTGACAGTCTACTATGCCCACCTCCAGATACACTAGATGTGGTAGTTTTTATATTTTTGTTTTTATTGAGTTTCAAAGAAATTTTATAATACAATAGATCAAAAGGAAATCCATGAAATGCGGCATGAAGAAAAAAATGCAATTGCCTTAGATAGAAACAAAGTAGTATGTTACAGAGCATGTATTACAAGCCAAATGTACAGTAGGTGCAGCCGATATTGTGTTTCCAGCGCGATGGGATAGTGCTGGAAATTTCTGCTGCGAGCTGTGCTTCTCGCGCTCAGCGCCACACGAGATGACGCACATCCATAGGAATGTATTGGGGGCAGCTAGCGGGAGGAGCGACATAGCTAGACACTGGTTCCCGCGACGGGGTTCGTGGGTGTCAATCTCGCTGCTAACAGCAGCGAGATTGACACAATATCGGCAGAACACACTGTAACAATAACAGTAAGTAGAAAAAGTCAGTCAGTAAGAACCGACAATAAATCTGAACATATGTAAAGTGCAGGGGCCTATAATCAAGTTATACACACCAAAGGTACAATAGAGCATTCAGCAAGAGATAAGATGGCCTAAATTGGTAGAAGTTAAAGGTAGCTAGTCACTATATTCAGACTGGTCTCAGATTTCCCAAATTCTACTAAACTGCGAAACGGTATCATTGACAGTAGCAGTTAGAAATTCCCTTCTCTGCATTTTAGCTATAGGGTGTAGAAATTGAAAACAGGAGGGTGGGTAAGTAGACAGCCAGCCCAAAGGAATGGCTTTTTTGGTGGTCCGAAGAATCCAGGCATTTAACAAGTTTAGCATTGCTGGAGAAGGGAAGGTCCTATAAGTAATAGACAGGATCCATCTGAAAGGACATGTAAAATATGCTTTGAAGTAACATCACATCATTCCAGAAAGATCATATTGGGAGCATTGGCAGAAGATATGGTAATGAGAACATTTATATTTTAGAAAGCAGTCTTTCTCTGCACCATGCATCTGGTTGTTTTAAAAACAGAAGTCCAAATCCTATCCCAGAGTGGCAGAGGAATTTGCCACTAAAGGAGGTGTGCCCACTTACGCATATAGAAGTGAGTTTCTTCTGTAAGAGGGGTTGCTTCATGATGGATTCTATATATAGAAGAAAGCAAATGTAACTGATAGGGGCCTTGAGCACACACATATTCAAATGTAGTGGGTCTATCTAAAGTAAAGGATGCAGACATGGAGTGGAATTATTATTATTTTTTTTAATTTAAATTCACTCTACTCACCTGACAGGGCCTTAGGGACACTATCTCCATTATACGATAGATAGATAGATAGATAGATAGATAGATAGATAGATAGATAGATAGATAGATAGATAGACACACATACATACATTTTAACACTCTTACATACAAATAGTTTGAATGATGTATGGCTTCTTAAGGATCTTTCATGGCCACCTTTAGTAGAACATTCTTTGGTTCACTTAAGCCCCATACACACTATCAGATTGTCTGCTGAGTTTTTCCTTCAGATTTACCAAAACCATGTAGTAGAAGGGCCTGCCTGATTGCATACACATTGAAACATCCTAAGGTTTGACCTCATATTATATGGTTTTGGTAAATCTGAAGGAAAAACTCAGCAGACAATCTGATAGTGTGTACGGGGCTTTAGTAACTCTAGTTGTATAATTTACTACTGTTATGATGTTTGATTATTTGAAATTACCTCAATCCTTTCAAACCCACTACACTTCACCCAAGGGTCCAGCTCTACTCCTTAAATACACGAGGGCTTAACACACCTGAGAAGCGCTCCAAACTCTTATTATCTTTAGACAAATATAAAGCGGATGTAATCTTCCTCCAAGAAGCTCATTTCAGATCAGATGCCATTTCTAAACTCTATAACCATAATTTCCCTACAGTCTTCTATGCCTCCAACTCTGTTTCCAAATCGACCATTAAACACCAGCCAATGGGATGGGGTATGAGCGGGCCACTACATTTATGTGGCCCCGCCCCCTCTCGGAAGCAGCTGAAATATTGGCTACATTTCTCTGGCTCCGCCATCCCTCTGAAGCAGCCCAATCATTGGATGTTGTTTATAGCGCTTGGTCCCGCCCACCCTCAACATCACAGCTGAGTTGTAAGTCATCACACAAGTCACAGTGTCGGGGGTGGGCAGGACCAAGCGCCAACACCAGCCAATGAATGACTGGTGTTGACTGATGACAACCGACATCACCGCTGACTTTTAACAGCGGGTCTTTCTCCCTCCATGCAGTGTCATTAGCTGACAGTTTCATACACTGAACAGCTCTGTCAATTCTCACAATCTCCTGAATGTGAAACTCCCCTTCTCCCCTATCTGTGCCACCCAATGCTGCCCATCAATGCCAACCAATGCTGCCAAACAGTGCCAACCAGTACTGCCTATCCAAGCCAGTACTGTTTATCAGTGCCAACCAATTCTGTCTATCAGTGCCAGTGCTGCTTATCAGTGCCAACCAATGCTGCCTATCAGTGCCAGTGCTGCTTATCAGTGCCAACCAATGCTGCCTATCAGTGCCAGTGCTGCTTATCATTGCCAACCAATGCTGCCTATCAGTGCCAATTAGTGCCAGTCAGTGATGCCTATCAGTGCCAACCAATGCTGTAAATCAGTGCCAACCAATGCAGTCAATAAGTGCCAACCAATGCTGCCTATCAATGTCCATCAGTGCTGCCTATTAGTGCCAATCAGTGCCCATAAGTTCTGCCCATCAGTGCTGCCAATAAGTGCCCATCAGTGCTGCATATCAGTGTCCATCAGTGCTGCCTATCATTGCCAATCAGTGCTGACAATTAGTGCCCATCAGTGCTGTCTATCAGTGCTACCTATCAGTGCCAATCAGTGCTGCCAGTCAGTGCCCATCAGTGCTGCCTATAAGTGCCCATCAGTGCAGCCTATCAGTGCCCATCAGTATCCATCAGTGCTTCCAATCAGTGCTGCCTATCAGTGCCAATCAGTGCTGCCAATCAGTGCTGCGAATCAGAGCCTATCAGTGCCCATAAGTGCTACCAATCAGAGCCCATCAGTGATGCATATCAGTGCCCATCAGTGCCACTATTCAGTGCCAATCTGTACTGACAATCAGTGCTGCCGATCAGTGCCATCTATCAGTGGCAATCAGTGCTGCCTATCAGTGCCACCCATCAGTGCACATCAGTGCTACCAATTAGTGCCCATCAACGCTGCCAATCAGTGCAGCCTATTAGTGCCCATCAGTGCTTCCTATCAGTGCCCTTCAGTGCTGCCTTAGCAGGTATGGTGGAAACCCCTCTCCAGATAATTGCAATATAAATTACCTTCAATTGCAACAACTTTTTAGTTGGGAGGTTCACACCATTATAGCACTTTGGAATTTTTTTTTTTAGACTGTTACACTTAATTGTACATGTTTTAGTTACGGTTATAATGTGAATTATTGCACTTGAAGTTAATTTTCCACCACCTCTGCTAAGTCCATGTCTTTATGGACCTTGCTTTGTGCACTGGTGAGCAGTCATGTTGGAAGAGGAAGGGGCCATCCCCAAACTGTTCACACAAAGTTGGGAGCATGAATTGTCCAAAATGTCTTGGTATGCTGACGCCTTAAGAGTTCCCTTCATTGGAACTAATTGAAACTAAGGGACCAAGCCCAACCTCCAAAAAACAACCCCACACCATAATCCCGCCTGCACCAAATTATTTGGACCAGTGCACAAAGGAAGGTCCATAAAGACATGAATGAGCGAGTTTAGGGTGGAGGAACTTGACTGATCTGCACAGAGTTCTGACTTCAACCCGATAGAACAACTTTGGGATGAATTCGAGTGGAGACTGCAAGCCAGGCCTTCTTGTCCAAAATCAGCGCCTGACCTCACAAATGCCCTTTTGGAAAAATGGTCAAACATTCCCATAGACACTAAACTTTGTGGACGGCCTTCCCAAAAGAGTTGAAGCTTTTATAGCTGCAAAGGGTGGGTCAACTCAGTATTGAACCCTATGGACTAAGACTGAGATGGCATTAAAGTTCATGTGCGTGTAAATGCAGATGTCCCAATACGTTTGAATATATATATATTGTGAGGGGTTAGCTCGGCAGCGGGTGTGTGTGACCCCCTGGATGGGTTCACAACACAAAGTCAGGCACAGCAGACAGCGGTGTAGGTTCAAAAAACAAAAGATCCAGTTTATTTATGCTCCATGCAGTGATACACATAACAGCCAAACAAAATAAAACAAGAAAATAAATCCTGGTCAGCTTGACCTCTAACTACACACATAGACTCCCTGTCTAACAACTGGGTACAGCCTTGTGCTGTACCAGTCCCTGCCTATTGTAAAGGTTTTGCCACACAGGCGTTAACTCACCGCACAGTACAGGTGACACACTCCCCAGTCTATACAACACAAAACTGGTTCCAGGATGGAGCATCTCCCTATGCATGCTGGGGTTTTTTGTAGAGGTCTTAATGAGCCCACTTACTACAGCTGGGCTCATTAACTCTTCCCCTCTAATTGTAAAAGTCTGCATAAAGCCTGAATCTAGGACACACATATTTCCCATCCTGGATACAACCAGGTGATTTTACCTGCGTGCTGCCACAATATATATATATATATATATATATATATATATATATATATATATGTATATATATATATATATATACATACATATACACACGTATGTGTGCTTGAGCTTGAGCTTTGAGCAATAGGCTGCGCATGCCTATGATCAAAGGCCTTGCTCTCCGCAGCACTTGTAGTCTTTCATTATTCTGTCCACCATGAAAACGCTTTTCTCTGGTCTTCCTATGGATCAAATTGAAGACAGCCTGTGGAGTGGAAAACAAAACGTATTATCTGTTCCTTTTAATAATACATAAACAGTAGATACCGGCCCTTCAGCTTCAAACTCTCCTCTAACTGGCTTCTTGACCAACATTTTGCCATCTGCCTATATCCACTTCTCACTCTCCCAAAGAACATCAATAGGGAGGAGATTCAATTATTTCCCAGAAGATCACTGCTGTTTATTTTGGAAGGCTTGATGTTATGTAGCCTCACTTTCCACTCTTGCTGAGAAGTATCCACTAACCACTCAAAGTCCCAGCCACTGTCTTGAAGCTCATCTGCCAATGCAAATATAACTTCAAACCTTCCTGCCAGATTCTCTCTCATTCCTAGATAGGCTTCAGCTTCAGATACGTCACTCTTGGTTTCTATGTCATGGGAAGCAGTAACAAGGTATCTGTTAAGCCCTGCTCTTTCAAGAACTTTACATAAATACTAAACTATGCACTTCAGCTGTGGAATCTGTGCCCCAGCCCATACCACCCTCTCATATGGTATTATTCCCAAATAAGCTGCGCTATACTGATCCGATAAATGCTATGTGAAGCAAATGAGTGAATAAATAAAGCATGAAATCAAAAAATATTAACAAAGTGCAGACAGGGAAATGCATATACTAATGTTCAAATATTAGTCCATCATCCCATCAACAAAAAACGTTTTGCTTGTAATCTCCAACGTGTTTTAAACACACCACACCGATATAGGAAAAGTGTCATCAGAGTTTGCAAGAAAAAAGAGGACTTCCACCACCAACACTACTGCCGCTTACCAGCTACACTGATCCCATCTCAGAGACCAGATATCGCCAAATCAAAAACGCTTCCTCTGAGTCAGGACTGCATGGAGGGTGTATCCTCTTTAAGCGCTTGGTTCAAATGGTTAGAAGAATCCTACGGCCACACCGCTTATTCCAATGGTTAGAAAAATCCTACGGCCACACCGCTCATTGCCCAGCACATATAATAACGAAAGGAATCGCCATAGTGTCATATAGTCACGAAATTTAATATAATAAAAAAGATTGCACTTACATCAAGTAGAAAAAACTTTGCTTTGTAAAACAAACAAATTCGCCGGCCGGCTTAGTAACGCTGCCCGTCGCTTCCGGGTCCAGCGTAGATCGCGGTGACGTCAGTACGTCGCTCCTCCCTACGCCGTTTCATTATAGGTAACGTCTTCCAGGGGCAGACGTTACCTATAAAGAAACGGCGTAGGGAGGAGCGACGTACTGACGTCACCGCGATCTACGCTGGACCAGGAAGCGACGGGCAGCGTTACTAAGCCGGCCGGCGAATTTGTTTGTTTTACAAAGCAACGTTTTTTCTACTTGATGTAAGTGCAATCTTTTTTATTATAATAAATTTCGTGACTATATCACACTATGGCGATTCCTTTCGTTATTATATGTGCTGGGCAATGAGCGGTGTGGCCGTAGGATTTTTCTAACCATTGGAATAAGCGGTGTGGCCGTAGGATTCTTCTAACCATTTGAACCAAGCGCTTAAAGAGGATACACCCTCCATGCAGTCCTGACTCAGAGGAAGCGTTTTTGATTTGGCGATATCTGGTCTCTGAGATGGGATCAGTGTAGCTGGTAAGCGGCAGTAGTGTTGGTGGTGGAAGTCCTCTTTTTTCTTGCAAACTCTGATGACACTTTTCCTATATCGGTGTGGTGTGTTTAAAACACGTTGGAGATTACAAGCAAAACGTTTTTTGTTGATGGGATGATGGACTAATATTTGAACATTAGTATATGCATTTCCCTGTCTGCACTTTGTTAATATTTTTTGATTTCATGCTTTATTTATTCACTCATTTGCTTCACATAGCATTTATCGGATCAGTATAGCGCAGCTTATTTGGGAATAATTATTTGAATTGTGGGTATCTCACGGTTAAAGCTGCTGCTGCGTTTATAATTCACAATTTTTTTATTTTTTTTTGTTTCATTACTTCACATTAAGTTTACATAGGAACAGCGCTGTATTTTTTAGGTTTTTACTCTCATATGGTATGCTTTTTGATATTGGAATAAAATTTAACAACATGACTGCTTGTGTGAGGACCCGTAGTATCTTTCAATCAAACCAGCTGCCTGTGGACGGTATGGGATGTGGCACAACCAGTACACTTCAGAATTTTTGGCCCACTGCTTTACTGTTGATCCTGTGAAGTGTGAGCCGTTATCACTTTGGACTTGTTTGGGACAATCATAAGCAAAGACAAGTTTCTGGAGCAGTTGAAGTGTTGCAGCTTGATCTGCATGTTTGCAAGGATGAACAAGCAAAAGTCCTGAGTATGTGTCCACTGCAGTGCAACAATATCTCAGTCCATTGTTTCTCCGGGGCTGGGGACTGATAAAGTCAATCTGTCAGATCTCTGCAGGCCTCTCATCCCTCCTAATCGACCCAGCGGAGTACTTTTACAATAGCAATTGTTGCACTTATCCACGCGTGTCATGTCCATGGATATAGGCAATCTTGCTTGTGGGCCCAGTTGGCCAAGTTCATCAAGACCAGATCAATTGACACAACTGCCTTCACTTTGGCGAGTTCATTTGCAACTCTGTTATAATTCTCAAAGTCTGGAACTAGGGGCACATGTGTATCAACATGCCCCACTTTTATGACACGGGAGTGAGTTTCCTTCCAGACGTAGTCCCAGACTTCCTTGCCTCTACACACCACCTTTCCATGAATCATCCATTCATTGTACTTCCACTTGGGCATCCAAGTTGTCAGTCCTTTAAAGACTGCCCAGCTGTCAATGTAGATAGGGATATGGGAAGAAGGATCCTCCTGAAGAGTCTTCACTACAGCTTTCAACTCTGCGCACTGACTGGACCCTCTGATTCCGGTCTCTTGCAGGACTGTGTCTGTACTTGGGTTGTAGGCTGCTGCTGTCCATTTACACTCAGATAAGACAACTATGGCTGAACCATCAGTGAACCACATTGACTTCTTCATGTCTTCTGACAGAGCCTCAAAGGGTGGAGCCTCTTGAATGGGGGATAACTGCAGCACAGGAATTTCTTCTTCTGGCTGGGTACTGGTAAAAGTAACAAGCCCTACCAACTGCAATACCCCCTCTTTTTTGAAAGTACCTCTTCCATTTCATCAGTGTCTGGTTCTGGGTTACAGCTGCCCTAGTGGTCAGTCCATTATATATCCCCCATCCTGCTATTGGCAGTGCAGTATGGATGGTGACTGTGTCCTTTCCTGTAATGGTCTCCACATGTTGAAGTGCTGTGTAGGCCCCAAACAGATACTTCTCTTGGGGCGTGTATCTCTTCTGTGCCCTTGTCAGTTGCTTGGACCAAAGTCCAATAGGTAAGAGCATTACCTATTGGTCCTTTATTTTCATTTAGCTGCCACAGACTCCACGATATGCCACAGACTCCAAGATATGGTACCATGCTGCTCCACTACATCCAGCTGAAATGTTACGCCTTGTCTCACGGGTCCCAATCCCTGAAGCTACAAAATGGCGTATTGGAATGCAGTCTGCTGCTCTGAACCCCATGAGAACTCAATCTTTTTTCTGGTAACATTGTGCATAGGCCTCAGAATCAGTCCAAGATGTGGGATGAACAATCTCCAGAATCCCACAACTTCAATGAATGTCTTTGCCTCCTCTTAGTAGAGGGGGCAGCAGCGACTGGATAGTTTGCACAACTGTCTCTGAAATTTTCCTCTGCGGTCCAGTCCCCATTATTCCCAGGAATTTCACCTCTGCGGCACGTCCTTGGACTTTGTCTTTATTGATGGCCCACCCTCTGTTCTCTATGTGCTGTATCAGCAGGTGCTGGTCTATCTCATCTTTAGGTACTCCTGCCTTTAATAGGTCCACCCACATTTCTTTCCTAGAAATAACTAGCCTGTTTTTTTCTTCACCTCCTGTCTTCTCTCCCACATTCCCTTTCTTCTCTGTAAAAGTTATTTTCTGCTTTTATTCTTCCTGTCTGGCCTTAACCTTATCTACTGCCCTGACAGGTTTTGTTTTAGTCTCCTCTAACTCCCCCAAATGGCTTAAAAGATTAGTGGCTTCATGAATCTTGCTGTTTAATGTCAGGCCTCCCAGCAAGGACAATAAAGGAGCCCTGAGATTAGCAGATGTAAAGGGTTCCATATCTGGACCCATCCATTCTGGAAATGTATTTAATCCCGTCATGCAACCCATCACACGTAACCTGGAAATACCCTCTTCTATTGTTCTCCAGGAGTAAGTATTTTCCAGGTCACTAGGACTAGCGTATATTCGGACTATTCCATCTCTCACAAGGTCTAAAAGTGAAAAATTCACACTAAACTCTCAGGCTTTTCGCATTGCCTGATGCAATTGTTGGTCACTCTCAAAGCCACTGCTTCCTTACCTGACAAAACAACACTATCCACCCCTTCATCCCACAAGTGTAGGAGCCAACTCAATATGGGCTCTCCAGACCTTTGTATTGTTTTTCCAGCTCGTGGAGTTCAGTTTGTGTAAACTCCGTACTTCTTCAAATTCAACATCTCTAAGGTTGCGATAATGTACCTTCCCATCTGCCATATCCCCTCTATCATATTGCCATTTCCTATGCTTAGTAATGAGAGGTCTGGCATATTTTGTTCTTTCCCACTAGCAGATTATCATCTGAAATATCAAACTCTATCTCCTCATCCTCACTATCATTTGAGGAGAGCACATCCTCACAATCACAGTTTTGGGATGTGACAATGGCACATACCGTTGCTTTACTAACAGGTTTATGGCCCTTCCTTTACCTTAAAGAGGAAGTAAACCCTGATGGGTTTACTTCCTCTTTAATTCCCTGCAAAGGCAAAGCATAATGGACTACTATGCATCGCATAGTAGTCCATTATGTGTCACTTACCTGACACAGGAGCCAGCGATGTCACCGCTGTCCCCTGTAGTCCGGTGCATCCATCTTCTCGGTGGGGTCTCGCTGCTCTGCCGCTGTCATTCTGCGAAGCCGCGATGACGTCACTCCCGCGCATGCACACGGGAGCCAACACGCGCGGAATCTTCATCATTGACATTGCCGTGCTCAGTGCACCTGCGCACTGCTGTCTACGGCGCATGCCTGTCTTCGGGCAAATATCTCCTAAACCGTATAGGTTTAGGAGATATTTCTTGGACCTACAGGTAAGCCTTAATCTAGGCTTACCTGTAGGTCAAAGAGGATTGTAAGGGTTTACAACCACTTTAAGGCATTAATTGATTTGGTCATAAGGGTTGCACACCACTCTTGCAAATCATCAGCCTGACTAGTGGTTGAATGTACACACTCTGAAGCAACTGCTAGTTGGTCTTTTAATACCCTAACTTCTGCCTCGGCCTTCTCCCTTCTATGTGATTCAGTATAAATAGCATTAAGGAAGTACCAACCCACTCTGGACACTGTCCTCTTCTCTGCTTTACTTAAATCCAACCCCTTAAGGTTAAAATCTACAAAATGATCTGAAACTTTATCACCCCAAGTCTTATTCAAGGGAGAAGCATACTTTACAAATCTTTAGTAAGAGGCTCCCACTCATTGTCTCTGGCCCAGATAGGTAAGCTGCACACTTACTTCTGGCCACCAAAATCCTCTGCAGCCTTGCTTTTCCTAAACAGCTTATGCAGCATTTTTACCTAGCACAAACTACACAACACACCACAGAAAAAAACAGGTCTGCTTCAGTGGAATTATAGCACAGATCCCGGCTGAGCCCCCAATGTTTTTCTTGTGTTTATCTTGCAAGGTTACTTTGTGGTATAAGCAAGGAAGCTGAGACCTCTGCAGTGTGTAAATGTGCTTTTACTATAAAAACATGCTCTACATACAAAACTATTACAAAATTAGGAATACAATACAAGACTGACAGATATCTATAACAAGAAAAATGCCTAGCAAATAAACAGCCTATGGTCTGTAACAGTAGAAATACACTTAAAAGTTACATAACTCTGGTTACAGTGTTCGTGATCTACAAGGACAACGAGGACTGAGTTGATAGTTATTGGAGAATCAGGGGAAAGCATCTTTTTTCTTCAATGGCTGGTTACAGATGAGTCTTTTGATGTTAAAGAATGATGAGACCTCCTAACTTATGCCTGAAACCCCCTTTTATGTGTCAGGCTGTTTACCATAGTTACCAAACAACAGAAAACATACTTGTTTACTGTAGCTGTAGAGACAATGGACTGCTGAAACTGTCAACAGTTCCCATTGTTTAGGACAGCCTACGTATTTGTTACCAAAACATTTGTTGATCTGCGATTTATAATGGGTGGCTAGAAAAATTGTTTCTTGCTGAATTATAGTGGAAGTGTACAATAATGTCCCTAGGCCTTGCATCAGTAGGTGGTTTTGAGCCCAGAGATCTGTGAGCACGATTTAAGTGCCAGACAATGTCAGCTTTGTTAGGAGCAAGGGTGTCAGAGAGGCCCAAGAGGTAGGGATGGAGATTGTTGCCACCAATAGAATCTGGAACCCCCAGTATATGCAGATGTTGTCACCTCTCTATGTTCTCCAGATCTTCCTGCTGCAGTTGAAGTTTAAACAGTGTGTTTTAAAGCAGAATTCTCCTCTTCCAGGGCCTGTACATATTGCACTAAGTCATAAAATTTTGTCTCCAGGGTATCTGTGCATTCACCAACCTGGGCAATTTCCTCATGAAGTTCCTGGGAGATCTTTCTCACATTTAAAGTGATGTTGCAAGTCAGTTGATGTGAAAAAGCCTGATATTTTTCATCCAGCAGCTATGGGGTTAATGTATATTGTGTGGCTGGTAAAGTTTCCTCAGGTGGTGCAATCATGGCACTCTCAGCACCCAGGAGAGGGCCCATGGAGGATCATACTGGGTAAGCGAGGCCGGGATTGTAGCCTAGAGAGAAAGCAATCCTTGCCTGGCTGTGTCTTTGGCTCTGGTGGGGGGGCGTGGAAGTGTTTTTTTGCTTGCCAAACTTGCCCATGGGATGCCTGTGAATGTCAGCAAAAAATAGTGGTTTACCTCGATACGATGTGAGGACTGGGGCCAAGCTCTTCCTCCAGAGGGAAGATATGAGCAGCCCAGCTTCACATGTTTTTCTCAGGGTGGTAAATTATAGATCTTAGGCAGTTCAATGGGCCACTGGAAGGCAGAATCCACGTAAGGAGTAAAGGCCTTAAGCTGGCAAGCATTCTCTTTGGCATGCTCTTGAAAGTGGATGTAAATTTGAATAGCCAGAGGGACAAGGTCTTCAAAGGTGATAGAAATCTCTCAGCCAACCAATTCATCGCTGATGCATTCTGCCAGTCCCAAACCTTGATAAAAGGTTGCCATAAAGGCTTTTTTGTTTTAGGACAACTTTGTTGTGAAAATGTGAAACTGGATGGCATACAGCCCCACCTTCTTCCAGATTAAAGACGCCAAGGTTAAGCTTCTCCAGAAAGCAGGGTGCAGTCTGTTTGGAAATTCTAAAAATTATATTTTGGCTTTAGATATACAGTAAATTAAAGCATTCCCAAACTGTGAAAAAAAAAAAACTTAAGTCCTATTTTCATCACTGCATGTTACACTGCATATACTGTAACTTTGGATGCCTGCATGTCAAGTCCCTGTTTCTCATTCCAGAGTGTGCAAAGGACACGCTGGGAGCTTAATAATAAAAGGGACTTAGCATGCCAACACTTATATTGTAGGTGCCTGCAGGTTTGACTACTGAAAGTGTACATATGTAGGGGATATTGGGCCAACTGTGGACATGCACTTTAGCAGCTTTGTTGCTTTTATGGAATTTTTTTGTGTACTTTTTAATAAAAAAAAATTCATTATTGGTGTTTGATTTCAGTGGTGCCTCAAAAATCCTAGTCTGCTTTTTTCTTTTTATCAATACAATATACTGTAACTATCAGGGATGTGGTACCTGGGCATTTCTGACACTTTATATTGATTCAATCTTCTCCTTGTATTTACATCAGTTTCCTCCATGAAAGCATACTGGTAGGTTAACTGACTATCCTCCATGAACACTGTCTTGCCTGTGCTGATAAATTAAGATAATTGGGTGTCAAGGCAGTAGCACAGCCCTTTACAATCTAAACATTTCTACAAAAATCCCAAATGATCAAACTGATGTTCTCAATAGCAGATGAAGGACCTACTAGTACAGATCATTGGTAGTTGCTATACTAATTTACTGTAAAAATCTACATAAAAATAGCTCATGTAGTGAAAATGCATTCATTATTTACACTTGAAAAAAAATGCAAAATTGAGATGAAATTGAATTGTGTTGGTCAAGTGTGGTGTGTTCTTTTTATCTCTTGTGACTGTCCACCATTAAGACAGTTATTTTCTTCTTATTATCAGCATGCAGGAAGAGGGAACATTGAAAAAAGATCAGTACTTAGAGCACAATTATAGAAGTGAAAGGTAACTGTCAACAGAGGGATCTGGGTGACAAAGGCAGCATTTTGCTTTTCTGCAAATGATGTTCAGCTTGTCATTTCCACTCAATGTGTTTCTCTGAGATTATATTTTAAAGCATTTGCGGGCACATTTTAAAAATAGAATATTGTATAGCAAAGGAATTACTTGATGATAATGTTGTATTTCCAATGGAAGCCATACAATAACCAAACCAAAGTATATTCAAAAAATATAGTCTAAAGATATGGATAGACTATGACATAAACTATGACTTACTCATCAGAAGTTCTAAATCCAATCTCAGTGGTAGTTGAACGTGTGTGTACTGGATGTAAAAAAAGATCTTCATCCAAAGTCTTTTGCCATGTTTGTAGTATGTATTTTATTGTATCAATAGGTGAATGGTTTTTAAATTGTTTCTCCTTTATACTCCAGGTTTCATAGCTTCAAATGTAAATCCAAAGAATCCATTACATTTATGAAATATCTTCACAAAATACATCCCAACCACCATTTATCATGGTACAGAAATAGTAAAAAATGTTTGAAAAAGTTATGAAAATATTAAAGCATTTCTATTGAGTTAAAATGCCAGTGTTATGGTTCCAATACTGCATTTAAATGTACAGATGCATGAAAAGTCTATTATAGCAATTATTTATTGCCATCCATAGCAACCAAAATGATTTCATCCTGTCATTTCTGCATTTTTCATTTTAGCATGCTTTTCATGCAACAGCACCAAAGTATTGAAAATACAACTTAAAGTGGGAGTTGACCCCCTTTGTTGTTTTGTGCCTATAAGTAAGCCTATAATAAGTTTAAGAGATATTCACTAACGAGAGTGACATTATCACGGCCTGCAAACCCGGAAGGAAGACCAGGTGAAGATTAATTTCCTGTCATTGGTGACAGGACTCTGCTAGAAGAATCTGTTTCACGGGTAAGTCTGTTATAATGTAGTATGTGAGGCATACTAGCACATTATGATGCTACCCCGTGGGGAGGCCCCGTTTTTTTTTTTAAACATGGTTTATCACCACTCTAAAGCAGAACTAAAGCCTCCACTATGGCACCATGACATCTGCAATCTACCTACTAGGTGCTGGCATCTTGCTCAGTCTTCTACTGGGTTTTGGTGTCTCTGGCCATCTTAATTGGCCAGTCCAGGGTGAAGTAACTCCCACATATGAGCATAGAAGTTACTACATTCTGGCACCAAAGAATGTTGAGATTGTAAAGTGATGTAGTGGTTAGCACTCTCACCTAGCAGTAAAAAGGGTCGCTGGTTCAAATCCCAACCATGACACTACCTGCCTGGAGGTTTCATGTTCTCCCTGTGCCTGCATGGGTTTCCTCCAGGTACTTTGGTTTCCTCCTACATTCCAAAGACATGCAGGTAGGTTAATTGGCTTCTGTCCAAAATTGGCCCTAGTATATGAATGGGACCTTGGATTGTGGGCTCCTTGAGGGTAGGGACTGATGTGAGTGTGAAATGTACCAGGATAGGGACAATTGTAGACACTCACTCAGGTTGAACTGGATGGACTGGTGTCTTTATTCAACCTTACTAACTATGTAACTATATCGGCGCCATGGTCCTACACCCACTGGGCAGCTTCCGTGGTTGCGCTGTCACCCAGTGGCACTGTAGTTTTTTATCTTGGATGTACGGGAGTCTACTGTGCATGTGTACTCCCATTGGCAGCTGATGCCCTGACTTTGGTGAACCAATCCATCCTTGCATGGCGTTGGGGGTGGAGCAGACCGGACCCCTTCGGGGATAAAAGTCAGGGGTGAGACATAGCTGAGATCACTTCCTTCACTCACCAATACTATGCACACCACAGAGATTTCTATTGCTGTTCAGCTGTTTGTATATCAAGGTAAATACACTCTACCCACTCTAGCACTCACCCGGTGCTTCATCTTCATTCCTTGCACTTTTTCTGTTTTATTTAAAACACCGTTTTTCACACAACCTTTTTCCTCCTTTCTTACTATAGGGGTTGATTTCCCAAATACACACATCATTTTAGGATTTACTTTCTTATCCATGGTCTCTATGTCTGCTCCATTTTTGAAACGGTTTAGTTCACATATGTTTCTATATAAATAATTGTACAACTTTTGTCTACTCTGCTTATTTAGTAAATATCAAAAGAATGGAGATTTAACGTACTAAACTGCTATTTACCAGCCAACATCCCAAATTTGTAAAAGGGTGGGACTTTAAAGGCATGGATTATCAGACATATGGTATAATAAAAATAAAATAATTTTATTTAGACAGTATATCAAAAAATACTGCGAAACAAATCAAAATTGATACATACATATATATAGAAAGAATAAATATCACGGAACGCATGTGCGATCACCCCCAGTGGCCACTCACCATGCAGAGAAGGAGAAAGATGTAACACTTCACCTATGCTGCAAACAGCGACTGCACAACCAAATGGCAAGCATGTTGACAGCAACATGGGAGGGGAGGAGAATCGTGTAACAAAGAGCCGAATGAGCAGACATAAAGTAATCACGTGGACAATAAAAAGTTATTATAGGAGAAAAAAAAAACCCTGTGGGACAGACCGAATATTCCAAGGCAAATATTGGGCCATGGGAAAGCATATAGGGGGGCTAGACGTCTATATACAAAATTACTCATTTCCCTATGCCTCCAGATACAAATCGCTCCAGGAAAGGCCTGTAAGTGGCTGCTTTATTAAGTCCCGGAAAGGTTGTAGCCTGGAGCATGAAGATCCATTTTAATTCTCTTTGTAATTTTGATTTGTTTCACAGTATTTTTTCATATATTGTCTAAATACAATTATTTTATTTTTATTATACCATATGTATGATAATCCATGCCTTTAAAGTTCCACCCTTATGGGGAAAACTGTGTATTTTCTGCTTATTTAATAAGGCTTGACATATATACTTATGTTAGACTATACAGTACATGCTCTCATACAAAAATATTATTACATTATATAACTTGATTTTCATCTTACTAAATTTGGCAAATCATTGAGACATATACATCTATGTTTACAGCTATCTATCAAGTTACATACTGAGACAATTTCTAACTTTCTGCTAAAAATCCAATAAAAAAATGGAAACAAATTGAATTTCTTCATCAATTTAGAACAATATGTATTCTGTTACATATTTTTGTTAAAATAAAAAATCCCAATAAGCATATATTGATTGGTTTGCACAAAAGTTATAGCGTCTACAAACTATGGGATTTTATTTTTATTTTTTTATTAGTAATGGCAGCAGTCGGAGACTTATAGTGGGATTGCGATACTGCAGCAGACATTCTGACACTAGCTGACACTTTTGACACTTTATGGGAACCAGTGACACTAATACAGTAATCAGTGCTAAAAATATGCACTGTCGCTGTACTAATAACACTGGCTGGGAAGGGGTTAAACATCAGGGTCAATCAAAGGGTTAACTGTATGCCTAGCCAGTGTTTTACTATACTATGGGAAGTGCTTTTATTGGAGGAAGAGATGAAATGTACTCCCTGCTTTGCAGGGACACAAATTCCTTCCCTTCCCCCCTGTCAGAATGGAGATCTACCTTGTTTACATAAGCGGATCGCAGTTCTATTTCTTTGTCCTACAATCAGCGAGTGCTGGTGGACATAGAGTCTGCAGTACCCACCGAGCGGCTTCCCCTGTGTGTAATCACAGCGGGAGCAAGCTGCTGGATGGCACGCATGGGTGTTGGATCACGTATATACACTATGCTGTCAAAAGTATTGGGACTTACATTGGCTTTACACATACATGAACCCTAATGGCATCCTTGTCTTAGTCCATAGGGTTCATCATTGAGTTGGCCCATCCTTTGTAGCTATAACAGCTTCAACTTTTCTGGGAAAACTGTCCACAAGGTTTAGGAGTGGAATGTGTCTATGGGAATGTTTGATCATTCGTCCAGAAGTGCATTGTAAGATCAGTCACTGTTGTGGAAGACCTGATATACACATATATATATATATATAGAGGGATAGATAGATAGATAGATAGATAGATAGATAGATAGATAGATAGATAGATAGATAGATAGATAGATAGATAGATAGATAGATAGATAGATAGATAGATAGATATACACAGTGTATTATAATTTTGTTTATGTGTGCATAACATAATTTTTTTGAGGAGGTATCAAAAGTCATCATAAGTATGAATTTTGTCATGTTATTTTATAAAATAATAATTCAGTGTAGATTTAAAAGCCAGCTATTCAAGGTTAGTGAAAGAAATTTCACAGTATTTGAAGACACTGACAATCACACATTTATTACTGAAATTATAGTATATTTCTCTGGGTATCTTGTGCTCTCTACTTCAACACTTGAATTTCTTATCTACTTGTCATTAGAATGCCCTTTTCCGCAACCCTGTCAACACTTATTTTTTTTTTCCAATGTTCTGTGGCAAAGTAACACTTTTTATGAATATTAAACATGCTGATGCTATGGCACTTTATTAAGGTGAGAGGAAAGGTGGGAATAGATGCAGTCCTGTTATATGTAGACAATCACAGTTGCTTCATGTCAGATGGCATGCTTCAGAAAGTGGTTACATGCTCAAAGCATTTGTTTTTAAGGTTTTAACATGCAAAAAGAATGCAATGTCTTAAAAAAGCAGTGAAATGGAAAATGTGGTATAATTTAGCCTGCTGCTGAAAGGTTAATTCAATGTACTACAATTGCAAACTCTACACTGAAAACATAGGTCACTTTTTAAAATATGCCCACAATCTATTTTTAACTCTTAATGAGATTCTCATTTACAGTTCACAATAACATTTGACTTCCTATCACATTTGCCTTTCCCAGCTAAGTGAATTATGTATATGAGTCAATTTCTATTCATGCAGCATGAACAACGTGTCCATAATATCAGTGCAGAATGAACATAGGTGAGTTACATGTTTAATACTTTAACTCGTTGCATTAGAGTAGTACCATTGGTCTATAAGGAGCACAAGGTTACACTGAATTATGGGAAGCTTCATACATGATTAAACAAGGTACTTCTTTGTAGAATATGCTATAAAAGATTATTATGGGCTCATAAACATACCTTACACTAGCGTTAAAGCTTAAAATCTAGTTAAACAGTGATCAGAAGGGTGCTGTAAAATTAGTATAAGTCTGTAAGTATTTATTTTTTGAAGACTGTTATATTTATAAATACATGTGTTAATTGAGGAAGGGAAATTAAACATTTGAGGAAATAGTTTCTTCATTGGAAATATCTTTTTCATTTTATACTCAACTTTAAAAACTTCACTACTAGCAAGTTTCAAGCAATTAGTGTATTCTATGGATATTCCAAACTAACCTGACAATAAGAAAGAAAGAAGTAGATTGGTTCCAGGGAGGAAAAGACAGGTTGTTCTTTAGTCTACCATTCTATAGGTGACTGACTGTAAAGATGACCACACATGTATTGATGTATGAAATGAAAATAGCAAACAAAAGAGCCTCCATTTGATCCTCTGGGTACTCCGGTTTCCTCCCACACTCCAAAGACATGCTGGTAGGTTAATTAGCTTCTGTCCAAAAAAATATAAAAAAAGGCCCTAGTATATGAATGTGAGTTGGGGACCTTGGATTGTGGATTGTAGACTGGTGTCTTTATCCAACCTTACTAACTATGTATGTAACTATGTAACTATGATTTAGTGAGCGCCCAATCAATATTGACACTTCCAAGATGTTCAACTAGGATGGAAGTTTGTTGATCACTTCTGATCAGTTAAATAAATATCTGTCTTTTTTAAGTATAATTCATATTTAATAACAATTTTACTGCCACTGCTGTAAGATTTACAGTGGTACAGCAGTTCTTCCAGCTAGCAAACTAAGTAAATTTTAGGGTGGCTGCATTCCCACTTCTGCAATAAGTTCATGGTTACTTTAGTGATCATGCATTTATAGCAGAATTGTTCACCGGGCTCTGCTGAACAAAAGAATACATATGCATAATAGGACACCTCCACTGCAGCGATCCACCTGTGGCCCACCCCCATTTCTCCTCCTCTCCATCCTTCCGACTTCAGCTGCTCCGGGGGGGGGGGGGGGGGCAAGAGGATCAAACTTTGCAAATGCTCCCCCTTTTGCCTGGTCCGCCCATATCACCAGATGCCCCAGTGCCCCTTTCCTGCAGCTCCCCCTCCTTCCCGTGTTGAAAACGTAACACTAGAATTATATCCAAAAATTAGAAAATGCATTTGCAAAAAATAATATCTTTAACATATACAGTACCTGAGAAGACAAAGTAAAATTAAAAACTGCATATAAAATCCACATAAGAAAAGAGTAACAGATATCCACATGACCAGATTTTTTACTATTTGCTATAATAAATATCCCCAAAAATGTTTTTAAAAAACAAATTTCTTCATCAGTTTAGGCCAATATACACTCTTCTACATATTTTTGCTTAAAAAAAATGCAATAAGCGTATATTGATTGTTTTACTAGTAATGGTGGTGAGCTGCAATTTTTAGCGGTACTGCAACATTGCGACGGACAGAGTGGACACTTTTGACATATTTTTGGGACCACTGACATTTATACAGCGATCAGTGCTATAAATATGCACTGATTACTGTGTAAATGTCACTGGCAGGGAGGGGATTAACACTAGGGGAGAACAAGGGGTAAATGTGTGTTCCCTCAGTGTGTTTTAACTGTATGGGGATAGGACTAACTAGAGGAGGAGACATATCGTTGTTCCTACTTAGTAGGAACAAACAATATGTCTCCTCTCCCCTGACAACACAGGGATTTATGTGTTTGCCTGGCTCTCATGCATACGATCGTGCGTGGCCAGCAGCGATCGTGACGCACATCGGGTCCCCTCCGGCGGCGCATGTGTGCCCTCTGGCGGCTCTTAAAGGGAACCCCGTATATGTATGGGATTTCACACAGTGGTACCATTGAACCGCAGTAAATGTGCGTGAGCCAGTCGGGAACCGGTTAAGGAGCATTTATTTCATTTTTACTTACAATAGTAATAAACTGGGGTTGATTTACTAACACTGGAGTTTGTGAAATCTGGTGCAACTGTGCATGGTAGACAATTAGCGTCTAACTTAAGCTTGTTCAATTAAGCTTTGACAAAAAAAATAAAATAATGGAAGTTGATTGGCTTCTATGCAGAACTGCAGCAGATTTTGCACTCTACAGTTTTAGTAAATCAAACCCATTGTGTTATCCAGTTAGCCTTATGATGTGAGGTCCTTTGTGTAATAACAATTTTAGGCCACTCAGCCTGTACAAATCAATAACAGGCCAAAAGGAACCTGTGGTTTCTGCAGCTCTAAGCATGTATCTGTATACATCCACGCACTCAGTGGTTACCTGTCGTTAGGGATGCCTGACTCTGGTCACAAACAGCTTGCATCAAGGCAGTCATCTGTCCCTAATCAAGCCCTACCTAACCCCTGGATATGCTTGCCTCATTTCAGCCTGTCATTGAGCTGTATAGGTTGAGATAACCACTGATTGGAACACCTGGGATCCTGGCTTCATGTATCTGTAGTATACTTTCCACACACATCCATGTAGCAAGAAGTGGAGGGGATGTTTCATGTGACGGACAACTTTAAAGTCACTCTAAATAGAAATCAAAATGTTTAAACAATCTGTAAATCCTGCAAACTGTGCTATAATAATATGATGCCATACCCATTTTATACATTTTTAAAAGAGAATTATGGCTCTTTAGGGTCTATTGATCAATGTTTTCACCCAAGATTAAAAAAAATATTGAATTAAATTCAAGCAGAAACTAAAGTCCCACTGTAAAAAACTGTCAGTAGGCAGGCTTTCTTGCAGAAGAGACATGCACTGTCAATGTTGCAATAAAATGCCCCTACCTGCCTGCTTACCATCTTACCAACAGCTTACAGTGCCAGGCTGGTCTTCTAGGTGCCAGGATGAAGGGCTCCTGGGCATGCACAGGAGTGTTGTCATCCCCTGCTGGCAAATGAAGAGGCCCACAATTAGTCATTCAGAAGAAGATGTCAGTGCTGGAACTGAACCGTTATGCCCCATACATACGGTCAGAAATTCAGACGGAAAAAGTCAGATCGGATTATGTTGTCAGAAAATCCGATTGTGTGTGGGCTCTATCGGACTTTTTCTATCGGAATTTCCGATGGAATAAGTTTGAGAGCTGGATCTAAAATTTTCCGACAACAAAATCCAATCAGACTTTTTCAGATTGTGTGTAGAGAATTCCGGCGCACAAAGTGCCATGCATGCTCAGAAAAAAAATTGGAGAAGAAAGCTATTGGCTACTGGCCTCTACGTAGTCCCGTCGTATGTTTTGTACGTCCCCTCATTTTGAACGATTGGATTTTCCAACAACTTTGTGCAACCGTGTGTGTATGCAACACAAGTTTCGGCCAAAATCCATCAGAAAAAATCTGACGGATTTTGTGGTCAGAATGTCCGACCATGTGTATGGGGCATTAAACAGGTAAGTATGGAAACAGTACTGTCACCCAGGACTATGGGGGGGGGGGTATGGTAACTGAAAACAGTCAGCACAGACAGAAAGCACAAGTTATGGACCCACAAGGCTTCAATATTTTTTTAGCAGATATAACAAAATGTTTTTGTTATAGGTTCAAGGGTACTGAATATTTAACAGACCATAATTAAGTAAATAAGAGAAGTCTATTATTAAGGTTTACATATACTTTAATAAATAAAGTAAGGAGAAAAAAAATGATGAATAAGGAACATCTGATGACATAGCTTTTGTGTGTTATTGCTTCTGATTCATTTGAGTAGGATGATGTTGATAATGTATGTGTGGAGCATTTATCACCATTACTAACTCTGATAGTAGTTGATATTCCATATCTAAGTCAGATATGGTGATGATATAGTGGGCAAAAGAAGGGACCCAGGTCAGGATGAAGGCAAGGAGTCATTGGAAGAAAAGGACGTTGGCATTAAGGTAAGATAAGTAAGGTAAAGTATGGAAAAGAGTCACACCAATGCCAAAAAAAAAAACCCCTCTTTTATGACCGAAGGTTCACTTCAATTTAATCAATTCAGTATGCAGTGGTTAACCTCACACACTTTGACTATTTTGCATACCAAAATAAATAAAACATTTTATTGACATATAAGTCCTTTGTATAATTGCCCAGTTTTAATTAGTTTTTATTAGTTTTTATTATAAGCTGACAAATGAACAAACATCAAAAATGCAGTTTTAGTTTGCTTAATGGGTAACATTTCATATTATCAATGCTACTCCAAACATTTTCACAAATTGATTTTTCTCCTATTTATTCCATATACAGGGACTTCAAATGTGTATGTTTTGGTACATGTGGGACTGCTGTATGATACATAAGTGCAAGTGTTTTAGATTTATAGATATTAGGCACCTTCTAGTACAATCATTATAATTCACTGCCTAGCCTGGAATGACTTTAACCACTTACAGGAAGTTCCCAAGTCTTTTTTTTTTATTTAATACTCGTGAGTCCTGGAGTATTCTTTTAATTTTGGTGATGTCTCAGTTCCACACCTTATGCCTTTAGCATTTGTAGCCTACCCTAAGGTATCATATATACACTATATTAACAAAAGTATTGGGACACCCGCCTTTACACGCACATGAATTTTAATGGGATCCCAGACTTAGTTTGTAGGGTTCAATATTGAGTTGGCCCACCCCTTGCAGCCTATAACAGCTTCAACTCTTCTGGGAAGGCTGCCCACAAGGTTCAGGAGTGTGTCTATGGGAATGTTTGATCATTCTTCCAGAACCGCATTTGTGACGCCTGCCACTGATGTTGGACTAGAAGGCCTGGCTCGCAGTCTCCGCTCAAATTCATCCCAAAGGTGTTATATTGGGTTGAGGTCAGGGTTGTGCAGGCCAGTCAAGTTCCTCCACCCCAAACTCACTCATTGATGTCTTTATGGACCTTGCTTTGTGCACTGGTCCAAATTATTTGGTGGAGGGGGGATTATGATGTGCGGTTGTTTTTCAGGGCTTTGGCTTGACCCCTTAGTTCCAGTGAAAGGAGCTCTTAAGGCGTCAGCATACCAAGACATTTTGGACAATTTCATGCTCCCAACTTTTTGGAAACAGTTTGGGGTTGGCCCTTCCTGTTCCAACATGACTGTACACCACTGCACAAAGCATGGTCCATATAGACATGGATAAGCGAGTTTGGGGTGGAGGAGCTTGACAGTCCTGACCTTAACCTGATACAACACGTTTGGGATGATTACAGAGAATAATGCGAGCCAGGCCTTCTTGTCCAGCATCAGTGCCTGACCTCAAAAATGCGCTTCTGGAAGAATGGCCAAACATTCCCATGGACACAGTCCTAAACTTTGTGGACAGCCTTCCTAGAAGAGAGGAAGCTGTTCTAGCTGCAAAGGGTGGACCAACTCAATATTGAACCCTACGGACTAAGACTGGGACGCCATTCATGTGCGTGTAAAGGCAGGAATCCCAATACTTTTGGTAATATAGTATAATTCTTTTTGGGAAGATAGAGCTTTATTTTGTAGCAAATTTGTATAAATATATATTTTTTCATATATTTTTTTGAAAAGAAATTGTGAAAAATTTGCATTTTCCTCAAGCAACGGCACCATTTACGACATCCCAAGACATTTACCCCAAGGTATAACCTCCAAAATCAGGTAACAACAAAGCCTGGGGAATGCCCAGGAAAAAACCCAAGCCTACTTACCAACCAGCCCGCAGACAACCAAATGAACCTATCTAACAGTGCGTTAAAAACAGGGGTTTAGCCCGCATGCATTTGCAAATGCATGCATAAGCCACGGAGCCTTGTCATGGCACCCTGGTATCTGTGGTCCTAACACTAAATTATGAGTTTCCCCACAGGGGAAGCACATGCATTCTGATGGATAAATGAGGGCAGGTGGACTGAAGGAGAGCCCACCCCTTCTAATAACCTCCAAAATCAGCCCATTTAAATGGTATAAAAGCAGTGTGATTTTTATGTAATGTAGCTAAATGGTAAAGATAAATGTACTGTATGTGTTTTACTTCAGGAGAAATGTGTTATCGTATTACTACACTGCATTGTGATTCATACAGGGAAAAATCTGTTCCCATATAGAAATGCTGTGTAGCAGAACAAGCGTAACTTGAAATGCACAAAACATGCACTGCCCAACATTGCAGTTTGGTTTGGCCTGTTGCGCTGTGATAAATTGTCTGCATAGGCTGCATTGTAGTGTGAATGGGACATTGTTGGAAATTGATGGAAATTGTTTCCTGTGTGTCTCTGCTGTGATATATATACATATACATATATATATATGTATATACAAGTGTATATTTTTTATTCATTATATTTTATATTTTACTATATTTTATTTTTCTATTAGACAGTGAAACTCCTTAGAAAGATCAGAGTTTGATTATATTTCAATAGTTACATTTTAAACTCTATAACTTCCCCAGAGCAGTGATCTCCAGAGGGTGCTGGAGCTGAAAAGCTTAGATGTTAAATGAGCCCTTGTTTGAATAATTTTTATATAAAGGTAGTAGGCAGGAAGGAGATGAAAAAGGCTGTCACATATCAACTGCATATGTGATCTGTTACTAGTTCCATAGACATACAAGGTAATTTGTTACCTTAGCTGATCTGATACTTGTAGTTTCACAGACCAGCAGGTAAGCTGCTACTTATAGTTCCACAGATCAAACATACAAGGTTCTTCTGTTACCTGTTGTGCCACAGACATGTTCAAAGACAGAAAAGTGAGCGTCACCAAGTTTCACCTGCTGTTTGATTCAAACAGCTACATGCTCAGTCCCAGCCCAGCCACCTTTCTATTTGAGTTGGGCTCAGTCCTTTTGCATTTCCCTTATACTGCAACATTTCATCATCTTCTGAGACCTCAGTGATTCAGCCAGGGTTATTGATGAGCCAGTGCACATCAGTAACCCTGGTATCTTCAGCAATCCCTGCAGCCTGGTATCACCATTAACTCTGTGTTCTCTATTGTTCGACAGTGTCTCTGTGTCTTGCAGCAATCTTGCGCCAGTCTCCTGTGCAACTAATGTCCAGTCTTCCAGACTCTGTGAGCTCCTGTCCACTTCTCAAAGTACTCCAAATTTCCAGTGAGTCCAGTACCCAAGGTATTCCTTTACTTCTGTAATTCCCATACCTTGTTCTGTTAGATTTACATACACTCCAGACACCCCAAGAGTCCGGTATTTTTGTGTTTTCATAGACTTTTGACTCATGTGCTCCTCTGTTCCTGGTCAGCTGTAGTTTTCACAGGTTTGCTTGGGGGCTGCAACCTGCGAGCTGCCCTCCAGCAGATCTAGACATGTGCTGAACATACCTGGGTTTGGTTTGAGGTGGGTTTGGTAAACATTACTAAAGTTTGGGCACTGAACCCAAACCCCATTGAAATCAAAGGGAACCAAATGTCAAATGCTCTAGGCTAGCTGGCAAGGGATTGTCAAAAATGATATGAGATCCTCCCCCAAGATCTTTACCACACCATTATAAAATGATTCAGCCTAGTAGGCCAGGAAAGAAGGGAGGGCAAGCATGCCCCCCTCCTCCTGAACCATACAAGACAACATGTTCTCAACATGAGGGGGGTACATTGCAAGGAAAGTATTTAGCTTCAAGTTATGCAAGGAAATATACCTTATCAACTGGGGAACAACTGGGGATACATTCATTGTTTTCCATAAACCGTAAATCCCCAAGGGCTGCATAGAAGGAGGGTTCCATACAGATCATGAGATACTGATTTTACATTCCAGAATTATAACCTCTTTCATATATTTATGCTATTTGTGTCCCCACTAAGGTAATTTCTCTTCTGTTTATATATCAATGATACCCCATTACATCAGGTTGCACCAGGACAAGAATGAGAGAAAAAATCCCCTTGAGTTTAGGTTCACACTAACTATGTGTGAGTTCAGCTGAACTTGCACAATTTCATTCCCGCGTATCAGTCCTGACTTCGGGGGCGATTTCAGAGACATATGTGCAATCGCACCCCCAAATCGGCAAAAGTAGTACAGAAACTACTTTTTGGAATTTGGACGCTGCTATTTCCAGCAATTTATTTCAAATCGTATCAATGTTAACCTCCCTGGTGGTATGATTATGTCAGATGTTTGATGCTCAAAGCGGTACAATGTTTTGCATGGAAATTTGGCGTTTTATATTGTAGGCTTGTAATTCTTAGGAATAACACACTTAAATCTGTCCAAACAAGAGTCTAGTAGACATCCCGGGTATGATAAAACACAAAATCATAAATTATAATATAATAAATTACTATAAATAATTATAACAAATAATAATACAATAATAATAAAAATGATTCAATAATGTAATCAAATCAAAAACACTGAAATTTGCTCAGTTGTAGAATTGTCACTGACATTACTTTCGGTGTTTGATGACGGATTTCCCCACAAATCACTATCGCTCAAGTTTTCAAGTGATTCTAATATATTATCGCTGTTTTCTAGCTGGTCTAAAACCGATTTTGATGCAAAGGGACACTTTTTGGTTGCCATAGACAATCTCCAGTTTCCAGGCAGAAAGAACAGTATTTATAATATAAAACTGCATGCAGGGCACTGGACAAACCACTAGGGACAAAAGGGATGTGAAATAATGTGATACAATAATGTAATCTGTAAGATTACAGTGTACTGTATGTGTTGTCTGTTTTTAACTTTTTTTAATTTGGTGCCATGCTCCATCCCCGTGCGTTGCAACTGTGATGAATTGAGCGGAGACACGGCTCACACACACAGTGGGGAGACATTGCAGGATCTTGGGGACAAGGACAAGTTCACACGAACTTCCACACTGCATAAGGTAAATTGTATTACTATCATGATGGTAATAACATCACTACACACACACTGTCACATTTGTGTTCAATGTATTCAGCATTTATCCCCTATTCATTTACTTATTTTTAGTTTTCATTCACAGCATGCAAGTTTTGCTTTTGTTTTAGTTGCATCATTACTTCACACATACAGCACTCGTTGATTGTGCCAATCCACTCACACACATACACCATTGCAACACACACCTCACCATGCACTATCACTGCTACAAATATCATTAATATATTCTTATTACATTAATATGTTTTTTTCTTTTAAGGACACTATTCTTTAATACTGACCAAGTTACTATGTTTACGGGACATATATGATACCGTGCCAAATTATTACTTGATAACCCTTTTTTATCGTCAGTCTTTTTATTTATACATTTATATATATATATACACTTAGAATTATTTATAATATAATGATACTCTGGTGAAATCGCTATGATACTTACCCAACTTTACACAATTACTAAATGACTGCTATTGGGTATTGATTGCAGGCGCAGGCTCCTCCATCCCTCCAGGGGCGTGAATAGTGTGGCTCCTTGTAAGTCCTTTGGGGTGGGCTTTCCTCCTTCCTGGGGAGACGGGGGCGAACATCAGAGACCTCTCGGATTCCCTAAGCGGCTCTTAGAATCTTGGGTGATAGGAATACCCATTCCACTTTGAGCGGTAAATATACCACCATTGGCTCACCTAATGTTATCCACATTGACATGTTTTTTAACTCTGAATTCATGTAAATTCTTCCAGATCCAATTGTCCCCCTGAAGAGACCATACACTGGTCGAAACGTGTCGGAGCTCAACTACTATATAATACTATGTAATACAACAATGTGCAATTATACATGTTTGTTTTATTGGATTGTGGAATATGTAATGTGTATTCTTTGAACCAGATGATATACTGTACACACTGTATTGAACTATACTATGACATTGGACATTTTTTGAATAAATCAATTTCTTTATATACAATTATGATAAAGGTATTTGACTTTGCTATCCCGCTGCTAAAAAGCCCCATTGGGGAAATCCTTTTCTGTATATTTTGTATTTCAGGGGTGTGCAGCGCTTTCCACTTTTCCTCTATGTGTCTTTCTTTTTTCGCTTGGGGACAAGGTAGGTAACTTTGCCTGGATCCCGCAATGCGATCCCGAGTATGGCTTGGGGTTACCACTTTTGGCACTGAAAATTCACCCCGAGCTACACTCAGGTATACCACTAAGGAGGTTAACCAGGTCTCTATCAGAGAAAGTAACAAAAACCAAAACGGAAGGTATGTCACTTTTTTCTGTTTTTATTTCCTTGTTAAATTCTTTTATTTAGTTTGCACAATGTGATAACAGATATGATAGTGAAATATAATATTACAGAAGGAATGAAGCTTGTTGTTATGTAGGTATATAGACATACAAAGCATGTAAGATATAACCAAATATAATCAAGAATGTTGGTACAAGGATTATATGAGAACCTAACCCAAATTAGTAAAACTACTAAAAATAGTTGAAGTTATTGCAGAAAAGTTGGGGAAGAGAGTTAAATTCTACAAGATCGAGAGCTTCAAAATCATACAAAGGTAAGGGAGGGTGAAAAATAGAAAGAGAAGATAGAGAAAGAGAGCAGAGAATAGAAGAAAAGAATGTTGACTTGGTAGGCATGAAAGCCACTATGCGAAATAGTATGGTTATTCATAGATCAGCTACCATGGCAGGAGAACACTCGTCAAAGGTTGAAGGAAGGTGGTATTTTATCCCTGTGTGCCATCATTTTCGAATTTGGGGATCTGATCTCGTTCTATGGCAGTTATTTTAGCATGAATCATTGAATTATGCATCCTGTGTTTATTCTCAACTACTACCAAGGAAGGGGATTTGCATGCCTTTGCTACCGTTTGCTTTGTGGCTGTAAGTAGCTTAATAAAAAGTTTAAATTGAATGTGTGTTAAGCACTCTGCTTTCAAATTGAGTAATGCAGTAGTTGGGCCAGGATGAAGTGTCAAGCCAAACATTTTAAAGGCCAAGTCAAAAATTTCCTTCCAGAACGCCTGAACTATGGGGCAGGTCCCCCATGTGTGCAGGTATGTGCCCAATTCCGAACAACCTTAAAAACAAAAGGCAGAATAAGTAGGTACATACTTAGCTATTCTGGAGGGAACAAGATGCCAACGGGTCAAAACTTTGTTATTGGCTTCCATCGCTAGAATGTTAGGGGAGGATGATTTAGTTGCCGACCAGATCTTAGACTAATCTGCTGTGTCAAGGGTATGACCAAGATCTGCCTCCCATTTCTGGGTGTAATATGATTTATCTGATTCTGGATTGAATAAAAATTGAGAGTATAAGGAAGAGATTAGACCTTTAATATGGGGGTTTTCAAAGTCTGAAAATTGGGTCAGAAGATGTCAGTATTTGTATTCAGTGTAAAGAAGTTTTTAATTTGAAGATATTGGAACAATTCTGGTTGCGGTAAACTGCAGGTCTCACAGAGAGTTGGGAATGGGATAAAGGACTTAAAGTAACACATTTGTGAAATCTTAGCACTTCCAAGGAGGTCCATATTTGAAATAATGAGGGAGAGACCCATGCAGGGTAAAAGAAAGGATTTTTAAGAAATGAGAGGAGAGGATTATGCAGGGATTGTAAATACTCCCCAGCAAAATTTTCACGTACCTGGGCCTGCTGGACCCATTTCTGTACCACAGAGAGATATATATCCATCATGAGCCTAAACCAACCTGAACAACAGCTGACCGAGATATCCCAAATAACCCATCCTAGAAGACTACCCTGCCAATTTGGTTCATACAATATCCCACCTTCATCTTGAAATAGATCCCAAGATGGAATCCCTCTAGACAGGAATGCTCTCGTGAGACCCTCAGTATATTCAGTGCTCGGTGGAGTCCAAGGGGGTGACACCCTAGGATTCCCCCCCTCTTCTGGTCCTTCTCCACACCCCCCTAAAGCCTACCCCCTCTCACTTTCACCCCCTTACCCAGACTATGACCTCGCCACCCATCCCCATGACTAATTTGGCCCAGGTGACTGTCCACCCCCTTACTCCCCACACCAAACAAGACAGATGAGAATACCCTCCTATATAGCTTCACCCCACCTTAAAGATTCAATACCCCCATACCTGACCAGGTACAGATGGAAACATACGTATAAAATGACTGCTTCTCTTTTAATTAGCCCCACACAGGAGCTACATCCGAAGTGGCTACTTCGCGTTACCCGGTTGTAGATCTCAGAACACGGTTGAGGTCTCCAGTTTTAGGACTAGCTCATCTGCTAAGCTAAAATCTCGAGAGTAAGGGCATATCATTATGTAAATGTTCAGATTGTTCAAACACCTATTGTATGTACAGTATCAAACTTTGTATAAACACTTTGTTCATAATAAAAACTTTTATGGGAAAAAAAAAAAGATGCAAGAGTTGCCCGTGATGAGGAAAAAGATTTCCTATCAGGGGATGTAGGGCCATCGTCGAACTCCCACATATTATGGGTGGGCGATCTAGGAAGGTACAGTGGAGCACATGGAATAACTGTGTATGGGAGAAAAGCCTTATTAAAGAGACATCATTAAGATGTACTATTGTATGAACCGCAAGGCTTTCTGAAATTATTATTCTAGTTTCATAGGAAAAATCCTAAAGGGGGAAGAATATGGGTTGCCAAGAAATCTGTATCTTGAGAGAATCTTGTTAAGGATGGAGAGTATTTGGGACAATGAAAGTAGGAGGGAAGGGGAAAAGGGAGGGAAGTATGAACCAGGGAGGGAAAAATTAAGGCCTTCGGGCTATATTAACCTGGTTATATGTAAATTTCCTCAACCATTAAAGCCATGTAACTGAGATGTAGGAATTTCAGGGAGGTTACCCTTTAAATAAAGCTACGTGACAGTATTTAATTAACTGGCCGAAAAATATCGAAATATTATTACAAGGGGATAACATTAACTGCTAATATCTATAAGGAAAACGTGAGGTAAGGGAGGGTTATGATTTGCTAGCAAACATTTCCCGACCTTCTTTCTGGCATCTGACCCGTCGGGCAAGGCGGGTGTAGCTATATTGATTAATCTGCATTGCCCGCTAAGAGTCAATTCGTCCCATTTAGACCCTCACGGTAGGTTTATCATTGTAAATTGTTCCCACCTCACTCAATCCCTCACCATAGTTAACATCTATGCTCCTAACTCAGGTCAGCTCAGCTTCTTGTCATCTGTCTTTGACACGGTGGACCATTTTGCCCAGCCCTTTATGGTCTTAGGAGGGGACTTTAATATGACAATGTCATCAGACAGAGATAGGCATGCTCTATTTCCCTCAGCCTCACCCCCCAGAGCTACTCGCCTATCCAAATCGTTCCGTAAGCTGATTAGATCTAGACGCTTGTTGGATATCTGGAGGATAAAACACCCTACTCACAAACAATATACATTTTTCTCACACCCTCATAAACTCTATTCTAGGTTAGATCATTTCTTTATCTCTGCACCCCTCTTAACATCGGCAATCTCTTCTGAAATCAACCCTATTACATGGTCCGATCACTCTTCAGTTCACCTAGATATCCAACTTTCAACTACTTTCCCTAGGGCCTGTCACTGGAGGCTGAATGAAACATTCCTTCGTTCTCCAGAAATGAAGAGTCTTTTATCTAATGGCCTAACGGAATACTTCCAACTTAACACTGACTCAGTCGTGGGGCCCTCCATCTTGTGGGAAGACACCACACTCCCAATTCCTTCATGCTCATATCTCGGTCATTCCAAAACCAGGCAAAGACCCCTCCCTACCAGACAATTACAGACCCATAGCGTTATTAAACTCAGACTATAAGATATTTACGAAGATCTTGGCCAACAGGTTGACTCACTTAATTCCTACACTCATCCATAGAGACCAGGTGGGTTTTGTTCAAACCCGACATGCGGAAGACAATACTAGACGCACTATAGACCTTATTGACCTATTACACAAAACGTCTCACCCAGCACTGATTCTAAGTCTTGACGCACAAAAGGCCTTTGACAGACTCATCTGGCCATATATGTTCGCCACTCTTTCTAAATATTGCTTTACCGGTCCTTTTGTGGCAGCCCTTGAGGCCCTTTATTCCTGCCCCTCTTACCAGGTTAAATTGATGTCTCATTTATCATCCTCCTTCCCCCTGAGCAATGGTACCAGACAAAGATGCCCCCTATCGCCCCTTCTTTTTATTCTCTGCCTAGAACCCCTGGCGGAGGCCATACGCACGCACCCAGACATTGGAAGAGTGTGCTTACGACACAGAGAATATAAAATGTCCCTGTTCACAGATGACATCCTCCTGACATTGACTAAACTCCACATCTCACTTCCAAACCTCCTATCCCTGTTGAAAGACTTTAGCTCAATATCTGGTTATAAAATTAACACCAGTAAAACAGAAGCTTTGCCTGTTCACATTCCGCCTTCTGATCTTACCGTACTGGAAGACAACTACTCCTTTCACTGCTGCACAGACTCCATTAAGTACCTAGGGATTAACATTATTATTAACGATTTATATAGCGCCAACAGTTTACGCAGCGCTTTAAAACATAACTCCTTCTTACTCTTACTTCTTACTCGACCCTATACCTAGCTAATTACCCCCCGCTCTTTCGCGACATCGATAAACTTTTGAAGCAATGGGATTCACTTCCCCTCTTGCTTCTGGGCCGTATCAATGTCTTGAAAATGTCGGTAATGCTTAGACTCCTTTACCTTTTTGACACTCTCCCGATGCCCATCCCAATGTCCCAACTGAAGGCTGTTCAGAGGAATTTTCTCAATTTTATCTGGCAATATCGGGCCCATAGGGTTGCAGGTTCGGTGGTGCTGGCTCCGAGATGGCGCGGTGGTCTGGGAGCTCCAGATCTGCTTAAATATTATTACGCTACACACCTCAAACCAATCATTACCTGGTCATCCAGGAAAGCCCCTACTTTGTGGGCAGAAATTGAGATGAGCATCACTAGACCTGCACACATTTGTGCCATGATTTGTACAGACCTTAAAACCTCCATGGGTCCACTTCGCAGCATATGTCTAGCCCCGATGCTGTTCTCCTTGGATATCTGGAGAAAGTGCTTGAGATTATTCTCTCTGGCCTCCCAATTCTCTCCTTTGATAAATATACTGTTTAACCCAGATATCCCGGACAGCTTGGCCTATGATAGAATGCTTACGTGGTCCCAGGCTGGTATATTCCAACTCCGTAACATGGTAAACCCCCTTACCCACAGAATTCTATTGTTCACAGAGCTACAGAAGCAGCACCAGATTCCCAAACAGCTCTTCCACTCCTATTTCCAAATCAGACATTACTTTGCCTCTAAATCCCCAGCCCTAAGACTTGACAAACCAACCCCATTTGAACTTCTATGTGCTCAAGGCCCATACCAGGCCCATCTGACATATACAGAATACTCCGCGACTCAGTGCCCATTACTGACACTTCCCATTTTTACATGCGGAAGTGGACTCAAGTGCTAAAACAGCCCGTATTACTCCCGCAGTGGCAGAAAATATGGACCGCCATCTCCAAATCTTCACGCTGCATGGAACAGAAAGAAATGGCCTATAAGATATTACTCTTTTGGTATAAAACACCCGAAATTATCCACAAATACGACCCCAAGACCCCTAAGGTGTGTTGGAGATGCCGGGGAGACATAGGTTCTCATCTCCACATTTTTTGGGACTGCCCCCTGATTCGCCCATTCTGGCTTGCAATACAGTCCCTCATTCAGGATCTGTTTGAGATTTCCCTTCCATTAGACCCTCTGCATTTTCTATTAGGATTACCGATCCCTGGACTCTCCAAACATGCTCAGAAACTCGCCACCTTTGTTCTAATAGCAGCTAAAAGAGTCCTCCCTGTAAGATGGCTCTCCCAGACCCCACCTTCCCTCTCCCAAGTTTTACAAAATCTAGAATACATTGGCCGTATGGAACGGCTTACGGCAATAGTCCATGACACTATGCCACAGTTCTCTAAGATTTGGGATTTGTGGAATCACCCTGAACTTAATCCTGGTTCCTACTCTGTGCCCCCTTAGGAAGAGTTCAATGCTTAACTTAGCTGACCTATCAGTTCCATGACCTCCTGCAGGAGAGAAAATCTTCTTACCCTCTGCCTCCTGGCATATATACGCCTGGTTTAGCGATCTGTACCGTAAATGACTGTGATTTTGATGGCACACTGATTGTACTGGATCTTTCTTATTCCTCCCCCCCTCTTCCCTCTCTCCCTTTCCCCCTCTCTCTCACTCTCCTTACATTCCTCCTCCCCCCTCTTTCCTTTCAGTGATTTGTAATGTATGCTATTAATATCGTTTCCCTACACACTTATATAAAAGTGTATGTTACTGTAATCTTGTTATCTTTATAATTTCAATAAAAATACAATAAACAAAAAAAAAGGGAGGGTTATGAGGCTGGGAAGCATAGGGAGTTTGATAACCAAACTCATAATCATCTGAATAACAGAATTTAGTGGGCTAACCAACCAAACATTTTGGAGTATACAACTGGTAAGAGCAATAAGGGGACTAGCTAGGGCTTAGAAAAGACCAATAGAGGGAATCCTATAAAAGTTAAAAAGTTTAAATTAGGATCATATTTCAAAAAGGTTCCTTATTAGGACATTAAATAGACTTTCAGATAATTCTCTCAAAGTGTAATATTGGAGGAGTGTTTAAAGGAAAAGTTTGCTGTCAGTCCATGGAATCTTCTTGGTCCAAAGAATCCCCTTCCAAATCGACCTCTCTTATTGGAATGCTGGCTTTCATTTTTCCCCAAGGATTGGGAAGAGTTGTGAGGAGAAGAAGATGATGCTGATCTTCTGCGTGAAGTGTTGGTGGAGGGTGCAGCCTCTGTCAGATGAAGGTCATGAAGTGCCTGTTAAAGTTCTCCCAAGGTTTTACAGATATATTTAGAGCCCTGATACATAAAATGTATGGAAACCGGAAACCCTCATTGATAAGTAATGCTGTGGCTTTGCAGCTCCATTAACTGGGGTTTTCATTGCACGCCATTTAGAAATGGTTAATTGGGACAAGCCGGAAGTTGTTCTTTTGTTTGGTAATAGTGGAACTTTGCGATTATATCACATGGGGGCCATCAATTTTTTGGGGTATGAAGGCTCTGTGAATTCTGTGAATTTCAAGTAGTTCAATTGGTATACCTGATTGGAGTTCTTGAAATAATGAGGTTACTGTAGATTGAATGTCAGTTACATTTTCTGGGATTCCCCTGATCTCACAAATTGGACAGTCTGGCTCTGTTTTCATAATCTTCCAGCCTAGTTTGTAGAATTAAATTCTCTTCTTTTATGTTATCCATTTCAGTCATAAAATCCTGTACTGTATTCTCTATTTCTTCCCTTTGAGCTTTAAGGCTGCTGTATGGTTACCCAGCTCTCTTATTTAACTAGTCAAACTATTAGTAATGTGTTCAGATGTCTGCTTCAGAGCTTTATGTAGCATTCCGTCAAATTGTTGTAAAAGAGCTGGGGGAGCAGAGGATTCTTGAGAAGTATTTTGCGAGAAGAGAATTTCTGTGTCTGACGCAACTTTAGAGTTTTTTGTTTGTGAGAGCGTACTGAGGTGATAGAGGTTAAGGGGGCCGGTGCCTGCAACTGTACCTCCTTACTAGAGGAATTCTTTGCCTTCAAATGGCTTCCTCCTAGGACAATTTTCCACCAGAACAAAGCCCCGTTATCTCTGGAACTAGCGGGAGAGAATGAGTGGTATTTCAGCCGGCAGGTATGTTCGTGTTAACGGCTCTTCCCCCTCCTGGAGCTGAGCGCTAACAATGCATGACCGCCTTGCTATACTCATGCGCACGCGCCCCTTTTCTGATTTTTTTCAAGGTGTTTTATTACTGTTTACAACTACATTTAAGACATTTGCCTTCACTGTGTAGGGTGATAGGACATCTCCCAAGTTAGGAGGTAGACATTATTGAAATCCAAAGGAAGCTTTACCCATACCCACTCTATGCAAAACAAAAAGTAATACAATTTTGGCTAAATTGGTAACACTTTATATCAGTGGCAGCTGGTGCTCAAAATTTCTAGGGGGACGCAAACTGAATAATTCTGAAAGATACTGAAAACAAATTGCAATTTGCAGCCTCACTGTGCCCATCAAATGCAGCCACTGTGTCATCAACTGAATCCACCGTGCCCATCAAATGCAGCCCCTGTGCCATTAATATCAGCCACTGTGCCCATCAAATGCAGCCACTGTGCCATCAATTGCAGAAACTGTGCCCATCAAATGCAGCCACTGTGTCCATCAATTGCAGCCAATGTGCCATCAATTTCAGCCACAGTGCCCCATCAAATGCAATTAAATGCTGCCACTGTGCCCATCAAAAGTTGCCACTGTGACCCCCCCCCCCCCCCCGCCTGCCCACTGTCTGACCGGCACTTACCAAATCTCGGTGGTGGGTCAGGCAGTGGGTGATGGCGGCAAGCTGTGAGACCTTGCAGCAGCAAGCTGTGTCCTCCATGCGTCTCCTCCTCCTGATAGGCATCCAATAGCAGCGCCTGTTCTTTCAGCCAATCAGGTGAGTGGTAACAGACCCGCACTTCCTGATTGGTGAAAAGATGGTTCAGTGTTAGAAAAGTGAATATTCATTTGCTTTTCTAACACACCTGAGTGGACTCTGAGCGCAATGCTTTGTGCTTCAAGTTCACCTTTTTCTTAAGCCTATTAGAGCCTATGGCTCTAGTCAGGTGCTTCAAAAATACACCCCCCACCACTGTACTTCAGGCAATAAGGGCTGGGATTCCTGAATAGGGGTTGTGACGGTGGCAAATCAATGAATCTATCCATTCTACATAGAGGGGGTGGCTGGAGAGAGGAGGTGGCGCCCGTACACCCTTAATGGATGGGCCGCCCCTGCTTTATATGATGATTTAGCTATTACCTTGCAGGTTGCAGAACAGCAGTTTTCCACATTATAATCATTTTCTAGAAACTGAAATGTTGCTATGACATTTTTACTTCTATTCAGTTTCCACCTATACTGCTACGAAAATTTAACATGCAGTATCACAGGAATTAGAGATGTCTGCATTGATTGTTTTAAATGGTCGATTTGTTTTTTAATTGTAATACGATACAAAGGATACAAAATGAGTCAAAGATTGTCATTTAAATACACCAAAGGTGGACTTGTATTAGGTGTTTGGTGTTCTAATTTCTCTCCAGACTTCCTGTTTATTACTTGAAAATACTGGTTAGCATTAGAAGTTTATCTACCCCATAAACCCAGAGATTAGTTTTCAATGCAGTCTATATCGATCTAGTGTTTCAAATAATCAATTCCCCAAGGAAAATTTCATGGCTGGTAACAAAAACACTGCATTTCTACATGTAATCATCTTTCAATCATAAACAATGTCTATAAATGTAATGTGGGAGCATTGCTTGTCAAGTAACCATGAGCACATTGAGCTAAATAAGGTGTGATCATTTTGCCCAGCAAATGTTCCACAGCATTGTTGATGTGCTCTTGTGCCCTGAATGCTGACTTTGCCCATTTTAATATATTCATGAACCCATTTACATTCAAATGCAATTATACATTACTGGGAAACTCCTTCCTTTCTCTACAAGGGAACAATTTCTACTTAAATTATACAGTTTATTTTGGAGGGTCTAATTAAAAAGGCTGTATGACAGACATCAAATTCCTATAGACACAAAGACTTTGTTGTAAGGCACTATATAAATGATTGAGTTGGTTCTGTGGTTCTGTTACATTTCTTAAGATAATATATATATATATATATATATATATATATATATATATATATATATATATATATATATATATATATATATATATATATATATATATATATATATCCAGAATAATGTTGTTGGGGAAATCAGTTAAATGATTTGTTATATGTAATAAATAAATGCATGAATAAAAGTATTTTAATGCATATACAGGGAAAAAAATTCATAATATTCATAGTATTTGAGTCTGGATCTTGCCTGCTTTTTCATGAGATTATGATACATATTTATTGTGTGACCTGTAACATTTTCTAATACTTTTATTAGTGTAAGTCTTTCTTATTTAGTAAATATGAGCAATAGTAATCCTTAGAGCGTAAATATCATCTATACTGCTTACTAAAATAGTGAATCACAGGCCCGTACACACGATCAGACTTTTTGACAACAAACATGCAAATTAGCTGTTTTAAGGCAACATTCAACCGTCTGTGCGCTCCATCGGACAAACTTTTTTGGTTTTCTTCAGACAAATGTTAGCTGTGCGAACAGACAAACTTCTTGACAACATAAGTTCGATGGAGCAATGTCCGATTGTGTGTACTTTACAAACACGCATGCTCAGAAACAAAGCAAAAGATCAGACAACAATACAGAAGTTGACCAAAAGTGTCAGTAAAGAGCATAAAAACCACGTGATTTGGTGAAAGTTGGCTGAAAAAGTCCAATTGTGTGTATGCTTAACAAGTTCACGGCCAACGCCCGTTGTACAGAAATCCACGGGAAAGTTTGTTTAAAGTCCGATCCTGTGTATGAAGTAATGGTCAAGTGCTGCGCTGTTAATGAAATATAGGTAAGGTGCTACAACCAATAAAAGACTGTATGCAATAACTAAGTATCTGTATAAATATATACTGTGATAATCCAAATAAAGAAAGTATCTGTGTAAATGTAAACAGTGATAATCAAAATATGAATGTAATTAAACAATAATCAATAAGGATATATATTGTGCAAAGAATATAAAGTCCCATCTGTACACAGAAAATTCAAATAAGTGTTGTAAAAACTCAAAATATGGGTGGTGATACTAAAACGATCCACCGTAATAGAAGCAATGGTGCAAATAAAAAAAATATATAAAATCCTATAAGTCCATGAAGAGTCCAAAGAGTGCCGTAGATACTGGAAAAACAAGTGATTTGTCTGAAGATAACCACCACCTTATGGAATGAGGCTTATCGGAAGCGATGGACCCAACTAGGCTTATGCCCACTGAGTCATTAAGGCTTAAAGTGGAAGTAAACTCCCCTATCGTTTTCAGCCAAGGAAGCTGCCATCTTTGCCTTAGTTTAATCTTCAACTGCTATGGTGCTGCACATGTGATTTGTTATGACACCAGCCATTGGATGGTTTGATAGTTTGGCTGAGAGCACAGCCAATGTGCAGTTAGCATTCCCGGCATGCCTTTTTTTTAACTGTTTAAATCGATGGGTTTACTTCCACTTTAACGGTGTAATCACACCTGGGGATGTTATATCTCCAAACTTCCATACACATCAGGCATTAGACTCTTCCATATGTGGATTGTAAAGAGATCTGAATATAGTAGCCAGGTATACACAGTGAGTCTCTCACAGGTTACATATACCAAAAAAGGAGGAAATGGAGCAACATAGTGTATTACCGTTATATAAAAAAAGTTTATTCAATAAAAAATGGGTACTCACATGTGAGAAGACATAAAAGGCATGTACATTAAAATTCTGGCAACACAGTGGCATCAGCAAACCTCGGCCGATGCGTTTTGCCTTAATAAGGCATCATCTGGGGATGACAATCCTGTGTATGAGGCTCTAGAGTGAAAAACTGTCTCTATCAAGAAAAAAAAAGAGTTCATTTTTTTCCTTAATTTCATAAATTTTGCTAAAACCAAGATACAGTACATACCCGACATTATAATAAAAAAAAAAAGCAAATAAAACACTAATGGGAAATAAAGCAATAAAGGAGCAACCATATACAGTAGGCAATGTCCTTTGGTTTCAGTACAGAGTGTCATACCACAGATTTTATTATAAAGAATCAAGGATGGAGAAATAGTGAATAATTAAGCATTCACAAGGCCAAAGACATGTGCACTGGGTGTGCCGGATGTGCCCAGGCACAGCCTAATACTCCCTGTGCTCTGTTTGTGCTTTCGCTGCCAGTGCTAGTGCTGACTGTTGCAAAATGTGTAACTCGCGGTCACCACTGCAGTCGTGTCCAGCCAGCAAAAGCAGCTGTGCTGTGAGTGGGAGATGATTAAGCAGGGACTATGGACCACGGCCATGGAGTAATCCAGCTCCAGGTCCTGCAGGCACCGGCAGAGTAATATACATCTGCACTCCATCTGCCCTCCGGCCTCTCTCTTCCTTCGAGGTAAAATCGAGGTGAGACGTGAGACTGAGCACTAAGCAGAGCAGACACATGGACCAAAAAAAAGCAACAATTTAACCCCCCTGGCAGGATTCCTGAGTCTGGCTTGGGGTGGAATTTCAGTACCATAAGCGGTAACCCCGAGCCAGACTCAGGATCACATTACAGAATACAGGGAGAGTTACTTTACCTTGTCCCCTGGATCCTGTGATGTCCTCTCCGCTGTGTGCGAGCCGTCCTCCGCTTGATTCCCACAGTGCCTGAGTGCCGCTGAGCTCCAGTCCCTGTGACATTACGATGCATGGGAGCGGAGATCGGCACCAAATTCAAAACATTTAAAACACACAATACACATACAGTACTGTAATCTTACAGATTACAGTACTGTATAAAAAATGACACCTTGGCAAAATTGTGAAATTTTAGCATTAACCACTTGCCGTCCGCCCTATAACAAATAGACGGTGGCAAAGTGGTTGCATAATCCTGACCGGACGTCATATGACGTGATCAGGATTATGAGCCGCTGCGCACACCCGGGGACGCGCATCGCGGCGATTGTTGTTGCGGGGTGTCAGTCTGACACCCGGCAACTACGATCTTGGTAAAGAGTCTCCGACGGAGACTCTTTACCACGTGATTAGCCGTGTCCAATCACGGCTGATCACAGTGTAAATAGGAAAAGCCGGTGATCGGCTTTTCCTCACTCGCGTCTGTCAGACGCGAGTAGAGGAGAGCCGATCGGCTGCTCCTCTGACAGGGGGGGTCTGTGCTGATCGATTATCAGCACAGCCCCCCCCAAGGATGCCCATACTGGACCACCAGGGACGCCACCAGACCACCAGGGATGCCCAGGACAAGGTATGCCACCCTAGACCACCAGGGATTCCAGTCAGTGCCACAATGGATGCCAATCAGTGCCCATAATGGATGCCAATCAGTGCCCACAATGGGCATCACTGATTGGCATGCATTATTGATTGGCACTGATTGGCATCCATTAGTACAATATATTATAATACAATGCCGCCTATCAGTTCCCATATGTGCCGCCTATCAGTGCCCATCCATGCCACCTATCAGTGCCCATCCATGCCCACCTGTGCCGCCTACCCATGCCCACCTGTGCCGACTAACCCATGCCCATCTGTGCCACCTATCCATGCCCATCCATGCCAATCCGTGCCAGCTATCAGTGCCAATTTGTGCCACCTATCAGTGCCCATCTGTGTTGCCCATCAGTGCCACCCAGCAGTGCCGCCTATCAGTGTCACATATTGGTGTCCATCAATGCCACCTCATCAGTGCCACTTCATTGGTGCCACCTCATCAGTGCCCATCAGTGCCGCCTTATCATTGCCCATCAGTGTAACCCCATAAGTGCCCATCAGTGAAGGAAAAAACGTACTTATTTGCAAAGTTTTGAAACTGAAACAAAAAAAAACATTTTTTTTTCAAAACTTTCTGTATTTTTTTATTTGTTTAGCAAAAAATAAAAACCGCAGAGGTGATCAAATACCACCAAAAGAAAGCTCTATTTGTGGAAAAAAAATGATAAAAATTTCATTTGGGTACAGTGTAGCATGACCGCGCAATTGTCATTCAAAGTGCGACAGCGCTGAAAGCTCAAAATTGGTCTGGGCAGGAAGGTGTTTAAGTGCCTGGTATTGAAGTGGTTAATATTAAAAATATGACTGATCATGCCAAAAAAACTCTTTTATTTAAGGATAACATGAAGCCATTTATTATCTTTTTTGTGTCACAGCCATTTATTATCACATAGTTGTTTGGATCCATTTTACATCATAATGATAACAGAAATCACCCAAATGGCCCTGATCAAAAGTTTACATATCCTGGAATTTTTGGCCTTGGTACAGACACAGAGGGTGGCACCCACAGGTTAAAATGGCAATTAAAGGTTAATTTCCCACACTTGTGGCTTTTTAAATCACAATTAGTGTTTGTGTATAAATAGTCAATGAGTTTGTTAGCTCTCACATGGATGCCCTATGCAGGTTAGACACTGAGCCATGAGGAAGTAGGAAAGAACAGTCAAAAGACCTGCGTAACATGGTAATGAAACCTTACAAAGACGGAAAAAGATATAAAAAGATATCCAAAGCCTTGAATATGCTAGTCAATATATTTACTTAAACTATATTTTGAATGATTTTTAAAGTTATCCTATGCAAATCAAAGGTCACACCTTTAATCTACATGTGAATGAAATAGCAAATGCAATGAAACAATACATTGATTTGTTGTATGTATTTAATAACATTTGCAGATCATGTACTAGTGTCAATACACATTACTCCATTTTGACAGCTGATCCTGCTGTGTAATACAAAGCAATTTGACAGCCTTTGACAGATTGCTGGTAAAAGCAACTTTACTTTTTGTTTGGATACTTGCCCAGATCGCGGACTTAACCTGCACCTGGTTCATCAGAGGGAGGTTTTGTCTCACCTGGAGTGGTGTAATACTGCTTTCTCTCCAAACAGTTGGAACAGTGGCAGGGGAAGAGGAGCTGGACATTACAGATGTATTCTAAAAAGTTTGTTCATGTTTTTTAGACATTTTTATTTTGTTCAAAATCCTCAAGTGGTTATTGATGTTATTTGACCACTGTCCATTACATTGATATGTGGTGAAAAGAGTAGGTCCATTGTGAAATGTGCCCCCCCCCCCCCCACTCCCTTACCAAATCTAGGTGTGAACCCAACCCTAAGCACTGGACTAGCTGACTTTATTTAAAGGCAAGGCCATATGTCCTGTATTTCTAATTCCAGTCCTGGGAAAAGTTTTAAATATAGTACATGTTTTGAATTGCTGCTGAATTAACATTAGTAGAGTATGTTTTATATCCTGCATACTATATTTCATTTATATATGCTATGAAAATGCCTAAGGTTAATAGAATCTAGTTTATAAGAAAAAAATACATTTCTATGAACACAGCCTAGTCACATCCTCAAGTGAATTTTATTAATCCTTGGGAATTTTATAGCCCATGAAAAAATGATTAAATGGCATCCTTTAGCTATATGAAGTAAAACTCTTGCTAAGGATACATGGCATAGAAGGGTTAACACTGTAAATGGCGTGTCAATACTTTTGCTGAATATTATTAAAAATATGTACCTACAGAATGCCATGCAAAAAAGAGTTATAAAGGCATCCCCTGGTGGATAGGAATATCAGGGTATTTAAAATAATGTCTGTGTATTATACTGACAGCTAATACTTGAACAGCTACAAGTTCATAAAATTATAGTGGACAAGCAGAGCTGAATATTCCATCTAACTTGTCACATTTCAGAAACATTTGCACAACTGTTAAAGATTGTCCATATAGATTTTGGGCATGTGCTACTTGTTAAATGACCTATTAGTTCTTGCAGAATAAGTAACATAAGTATGTTGTGTCTGGTATATTGACTTAATCTGATACTAATGCATTGACAGGCTGCCTAAATATTGTACTGCACGTCTACAGTGGTGTCAGCAACTGTTAAACTAGTGTCGTACAGGTCTCTCAGCTGTAATGAATGAAAAATATAATTTGCTGTTATTTAGAATTGTTTTTCTGCTTCATTCATGCAATGCACTTGCCTATGCCCCCTACACAAGAACCGTGTGTGTCTACTCAGCCTGACTTTGGAGTAAGCCCACATGTTTGCCCCCATGTCAAGGGGTTTGCTATAGAGCACAATGAAGATATTTGCCAGCACACCATTGAGCGACAAAGTAGCGCCTAAACTGATTTTTAATTGCATGATCACATCACAGAGTAGTTCAACGTTTTGGAGCCACGCAGGGTCCCTTCATCAGGCAGTGAAAAAGGGGCCCTGCATGGCTCCGAAATGTTGCTCTACTCTGTGATGTGATCATGCAATAAAAAATCAGTTTGAACGCTACCTTGTCGATCCATGGTGTGCTGGCAAATATCTTCATTGTGACTTTTTGAACCAATTTCCAGCTGGTCATTGCTGCAGCACCCAAATCCTTTAGAGCTTTAACCAGGAATATATGTACAATGGGATTATGGAGTATTACTTGTTATGGGGGCAGATACAGAAGCGGAGGAGCAGAAAAAAAGCATTTCCAACTGCTTTAATGTTTATGTCTGGACAAAAAAAAAGAATGTAGTAAATCTCTATAATTCATGTTTCCACTACAAGTACAGAAAAATATTTGTTTATCTGCCAGAAGCCCAGTGTTCTAGTGTCCTGTCTGAGTTGACATTATAGTGCCTCTGATGCACTGAAATATTAAGCAGTGTTATCAGCTTAGTTTTGGCCTGCTGGGTTAGAGGGCAACACCACCCATCTGCATAGCATAGGGGGAGGATTTCTGAAGCCCAGCAGGTGAGACCTGAGCAAAATGTTAACACTGCTTGGCATTTTAGTGCAGCAGAGGCACTGTGATATCAACTCAAAAAGGGAGATTAATTATTTGTATTAAAGTAATTCTAAAGCTTTATTTTTTTATTTTTTCATAAAAATAACAAACAAGCCTATAATTACTTGCTCTGTGCAATGGTTTTGCCCAAAGCAGCCCTGATCCTCTTTTACTGGGTTCCCCCGCTGGTGCTCCAGGTTCCTCATGTTGATGGGTGCCCCCATTGACACAGAGAGCAGGACTTCGACCTGCTCCCCAATCCCATGTCACCAGATTTGATTAACAGCAGCAGAAGGTTTTTCACCTTAATGTATAGAATGCATTGAGGTGAAAAACCTTAGACTTTTGAACCACTTTAAGAGGAAAGATGATTATTTCACTAAGCTGCTAAGAGTGTTGAATGCTTTACCTGACACGTAGTAAAACTACATTTGTTGAGCATGTAGACCTATTATACTGGGTATTTACAGGTTCTAGGTACCCTTTAGCTATACCCATTTTGCAGGAAACAGTTTTGAGAGTGGAGAACTTTTAGCAAATCAAAAATACTGCCTTCTCTCAATGCACGCTGTCATCAGGGACAGCATTGTATGTACTTAACATGTATATGGTTCACAATATCAGTTAAGATTTTAAGTTTGCTGCGTGGACTATTACCGGCATGTTCTTGCAAACCTGCAAACATTGAGGTTTTCTTTCAACTACTTATAAAATGATGCAACAATAAGATTCACAGAGCATCTGCAATTTGCTATACCTTGGAAATTCGATGGGTCACTACTCACCGACCCTATTAGTTCTTCCACAATCAACACCAATACTTCTTTGAAACTAACAATACCCCTGACACAAACCCCATGACTCAATAGAAAGCACATCAATGTATGATCAGAGGTATACTATTGAAAATGGCAGCAACCCGCAAGCGAACTGAGCAAGATTTGATCAATGCCCTTCTGAAGCTAATCCATAACCTTGAAAAAGCTAATAAATTGACTAAAGCGCGATGCACCCAAATAGAATTAGCTCAAACAAGGGCCTGACTCAGGGAGGAATTAAGGAGAAAAGACAAAAAAAATAATGTCAAAAAGTTTAGGAATTTAACGTGTATCCTCACAGGATGACTCTGTGGATTCACTAGTAGACATGTGCATTCGTTTTCGTCCGAATGCATTTTTGTCCGAATTTCAGGTATTTTCGTTTTAGTTTTGACAAATGATAACGAAAGCACAGAATCCGAAAATGAAAGATCCGACATAAATAAATGCTTTATTTTCATTTTCGTTGTTACAACAGTTCAATATAGAATAGGAGATTCGACGTGACTCTGACAATAACAATCTGTGTCTATAGAACCTGTGGTCGAATGTGCCTAACCTTACCTCTATTAGTCCAAGATTATATAGAGAAAATATTCAACAGAGAAAAAAGATTTGACAGAGAGAAAAGATTCTGCAAGTTACTGTCCTATGAGAAAAATTGAATATGACCTCTAATGGTAAGAAGCAGAAATAAAAATATAGAAATTTGTACCTTCATCCAGAAATCAAATAGTATAGAAATTGGTAGCCTGATCCCCAACCAGGTTACCAGAAAATGGAGGCAGTTTGGACTATTACGGTACAGTAAAAACAGTACAATGAATAATGTAACAAAATTATAATTATAAAAGATACAGATGATTTTATTGATGCCAAAAAAAAACCAAATCATCGTTTACATATTAAAAGCATTACACGTATATCATCAGTGAGTAGTCACAATAAAACTGTTAATCACAGATATCAGTTTCCTCGACTAGTTTCGCAGACTTTTGCTGCTTCATCGGGAGGTTTATCTGTGATTAGATCAAAAAAACAATAAGGTAATCAAAACATTGAAAAAATGATAAAATATTACCATACAGCATCATAATTAGGAGGATCTTTAGAAAGGGTAGAGATGGGGAAAGAGCGGCACAGCTTACCCATGCTCTAGCAGGCTTCAAGCTCATAGTGCTACCACCTGATAAATAGTCCCCCGTGGAAACTCGGGGAAGCCACATAGTGTGATGATTGGGGTCTAGGTAGATAAAATGAAATAAAATAAAATAAAATAAATCAGTATACTATCAGCTTATCGGGGTAAAACAAGTGAGGTGAATGGATGTGAATGCGGAAAACGCATAAGTGAGACTAGTGGGAAAAAGGGAACAGTTGCGCTTGTGTACTGAGAATGTGTGAAAAAGGAAGAACAACAAATGAAAAGTGATGGTAAAAAAGTGAAAATTAGTGAAATTTAAAATGAGGAAACGGTAAAGGTGATGAAACAAAATAAGGAAGAAATAAAGTGATCGCTATGTGATGAAGGGGTGGGGTTAGAAGGGGAGAATAGAGATGGGGGAAAAAAGGAAACATAGGGCAAGAAAAGGGGGAGATAGGGAAAGAGGGGGTGAAGAGAAGAAAGGACAAACCCATTAGAAAAAGGGGGAGAATAAATGAGTGAAGGGAAAGAGGAAGGGAAAGGGAAGGTAGGAAGAGGGACGTGTGAAAAAAGGGGGGGAAGGAAAAAGGGGGGTGGGGGAAAGGGGAGGAGGGGAGGGAATGGGGACAGTGGGGACGAGAGTGAAAAACAAAAGTGTGCAAAAAGGAATGAGTGAAACAAGTGTGAAATAAAGTAAAATGAAGTGAGTAATCACACACACGCATGCGCACTGGACTTTTTTTCCTGCATAAATTACACTTTGTGCAGGGACAGTTCTAAGCATGGGAAACATGTGCCCCTTCACAGGTATACTATAGACACCCCCCAGGTACGACATTTAAAGGAATATTACACTTTTATTGTTTCACTTTAATCATTATTAAAATCACTGCTCCCGAAAAAACGTCAGTTTTTAAAACTTTTTTGCATTGATACATGTCCCCTGGGGCAGGACCCAGGTCCCCAAACACTTTTTAGGACAGTAACTTGCATATTAGCCTTTAAAATTAGCACTTTAGATTTTGAACGTTGGAGTCCCATAGACTTTAATAGGGTTCTAAAGTTCACACGAAGTATACTAGCTCCGTCTAATCTCCTTTATACATTCGACAGACACCATAAGCCTTCAAAGACAGATTCAATCGTAATTCATGTGGATTTTCGGATGAATGCAATTTTTGAACGAAAAACAAAATAAATAAAAACGAATTTCGGGAGTAACTAAATTAATTAATTTTTCAGACGAAAACGAAATTACGAAACAAAATATTTTACTCTGCACATGTCTATACACTAGTAACAATATGTCATTGTCCCGATAGGCGGTTTAGTTAGGCCTTTTTCCTCATCGGGGACTACACGCACGGCTCTGTCTCCCTAACCCTCTTCATTTATACTGATTATTGAAGGTAAGGTGTTTCACTGGTTAATTTCACAGTGTTAATTGCCAGTTTAGACTGCTGTAATAAACTACCTTCTATCAAAAGTGTGTTGTCATACTACAAGTCCCGGTTATTATGGTTACCAACCATTGTCATTTATAGGCCTGTTTTAGCCATTGGTAAGCCCTTTCTTTTTGTTATACTCTCTATCTATCTATCTATATATATACATATATATATACATATATATATATATATATATATATATATATATATATATATATATGTATACACATATATACACACACACACTTATATATATATATATATATATATTTATATATATTCGTTTCTATCCGCTGGCCATTTTTGGCATATATATTTTATATATATATATATATATATATATATATATATATACATATATATATATATATACATATATATATATATATATATATATATATATATATATATATATATATATATATATATATATATATATATAAATATATATATATATATATATATATATATATATATATATATATATTGTACAGGACGCCAAGGTTGGGTCCTGAATCATGGTAGGCCTCAGGGGGTCACCCAAAAAATGGGTGATGGATTCCGGGTATAGTTTTTGGGAGAAGACTGATTCGCGGTCCTCTCTATGATTTTGAGAGAGATAGTTGGGACCCGGAATTTGGGAGGCTTTAAAGTGACATTTGGGTGGGAAAGAGCCTCCCTCCCTGACCACAGGGATTTGGCCCACAGGGGGTTAACGGCCTCCAGGAAGACAGACAGCCCATTAGACAGGAAGTGGACAGAGAGGTGGTGGTGAGGAGGAGAAGGAGATGAACACCTGTCTGAGGAGCTGTCTGGCTGTGTTGTTATATTTGCTATTTGCTATTTGCTGTTTGCTGTTTTGGAGGCTGCAAAAAGACCTCTGCAAGGACTCTTTTTGGTGAAGACCTATCTACAGAACTGTAGGTGCTTTTCTTTTTGTATTATTTTGTGCTGAAGATAAGCGGACTTTAATTTACAGTTTTTACATGCTGAAGAAAAGCTTTATTTTTGATTTAACCAGTTGCCGACCGCCGCACGCCGATGTACGTCGGTACAATGGCACGGGCAGGCATAAGGACATACATGTACGTCCCTTGCCTCCCGCGGGTCGGGGGCCTGCGGCGGTCGGTATTCGTACGGGAGCGATCCCGGACGAGGGGACGGCCATTCATTCATGGCCACCCCCTCGCGATCGCTCCCGACGAATAGAAATCCCCGGTGACATCACTTCCTCTCCTGTAATGTAAACACAGGAGAGGAAGTGATGTATTCTCTCCTCCGTGTCGGTATTTTTCGTTCAGACACGGAGGAGAGCGGATCAGTAAGTTGCACCAACACTTACACACACAGTAGAACATGCCAGGCACACTCACACCCCCCCTTTACCCCCCGATCACCCCCCCAATTACCCCTGCCCCCCAGTCACAGTGACACCAATGTCATTTTTTTTTTTTTTTTTTTTTTTTTTGCATTGGTGTCATTTGTGACTGTAATAACTGTTAGGGCAGTTAGAGTTAGCCCCCTTTAGTTCTAATGTACCCCCCTAACCCCCCCCAATAAAGGTTTAACCCCGTGATCACCCCCCGTCGCCAGTGTCACTAAGGCTGGGTTCACATTGCAGCGGTTTATGAGAACGAATGTGATTCGCACCGCACTGCAGTGCAAATCACATCCGATCTCTGTGCGATTCGAGTTCAGCCATTCGCCGCACCCGCCGCACCCGCCACACCCGCCGCACCCGCCGCAAATTCGCACGGGACCCTTTTTTTGGCCCGCAGCAGAATCGGATCGCATGGGTGTTCACACCATGCGATCCGAGTTTGCAGATCGCACTGCGATATGCGAACTGATCTGGGGGTGTCAGTAACATTTCACTGACACTCCCAGCAGTTCGCATAGGGCAGTGTGAACTGCCGCCGGGAGGCATGCGATGCGGGAACCCGCCGCGGATTCGCGGCGTTTCCGCATCGCTCCAGTGTGAACCCAGCCTAATAAGCGATCATTTTTCTGATCGCCGTATTAGTGTCACAGGTGACGCTAGTTAGGCAGGTAGGTATTTAGGTTCGCCGCAGCTTTTTATAGCGCCAGGGACCCCCATATACTACCGCATAAAGCCCCCTGATTGCCCCCTAGTTAACCCTTTCACCAATGATCACCATATAACTGTTACAGGTGACGCTGGTTGGTTAGTTATTTTTTTATAGTTTCAGGGCACCCGCCATTTATTACCTAATAAAGGTTTAACCCCCTGATCACCCGGCGGGTGTCATTTGTGACTAATAACTGTTAGGGCAGTTAGGGTTAGCCCCCTTTAGTTCTAAGGTACCCCCCTAACCCCCCCAATAAAGGTTTAACCCCGTGATCACCCCCCGTCGCCAGTGTCACTAAGGCTGGGTTCACATTGCAGCGGTTTATGAGAACGGATGTGATTCGCACCGCACTGCAGTGCAAATCACATCCGATCTCTGTGCGATTCGAGTTCAGCCATTCGCCGCACCCGCCGCACCCGCCGCAAATTCGCACGGGACCCTTTTTTTGGCCCGCAGCAGAATCGGATCGCATGGGTGTTCACACCATGCGATCCGAGTTTGCAGATCGCACTGCGATATGCGAACTGATCTGGGGGTGTCAGTAACATTTCACTGACACTCCCAGCAGTTCGCATAGGGCAGTGTGAACTGCCGCCGGGAGGCATGCGATGCGGGATCCCGCCGCGCATTCGTGGCGTTCCCGCATCGCTCCAGTGTGAACCCAGCCTAATAAGCGATCGTTTTTCTGATCGCCGTATTAGTGTCACAGGTGACGCTAGTTAGGCAGGTAGGTATTTAGGTTCGCTGCAGCTTTTTATAGCGCCAGGGACCCCCATATACTACCGCATAAAGCCCCCTAATTGCCCCCTAGTTAACCCTTTCACCAGTGATCACCATATAACTGTTACAGGTGACGCTGGTTGGTTAGTTATTTTTTTATAGTTTCAGGGCACCCGCCATTTATTACCTAGTCTCACTAGTGTACCCCTAAATTTAGGGGTGTCTACTTTCCAAAATGGGGTCATTTGGGGGGGGTTTGTGCCATCTTGGCATTTTATGGCCTTCAAAACTGTAACGCCCTTAGAAAGCCTGAAGGCGGTGCTTGGTTTTCGGGGCCCCGTACGCGGCTAGGCTCCCAAAAAGTCCCACATATGTGGTATCCCCGTACTCAGGAGAAGCAGCAGAATTTATTTTGGGGTGTCATTTCACATATGCCCATGGCATGCGTGAGCAATATATCATTTAGTGACAACTTTGTGAAAAAAAAAAAAAAAAAAAAAAAGTTTGTAATTTTCCCGCAACTTGTGGCAAAATATAAAATATTCCATGGACTCAACATGCCTCTCAGCAAATAGCTTGGGGTGTCTACTTTCTAAAATGGGGTCATTTGTGGGGGTTTTGTGCCATCTTGGCATTTTATGGCCTTCAAAACTGTAATAGGTAGTGAGGAGTGAAATCAAAAAATTACGCCCTTAGAAAGCCTGAAGGCGGTGCTTGGTTTTCGGGGCCCCGTACGCGGCTAGGCTCCCAAAAAGTCCCACATATGTGGTATCCCCGTACTCAGGAGAAGCAGCAGAATTTATTTTGGGGTGTCATTTCACATATGCCCATGGCATGCATGAGCAATATATCATTTAGTGACAACTTTGTTAAAAAAAAAAAAAAAAAAAAAAAGTTTGTAATTTTCCCGCAACTTGTGGCAAAATATAAAATATTCCATGAACTCAACATGCCTCTCAGCAAATAGCTTGGGGTGTCTACTTTCTAAAATGGGGTCATTTGTGGGGGTTTTGTGCCATCTTGGCATTTTATGGCCTTCAAAACTGTAATAGGTAGTGAGAAGTGAACTCAAAAATTTACGCCCTTAGAAAGCCTGAAGGCGGTGCTTGGTTTTCGGGGCCCCGTACACGGCTAGGCTCCCAAAAAGTCCCACATATGTGGTATCCCCGTACTCAGGAGAAGCAGCAGAATTTATTTTGGGGTGTCATTTCACATACGCCCATAGCATGTGTGAGCAATATATCATTTAGTTACAACTTTGTGTAAAAAAAAATAAAAATTTTTTTTTTTGTCATTATTCAATCGCTTGAGGCAAAAAAATAAAATATTCAATGGGCTCAACATGCCTCTTATCAATTTCCTTAGGGGGTCTACTTTCCAAAATGGGGTCATTTGGGGGGGTTTTGTACTGCCCTGCCATTTTAGCACCTCAAGAAATGAGATAGGCAGTCGTAAACTAAAAGCTGCGTAAATTCCAGAAAACGTACCTTAGTTTGTAGATGTGACAACTTTTGCGCAAACCAATAAATATACAATTATTGACTTTTTTTTTACCAAAGACATGTGGCTGAATACATTTTGGCCTAAATGTATGACTAAAATTGAGTTTATTGGATTTTTCTAATAACAAAAAGTAGAAAATATCATTTTTTTTCAAAATTTGCGGTCTTTTTACGTTTATATCGCAAAAAATAAAAATCGCAGAGGCAATCAAATACCATCAAAAGAAAGCTCTATTTGTGGGAAGAAAAGGACGCAAATTTTGTTTGGGTACAACATTGCATGACCGCGCAATTACCAGTTAAAGCAGCGCAGTGCCAAAGTGTAAAAAGACCTCTGGTCATTTACCAGCAAAATGGTCCGGTCTGAAAGTGGTTAATTATAAATAAATATATTTTGGTTTCACCTGACAACGGTTTATGCACTTAATCCCGTGGAGCTAGTATCCCCAAACTTCACAACTGGTGGAGAATGCGGGCAAAAGTGCATTTGCAGCCGCAAAAACCGTTTAAAAACTGACATTTAAAAGAGACTGTGTACAAATTGCATGTCTTGGGTGAAGCCAGCCCAGACGCTGCAAGCAGCAGGCAAAGACATGGAGGAGGTCATCAGGGCTTTGGCACAAGCCACCGTGACCCAGCAGCAAGCTACCGTGACACAGCAGCAAGCTTTAGCAGACACAAACCGTCGCCATGAGGAAGCGATGGCTCAGCAGCAGGAAAGCACACGGCTGCTAGCCGCCCAGTTTACTGCTCAGCAGGAGTCCACTCAAGCACAGGTGGCTGCCTTGCAGGAGGCAGTACAGCGGCTGGCTCAGGGACGTGAACAAGTGGCTGTTGCCGCTGGCAACCAGGTGTCTGTGAGGGCCAACCATTTTTTACAAAAATTAACGCCCAGCGATGATGTAGAGGCCTTTCTCACCACCTTTGAGAGGATAGCGGAGAGAGAGGGGTGGCCCCGTGACCAATGGGCCGGTATTATCTCCCCTTTCCTCACCGGTGACCCGCAAAAGGCCTATTTTGACCTCCCAGTAGAACATATCAGCGACTATGAACGTCTGAAGGCAGAGATCCTGGCCCGCCTAGGAGTGACCACAGCTGTCCGGGCTCAGAGGGTGCATCGCTGGCGGTACAAGCCTGACCGACCACCCAGGTCGCAAATGCATGAACTGGTTCAGCTGGTTAAAAAATGGCTGCAGCCAGAAAAACTGTCAGGCCCACAGATGGTGGAACGAATAGTAATGGACTGGTACCTGTGGTCCCTGCCAGATGACCTACAGCGCTGGGTAAGCCATGGAGACCCCGCAACCGCTGACCAGCTGGTGGAGTTGGTGGAAAGGTACACCGTGGTGGAGGACTTGCTTGGGCCTGCCAGGCGTAAGGAACCCACACCAAGGGCAACCAGACCAGCCATAGCGCCTAGGAGAGAAGCCCTGCCAGATGCTGGGATCCGCAGAACCGCATCATCTGCTACAGAACCTCGAAGGGTGGTTCCTGTCCCAAGAACAGGAGACCTACAGTGTTGGCGATGTCGGTCCTGGGGACATACCCGGGCACAATGCCCATTTCAGGAGGAGCCTATGGGCTGCGGAATTGGTCAGAGAAGCTCCTACGTGCAAAGAGTCTACACCACTCACCTGGATCCAATCGCAGGACAGTTCGAGTGTGAAGTGTGGGTGAACCACCTTCCTGCCAGGGCGCTACTGGACTCTGGTAGCATGGTAACATTGGTACATGCCAGGGTGATTGGGAGACTTGGCCCTGTAAGGAAAACCCTACGGATAGTGTGCATCCATGGGGACACCAAGGAATACCCCATGGTTTCAGTGACTGTGTCCTATGGCCATATCTCAGTGACCCAAGAGGTCGGGGTAGTGAGAAGTCTAATACATGACATTATAGTGGGGCGGGACTGTCCACTATTTTTCGAACTGTGGAGCCAGGTACAGATGGGGCTGCCAGGACAGCCAGGAGAGTCTGAGGAACATGGGCCTGAAACCCCCACAACTCACCCCACTGATACAAAGATACCTATTATTGATAAAGATACTGTAGAGAATGTTAAGTTGAAGGATGTGTCTGTTTCAGGTTGCAAAACCGAGTTAAACTCTGAGGGGAGGGAAGACTTCCCGTTACAGGTTATGCTGGGGGAGGATGACGAGGACCTCTCCCCATTGCAGTCCCCGGTTGAGGAAAGTGAAGGGGAAACATCCTCAAGGCCAGTACACCCAGATCTAGATGTACCCAGGGGTGCGTTTGGCACCGCCCAGCTGCGGGATCCTACCTTGGTCAATGCCCGAGAACAGGTTTCTGTTGTGGATGGGGTCTCACAAATGCCAGGAGCAGACCAGAGGTTTCCTCATTTTGCCTTAAAGGGGGACTTGCTTTATCGAGTGGCTGAAAGCCGTGGGGAAACTATAGAGCAGTTGCTGGTTCCCCAACCGTATAGGCAGATGCTACTCTATCTAGCCCACAACGACGCACTGGGAGGACACTTGGGGGCAGAGAAAACAGAGGCCAGGATAACTGACCGGTTTTACTGGCCAGGGGTGAAAGTTGAGGTTAAAAGATATTGTGCATCTTGTCCCATTTGCCAGTTAACTGCCCCAGTGCCCCACTATAGAAGCCCTCTGGTACCCTTGCCAATTATTGAGGTTCCATTCGAACGGATCGCTATGGATCTCGTGGGACCCCTGGTAAAATCGGCAAGAGGGCACCAGTATATATTAGTCATCCTAGACTATGCAACCAGGTACCCAGAAGCAGTTCCTTTGAGGAAAACTTCCTCTAAAGCCATTGCCCGAGAACTATTTCAGATGTTTTCGCGAACTGGTTTTCCTAAAGAGATATTAACAGACCAGGGCACCCCTTTTATGTCAAAGGTGATGGCGGACCTGTGCAAACTGTTCCAAACTAAGCAGTTACGGACGTCCGTCTATCACCCGCAGACTGATGGCCTAGTGGAGAGGTTTAATAAAACTTTGAAGACCATGCTCAAAAGAGTCGTCCAGAAGGACGGGAAGGATTGGGATATGTTACTCCCTGCCCTTTTGTTTGCCATCCGGGAGGTTCCACAAGCATCCACGGGCTTCTCCCCATTTGAGCTAGTGTATGGGCGACGGCCTCGGGGGTTGCTGGATCTGGTAAAAGAAACGTGGGAAAGTGAGTCCTCCCCACACAAAACCATAGTAGAGCATATCTCTCAAATGCGAGAGAGGGTGGCTAAGGTGATGCCGCTGGTGAGGGAGCACATGCAGAGGGCTCAGGAAGCCCAAAGAAGGGTGTATAACCGGTCTGCGAAAGTCAGACAGTTTCAAGTAGGAGACCGGGTGGCTGTCCTAATACCCACAGTGGAGAGCAAGTTCTTGGCCAAGTGGCAAGGTCAATTTGAGATAGTGGAAAAAGTGGGGTATGTAAACTACAAGGTACACCAGCCAGGGAAAAGGAAACCATACCAGATCTACAACGTAAATTTGTTGAAACCCTGGAGAGACAGAGACCAGGTATCCGCAGTGGTAGCGGTACAGTCAGGAGACCATGCAGGGATCGACCTGGTGCAGGTGGCTGCTACCTTAACTAGACCCCAAACCAGCAAGCAAAGGAATTTCTTCAAAGAAATAGGGACATGTTTTCAGGGCTGCCAGGACTCACCAATGTCATCGAGCACGACATTGTAACTGACCCCAAGGTAAAAGTGCGGTTAAAGCCTTACCGTATCCCAGAAGCTCATAGAGTGGCAGTGTCTGAAGAGGTGAAAAGAATACTCGAGCTTGATGTCATTGAGGAATCGCAGAGTGAGTGGTCGAGTCCAATCGTGTTGGTACCCAAACCCAACGGCACTCTTCACTTCTGTAATGATTTTAGAAAACTGAATGAAATCTCCAAGTTTGATGCTTATCCCATGCCACGGGTAGATGAGCTCATTGAGAGGTTGGGGCCTGCCAGGTATATTACCACGCTGGACCTCACGAAAGGGTACTGGCAGATTCCCCTGACCAAGGAAGCTAGGGAGAAAACGGCCTTCTCTACCCCGGAAGGCCACTTCCAGTACAAACGAATGCCGTTTGGTTTACACTCTGCCCCGCTACATTCCAAAGGGCCATGGACAAAACTTTGCGTCCACATCATCGGTACGCTTCGGTTTATTTGGATGACATCGTCATCTTCAGCCCTGATTGGGAGTCACATCTTCCCCGAGTTCAGGCAGTTGTAGACTCCCTGAGAAGAGCAAGATTCACCATAAACCAAGAAAAATGTGCAGTTGGGGTGGAGGAAGCCAAGTACCTAGGGTACATTGTGGGTAGAGGGTTGGTAAAGCCCCAAATGAGCAAGGTGAAAGCCATACAGGACTGGCCCCGTCCCCTAACCAAGAAGCAGGTCAGAGCATTTTTGGGCATAGTTGGCTACTACCGGAGCTTTATACCCAACTTTGCCACCATTGCTGCTCCCTTGACTGACCTGACCAAAGGCAAAAAGTCAGTGATGATAAAATGGAATAACGATACCGAAAAAGCTTTTCAGAAGCTTAAGACGGCATTGTGCCAGGATCCGGTCCTTGTTGCTCCAGACTTTAATAAGGATTTTGTAGTACAGACAGATGCTTCAAATGAGGGGTTAGGAGCAGTCCTGTCACAGGTAATCAACGGGAAAGAGCACCCCATCGTTTTCCTGAGTAGAAAGCTGATGGCAGTGGAGAAAAACTACGCAGTGGTAGAGCGGGAGTGTCTTGCCATTAAGTGGGCCTTGGACTCCTTGCGGTATTTCCTCCTAGGCAGAAGGTTTCGCCTGGTATCCGACCACGCCCCGCTGACCTGGATAAGGCAAAATAAACACACGAATGCTAGAGTAACAAGGTGGTTCCTGTCTCTCCAGGAGTTCAATTTTGTGGTGGAGCATAGACCTGGGAGACTACATCAGAATGCTGATGCCCTCTCCCAGGTCCACTGTATGTTGTCAAATGGTGCCTCCAACACCTCCGCGTTGAGGCAGAGGGGGGGGATATGTACAGGACGCCAAGGTTGGGTCCTGGACGGGTACTATGTGGCGCCTATATTCGGGATGTGGTCCCTTTAAGGGAATCATGGTAGGCCTCAGGGGGTCACCCAAAAAATGGGTGATGGATTCCGGGTATAGTTTTTGGGAGAAGACTGATTCGCGGTCCTCTCTATATTTTTAAGAGAGATAGTTGGGACTCGGAATTAGGGAGGCTCTAAAGTGACATTTGGGTGGGAAAGAGCCTCCCTCCCTGACCACAGGGATTTGGCCCACAGGGGGTTAACGGCCTCCAGGAAGACAGACAGCCCATAAGACAGGAAGTGGACAGAGAGGTGGTGGTGAGGAGGAGAAGGAGATGAACACCTGTCTGAGGAGCTGTCTGGCTGGGTTTTTATATTTGCTATTTGCTATTTGCTATTTGCTGTTTGCTGTTTGCTGTTTTGGAGGCTGCAAAAAGACCTCTGCAAGGACTCTTTTTGGTGAAGACCTATCTACAGAACTGTAGGTGCTTATCTTTTTGTATTATTTTGTGCTGAAGATAAGCGGACTTTAATTTACAGTTTTTACATGCTGAAGAAAAGCTTTATTTTTGATTTAATTATAAATAAATATATTTTGGTTTCACCTGACAACGGTTTATGCACTTAATCCCGCGGAGCTAGTATCCCCAAACTTCACAATATACATATATATATATATATATATATATATATATATATATATATATATATATATAGTTTTGGGTACAATACTTATTTCTTGGCTTCCCCTTTTTTTTCTCTTTTTTTTGTTTTGTTTTTTACAGAATTTTACTATTTCAGTATTGGGGATTCTCTGTCAGATTTATTCCTACATGACCCCTACAATATATTACCTTGAAATATTCCATTACTTTGTAAGTATATATTTCTATGGAATATACTCTACAATATTCGATCTGAAACTGATTCTGATTTTTCTATCTATTTTTTTGTATATGTGGTTGTGTCCCCATGGGGGGGTTGTGTTCCATGCCCTCTGGTGGTCACTGGACTCGGGCTCCTTTCCTGCTAGATTCCATGGAAATGACCATTTCACTGTTTACATCGTTTTTGTTTAATGTATTGATTTGTATTACATTGATTTGGATTAGAATATAATATTTGGAGGTGTTATTTAAGTCCCTGGGGTCATGCATTATCACGATGTGTTTGTCAATCACGATTTTAACTTTATCCAATTAAAATTTCAAATATGTTTTATTTTATGTGTGTGTCTATAAACTCCATTTTCGAAATTCCTTATCTTCTTTCACAGAAGAAATTATGCTCTATGACAAAAGCTCTTGCAAGAACACAGCAATAAGAGTGGAAAATTCCTAGCTAGGGCTCTGAAATCTAAAAAAGCGAGCACCACAATTCGATCTTAGCGTATACCCACAGGACAAACGCTATCAAATAGCGATGATATTGCAAACCATTTTGCACAATATTGTGCAAAACTTTAGGACCTACCTGAACAAAAAACCCCTGATGATATAAGTTTGCGTGAATTCATCTCTAAAGACTTCCTTTCACAATATAGTCCGAAACCAAAATCTCACAAACAAGCACACAAAACAGATACCCCCATAACAACAGAGGAAAATAAAGTATTTATTAAACAAATAAAACTAGGAAAAAGCCCAGGCCTTGACGGCTTCTCCTTGACTTATTACAAAGCCTTTTCAGAATTAAATTCAGACCCATTTCTAAGTTCATTTAATCAATTATCTAAACCAAACATCCCAAGTAACAATCTTCTAGAAGCACACATCTCGGTCATTACCAAACCTGGAAAAGATTGTGAATTGGCCCAAAACTATCGCCTCATATGACGTCTGAACACTGATATAAAAAAAATGTCAAAAATCCTAGTGAATCGCTTACTCCTCTTGATCACAAAGCTAATAGCAAAAGATCAAGTAGGATTCATTCTAGGCAGAGAGGCTAGGGATAACACACTAAAAACACTTAACATTCATCACTGGCTTACCAAAATAAAATATCCTGCCTTTTTCCTCTCATTAGATGCTGAGAAGGCGTTTGGATGGTTGGCGTGAGACTACCTGGAAGCTGTATTACATGCACTAGGTCTCAGTGATCGATTTATATGCTACATATATAACTATACACTTACCTTACAGCAAGTCCAAGTAAATGGATTCTTATCAAGCTCCTTCTCCATCAAAAATGGCACCTGTCAAGGCTGTCCCCTTTCTCCCATACTATTCATTCTCACTCGCTAACCTTTCCTACACTGAATCTGCAAAAATGCAAATATTCAAGGAGTCATAGTTACATAGTTACATAGTTAGTCAAGTTGAAAAAAGACACAAGTCCATCCAGTTCAAGCACAAAAAAAAAAAAATAATAATAATAATAATATCATACAATCCCATATACCCAATTCTATATCCACAGTTGATCCAGAGGAAGGCAAAAAAAACCAGCAGAGCATGATCCAATTAGCTAAAGCAGGGGAAAAAAATCCTTCCTGATCCCCCGAGAGGCAATCAGATTTTCCCCAGATCAACTTTACCTATAAATGTTAGTACCCAGTTATATTATGTACAGTTGGGAAATAATCCAGGCCTTTCTTAAAGCAATCTACTGAGCTGGCCAGAACCACCTCTGCAGGGAGTCTACTCCACATTTTCACAGCTCTTACTGTAAAGAAACCTTTCCGTATTTGGAGATGAAATCTCTTTTCCTCTAGATGTAAAGAGTGCCCCCTTGTCCTCTTTGTTGACTGTAAAGTGAATAACTCGACACCAAGTTCACTATATGGACCCCTTATATATTTGTACATGTTGATCATATCCCCCCTTAATCTCCTCTTATCAAGAGTCATGATTGCTAATAAGTAATACAAACTAGCTGCTTTTGCGGACGACATCCTATTATTTCTCACAGAATCCCACAACACCCTACACAACCTTCTGAAATACTTCTGCCTATTCCAATTTATAGCACACTTTAAAAATAACTTCATAAAGTCGCACGCTCTGAATAAAACAGCATCTCAAGTCCTAAAATGTAAAAAAAAAGATTCCCATTCACTTGGCAATCAGACGCCATAATGCATTTAGGACACCTCTCCAAACTATATTAAAAAAACTACCAGCCTATTCTCAAGACCATAACGGAAAACCTAATAAAATGGAACAAAGCAAATTTTTCATGGTTTGGCAGAATGGCAATTATCAAAATGCATATTCTACCAGGTATTCTATACCTTCTCCAAACGACAGCTATTTATCTGCCGACCACTTTCTTAAAATCCGTTAAAAAAAATATGTAGAAAGTTTTTATGGAACCAAAGATGTCCCAGAATAATTTATGGCCAGCTAGCAATACCCAAAACCAAAGGAGCGATAGGTCTACCCGATTCAATATTACCACTGGGCTTGCCACCTGCAGCGCATAATAGATTGACATGTTCATTGCCAAATAAAGGATTGAGTAGGCTTAGATAACTCCTTCTCTAAACAACATATAAGCTGTTAACCATGGTTCCGATGTAACCATATAGCTAATGACCTAACAGAACATCCCAACATAGGACCATCCCTTCACTGCTTTACTGAAATTTGTTGAAAACCCAAACTTTCACTGTCTCCAGGCCCTCTATCTCCTTTACTAATGAATCCAGATTTTCCTCCAGGACTGACTTCCCACCCGCTTTCAAGCAACAAACTGGACATTGGCTTAAGAATTCATAACCTCCTCCAAAATGGTCTATTACACTCACATGATAACATAAATATACTCTGGGCCGAACCACACTTAAACACTCTGTACTATTTGCAAATGAAGCACTATGCATACTCTGTACAATTAAACCAAGCGCCTCAATGCCACATCATTTCAATTGTTCACAATATGTTATGGGAAAATACTCAAGCTGACGAAGGGAAGGCCTGCAAAGCCTGGTCCCCAGATCTACATGTAAACCTAAGAAATACCAACTGGAAAAAAATATACTGCCACATACGTAAAGGTTTCATCAATGTCTCTACTCAAGAGAACAACTATAAAATTGTATATTGTTGGTATCGCACCTCTCTATTCTACATACCTTTGATGCCTCAATTACAGATCAATGCTGGAGATGCCACCAAGCAACAAGCAACCTTTTATACATTTGGTGGGATTGTCCACTCATCCATTCGTTTTGGACAAAGATACATAAACAAATTTTAAAAAAATAACCACAAGCTCTCTTGATTACACACCCGTGCAATCCCTACTACACCACCATGTCTCAAAAGACAAGCCATACTATAAAGCACTAGCAATAAAGTTAATTAATGCAGCCAAACTGTGCATACCTAAACTATTGGGTACTCCCAGAGTCCCTTCTTTGTCAGACTGGTACAAACGCATGAACAAAATAGCTGTAATGGAAGAGTTCATTTTAATCTCACAGGACTCACAAATTCACATCTACGTGGGCTAATTGGAATCACTTCCAGTCCTCCATTGACTATCTACAAATTTGACCTCAACATTTAATCCACCTTTCTTCCAGGCCCAAATATCTTCTTTACAATCCATCCATTCAGGTATAGAGCCAAGAATGTTAGCTGCAAAACTTTGTTTCTAACATCTAAAAATTCCACCTCTCTACCTTCTCAATGATTCATATCTATCATAAATATATGCATAAATACATTTAATCACTCAGTCATACATTCAACCAGGTTTATACTAACCCCTGCACCCCCTCCCCCCTTTTTTTTCCTCTTCTTTCTCCCCCCTTAAACCAATTTACCTTTACACTTGCTAATCCGCCCCCCCCCCCCCCCATAAACCTTAAATACAAGATCAGAACCCAAGTGTCTGTGCTGGTCACACACACTCGCACAAATGATGAAACATTAGGTAATAGGAGCTATCTCACAAAACAAATAAAAATTGCTGAAACACCTCATTGCCATAGCTTCTACCAGATATTACACCTCAGATAAAACATAACTAATCCAGGCCACTATACTCTCTGACTACAACAATTGTATATTCTCTCTTATGAGTCATTGGGGTTTATTTACGAAAGGCAAATCCACTTTGCACTGCAAGTGCACTTGAAAGTGCATTGAAAGTGCACTTGAAAGTGTAGTCACTCTAAATCTAAGGGGTAGATCTGAAATGAGTGGAAGTTCTGCTGATTTTATCAACCAATCATGTGCAATCTAAAATGCAGTTTTTTATTTTCCTAGCATGTCCCCTCGGATCTACAGCGACTTTACTTCCAAGTGCACTTGGAAGTGCAAAGTGGATTTTCCTTTAGTAAATAATCCCCAGTATCTTTCCTTTGTTTGAAACACCTAAGTTGTATGTGTACCTTTTTTTAACTCTTTGTGCATTATGAATATACACCATTGTTCTGTAATCTCTACTGCTGGAACATTTGAAATGAATAGTATTATACTGATCTTGTTATCGTAAAAAAATTATTACTATGTGCTCTTGTATTTTTGGCAATACAATTTGTTTGGAATAAAAAAAATACAATGACAACATACCAAATAAAATATACATTTTCTATTTTCTCTACCTGACATTATGATGAACAATTATTAATTTAAGATCCTGTGGAGCAAAATAGTTATATTGCAAGTGTAGTAACATCATTGAAGAATATGATGCATTTATAATCTATATACCACGTTTGAGACAGCATTTTATATGTAGTTATCAGGATAATAAAATGATTTATGCATGACAAATAAAAAATATACATATCATGCACTGTGGGAGGCAGCTTATGTTCATATTAGACTTTTTGTGTGGAATATTGGACATTATACCTAATATCACATAAATATGCATATTAAAAAATTTTTTTTTTTATTAGTAGTCACGTAAATTTATGGTAGAAAGGAGTGGGGATGGAAGGAGAGGAATCCCCACCTTACACATATCACAAATCGAAATTAATAAAAGGAATCACGTGGGAGAGGCAATAATAAGGGTAAGATAAGACCACAAGAGGATAATTTTGAACACATGAGGTGAGGAGGGTTTGCCCCCCCCCCCCCTTTTATTTTTTTATTTTTATTTTTTTATATTTTCTTAGGTATATTAAGGATCGATCCGGTCAGGTACCCAATGTGTATTTTCTTACTGTCTGTTTTTATATGAATGTTGAAAATACTGAAATACCATGAATGCTAAACAAAGGGACTTGTAATAGTATGTATAAGAAATATTTTTTACTGTTTTTTGTAAATGTGGAAAACTAAATAAATAATATTTAAAAACAAAATGTGTATATGAACATTAAAAATAAAAACTGTAATATATTTAATGCATAGAAAGTGAATTCCATTAGAAATAAACATCAATAATATAAATTGTTCTGTTTGTATGAATTAAAATTTGAAAAAATCTTAAGCATTTCTAAAAACCACAGTATAATTTATCCACATAAAAATAATCCTTGTATGTTTCATAGGACTTGACTTACAAATGCAATAATAGAGATTGTTCACAATCAAAGTGAATGTTCAATCAATTTAGTAACAAAGGTGAAGCTATACAAAGTAAACATGTGCACACTGAAATATTTTGTTTCGGAATTTTGTTTTCGTCCGAAAAATACATTTATTTAGTTACTCCTGAAATTTTTTTTCATTTATTTAGTTTTTCGTAAAAAAATTGCATTCGTCCGAAAATCCAAATGAATTAAGGTTGAATCTGTCATTGAAGGCTTATGGTGTCTGTTGAATGTTTAAAGAAGATTTGACAGAGCAGCAAAACTCACTGTATGATGCTGCCCTCATACATTCAGGGTCAAATATTTTGAAGACAAGCTATAGTAGGATTCTAATGTTGTACGTCTTCTATGGGTTTTATTAAGGCTATTTGCATTGCACACAGGTCATGTTAGCATTAGCATTAAGAAAAAAAAATTAAGAAAAAAAAATGCGTGGGGGTCCCCTGAAATTTCATACCAGGCCCTTCAGGGCTGGCATGGATTTTAAGGGGAACCCCGTGCAAAAATAAATAAATGGCGTGGGTGTCCCCCTCAAAATCCATACCAGACCCTTATCTGAGCACGCAACCTGGCAGCTGCAGGGGGACCCCCCAGATCCCGGCTTCACCCCCTGTGTGAAATGGTAAGGTACCCGCACCTCAAAAGCTTGCGTTTTTAAGGAATTGAACACACTTGACACTTTATGTATATGGATGAACTTTTCACCTATGATTGCACTACTATGTTAATTGCACAAGCACTTTATGAATAGTTATGTGATGTATACGACCAGCGCTATGTTTAATATTTTGTATTACTTGTTTGGGGTTTTATACCTTATACGATAGCAGCTGCTCTTCATCTTAACTTACATTTATTTTTTAATTTATATGTCACCATAGGGAAGGTATTTAACCACTTAAAGACCAGACCTCTTTTCAGACTCTGTGTTTACAAGTTAAAACATTTTTTTTTTTCTAGAAAATAACTTAGAACCCCAAAATATTATGCATTTTTTTTCTAACACCCTAGAGAATAAAATAGTGGTCATTGCAATACTTTTTGTCACACCGTATTTGCGCAGCGTTCTTACAAGTGCACTTTTTTTGCAAAAAGAATAAAAAAATAAGACAACAACAAAGTTAGCTGAATTGTTTTTATATTGTGAAAGATAATGTTAAGCAGAGTAAATTGATACCCCACATGTCACGCTTCAAAATTGTGCCCGCTCGTGAAATGACATCACACTTTGACCCTTAAAAAATCGACATTAGGCGACATTTAAAAAATTCTACAGGCTGCATGTTTTGAGTTGCATGTTACAGATGAGGTCTAGGGCCAGAATTATTGCTCTCACTCTAACGATTGCGGGTGCTACTCACGTATGCATTTGTCTCTGCGTGCAAGCTCGTCTGGATATTTCTTATTTATTTTACTTGGTTTTATTTATTTTTTCACTGTTTTAAAAAAAAAAAAAAAATTGGGTCACTTTTATTCCTATTAAAAGGAATGTAAACATCCCTTGTAATAAAAAAAAGTATGACAGGTCTGGGGTCAAAAGGTCCTCAGATCTCATATTTGGACTTAAATGCAATAAAAACAAAACAAAAACATGTATCATTTGAAAAAATGACAACAGAAAAGTGGCCTTTTAAGACGTATGGGCGGAAGTGATGTTTTGACATTGATTCCGCCCTGCTATAGTATGTAGATCTTCCCCTCACTCATCTCTATACCCAGCCATGAACAGGTCCCGATCGCCTCCTCTGCTGCCGACAGGTCCGATAAGCGGCAGAGGGCACGGGAGAGCGACGTAGGGGGGGGGGGGGGAGTGTCAAATCTGCTGCAGAGACCATCATTATTGTATTGTATTGTATTGTATTATTCATTACAGAACAGAACCGCCAGCCGAAAAGATTGATACCTCGCTTGTGGCAGCAGCTGCTGCCATTACCAAGATATCCATCTTTAAACTGCCCATGTATATGTACAGGAGCCGGTCGGCAAGTGTTTAACTATTTCATAAGGTGAAGCTATGTTTACCTTAAAAAACCCAATCATGTGCAAAGGAAAAAAAATGGGAACTGGAAATTGAAATGAATTACAGTTGTATAAAGATCAGTGGACATTTTCTTTCACACAGGGTTATTTTGCAGGTGCTATTGCAGTAAAAATAGCGCCTGAAAACTGACCTGAGGGCTTTCACACTGGAGCGGTGCACCAACAGGATGGTAAAAAAGCAGGACAGATGCTAGCAGCATCTTTGGAGTGGTGAAGGAGCAGTGTATACACCGCTCCTCCACCGCTCCTTCCCATTGAAATCAATGGGACACCGCGGCTATCCCGCCAGCGTCCCAATAGTGCCGCAAATTTGATGGGAAAGCACCGCTAAAAATAGTGGCACTTTACAGCCGATGCACCTCCTGACCCAGTTTGAAAGGGGCCTAAGTGAATATAGTCTACTCCTTGAGTCAATCTATTAAAGAAGTACAGACTGTCCACTGTATTTTCAGTTTGGTAAGCTGTGTTCAGTTCAGTAATCCAATCATGTGCAGGGAAAAAAAAATATTTCTTGCACACAGATGTATCAGTATTCAGCATAAACACAATTCCCTCTATTTAAAAGTTCAATGATCTTTTTCAACAGTAATTTTTTTACCACTTTCGAACATGAGAAACAGGACTAACCTTTTATTAAAACAGAACTAAGCCTTATTAGTGTCCATTTAAAAGCAGATAAAGGTATTTTATGTTTACAGCACATCATTTCAGCAACACTTTTTTTTTTTTCATGACAGAGCGAGAACCGGGATCTGTGTGTTTTAACATACAAATCCCAGTTCTCTAAGGGGAGCAAAGACAGATTGTGTCCCCCTACTAAGTAGGAACACCGATCGGTCTCCTCCCCTAGTCAGTTCCATCCCCCCGCAGTTAGAACACACCTTGGGAACACAGTTAACCCCTTGACCTCCCCCTAGTGTTAACCCCTTCCCTGCCAATTACATTTATACAGTAATCAATGGCTATTTTAACCTCTGATCCCTGTAAAAATGTCACTGATCCCAAAAAAGTGTCAAAAGTGTCCAATCTGACCGCTGCAATGTTGCAGTCACTGTCATTACTACAAAAAAAAATAATAATAATAAAAATGACATAAATCTATCCCCTATTTTGTAGACACTATAACTTTTGTGCAAACAAATTAATATACACATATTGTGATTTTTTTTTTACCAAGCATATGTAGAAGAATACATATCGGCCTAAACTGAGGGGAAACAAAATCGGGATATTTATAACAAAAAGTACAAAATATTGTGTTTTTTCAAAAGTGTTGCTCTTTTTTTGTTTATAACCCAAAGAATAAAAACTTCAGAGGTGATAAAATACCACCAAAAGAAAGCTTTATTTGTGGGGGGAAAAGGACATCATTTTTTTTTTTTTTATGCAAGGTTTCCACATCCTGCGGAGAAGTTATTGCCCTGCTTAGCTTAGTATCATCCACAAATACAGAGATTGAACTGTTTACCTCATCCTCCAGGCGGTTTATAAACAAATTAAACAGGATTGGTCCTAGCACAGAACCCTGTGGCACCCCACTACCCACTCCCCACTCCTAACCATTTTTAGTACTCCCCACTTATCACCACCCTCTGATCTTGCCCTTGTAGCCATGTACTCACCCTATGGTCCATGCCAACGGACCTTATTTTGTACAGTAAATGTTTATGAGGGAACTGTGTCAAATGCTTTTGCAAAATCCAGATACACCACATCTACGGGCCTTCCTTTATCTAGATGGCAACTCACCTCCTCATAGAAGGTTAATAGATTGGTTTGGCAAGTACGATTCTTCATGAATCCATGCTGATTACTGCTAATGATACCGTTCTCATTACTAAAATCTTGTATATAATCCCTCATCATCCTCTCAAAGAGTTTACATACTTTTAATGTTAGGATAACTGGTCTGTAATTCCCAGGGATGTATTTTGGGCCAATGTATTGGTATAGTTTTCCATTTTACCTTCCTTCAGTGACATGAAGTATACCAGTACCGTATGCTAAAAAACAGCCCCACACCATGATGTTCCCACCTTCAAACTTCACTGTTGGTATGGTGTTTTTGGGATAATATGCAGTGCCATTTGACCTCCATGGTGTGTATTATGCTATTCAAAGAGTTCAATTTTGGTCTTATCTGACCAGACTATGTTCTCCCAGTATTTCACAGGCTTGCCTAAATGTTGTGCAGCAAACTTTAAAGAATCTTTAACCACTTAAAGAGTTCCACCTAAAAATAATTTAAAGGTCAGCAGCTACAAATACGGCAGCTGTAGACTTTGAAAAGAAGAATACTTACCTGTCCAGGGCACCTGTGATGTCCTCACCCAAAGCCAATCCATCCCCTCAGCTCCAGGTGCAGGCACCGGCATTGCTAGAAAGGGAATCAGGAAGTGAAGCCTAGCGGCTTCACAGCCTGGTTTCCTACTGCACATACGTAAGTCACGCTGCACATTCTGAGTGGTTCCTGTCATCTTCTGGGACCTGTGTGTCTCCCAGAAGACAGTGTAGGGAACAGAGGAGGGGCCGGGCATGGTGTAGATTGCTGTGGATTCTGCAGCAATCTTGCACCGGAAGTGGGAGCAAATATCTGTATTAGACAGGCATCTGCTCCCCCCCGAGAGGTACCAAACGTGACACCGGAGGGCGGGAGGAATCCAGACAGCAGAAGTTCAATTTTTGGGTTAAACTACGCTTTAAGTACCAGAAGGATTTGCCCCTTTAATGAACAGGTCTTTTTTTTGCTATACAGCACTGCATCAGTTTAACTGACAATTGTGCGGTCATGTAGCCAAACAAAATGTATGTCATTTTTATCACACAAATAGAGCTTTCTTTTGGTGGTATTTGATCATCTCTGCATTTTTTTTGCACCATAAACAAAAAAAGATAATTTAAAAAAAAATATACATATATTTTACTTTTTGCTATAATAAATATCCCCCAAAAAAGTAAAAAAAAAAAGAATTTCTTTATCAGTTTAGGCCGATATGTATTCTTCTACTAATCACTAGGAACAGCAGAGCTGCCTCTCCTCCCCTGACAGAACAGGGATCTGTCTGTTTACATTGACAGATCCCTCTTCTGTCTTTCTCAGGAGTGATTGCAGGTGGCCAGGGGACAGCGTGGCCGCCGGCCACGTGCATCAGCTCCGGCATCCGGCACGCCCCCTAGAGGTCTTAAAGCGGCCAACATACCTTGATGTTGATTTGCTCAGGAGAGCCAACTTGCCGCAGTACAACTGCGGCAGCTGGTCTTTAAGTGGTTAACATGCCTTTTCTTTAGCAATGGAGTCTTGAATGATACATACAGTGGTGTGAAAAAGTGTTTGCCCCCTTCCTCATTTCCTGTTCCTTTGCATGTTTGTCACACTTAAGTGTTTCGGAACATCAAACCAATTTAAACAATAGTCAAGGACAACACAAGTAAACACAAAATGCAATTTGTAAATGAAGGTGTTTATTATTAAAGGTGAAAAAAAATCCAAACCATCATGGCCCTGTGTGAAAAAGTGATTGCCCCCTAAACCTAATAACTGGTTGGGCCACCCTTAGCAGCAACAACTGCAACCAAGCGTTTGCGATAACGTGCAATGAGGCTTTTACAGCGTCCTGGAGGAATTTTGGCCCACTCATCTTTGCAGAATTGTCCTAATTCAGTTACATTAGAGGGTTTTCGAGCATGAACGGCCTTTTTAAGGTCATACCACAACATCTCAATAGGATTCAGGTCAGGACTTTGGCTAGGCCACTCCAAAGTCTTCATTTTGTTTTTCTTCAGCCATTCGGTGGTGGACTTGCTGGTGTGTTTAGGATCATTGTCCTGCTGCAGAACCCAAGTTCGTTTCAGCTTGAGTACACGAACAGATGGTCGGACATTCTCCTTCAGGATCTCTTGGTAGACAGCAGAATTCATAGTTCCTTTTATCACGGCAAGTCTTCCAGGTCCTGAAGCAGCAAAACAGCCCCAGACCATCACACTACCACCACCATATTTTACAGTTGGTATAATGTTCTTTTTATGAAATGCAGTGTTCCTTCTACGCCAGATATACTTGGACACACACCTTCCAAAGAGTTCCACTTTTGTCTCATCGGTTCACAGAATGTTGTCTCAAAAGTCTTGGGGATCATCAAGATGTGTTGTGGAGAAATTGAGACGAGCTTTGATGTTCTTTTTGCTCAGCAGTGGTTTTCTCCTTGGAACTCTGCCATGCAGGCCATTTTTGCCCAGTCTTTTCCTGATGGTGGAGGCATGAACGCTGACCTTAACTGAGGCAAGTGAGGCCTGCAGTTCCTTGGACGTTGTTGTGGGGTCTTTTGTGACCTCTTGGATGAGTCGTCGCTGCGCTCTTGGGGTAATTTTGGGCGGCCGGCCACTCCTGGGAAGGTTCACCACTGTTCCATGTCTTCGCCATTTATGGATAATGGCTCTCACTGTGGTTCGCTGGATTCCCAAAGCTTTGGAAATGGCTTTATAACCCTTTCCAGACTGATAGATCTCAATTACTTTCTTTCTCAATTGTTCCTGAATTTCTTTGGGTCTCGGCATGATGTGTAGCTTTTAAGGATCTTCTGGTGGACCTTACTGTGTCAAGCAGCTCCTATTTAAGTGATGCCTTGATTGTGAACAGGTGTGGCAATAATCAGGCCTGGGTGTGGCTAGAGAAATTGAACTCAGGTGTGGACAACCACAGTTATAGTATGTTTTAACAAGGGGGGCAATCACTTTTTCACACAGGGCCATGATGGTTTGGATTTTTTTTCACCTTTAATAATAAACACCTTCATTTACAAATTGCATTTTGTGTTTACTTGTGTTGTCCTTGACTATTGTTTAAATTGGTTTGATGTTCCGAAACACTTAAGTGTGACAAACATGCAAAGGAACAGGAAATGAGGAAGGGGGCAAACACTTTTTCACACCACTGTATAAGCTATGGAGATTGAGTGCATTACTTATTGTTTTCTTTGAAACAATTGTACCTGCTAATTACAGGTCCTTCTAAAGCTCTCCACAAGGGGTCCTTGGGTGCACTGGTCAGTGATGTCACAAGGGGGCGGTGCCACCAGGTAATGTCACCAGGTGACCCCACCCCTTTCCTATTTAAGAACTGTCAAACGGCGAAGCAGGAATTTAATGGTTAGCCTTCGTTGCAGCCAGAACTTTGTTTCTGGTCCGGCTAAGCTGCAGGCATCATGATTGATGATGGATCTGCATCAGGGGACATTGTTTTTCTATTTTGTAATAAAGGAATTTTCAAAAACTGCCTTCTCTCTTTATTGGTGATTGGGTAGGGATACAATGTACCCCATACTCATTCACATCGGGAGGAGGCCAGGATCTGTGGGCCCCCATTTTAAAGAGGGCTTACAGATTCTGATAAGCCCCCTGCTAACAGACCCCCACAACCACAGCCCTGGGTTTTCAGGATGAGGCCCTTGTCCCCAAAATCACCCCCCCCCCATGTTGAGGGCATGTGGCTTGGTGTATATACATATATATATACTGTATTTGGAGTTCAGTTTTAGTAGCTAAATCATCAGTAAGCTAATAATGATATCCATTACGTTTAGTTATTTAAGGTTAGCCACTTCAGGTCCAACCCTTAGCTACAGGGCGGTACCTGTGTGCCAGATCATGTATATATACGAATGTCCAATGTTTCCCAGCACTCGACGATCATTTGTCAGAGAGGCACAATGGCACAAAGCAGATCGCCATTCTGACAGAAGGGAAGGGATGGAATTAGTGTCCCTGCCAAGCAGGGAACAAATTCCATCTCTTCCCCTAGTTAAAGTACCTCTCACAGTACACATAAACACTGTCTAGGCACACAGTGAATCCTTTGATCGCTCATGATGTTAACCCCTTCCCAGCCAGCGTCATTAGCACAGTGACAGTGCATTTTTTTTTAACACTGATCACTGTACTAGTGTCAAAAGTGTCAATTAGTGTCAGAATGTCTGCCGCAATATTGCAGTCCCTCCATAAGTTGCTGATCACCACCATTACTGGTAAAAAATAAATAAAAATATCCCATAGTTTGTAGATGCTATAACTTTGGCATAAACCAATCAATATATGCCTATCGGGACTTTTTTTACCAAAAAATATGTAGCAGAATACATATTGGCCTAAATTTATGAAGAAATTCAACTTCTTTTCAATTTTTTATTGGATAGGTTTTAAAGCAGAAAGTAAAAAAAATTTTTTTTTTTTAAATTATCTATTTTTTTGTTAAATAGCGCAAAAAATAAAAAACGCAGAGGTGATCATATACCACCAAAGAAAACTCTATTTGTGGTAAAAAAGGACATCATTTTTATTTGGGTACAGCGCTGCATGACCATGCAATTGTCAGTTAAATTAATCCTATGTCACATTGCAGAAAGTTGCCTGGTCATGAAGGGGTCATGAAGTAAATCTTCAGACGATCATGTGGTTAAAATTAAAACTAACACTTGTTGAGTATTAAAGTATTAAATAAATAGCAAACAAATAATAAAATTATATTACCGTGGCAGAACTTTATTGGTATTGGTAGTGTTTGTTTGTGTGTGAGTTAAAGTTCTACTGTTACTACAGAGTATGAAATAACACAGACCTGATGGTAAATAATATGGTTATTGCAGAGTCTTTGACTTGCATAATCACTCTTGACCTTGTGAACCTGTGCTTTTATACAGTAAAAGAACTTTGCTATTGAGGCTAGAGATAAGTGCTTATAAATTTACAAAGGCGGGCTATGATATTACTCCAATAACCTCGGTGGTTAGGAGGAAAAAGGAGTACATCTATTTTTATTTTTTTCTGGACAGAATGATGGAGTGCTTTTGTAATAATGTACACTGGCTATGATAGCATTAGGGCTATGTGGAGAAGTTGGAGGAGTTTAGGGACATCACACTCTCCCTGATGCATTTTATCTGCAAATTCAATTAAAAATTAAATGTGAAATTAATGCTTTGCTTAAACAGTGCTTTTAAGGTTTTGCAATAAAACCAAAATGATAGAATAGGTATTTATGATTAAAAAAACAGTTAAATCCATATTTCTTTGCAGGCTAGTTTATAAGAAAACAGTAATTTTTCTTAGGCTGCATAAACATTTAGCTACTGGCAAAACAAATGCTTCATTATGTAAGTGGCATGAACAGCATGATTCATCCAAATATGGTCTTCAATGTAAGGATCAAACAACCCAGCATGACTTTGACTTGAACCTTAAACAAATGTGACCATACAGTAGATGCAAATGCTAAAATCTGTACAACTTGACCACGCCGCAATTCACATTTTAAGCAAAAAATTGCTGTTCAAAGAAAACATATTTACATAGATGTGTTCATTGTACAACAAGGTTTTCCATCCTTCTTTTTCAGCACCAGGCAGATCCTAATGGGCTGCTTGATAGGTCACTGACCCGCATAGAATGATTTTGCAGAATTAGGTAAATTTTCTGAATATAGCATGGCATTGAAGGATTTAATAAACTAAAAAAGAGTTCACAGGTAGAAATTAAATAAATGCCATAAGGACTATATAATAACAAACATATTTCCTTGTTAGGTATGTAATGCTCAGTATTAGAAGCAAATGAGCCAGTTTACGCATGGCACTGGTCGTACGTGTCTGAACAGAGCTCCGTCTTAGCCTAGGCCTACACACCTCTGGCAATGCCTGCAAAAGCTACTAAATCCAGATCTAACATGGGCAAAAGGACAGGGAGAGGACCCGCAATATCAATCACGTCCTCGGGCTCCATTAAGAGGTTCCTAGCCGGGGAGAAGCACGGACCCGGCGTGTGGCCTATACAAGCCAGAGCCTTGAGGTCCTGCGGTTCTCACTTAGAACATACAGCGTCACCGCGAGAGAGATCCCCGGCATTGTCCTATGGATCGGAGTTTATGGAGGACCCAGGCTCCCCCGCCGGCTCCGAGATGTCATCACTAAGGAGCTGCCATCATTAAGGAGCTGCAGACTGCTGTAAAGAGACTCGCTCTGGCTCACCACTCCTCTCTCTACAAATTAGAAGATTTAGAAAACAGGAACCGCCGGAATAACCTGTGTATCCACGGACTGCCTGAAGCAACTAAAGATTCTGATCTCGAACCTATGATTCGTGGCATTCCAAATACTATCTTGGGGAAGCTAGTCACTGATCCCTTATGCTTTGAACGAGTCCATAGAGTGCTTCATCCTCGCCATGGACCTACCTAGGGACATGGTCTGTTGTCTACATTACTTTGAGGAAAAGAACACTATCATGCTGAAGCTACGCAGCACTCCAAGCATTGATTTTGACAGCGCTTCCCTCAGCGTGTTTCCTGATCTCTCCAAAGAGACACTTGAGCGTCGCAGAGCCCTCAAACCACTCCTGGATCACTTGAGGAGGGATGGAGCCACATATAGATGGGGCTTCCCTGCCTGCCTCATAGCCACCAAAAACAGCCGCTCATCCACCTTGAGATTCCCGAAGGATCTCCCGGCCTTCTCTCATGAAATTGGGATCCCCGGTAGATCTCCCTGGATGGAACGATATGCTTCCAGATTTCTCTACTCTTCTGGACCCTGCTTGGAAAAGCACATCTTCTCAAAAGAAGCGTACCAGCACCCTGGGCTCCTCTCATAAAAAATGGGTGAGATTTTTTGCATTTAAGGAATAGCAGTGACTCTGTTGCTTGTTCTGTTGATGTATTATTTCCAACATATTGATGCCGAAGCTTGGATGCAGCTGTCCCACTATTCACAGACTGCAGACACCTATTCATGTCCATATGCCCTGCTCTGCCTTTATGTTCTTACTAGTTATCAGCATTGTTTATCCCACGTTAGAGATTTATATGTACAAGTTTACATTTCAATTGTATTTGTTTTCATGGCCAGGCCTGGGTGAGTTCCCCAGGTTCCTCAATCATAATTTTCATGAGTGGTGTACACCTACATTACAAAACCAACGGTCCCCCCTGGCTCCTTTTGGGTTTGGTGGAGGTGGGTGGCCCCTGGAATTTTACGGGTGTCCACCTTGTTGAGGCTGCCTGGGTCGCCCGCCACTGCAGACTCCCACGGGAACACTGCGATATTTCATGTTACTCTAAATTGTTTCACAATGATTGCAATGCCTCATTTTCAGTGTGTTATCTATATGTCCCCTCTTCACCTCTCTCACCTTTCCTTTCTTTGTCACCCCCTTCTCTATCCTCTCTTAACTTCTGCTGGTACAGGTGGCACTACAGGCTAGAGACGCATAATCCAAACTCCCAATGGCTACTTTAAACATTATCTCTTACACTGTTAGGGGTCTAAACCATGCAACCTGTGAGAGGATCAACAGACTTCAGCGTTGGTGCTTCCCTGTGCGCCTACGGGGTAGACCAGTGCAGAGGCGCACATGGGTGCATGATACGGCAGGTTTGCACATCACCTGATCACTCTGGCAGGCCTATAAAAGGCAACCCTTTGCTCTGTGTCTTTGCTGGTTTGTCTCCTCAGCTCACCTGTGTTCCTCTGCTTCCTGTTCCTGTTTACCACTTCCTGTTGTGACCCGGATTGCCTGAAGACTTCACTGATTCTCTCCTGACCTGACCCCTGGCTTGTTTAACGAACTTCCTGCTCTTAGCCTTGCTGGCTCCCGGACTGATACCTGTGTTTGACCCTCAGCCTGCCTCTGGATTATCCTCTGAACTCAGCCTTGCTAGCTCCTGGACTGATTACGTGTGTTTGATCCTTGGCCTGTTTCTGCACTTTTCTTACCTGTTTTACAGACTGGTTTGCTACTTACCTTCTGGTCCGGTCCATCCTGCACGAGCCCTCTTCCAGACCTTCACACAAGTCAGGTGTTATGCCGCGTACACACGACCAGACTTATGTCCGACAGACTTCCAAAGGAGTTCTGCCGGAGTTCTGCCGGAGTTCTGACAGAGTTCTGACGGACTTTCCAAATGAGCGGACTTAGCCACACACAATCACACCAAACTCCGACGGATTCGAACGTGATGACGTACGACTGGACTCGAATAAGGAAGTTCATAGCCAGTAGCCAATAGCTGCCCTAGTGTCGGTTTTAGTCCGTCGGAATAGCATACACACGAGCAAATTTTTCGGTAGGAACTGGGTCCGGCGGAAAAATTTGAAGCATGTTCCATTTTCTAAAGTCTGTCAGACTTTTGCGAATCAAAAGTCCGTTGCAGTCCACACACGATCGAATAGTCTGCCGGAATCATTCCGTCAGACTTTGGATGTTGAAAAGTCCGCTCGTGTGTACGGGGCTTTAGAGCCCCTGCCGGGCATTCTCTTCAAGTATATCCCAAGGCGATCTGCACGGCCATCTCTTCCTTCAGAAGACTTCCTGCATGCCAGTCACCTGCTGGCAACCCGTGCCCCCTCATGCCCTGTACCCGCTGTTCCACCCTCAGGGGTACTGTGCAACCAGTTGCAAGGGAAGCTGCTCTCAGCACTTCGGCCCCTGGCGAGTACCTGACACAACCAAACAACATCAAGTGTTAAGGGCTCCATTGCCTTCTTTAAGAAACGCACCTTACACATAATACCTCAGTGAGGCTTTTCTCTCCACATTTCCCAAAATGGTATTATAGCCTTTCGGACACAAATAAAGCCAAAGGAGTAGCCATTGGGTTTAATGGAAATGTGCCCTTTCAGCTTGAGGAGATGATGTCGAATACCCATGGTAGGTTTTTGTTCTTGAGGTGTCCTATAGGCAACACCCAGTGCACATTTGTAAAAAATTTCTGTCCGAACTATAATCAACCATCTTTCATGTCTCAAGTCCTGTCCAAACTGGTAACCTTCGCAAAGGGAATCACTATCCTCATAGGAGACATTAACATACCACTAGACCCTATCATAGATATGTCACAAGGTCGCTCTAACATACCATATAAGTGATTAGCTTTTATTAAGAAAAGAGTGCACGAACTTCAGCTAAATGACACATGGTGTATACTCCACTCCAAAGATAAGGACTATTCCCTATACTCTAAAACACATCATTCCTATTCTAGAATTGATAATATCTTCCTAGACCACTTTCACCTACCCCTCTTGAAATTAGCATCAATAGGTACAGCCTCATTGTCTGATCACGCCCCGGTATCTATTCGGATATCTACCCCCTCTTTACCCAAACGATCCACTAATTGGAAGCTTAATACCTCTCTTCTGTCTAACCCGGTTGATGTATCCACTTTGGCCATCGCCATGAAACAATACTTTGTAGAGAATGAGTCAACAAACACATCTCATTCTCTGCTCTGGGAGGCTTTTAAAAATACCCCATTGGGTAAAGCACCTGGCCCAGACGGCTATACTGCAAAATATTACAGGACCTTTAGTGACATCCTACTACCCAGACTTACATCATATGCTAACTCCATTTCCAAAACCTCAGGATACCGCCCAGAATCGCTGTCAGCCCACATCACTATTATTCCCAAACCCGGTAAAGATCCTACTCTCTGTAGCAGCTATTGCCTCATATGCCTACTGAACCTGGACATCAAGTTAATCGCTAAAGCCATGGCCACTAGACTCCTACCCCTTCTCCCTAGCTGAATCTTGACGGATAAAACCAGATTCATCCCAACCAGAGAGGCCAGGGACAACTCTCTACGTACCCTCTCCCTCATTCACCATGTCTGGAGGCATTCCTTAAAGTGGTTGTAAACCCTTACAAACCACTTTGTTCTACATGTAAGCCTAGATTAAGGCTTACCTGTAAGTCCAAGAAATATCTCCTAAACCTACACGGTTTAGGAGATATTTACTAAAAGACAGGCACCGCTGTCCACGGTGCATGCGTCATAGACAGCGGCACGCAGGTGCACTATCGCCGTTAGCAGCATGCCGCTAGTGGCGGCTCCCGTGCGAGTGACGTCATCACTGCTCCAGTGCTGTGAGTGGCCGGAGCAGCAATGCCTGGAAGAAGATGGATGCTCCGAACTACAGGAGACAGCGGTGACATCGCTAGCTCCTGTGTCAGGTAAGTGACACATAATGGGCTACTATGCGATGCATAGTAGCCCATTATGCTTTACCTTTGCAGGGAGACAAAGAAGAAGTAAACCCATCAGGGTTTACTTCCTCTTTAAGACAACGCTCTGATTCTTTGGCCTTGGTCCTATAATGTTCCACCGCATCTCCTCCCTCTATTCCCACCCAATGGTCCAAATCCGAATTAACAGAACGCTGAGTGACACCTTAACACTCCACAACGGAACCAGGCAGGGATGCCCTTTATCCCCCTATTTTTTGCTATTTCCCTTGAACCTTTCCTAGCACATATCAGGCACAACAGTAGCATTCATGGAATTACAGGGGATCCAAAAATACACAAGTACACAGCATATGTGGACGATATACTTTTTTTTATCCAACAACCAAATATTTCCCTACCAAACATTATGTCGGCCTTTCAAACTTTCAAAACACTTTCTAATTTCAAGATAAATCTATCCATATCTGAAATTCTAAATATTAACATACCTAACTCTACGGCCAAGTGATTAAAACCACAATTCCCTGTTGCCGCTGAGTGTCCCTATAGGGTACTTCTCCATCTTGCAAACCATGGTGTCCCACTTCGTTTGGAAGGGCAGACACCCTAGAATTTCTCGAATGACCCTTTTGTGTTCCAAAAATACGGGTGGACTTGCCCTACCAAACTTTAATGCGTATTATCAAGCCATTATACTTTCTAGGATAGCTGATTGGAAGTATGCGGTTAACACTAAACTATGGGTTTAACTGGAACCAGATCTGAGCGATTCAAATTTGTCTATTACACCATGGATCCCCCATTCCTCCAGAGCCCTCGCACCCAATACCTCACCATTAACTACTTCTATGCTTGCAGTATGGGATGCTATGCACACACATTTTTTGTGGGGTTATAACTCCCCTCTACTACCAATCCTGAACCAATACTTATTCCTTCCTGGTCGCATGGAGAATAGTTTTAAATTCTGGACAGCGGAAGGCCCTCTTCTCCTTCATCATCTTATGCATTCGGACAACCTCAGACCCTTAACACACATACTGGATCCTAAGCAGATCACCTTTATGGACAGATGGAGATATAAACAAATACAACAATTTGTCTGCTCCCTCCCTCTCCCAATACAGAATTTGCAGGAGCTTACGCCAATTGAATACATGCTCTTGCATAAGGACCCACCCCTTCAATGTATTTCACTATTCTACAAAGTCATTACACAACTACATAATCCTGCATATCCGGAATTTCTTAGAAAGTGGGAGTCCGACATACATTCCCATATCAATCATGATCAGAGAGACAAAGTCCTTCAGCTGGCTTACATCTCTTCCACCTCCTCTAAAACAGCTGTAATGAACTACAAGCTGCTGACAAGGTGGCACTACACCCTAGCTAAATTACATAATGAATGAATGAGTGACTTGTATAGTGCTACCTATGTGAACTGAATTGCCTCAGGGCGCTTTTCTTGCCACTGGTGTCCATCTGCAGCTGGTATGCGGTCCTTTAACCTGTAGGGTCCCGACACACTTACAATATTGACATACACAAACACATATTATAGCCATTTTTTTGGTCAGGGTCTAATTAACCTACCAGCATGTCTTTGGAGTGTGGGAGGAAACCGGAGTACCTGGAGGAAACCCATGCAGTCACAGGGAGAGCATGCAAACTCCAGGCAGATAGTATTGTGGTCAGGATTTGAACCAGCAACCCTATTGCTGCTAGGTGAAAGTGCTAACCACTACACCACTGTGCTGCCCTACACCATAGCATGTTCCCCTCCAATTCCCCGCTGCGATGGAGGAACTGTGGGAACACAGCATCTCACGCACATATCTGGTGGTCGTGCCCAGTAATCCAACCGTTCTGGGCTAACATCATACGACTTGTAAACCAAATAATCTTTTCTCTACCCTTGGATCCATGGACTGTTCTTTTCCATTGCACTAAGGAAACAGTTGGCTCCTACAAATGGTCTCTTACTCCTCACCTGCTGAACGCTGCCAAAGTGCTTATCCTGGCCATTTGGGGTCAACCTGATGCTCCTTCCTTGGAATCTTGGTTACTGGTGGTGGAGAACACATGTCTTTTAGAAGAACTTACCTATATAGCCAGAGACAAACTCAACCGCCATACTTCAGTCTGGGGCCAATGGACGAAATTCGAAACTTCAACTACCTACAAAAACATTATGCATGCGTCTCATGGACCCGCACAATAGCTAAATATGCAGGGGCACATAGTCGCTGCTCAAGCCAAGTGTTATGATATATTACTAAATAGCTTGTGTTAAGCAGTCTTATGTGATACACCACCTACCAGTGCTTCTTCACCTCAACCCTCCCTCCCCCTCTATAACACTCGCTCATATGCTATTATCTCACTTTTCCTCCTCTCTGACCCTCCACTGCCCCCCCTATCTTCCTCCTCATACCTCCCCCCTAAAATAGCCTACCATCTGTCCTGATACTTGACAGCTAATATGCATCTATCTAAAATACACATCCCTAGACCCAGGTCTTTATACAAATCAGTTTGCTGTATACCACCAATGTTATCGGCCCTGTGTGTCTCTGGACAATATAATGGTTATAATTTCATGCATATGTTGTTGTCACACATTCTTGTAAACTGCTTTTACTAGTGGATTAATAAACAAGGATTAAACAACAACAACAACAAAAAGAAGCAAATGAGCACAGAAGCCTGCCCTCAGAAAGGATGAACTTTACTGCAGCATTTTAAAAACAATGAATGTGTTAACCTGTAGTCTTTAACCTGCTCAATGACACTCCAGCTACATTAGAAAAGCGCACAAAAAATCCTTATTCAAAAATAAGCACATATGCTACCACATATTACCCAATTGTTTTCTCACAACTAGGGATGAGCTTAAGGTTCAGTGCAAACACAAATTCAAACCTTGGCTCAGCAATAAAAGAGATTCACTAGGGTTTATATTTATTAGCACTCCACTAGTGCTTTTACAGCTTGCAGATAGCAAGTATGTTTGGCTCATCACCACTCACAACACTTACAATGTGCACATAATGTACATAGAGAAATATGAATCAGTTCCAGTTTACAGAGTGCTAAATCATTAGCTAAAATGTGATTAAGCTTTAACATCCAAATGTGTGTTAGCTAAGAGTTTGCTTGTTTTTGATAAGCCAAACACAACTAGGTTCTGTTTAAGCAGGTCAAAAACAACAAACAATGATTCCCAGCTCAGTTACCAGCCACCCTGCAACAAGTTGAATTGACCCTGTCTAAGCCCTTGTACACACGATCGGAGATTCCGACGACCAAATCCGTCTGAGTTATTCCGACGGATTAATTCCGGACGGGGTCCGGAAGTGATGTTGCATACACACGGTCGGACCAAGTTGTCAGAATTTCCGGTTGCCAAGAACGCAGTGACGTAAGCCGCGTACGGCGGGCCTAGAAAAGGGAAGTTCAGCACCACGTCCGGCACCCTTTGGACTCCTTCTGCTGATCTCGTGTGTATTGCGTGTTAGTAGAAGTTTGGTGAGAGACGATTTGTGCTTTTCAGATTAGTGATTCAGATTGCTACTGCTCTTCAGTTTCTGCTTGTCTTTGCGTATCTGATAATCAGTGCGCGCAGTCAGTAAGTATTCGTTTCTCATTGTGGACTATATCTTGGTATAGTACACTTTGATTTGCATTTCTTATTGTCTGCTTGCTTCTGTTATTCAGTTCGTTCTTTCAGGCATTGCTGTTTATCTGTGTTTTCTGTTGTCCGTTCTGACCAGCTGACCGTTTTGAAACCATGTTTCATCTACGTACTCGTCGTAGAGCTTGTGCTATGCAGGGGCATCGTGTTGGGCTTCTCACTTTGACACAAGCCTGGTCCATGAACAGGGAGGGGAGGCGTTTGTGGACCAAGAATTGGTTGCGCCAGCGTGACCAGTTCTCGCACATGCCTTTGCTCCGTGAGATTCAGGAGAATAATCCTGATGATTTCAGGAATTATCTCCAGATGACGGACCCCGTTTTTCACCGTCTGCTGGCTTTGCTGACCCCTTATATCAGCAGGCAGGATACCTGCATGCGGCAAGCCATCACTCCGGAGCAGAGGCTCATCGCCACGTTGCGCTACTTGGCGACATGGAGAAGCCTTCAAGACCTCAAGTTCTCTACAGGCATCTCCCCCCAGGCTCTGGGGATCATTATTCCAGAGACCTGTTCTGCCATCATTCAGGTCCTGCAGAAGGACTACCGTATATGAAAGTAAGTTTTCTCCTTTAACATCACATTATATGTATTTAATGATTGCTAATGTCTTGCATTTCTTTCCTCATTCCCTAATTACCATCATTGCAATATGCTCTAATTCATATGCTCTGCCCCTTTGTCCTCATGCATATTTGCCTCACTAACTTCCCCACCATGCTCTTCTTGGCCCATAAAACTATAGTCTAGTCACTTACCAATGTCTTTTGTCAGCTCCATAGTATTGCTTTCCCCTAAACACCCCCTAAAATGTCTACAAATGTGATGTGTGTGCTTCAATTCATGCAGAGTGACATATTTTTTTTGTTGTTGTGCCAAACTCATTAGGAACCCCCCTCCCCCCAACTGCTAGCTCAGCTGATAGAAATCCTCTATATGCTGACTTTACCAAACCCAATACACACTATACCTACCTTTGTGATGCTCACATTTATGGATGAATTCACCTAAGCATGTAGTGCAAGGGACTTTCAAATGGTATATTATTATTTTTTCCCCTATTATTATCTTGATATGTAATAGCAGAATGTCAAAATGTGCTTCCATTTTGGTTTCTTTTTGGTATTATGACACTTATTACCTGTCCGGTGGGCTGCCAATAGTGTAAGTAAGGAGGGACATCCCAAAGTATCACACATTATTTAGGCATTCACCTCTCAATCAAGTGGAGAGGGTTACCTGTCCAAAACATCCCCCCCTCATTTTTTAGCAAGAGCCCATCAGATGGGGGGATGGGGGGGGGTTATGACTCTGATAAGGGGACCTTATACTTTAGGCTTTAAATACTCAGTTCCCAAAATGTTATACTAATCTTGGCCAAAAATGTTGGTGTCCAATCTGCTTGCAATGTTGATTTTTAAAATTACAAATTTTTGGTCTTGTTTCACTCCACAGTGTCCTTCAACGCCACAGGATAGGCAGACTGTGGCCTCCCACTTTGCTAGTCATTGGGACTTTCCCAATTGTGGAGGAGAAATTGATGGGAAGCACATCTACATCGTCCCACCACCCAACTCTGGGTCGTACTATTATAATTATAAGGGGTTTCATAGTATTGTGATGTTGGCAGTGGTGTCTGCAACCTATGAGTTTTTGTATGTGGACGTGGGGCAAAATGGACGGATGTCGGATGGTGGAGTGTTCTCCCGGACGGAGTTCTACTGGCGTCTCCAGAGTGGCAGTCTGGGCTTGCCACCCCCAGAGGAGAATCAGGAAGGACTCCCGTTCGTCTTCGTCGCGGATGAGGCGTTTGCCCTGGCGAACCATCTGATGCGGCCTTTCCCCATGAGGACCCTCACCCCAGACCAGAGGATTTTTAATTTCCGCCTGTCCAGAGCCCGAAGAGTGGTGGAGAACACCTTTGGAATACTGGCCAGCCAGTTCCGCCTTTTTTTAACACCTATCCACATGGCGGAATACAAACTAAATCACATTGTGCTGGCCTGCTGTGTTCTTCACAATTTTCTAAAAAGACATTCTGCAAACTATGCGGTCTCAGTTTTCCAACAAGAAGCAGACTTGCTGGAAAATGATAACCTCACGGGCCTTGAACCTGCTCATCCTGGCTAGCCCCCCCAAAGTGCCCATGAGGTTATAACCTAATACATGGACTACTTTGTGGGTAGGGGGGCCATTGATATGCCAGACAATGTCTGAGCTGCATTTTATGAATACATTTTTCTTTGAAACTCCTTAATTTACTGCTTGGCTTACTTTTAGGTGTCTCCTAGGTAAATTTATGTTTTTTCTTGTTGTGCCTTTTTCACCAACAGTGCAAACCCAAGTTCTGAGCTAGATGAGGGGACAGTCTCTTCTTCAGATAAGCTTATTATGTTGTGGGTCTGCTACACACACACCTTGTTTTTAGTAACTAATGTATGTAGTGCATTACTGACCAAAATCGTGCTAATTTTCAGCACCATGGCAGGAAAATGGCATGATTGTCAAAATTAACACATCACTGTGTTTTTTTTTTACTAAAGGCACATCCACTATGCACTAAAAGTGCACTGCAAAAGTACACCTGAAACTGCACTTGGAGTGCAAAGTGGAGTTACCTTTAGTAAATAACACCCATTCTCACCACAATCAAAATTTTCACTCCAAATACATCTTTGGCGCAATGAAAAAGGAAGCCACACATTGATGATAATTTTACTTTTTAATCCAAGCACATTCACATGTGCGTTTAGAAAAGGCTTTTACAACAAACCAACAAATTGTGTGTATCAAAAACAATCTTTCAGGTAATTTTTTTTACATTTTGTGTTTTGGTGTAAACAGGCATGTATCAAAGCGTAACATACAGAACACAGGAACTTACAAAGTTCAACTTTGAAAAGTGAAGACAATATCAGACATGAGTATGTACAAACTGGGCTGATATTGCCTTCATCACATGGGGTGTCACCCCTGGAAAATCCAAATTTGGAAGATGCACAGACGATGTGTGTCAACATGTGCTATCTCCCATCATGGGGGATCAATGTACATGTTTTGGGGCTGCAACCCCTTCATCTCAGCCATTTTCCACAAAACACATACATTGATCCCCCATGATGGGAGATACCGCATGTTGACACACTCTGTGCATCTTCCAAATTTGGATTTTCTAAAAATACAAAAGTTGTAGTTTAAAATATAAAAACGAAAACTCTAGCTAGTTTGGGCTGTTTCACACTCTCCCCAAAACATCAATGATGTTCTTCATTTTATTTTTAACATCATTGATGTTTTGCTGTATATTTTCCAAATCCCGATTGCACCCCATTATCTCCCCAATCAGGATCTGGGCACTTTCACTGGTAAAATGGGATTCTTCTTCCACATCACCTACAAAACAAATCAAAAAAACACACCATGTATTAAAAATATGGTGATACACATTGATGAGCTTACCGGAAGCTGTGTTCTCCGACACTCACCTGTTGTGGTGACAATTTGTCCAACTTCAACAATCTCTCCTTCCTTCTCCTCCTCCTGCTCCTCTGCTTCTGGTTTTGGAATTTGGCCTTCTTTGGGAGGGGTGTGGTCCCTGGTGTCCTCATACTTGCCGAGTCTTCTCTCCCCTATGAGAATGTAAAAAAAGAATAATTAGCACACAGAGGGCAGAAATAAGAATATGAAACATTGCTTGGAAGTGTTGTACAATTGTTTTTTTTTGGCCGAGTTCCAAGGTGAGAACATTATTGTGGACACTTTGTTAAGCTGGAATGCTTACCTGCAGAACGATGTTTCTTACGAACGAATGAAACCATAAACTTGAAAGTGGCCATTTTAAAATGCACAACATGAAATCAAAGCACATGGAGCATGTATGCAAGCAAGAATAATCATATGAACACACGACAAATACTTACTTTTTTCAAGAACACGCTTGATCCTTATGTACTGCTCATGCTCCCTCAGTTTCAGGTCTGACCAGCATTTTCTCAGTTGATCCATGGATCGGCGTACCCCAAAATTCTGATGAAGACTCTTCACAAATTTAGTCATGATCTTGGCCTTTCTGATATTTGAGTTTGAGTAAGGTCCATACTTTCCATCATAGTCGGTCCTGTTCAATATGTCCACCATCTCCAACATCTCTCCAAAAGACATATTTGAGGCCTTAAATCTTCTCTTCCTGTATTGGGACGTTTCAGGCTCGGGCTTTCCTCACCATCCTCCTCGTTAGTGGAACTGTGATTGCGCACCTGCATTCTCTCCGCCATGTGCTCTCCCCACTGCGCGGAAAGCGAAGGGGCAGGGAATAGTCTAGAAAGAACGTCAGGGGTGGGCGGAGTTTCACGCATGCGCACTGTATATAAAACGCAACACGCGTGTGTCATCCGTACGATCTGTGAACAGAGGGAGAAGCTGAGGCGACGAACGTGCAAACGAAAGTAAAATTTTGAACTTGGTACATCACTAGGCTATACTGCTTCTAGATTGAGGCCTGCATTAGTGGAGTTTAGCCTGACATTAGGGTTTGTCTTGTGTTGTGTCTTGCAGACATTATGGACGGCTTCAACGATCATATCTTCCTCCCTCTGTTCATCGATAAATACAGAGACATGCCCTGCCTGTGGCAACCAACACACCCTCAATATAGTAACAGACAAAAGAGGCAGGCAGCAATGTTGAAACTGGTTGAGTTTGTGAAGCCAGTGGTCCCCAGGGCAGACGTCAACTATTTAAAAAAGAAAATCGGTGGCCTGAGGAGTACATCTCTGAAGGAGAGGACCAAGGTGCCGAAGTCCATGCAATCTGGAGCTTCAGCAGATGACGTTTATGTCCCCAGGCTGTGGTATTATGACAGGATGCAGTTAGACCAGGCTGAGGTCAGAGAATCACTCTCTACTCTTCCTTCCACACGTCCTTCTATGCTACATTCCACACCCGATGAGTCTTCCGACGCCCAACCTGGGCCTTCCACTCAGGAAGAACTGGGGGAGCCCAGCTTGAGCCAGGTATAGTATTGTTGTACATATTTTGGGAGTATAAATGAATGATGTTAACTTGATTTTTGCTCACTAATTGCTGAGTTTAGAAAGTGTTCCCCATATCAATAGACAGTAGTGGCCAAAACCTTTGGGACAAGAAATAAAAATGTTGGGCACAGAATGATAGTCTTTTCTATTGGTTAACAGTTTGCAACAGTGTTGATGTGAACTTGTGTGTGTTTGATGAACCAAAAACTAAAACTATGTCCCTTTTTCATACACAGGAAGAACTCAGCCAGGAACAGAAGGGTGTGGAATGCAGAAGCCAGAAGGTGGCTGTGGAAAGTGGCAGCCAGGAGGAGGCGGGGGTAAGCGGGCAGCCAGGCGGTGGGCAGGCAAAGGAGCCTCACAGAATGCCAGGTCCCTCCCCTCCGCCTTCCACGCAAAAGGGCGAGAAAGGGGGGGAATGTTGAGGAGTCGGCCCTGAGGCTGAATGGTGAGGCATCAGTGGCCCTCCAAGCAAAACCCACCTACCAAGAGGCCTTTGCCGCCTTGGTTGCATGCAAGCTTGAGAAAATGGAGGAGAGGCAATAGCTCTTGTGTGAGGAGGTTATTATACACAACCTCAACAAGGGTCTGTTGGGCCAAATGACACAAGAAACACACTTGTGTGGTTTGGCCCATGCCCCTCCTCCTCCTCCTCCTCCTTCTGCCACACCTCCAGCAGCACAGCCACAGCCTGGAAGGAAGCGTGGAAGGAAGACCAGAGAGTGATGACCTGGGTTCAGTCTGGTCTGACAGAAGATGCAGCCTGTTGTAGTACCACAGCTTGGGAACATAGATGTCATCTGCTGCTGTTCTGGGTTTCATGGACTTCAGGACCAGACTTCTCTCCCTCAGATATGTACTCCTCAGGCAACCAAGTTTTGCGTTTAAATAGTTGATGTGTGCCCTTAGGGCCAAAGGCTTTGCTAATCTCCCCAGTTTCTCCATTGCTGCCTCCCTCTTTATCTGTTACTGACACCTAAATAAAGTTTTTTTTGTTGGAAGAAATACTTGCGTATGTGTTTTACTTCAAAAAGGCCAGTTTATTTGTGAGCATGCAGGTACATTTCAAAAATACAAAGTGACATGAATAACAAGGGGTACCAACACTAAACAACCTCCTGTAGATTATAAAAGAAAACCTAAAAAATATAATAATGTGGTTGTGGTAAGTTTACACACAAAACACACCCCAAAAAATGGAAAGATGAGCAAACTGTCAAAAAAGGAGATGTTTAGGAAAAAAAAAATGCAGCCAAAAAAGAATAAACAAAATATAAAATTGTGTAGATGTGACGAAATCAAAAATTGTATTGCCGAAATGAGTAAAAAAGAGTCAGGAAATACGTTCGGGAGAAGTGTGTGTGACTATGAGCATCAAAAGAAGTTCCTTCTTGCAGCATTGTAAAGAACAAGAGAATGCGCTTCATGAAAGAATTTTTAACATTGCAGCGTGACGAATGTGCTATATTGGGCCTATTTTTAAAACCATGCACCTGACATTCACTGCAGGGCAATATTCCAGGTGCATGCGTTTCAAATGACAGTGACTGATCAATGATACCAATGGTGAATGTGTGTTGAAAGACACATTTACTGCTTTATTAGTATGCCCATTTGTATTCAAGGGAGTACCCAGTTTTCTGCCTATTTCCATTTTCTGGGAGACACCCACACATACCTCTGCTACTGTATTGTAATTGCTCGCTTATCCTAGCCACAACAACTGGAGCTCACAACTATAACATGTTACAGACTAACGCTAGTCAGTGTTGCACTTTACAAATAAACTTAAATAACCTTAATAAGCTAAAATTGAATTAGTTATTTTCCATTCAGAGAACTTAATTTGTCAGAAGACACCTCGACACCTTACAAATTTAGGGCAGAGGGACAGGGTGTGATTAAAGCCCACCACTCAACTCAGTTAAACTCTCATTCACAGTGATCCCCCACCACTCCTTCCTCCATTGCAGACACCATAAAATACAATCCACCATAAAATATTAATTGTCATCTGGTATCATTATCTAGTGGTAGCAGTGATGTTACCCTTTGTCATATGTTATATGCCAGTACTTTCGCTAGACAATTGCTCATTAGGCTCGAGGATTACAAAATATGAGAAGGTCATAGGCCTGTACCCAAAAGCACTGGATATTTTGTTGTGGCAGCCACAAAATCTGTGACAGAGCACTGTGAAGGTGAATATAAAGCAGTTGGGTAATGGGCTCAAAATAGTCCTTAATCAGGCACGGTGGTCTGTTTTATGCCCATTACCCACTTTTTTTGCAACTTCATTCATAATTTTTCAGAGTGACAAGGTCTCTTTAACTTTTGCTGACAGCCCACAATGCAGGGGTTTGTTGACAGCTGTGTGAATGTGTTATACATATATTGAATTCTTTCAATTTAATTTCCCTTATACCTCAAATGTATATTTTTATTGCAGTTTATTTTCACTATAGGAAGAAACACTAAAAGGATAAGGGCAGGTACCTTGTGGTACTTGTTGTACAGTCATAGTCCTGTAGCATTTTTTTTTAAAACATAGCCTCTTTAAGAAAAAAATAATTTTTAAGTAAGTTATATCTTATTTGTAAAACTGCCAAAGCCTGAACATGTTATTGCTGATGTAAACATAAGTCTTTTTAAACAATGGAATATTTAATTAAGTCAGTATTTCAGCTTTATAACGTATGGCCAGAGGGGTAGTTTCTGTGGCAGGAAAATGTATGGCATGCTTCCAGAGATGTAACAAATAGGTTGGCATTGTCATGTTTTACTATGAAGCAAATTAAATTATAGTACCCATAAATGAATATGTTCCTAACATTGACTTCCAGGATTCCTTGTTATAAGGCAGTACATTAAATAAAATGATTCAACTTTTTAGACACATTAATGATTTATATTGAGACGACAAAGTCTTTTAGAGAGGGCAGAATGTTAATGCTGAGCTTGCTTGTTTATTGAAATAGTTATATAGGGATGTGGATATATATGGGTACAGTGGTGTGAAAAAGTGTTTGCCCCCTTCCTCATTTCCTGTTCCTTTGCATGTTTGTCACACTTAAGTGTTTCGGAACATCAAACCAATTTAAACAATAGTCAAGGACAACACAAGTAAACACAAAATGCAATTTGTAAATGAAGGTGTTTATTATTAAAGGTGAAAAAAATCCAAACCATCATGGCCCTGTGTGAAAAAGTGATTGCCCCCTAAACCTAATAACTGGTTGGGCCACCCTTAGCAGCAACAACTGCAACCAAGCGTTTGCGATAACGTGCAATGAGGCTTTTACAGCGTCCTGGAGGAATTTTGGCCCACTCATCTTTGCAGAATTGTCCTAATTCAGTTACATTAGAGGGTTTTCGAGCATGAACGGCCTTTTTAAGGTCATACCACAACATCTCAATAGGATTCAGGTCAGGACTTTGGCTAGGCCACTCCAAAGTCTTCATTTTGTTTTTCTTCAGCCATTCGGTGGTGGACTTGCTGGTGTGTTTAGGATCATTGTCCTGCTGCAGAACCCAAGTTCGTTTCAGCTTGAGTACACGAACAGATGGTCGGACATTCTCCTTCAGGATCTCTTGGTAGACAGCAGAATTCATAGTTCCTTTTATCACGGCAAGTCTTCCAGGTCCTGAAGCAGCAAAACAGCCCCAGACCATCACACTACCACCACCATATTTTACTGTTGGTATAATGTTCTTTTTATGAAATGCAGTGTTCCTTCTACGCCAAATATACTTGGACACACACCTTCCAAAGAGTTCCACTTTTGTCTCATCGGTCCACAGAATGTTGTCCCAAAAGTCTTGGGGATCATCAAGATGTGTTGTGGAGAAATTGAGACGAGCTTTGATGTTCTTTTTGCTCAGCAGTGGTTTTCTCCTTGGAACTCTGCCATGCAGGCCATTTTTGCCCAGTCTTTTCCTGATGGTGGAGGCATGAACGCTGACCTTAACTGAGGCAAGGGAGGCCTGCAGTTCCTTGGACATTGTTGTGGGGTCTTTTGTGACCTCTTGGATGAGTCGTCGCTGCGCTCTTGGGGTAATTTTGGGCGGCCGGCCACTCCTGGGAAGGTTCACCACTGTTCCATGTCTTCGCCATTTGTGGATAATGACTCTCACTGTGGTTTGCTGGATTCCCAAAGCTTTGGAAATGGCTTTATAACCCTTTCCAGACTGATAGATCTCAATTACTTTCTTTCTCAATTGTTCCTGAATTTCTTTGGGTCTCGGCATAATGTGTAGCTTTTAAGGATCTTCTGGTGGACCTTACTGTGTCAAGCAGCTCCTATTTAAGTGATGCCTTGATTGTGAACAGGTGTGGCAATAATCAGGCCTGGGTGTGGCTAGAGAAATTGAACTCAGGTGTGGACAACCACAGTTATAGTATGTTTTAACAAGGGGGGCAATCACTTTTTCACACAGGGCCATGATGGTTTGGATTTTTTTTCACCTTTAATAATAAACACCTTCATTTACAAATTGCATTTTGTGTTTACTTGTGTTGTCCTTGACTATTGTTTAAATTGGTTTGATGTTCCGAAACACTTAAGTGTGACAAACATGCAAAGGAACAGGAAATGAGGAAGGGGGCAAACACTTTTTCACACCACTGTACATTAGTCACACATAAGGTTCCCCTTACTGTGATACATAATGATTTTAAATGTTGAAGTTCAATGTAACATGCATTCAATTCATGCAGTTCTGAGATGGTTTCCAATCATTTTAGATTTTTGTTTTAAACATTTATCCATGTTCCTAATGTTCAAGGCCGACTGAATGTATCAAAACTATCCTTCTTTTACTAAACTATACATGTATATTAACACATTATGATGACTTCAGATTGTAGGTGGTTTCAAATAAAGCTGGATTCCAGACATATACAGTATACAACAGAATTGAATTCACATCTCTATACACTAAAACAAATTGATGCCCAAATGAATTCTTGGTTAAACTCTACTGAATACATTACAGGTGAAAACATGTCTTACAACTTTTCTCTTTGGGTTTGCTGTAGGGGATGATACTTAGCCTCTATGTGGAAGTTGTGGTCTCTCTGCAGAGGTCTTTAACAACCTCCAGATGTGTAAAACTTATAGCTCTGAAATCAGTATATGCTCATGCTTATGCTCTGTATTCATTGGGAAGCTCCAACTCTAATACAAGAGGTGGTGCAAGAGGTGGTGCATCAGACCTCTGCAGAAAGACCATTGCTTCCAAACACAGAAAAAAAAATTGCAGCATCATACTGGTAAGAAATGTGCTTTTCCTCCCAGGCTGTGGCTACTTTTAAAAAAAAAAAATAATTGTAAGAATAAGCACACCTATTTTTATGATCCTAAAATGCTTTAGCTAATTTTCCTGTGGTTATTTTACGATCATGGCTGCAGCTTGTCAAAATTTTCAGCTAGCGATAGGCTTTTAGGTCCCAGCTATCACAAGGGATGCTGTTCATACTTTGTGAAAGCAATAAAGTTGAATAAAAAATGTAAAGTGTAGGTTCCAGGCGCCATATGTGATTGAGCCACATATATGAGGTATAACCGTGAACGTCAGAGTGAGAACAATAATTCTAGAGCCAAAGCTCTCATTCCAATTGGTAACCTGTAAATGCTTTTAAAGTGTTACCTATGGTGAATTTTAGATACTGTCACCATTTCACAGTCATGCAATATTTTAAACCTTGACATGTTTGGTATCATTTTACTGTAAAGCCGCGTACACACGGGCGGACTGTCTGGCCAACTAAGTCCGTCAGACAATCCGACGGACAGTCCGTCCTACTTTCGAATGAATGGACTTGACCACACACGATGAACAAACAGTCCGTTGAAAGCTTGCGCGATGACGTGTACAGCACGTACGACGGGACTAGAAATAGGACGTCCAATACACAGCAATGCAACCTTCCGCCGTGTAAATCCTTTCTGAGCATGCGCCATACTTAGTCCGTCCAACTAGCCTACTCACGAGCGGACTGTCCGCTGAAACCAAAGTTGGACGGACAATATTACGGAAATTCCGAAATACTTAGTCCGCCAGACTGCACGCTGAAAAAGTCCGCTGAAGGCCACACACGAGCGGACTGTCCGCTGAAATGTGTTTCGGCGGACTAAGTTGGACAGACAGTCCGCCCGTGTGTACGCGGCTTAAGTAATATCATCTTTTATTTTTTCCCAGTACATTCAGATTTATATTGAGTTAGTGTGTACTAAATGCTTTTAAGTGTATTTTTTCCTGAAAATTTCTATTTAATAAATTGCTATGCAGATATTGTGCAATATAAAAATGTGCATAGCAGACTGGTCACTACACAAAGGTAGTAAGGACTGGATATCCTTGGAGGAATCCTTCTCAGACTTACCGCTAAAGTCCACACCGTGGATTCCAGTCTCCCTTACCCCACATACTCTAAAGAAGCATCCTCTCATAGGAGCAACCCTAGGCTGCTTCAGGGAGGCCTGCAAGAGATTCTTCAAACATGGGTCCCCTTACTCCTGTCGGCCTAAATCCGGCGTTTACTCCGGGTATGTCCAGTAACTTTTTAAAAAACACATGGCCGCATGACACAATCCTAACCCGCCACTTCTTCCATGCGGGCAAACTGCTGGAGCGCACTGCAAACCCCAATCTCCCAAATAGCCCTCCCTTCACATGCTGGACTTATTTCCAGATCAGACATTTTCTATCTACTACTAACCAAGCTGCATGTCTATCTCGGGAATTAACCCCATTTGAAAAATTACGTTCCCAATCTTCAACACAACAACATATTATCTCCTAAACTCACTCAATGCTTTTCACATCAGCTTCCCCTAAAGATGGGAAGGCATGTCAAGCTTGGGAAAGAGACCTGCAGCTTGACCTGTCTGAAGCGGATTGGGAACAGATTTTCACAATAGCTCATAAAGGCTCACTTAATGTCACAATACAGGAAAATAATTACAAAACACTCACCAGGTGGTATCGCACACCAGAGCTTTTGAACAAATTCAAACCTGAAACATCAGACAAATGTTGGAGATGCTCAGCCGATAAAGGTACACTTCTCCACATTTGGTGGTATTGCCCGCTGCTTCGGACATTCTGGTCGCAGGTCTGTGACATAACTTCTCAAATAACTACATACCCTTTAGAATTTACACCAGCTCGGCTCATTCTTCACCACGCCTCTATCTCAACCCAATCTTACAAAAGATCCCTGGGGATCCATATGATAAATGCAGCCAAACTATGTATCTCAACACACTGGGGCACGTCTCATACCCCGACGGTGTCTGAATGGCTTACACGCGTGGGAAGAATAGCCGAGATGGAAGAGCTGATCCACATAGCACGAGATTCCCCATCCAAATTTGGTCAGACATGGGCCTGCTGGACCCACTTTCGATCCACGGACAGATATTCCTCCTTGATGAACCTTAACATTCCTCTTTGTCCCAATAGCTGATTAAGTTGGTTTACACAATCTCTCCCTGATAGACTACTCCTGTCATTAATATCGGGAACCTTGGGACTACCCCTCACGGGGTCTCAGAGGGAACTCCAGATATAGCGAACCAGGACACAGACACTGAAGGTCAATCTCGGCTGCGTATATGTGATTGATACTCTTATTAACTTTAATCCCTTATCTTGTAAGATAGGGCTTGACATGCTCACATATTCTGCTCGGTTGTAAACGCCAGCAATCAGCGGAGCCACAGCCAACTGTTTGATTATTATTGTGACCTGCTTGTACCATTTGCTCAGTTAGACGTATTCTGTATTAGAGCGTGAATGCGCACGTTTTAGGTTCATTCATCTCACACTATATATTGCTGTATCTGTTCCCTCTTTCTATTGCTAATAAAAAATTTTATGGAAAAAAAAAAATGTGCAATGATGACCATTTTATTCTCCATGACCTTGGCGATTTTCTAGCAAAAAATTCAGATTTTTACATTTATGTACAAAATGTGCCCTGGGCACCAAGTGGTTTAACTTAGGCTTTACATCTATTTAAAAGTTTAATCATTTTTATTAGAAAGATACATCATAAGTACATTTCAGGTTTACATATGTGTAAAAAGAATAAACATGACTTGTTATACAATACGTTTAAATCTATAGCACTCAAAGACATACTGTAGCTTGTCAATGATTTTTTTTTTAAATGAAGGAATTAATGTGCACATATGTACAGGTAGATGTCCCTGAGATAACAAAGCTGAGGGTGATAGAGAGGGCAAGAAAGAGGGATACAGAAGGGGCAAAGAAAGGGGGGTTATTTAGCGAAATATCTAATCCTGAAATGGAGGGAGAAATGGGGTGCCCAGTTAGGGTGGTGGTCATAATCTACTAAAAGGCCATGTAGCTCAACATCCATTCCATCTGTGAGACTCTCTGTATACCATGGGTACAATTTACATGTATTTTAAATATTGATATCAGATTGCATATCTGTACTATAGAACTCCAATAAGGCAAGGGTGGCTTAGTGCTTCAAGTGAATCAGGCTCTTGTACTTGCAATATGTGCTCACAAGTGCTGACAATATGTGCTGTTAGAAGAGAGTCTGCTTCTGTTCCTTAATTTTCCAATCACAGGCTTGGGGCAGGAAAGTGACCAAACTAAACAGCTCCAGCACCTGTTACATTTCAGCTATGGACTTACATATATGCCTTTTTTTCCAGGACAAAATTTTTAGAGGGCAATACTGTAAAAATTGTTATTTTAGCCACTTACTAAATTTAAATGATTGCTATTAAGCATGGCAAAAGCTGCCCATACACCAGTAGATTTATGAATAAATCATAAAAACGTTTGTACAAAAACTGTCAATGCATTCAATGAATTGACTTATGTCAAAGGAACCAAAAGACATGCAATGACTTGATGTAGCTCAAAAGAAACAAAAGAAGATGACCGAAGAAGTGAGATATCTTCTTAAAGAGAGGGACTTTGCCTTTAGAAATGTGAATAAAGTAGCATATAATACTGCAAGGGCCAATTTAAAGAGAGAAATAAGAAGAGCTAAAGTAGCCACAAGGTGAAAACTGAGGAATATTTCAAAGCTAACAACATGCAGGAAGGATGGAGAGGAATACAACATATTACTAACTACAGAGAGAGGCATGAAACAGGAGTCAGTTCAAGTGCCATATTGTCTGAGGAATTAAACAAGCACTTTATGTTTCTAAACTACCCTACCACAGTGCAATGCAGGACTTTTGTTAGAACCCAGCAACTTTTACCACTTCAGCCCCAAAGGATTTGGCTGCTCAATGACTGGAGCACTTTTTACAATTTTAACTGGTAATTGAACGGTCATACAATACTGTACCCAAACAAAATTGGCATCCTTTTTTCCCCCACAAATAGAGCTTTCTTTTGATGGTATTTGATATCCTCTGTGATTTTTTATTTATTTTTTGCGATATAAATTGAAAAAGACTGAAAATTTTGAAAACAAATTATACTTTCTACTTTTTGTTAAAAAAAATAATAAACTCAACTTTAGTCATACAATTCGGCCAAAATGTATTCAGCCACATGTCTTTGGTAAAAAAAAAGTCAATAAGCGTATATTTATTGGTTTGCACAAAAGTTATAGCGTCTACAAACTAGGGTACATTTTCTGGAATTGACACAGATTTTAGTTTTTGCCTGCCTATCTAATTTCTTGTGGTGCTAAAATGGCAGAGCAGTACAACCCCCCAAAATTACCCCATTTTGGAAAGTAGACACCCAAAGAAAATTGCTGAGAGGCATGTTGAGCCCATTGAATATTTTATTTTTTTGTCACAAGTGATTGAAAAATGACAAACAAATTACGCAAAGTTGTCACTAAATTATATATTGCTCACACATGCCATGGTTATATGTGAAATTACACCCCGAAATACACTCTGCAGCTTCTCCTGAGTATGGGGATACCTCATGTGTGAGACTTTTTGGGAGCCTAGCTGTGTACAGGTCCCTGAAAACAAAGCGCCACCTTCAGGATTTCTAAGGGTGTACATTTTTGATTTCACTCTCCACTACCTATCACAGGTTTGAAGGCCATGAAATGCCAAGATAGCACAACCCCCCTCCCCCAAACGACCCAATTTTGGAAAGTAGACACCCCAACCTATTTGTTGATAGGCATGTTGAGTCCATGGAATATTTTATATTTTGCCACAAGTTCCGGGAAAATTTAAAAAAAATTTCCACAAAGTTGTCACTAAATGATCTATTGCTCAAACATGCCATGGACATATGTGAAATTACACACCAAAATACATTATACTGCTTCTTCTGAGTACAAGGATACCACATGAGTAAGACTTTTTGGGAGCCTAGCCATGCACAGGACCCCAAAAACCAAGCACTACCTTCAGGCTTTCTAAGGGCGTAAAATTATGATTTCACTTCCTCACTACCTACCACACTTTTGGAGGCCATGAAATGACAAGATAGCACACCCCCCCTGGCAAATGTTCCCATATAACCATGCCATGTTTGAATAATATATTATTTAGTGACAACTTTGTGCAAAAAAAAACAAACTGTCATTTTCCAGAAACTTGTGGCAAAAATATAAAATATTCCATGGACTCAACATTCCTATCAGCAAATAGCTTGGGGTGTCTACTTTCCAAAAAGGGTCATGGGGGGCTGTTGAACTGTCCTGGCATTTTATGCACAACATTTAGAAGCATATGTCACACATCAACCATTCTTCTAACCACTTGAAGATAAAGCCCTTGTTGACAATTTTGTTTACAAGAAAATATATTATTTTTTTTGCAAGGAAATTACGTTGAACCCCCAAACATTATAATTTTTTTTAAAAAGCAAAGGCCCTACAGATTAAAATGGTGGGTGTTGCAATTTTTTTTTCACACAGTATTTTTGTGTTTTTCAAACACAATTTTTGGGGAAAAAACAACACACTTTTTTTTAATTTTAATGCACTAAAACACACTATATTGCCCAAATGTTAGATGAAATAAAAAAGATGCTTTTATGCCGAGTACATGGTTACCAAACACAAAATGCTTTAAAATTGCGCACAAACATGCAGCAGCTACAAACTACATACATTTTTAAAAGCCTTTAAAAGGCTTTACAGGTTACAATTTTAAATTTACAGAGGAGGTCTACTGCTAAAATTAGTGCCCTCAATCTGACCTTTGCGGTGATACCTCACATTCATGGTGCAATTGCTGTTTACATATGACACCAGATTGATGCATTCGCTTTTGCACATGAGAACGTGGGGGACAGGGGTGCTTTTATTATTATTATTATTTATTTTGCTTTTTTATTATATTTTTAAACTGTTCCTTTAATTTTTTTTATAATTTTTATTGTTATCTCATGGAATGTAAATATCCCCTATGATAGCAATAGGTAGTGACAGGCACTCTTTTTTTGAAAAAATTATTAGAAAACTAAAAACTATTAGACCCTGGGTCTCTCTTGTGCCCTCAAAGCATCTGACCACACCAAGATTGGTGTGATAAAATGCTTTCCCAATTTCCCAATGGCGGTGTTTATATCTGGCGAAGTCATGAAATGCTCATAGCTTCCGGTTTCTTAGGCCATAGAGATGATTGGAGCCATTCTGGTCTCTGATCAGCTCTATGATCAGCTGACGGCTGCATTCATTCGCTGTTGGGACAGGAGAGCCTGAGAGAACCATGGAAGATAGTGGGGGACGTTCCCTCCCACTGCTTATAAAAGCAGTCTAGAGGCTAAGTAGCCACTAGGATTTCTTTTACATGAAAGTCGACCTCTGGCTGAAAAGAATGATACCAAGATGATATCTAAACCTACAGGCATCATTCTGGTATAACTTCTCAAAGTCCAGCAACATACCAGTACGTTGCTGGTCCTTGTTGAGCATGCAATGTAATTTTCTTTTTTTCATGCAGCCTGTGGGCTGCATGAAAAAAAGAATTGATTGATAGAATACCGGCCTTCATCCACCCACTTCTAATGATGGGTGGGGATGGGCTGAATGGACCCCTGTTTGGTTCGGATCAGAAATTTCGAACACTGTGAAAGTTCGGATCCGAATAACGAACCCCATTAAAGTCAATGGGACCCGAACGTCAAATATCAAAAGTGCAGATTTTTAAAGTGAAAGCCTAAAAATGAAAAAATCCTTCCAATGTAGTGCCTGGGGGTCCCCTTAGTCTAACTGTAAAGTGGCAGATTTATACCATGTCTAGAATCTGCTGCAGCAATAATTGAATTTATAAAGCCAAAAAAATAAATTTTTCCTGCAAGCTGCTTTTATTTTTCTCAGCAACAGCTGGGGAGCCAGTGTGTATGATGAGGCCACAATGTAGTATACTGGGAACAAGATTAGAGATTTTTTGGATACATTCTGGTGTCACTTTGACTTTGGATAGAAGTAACGGGTACATTAAAATTGACCTTTGGGTGTCGTGGCACCTTCCCACCGTAACCCTAGAGAGATAATCTTGATGAAAACAAGAATTTGCCTTGCTGTAAAAAATTGCAATGATATCCACCTGTCAAACAGGTGCTGAAAAATTGGTCTTTGGGTGTTGGTGGTGCCTTCCCACCGTAACCCTATAGAGACACTCTTGATGAAAGCAAGAATTTGCCTTGCTATAAAAAATTGCAATGATATGCACCTGTCAGACAGGTGCAGAAAAATTGGTCTTTGGGTGTCAATTGCGCCCATGAAACCTATACCAAAAACCTTCTTCCAGATGAAATGATTGAGCACCCTCAAAGCTAGGCAGCCTCAAAGTCCTGCAGAGATTCCACATCCCAAAAAGAGTTATTCAGTGACATTGGCATCAGGGGATTCATAGCTGGTAATCCAGGACTGATTCATTTTTATAAATTTAAATGATCCATGTAGTCTGTGGACAGACGCATTCTATGATCATCAGTAACAAAACCTCCTGCAGCACTGAATGCCTGTTCTGAAAGCACACTGGGTGGAGGGCAGCCCAACAACTCAATAACATACTGGGCAAGTTCTGGCCAGTGGTCTATTCTCATGACTCAGTAAGCCAATGGATTGTCAGCCGGAAAGCTCTCCATCTCTGTTTTGGCTGCAAGATAATAGTCCATCATGTGATACAGATGCTGCTGATTGGATGTGGAAGCTGACAGCCCTGGGCGGCAAGGACTAAAAAAATTCTGAAATGCCTCACTTAGGCAGATGCCTTCTCCAACGCTCTTTTCTTGACCAACGGAAGAACCACCACTGTAACCTACTAGAGTCAGGAAAAATGTTCAATAAAATCCTCTGCGTCCTCAAGAGATTTTATCCTCTGCAGGGATGAGTTCAGAGACCTTCCCTTATAAGAGTGCTCAAGGAGGGTTGCCAATAGGGATGAGCTTCGTGTTCGAGTCGAACGTACGTTCGACTCGAACATTGGCTGTTCGTGCGTTCGGCGAATTCCGAACGTTTTGGCCGTTCGCGTCAAAATTCGAGTGACGCGCGCGCGGACCACAATGCACTGCGTTGGCGCAGTGCATTGCTGTCCGATGATTGGCCAAGCATGCACTGTGACCCCGCATGCTTGGCCAATCGCAGCGCCGGCAGCGAGGAGAGCAATGATTGGCCACAGGCAGGATGCCTGTGGCCAATCATAGCTCAGACTGTGTAGTGCACGCCCCACACTATATAAGGCCGCCTTTAAGGCTGCCTCCTGTAGTGTGTTACTTTGCATCTGAAGCAGTGGGTGTCCTGTGTACCTTCAACACAGTACACACCAATCGTTTTTGGCTGATTTCTTATCTTGCTGCTGTGTAGTGGTTGTTGTCTGTGCCCTGACTGCAGTATACACCACTATATTCACCTCACCTATATAGCTAGTGATCTAGCTTTAACCACTTTACAACTGCCCATTGCCGATTAACGGCTTCAGGGCGGTTGTTTAACTCAGAGAGGCCGTTAATTAACGGCCTCCCAGAATTCTGCTCTCGCGTGCCCCGAGGTGTGCGCACTCGAGAGCATCCGTGACCGCCGGGTCCATAGGACCCGGCGCATCACGGTAAACGGCCGCTCATAGCGGCCGTTTACCATGTGATTGCTCCATCAAATGACGGAGTGATCACTTGGAAACAAACCGGCGTCATGTTATGACGCCTGTTCCTCCCTCCCCTTTCTGTACCGATCGGTACAGCGGAGGGGAAAGAGATCGGTGTCAGCAGCGATGTGGGCTGCATCTGCAGTGCCCACATCGCTGCTCACCGAATTTAACCCCTCAATTCCCTGCCAATACTCTGCAATACCAGTGCATACTCTGCAGTATCCTGCCATTACTCTGCAGTACCCCTCCATTACTCTGCAGTACCCCGCCATTACTCTGCAGTGCAGTACCCCGCCATTACTCTGCAGTGCAGTACCCTGCCATTACTCTGCAGTACCCCGCCATTACTCTGCAGTGCAGTACCCCGCCATTACTCTGCAGTGCAGTACCCCGCCATTACTCTGCAGTGCAGTACCCTGCCATTACTCTGCAGTGCAGTACCCCGCCATTACTCTGCAGTGCAGTACCCCGCCATTACTCTGCAGTGCAGTACCCTGCCATTACTCTGCAGTGCAGTACCCTGCCATTACTCTGCAGTGCAGTACCCTGCCATTACTCTGCAGTACCCTGCCATTGCTCTGCAGTACCCCGCCATTACTCTGCAGTACCCCCCATTACTCTGCAGTACCCCCCAATACTCTGCAGTACCCGCCATTACTCTGCAGTACCCCCAATACTCTGCAGTACCCTACTATTACTCTGTAGTACCCCGCCAATACCCCGCCAATACTCTGTAATACCCTGCCATAAATTGCCATACCCAGCCATACTCAGAGATACCCAGCCATACTCGGTGATACCCTGAAGTACCCAGCCATAGACGCCCCCCATCCCTCACCGCCCTCCGGTGCTTCTACCAACTCGCCAGTACGATCAAAGCCAGAATCTTTTTTTTAATTTTTTAATTTTTTATTTCAGGCTTCCCAGCCTAGAGGTGAGATGTGGGGTCATATTGACCCCCCAGATTTCACTGTAAAGAGGACCTGTCACCCCATATTCCTATTACAAGGGATGTTTACATTTCTTGTAATAGGAATAAAAGTGATCAAAAATATATTTTTGGGAAAAAAAATGTCAAACTAAAATAAATAAAGTAAAATGAACAATAAAAAAATAAAATAAAAATTAAAGCGCCCATGTCCCCATGTGCTCGCATGTGCCACACATGTGAGGTATCGCCGAGAATGTTAGAGCGAGAGCAATAATTCTAGTCCTAGACCTCCTCTGCAACTCAAAACATGTAACCAGTAAAAAAATATTTAAAGCGTCGCCTATGGGGATTTTTTAAGTAGCGACGTTTGGCGCCATTCCACGGGCATGTGCAATTTTGAAGAGTGACATGTTTGATATCTATTTACTCAGCATAACTTCATCTTTCACTTTATGCAAACATTGGGCTAACAAGTGGTTAATAATAGAGCTTGCAGTCAGTAGTGTTAGTGCGTGCTGTCTGCGTGCTCTGTACCCAGTACATACCGCTATAATATAGGGCAGGCCCCTACTTTCAAACATCCAACTTACAAACATCTCCTACTTGCAAACGCAAGGAGACAGCAGCAAGTGAGATGAAAAAAGATGGACGACAAAACAAATTATACAGGGGTGATAACCCTTCCCTATGTTTTCCAAAAAGCTTAAAGATATTTTTTTTGACTGGAGCTACACTTTAAAAATGTACCGGTTGAAAATGACAAACAGATTCAACTTAACACAACAAACCTACACAGTCCCTGTCTTGTTTGCACCGCCTGTATACTGCTGTTCTGAGTATATAGGGCCTGGGGGCCACACGCATTTCCTTTTTTTAATATGGGTACGGGGTTCCCCTTAATATGCGTACAAGACCCAAATAGGCTGGTAATGGGCAGGGAGGGCTACCCATGCCATTTTTCTGAATGATTTTCAACCATATTGCAGGAACCAGATATAACATTAAAACCGCAAGCAGTTTTAAATGGTGTTATTTCCGTTAAATGTCATTTTGTGCAGGGACTGTTCTAAACACGGGAAACACGTGGCACTTCACAGGCATACTATAGACACCCCCCAGGCACCATATTTAAAGGAATATTTCACTTTTTTTTTTCACTTTAATCGTCATTAAAATCAGTGCTCCCGCCAAAACGGCAGTTTTTAAAACTTTTTTTTGCAGTGACCCATGTCCCCTGAGGCAGGAGGCAGGTCGCCAAACCCTTTTTAGCACACTATCTTGCATATTAGCCGTTAAAATTAGCATTTTCCAATTCGAACGTTCGAGTCCCATAGACTTCAATGGGGTTCTAACGTTCGTACCGAACGCGGGGGTCGTTCGCAAGTTCTGGTGCGAACCGAACCGGGGGGTGTTCGGCTCATTCCTAGTTGCCAACCAGTAATCATTCTTCTCCTTTATGCCACGTATTCTTTATGCCACATATTCTTGGGTCCTATTGCAGGCTTTGAAGCATGAGGTTGCTCATCCACCTCAAATTTGCAGAGGCTTGAGAAACAGACTCCTCGGGATCACTCAGGATGACAGAATCTGGAACTTCCTCATCTCAGCCACGTACTACTCCTAAAGGTCCCGGGGTTGGAAAGCCACCGCTTACAGATTGACGTATGTTTTCCTCTTCTTCAAATCTATGAAAATGCCAGAATCCTCCTCCTCATACTCCTCCCCTCTCTCCTCCTGTGTGTTCTGTGACATAGGAATGATGGTGTCTGCATAAAGAGGGGTCTTGAGAGTAAAGGAAGTCCTCCTCTTCCTCCTGCTGCTCTGCCTCCAGTGCCCTGTTCATAATGCCAGCAAGAACACAACAGGGATTGTGTCACTGATGCATGCACTGTCACTGCTCACCTTCCTTGTGGCCTCCTCAAATGGTGACAATACAGTGCATGCATCCTTAATGATCAGCCATTGGTGTGGGGTAAAAAAAAAAAAATCGGAGAAGGCCTGAGCCTGTTGTTGTGCCGTACTAGCACAAGTACTCGTTGACGGCACTCTGCTGTATGTATAGCCACTGCAGCATTCCCAAAGTTGAGTTCCACCTGGTGGGCATGTCACAAATCAGGCGGTTTATGGGCAGGTGGAATTCCCACTGAATTTCAGCCAATCAAGCTCTGGCTGTGTATGACCACCTGAAATGGCTGCAGACTCTTCTGGCCTGCTTTAGTACATCTTGCTGCACCACCAAATTGAGAACATGTGCCAGGCATGGTGAATGTGTTAACTTTCCCTGTCTAATGTCCATTATCAGACACCACCATTGCTGGCTTCAGCTGGCGTGGTGTGAGCCACCTCTGGGCCTGTCCTTGCAGAGCTGCAAGAATCTCAGCTCCGGTGTGGTTCCTGTCCCCTAAACACACCAGCTGAATCACTGCATGGCACCTTTTAGTCTAACTCTGGAAAAAGCCCTTTGAATGTTTAGTGGGTACCTGATGCTCATAGGACAATTCTGCAGAGGATGGCATGTAGGTGGCGGAAGAGGAGAATAAGGGGGTAGAGCTCACAGGTCTTACATCATCATCACCAGTTGTATGGAGACGTGGGGGCACAACAAGCTGCAGCACTGAGGCCTGTCCTGCATCCTTTCGAGTTGCAAGCAGCGTTACCCAGTGTACTGTGAAGAAATATATTGTTCCTGCCCATGCTTGCTGGACCACGTGTCAGCAGAAAGGTGGATTTTAAGGCTGACTGTCTTGCCCAATGATGCCAGAACATTCCCTTCCACATGATGGTAGAGGGATGGAACGGCTTTACATGAAATGTAGTATCAACTGGGAACCTGCCATTATGGTACAGCAAATTTAGGGAAGGGGGCAGAATTCACCAGGCTGAAAGGCAGAAGTTGGAGAGCCAATAGCTTTGACAAGCTTGCATTCAGGCACTGGGCATGTGGGTGGCAGGGACTGTATTTTTTTTCCCGCTGCAGACGATGGGGCAGAGAAATTTGCCAGCTACAGTCTACAGCTGGTGGTGTGCTGCTGGTAGATGAGCTGCTAGGACCTTGGACACCCTGTGCTATACCATCATCTCTGTCAGTGGAGGCTGTTGAAACGTAACGACTCGGTATCACAGGGGCAAACTGAAGTGGGTAAGGAGGAGGAGGAGGAGGGGGAGACAGATTTGTGCCCCTTTTGTGTGGCTTTTAGGTGCTCTTGCCAACGGGCTCAGTAGTTGGACGTTAAATGGTTTGTTAGGCATGTGGTACCCAAATGGTTGGTGTTTTTGCCACATTTGATGTGCCTGTGACACAGTTTGCAGATAGCAACAGTGCGATCTGCTGCAGATGTGCTGAAAAAAGGCCCAGACATCTGAGCTGTGGGGTGTGGGCTGAGAGATAACAGCTACAGAATGTGATGGAATAGGGTGGCTGCTCTCTACTCTTTCTTGATACCGATCTCCTTGGGGTTGTGCCACCTCACCTTCAGTTTCCTCCTCTGCTCTATCTGGCACCCAAGTCGGATCAGTGACCTCATCATCATCATCTTCATTTCCTCCATCTTCATCATTACCACTGGAAACAACTTGGCAATACGCTGTGGCTTGGGGAACATAAATGCCAATTTATCTACCAGTGTTCCTTCATCTATCTAGGCTCATGTTCCTGTCATCCTCAACTTCAGAACCAGCATCTGAATCCAGTAATGGCTGGGCATCATCAAGGAGCAAGTGGCTGACACTGTGGTCAAATAACTCCTCAATGGCTGATGTTAGGGCTATGGCAGGAATAGATTTGGACAAGGAGGCAGGTTTATCCACTCTGGCAACTGCAGGGGACTGCACACTTGTCTCTGCTTGTGTGACAGAGGATGAGGAGGATGAGGAAGGTTTAGTAAGCAAGTCTACCACCTCCTCTGCATACTATATGGCATTAAACTGGCAGTAACGCACACAGAACTATATGGCATTAAACTGCCAGTAACACATGCAAAACAATATTCTGTTAAACTGGCAGTAATGCACGCAAACTGATATGCTGTTAAACTGGCATTAGCACACGCAAAATGATATGGCGTTAAACTGGCAGTAATGCACGCAAACTGATATGCTGTTAAACTGGCATTAACACACGCATAATGATATGGCGTTAAACTGGCAGTAATGCATGCAATACTATATGGTGTTAAACTGGCAGTAACACACGCAAAACTATATGGTGTTACACTGGCAGTAACGAAGGCAAAACTATATGGCATTAAACTGGCAGTAACACGTGTAATACAATATGGTGTTAAACTGGCAGTAACGCACGTAAAACTATATGGCGTTAAACTGGCAGTAACGCGATCAAATAGATTGTGTTCAACCATCACTACACTGAAGATATCTGAACTGTCCCTACTCTAGCTATACACTAATGTCAAGATTACTTACACGGTCTCACTACACTACACTACACTGAAACTATCTGAGCTGTCCCTACTCTACACTAATGTATGTATCATGCCACGTACACACGATTGAATTGTCCGGTGGAAAAGTCCGGCGGACTCAGAAAGTAGTTTTGCACCACAATACGGCCGTGTGTGTATTAGTTTGCCGTACTTTTGAAATTAATGGACTTTTCCTGCCTGGACTAGCGAGGGAAGTGTTGCTGGCCCCATCAACTGGTATGGAGTTAAAGGGGAAGCCCTATGCGGAAAAAACGGCATGGGGTCCCACCTAGGTCAGGCCAGTCAGGAAAGGGGATGGGGACGAGCGAGCGGCCCCCCTCCTGAGCCGTACCAGGCTGCATGCCCTCAACATGGGGGGTGCTTTGGGGAAGGGGGGTCGCGCGGCACCCCCACCCCAAAGCACCTTGTCCCCATGTTGATGAGGACAAGGGCCTCTTCTCGACAACCCTGGCCGTTGGTTTCGGGGTCTGCGGGCGGGGGGCTTATCGGAATCCGGGAGCCCCCTTTAATAAGGGGGCCCCTGGATACCGGCCCCCCACCCTATGTGAATGAGTATGGGGTACAATGTACCCCTACCCATTCACCTGTGAAAAAAATGTCAAAAAAACACAACACACAAGGTTTAAAAATAATTTATTGCACAGCTCTGGGGGTCTTCTCGCTGGACTCCTCCGCTATCTTCTGCTAGCTCTTTTGCTAGCGGAGGAGCCCGGCTTTCTTCTTCTTTGCCGCCTAGGGGTCTTCTTCCGACTTCGGGGGTCTTGTCCCGGTCTTCGGTTCTTCTTGCCGGGCCTCCGCGCCTTCTTCTAGCTCCCGGATTCCGATAAGCCCCCTCGCCCGCAGACCCCGACAACCAACGGCCAGGGTTGTCGGGAAGAGGCCCTTGTCCTCATCAACATAGGGACAAGGTCCTTTGGGGTGGGGGCCATGCGGCCCCCCTTCCCCAAAGCACCCCCCATGTTGAGGGCACGCGGCCTGGTACGGCTCAGGAGGGGGGTGCTCACTCGTCCTCACCCCCTTTCCTGACCGGCCGGGTAGCGTGCTCAGATAAGGGTCTGATATGAACCTAGGGGGGACCCCACGCCATTTTTTCAGCGTAGAGCTTCCCCTTTAACTCCATACCAGGTGATGGGGCCAGCGGCGCTTCCTTCGCTAGTCCCGGCTACCTGGAGTCGCGTTCAAAATGAACGGACTTTCCTCCATGTGTGTGGGCGAGTCCGTTCATTTCAAAAGTACGGCGGATAGTCCTAGTCCACCGCAAAAGTACCGTATGTGGGCAGGTAGCTTATTCGGACAGTCTGGCGGACAGTCTGGTGGTTTGTCCGCCAGACTAAGTCCACCGGATAGTCTGATATGTGTGTACGCGGCATCAATGACACTGTCTCACTACACTACAGTAAAACTATCTGAACTGTCCCTACTCTAGCTGCACACTATGCAAAGCTGAACTCTTGCACACTAACTAACTAATAGTACAGAACAGGGCCCTGTTCTATCTCTCTCCATGCTGGAATCACACTGAAAATGGTTGCCATTGGAAGAATACTTTTTATACTGTGGGGTGGGAATGAGCCATGATTGGATAAAGTCATGATGATGAAAGTGTCCAATCATGACTCTGGCAGTGAAAGCTTCAGCCAATCAGGACTTGCAATGCACTGTTCAGTGCCGCAATGCATTGTGGTCGGTTTGGGGGGCCAAACAAATAGTCGAACGACCTGTTTGTTTAGCTGTTTACCGAATGACCGAACAGCGAAAATTTGGGCTGAACTTATGTTCGGGCTGAACCGTTCACCCATCACTAATGAAGGGCATATATGCACCATTATTTTTAACCGTGGTAGTGAAATCACCTCCTACAGCGCTGGAGTCACTGATTTACATATCGTGGGAGCAAACGCTGTTGCCATCAAGATAAATAAATCAGTGCTACAGCTGAATGGTGTACCTGCTAAGCAAATGATGGTTAACAATAAAACAAAGTAACACTACAGTATAACAGTTATGCCCTGTACACACCGCTAGACATTCCAACGACAGAATCCGTCTTATTTTTCCGACGGATTTTGACCCAAACTTGTCTTGCATACACACGGTCGCACAAAGTTGTCAGAAAATCCGATCTTTCAGAATGAGGTGACGTACATCAAATACGTCGGGACTATAAATGGGCCAGTAGCCAATGGCTTTCACCTTGTAATTTATTCTGAGCATGCGTGGCAATTTGTGCATCAGATTTGTCTACACACAATCGGAATTTAAATGATCAGATTTGTTATCAGAAACTTTTAGATCCAGCTCTCAAACTTAGTGCCACACATGATCGGAATTTGCACTATCCGATCACACATTTTCCATTAGAAAGTCCGACCGTGTGTACAGGGCATAATACTTACCATACCTGCAAAGCAAATACAATAAAACATAGTAAAAATAAATTTTTAAACACAATCTACAGTGGTGTGAAAAAGTGTTTGCCCCCTTCCTCATTTCCTGTTCCTTTGCATGTTTGTCACACTTAAGTGTTTCGGAACATCAAACCAATTTAAACAATAGTCAAGGACAACACAAGTAAACACAAAATGCAATTTGTAAATGAAGGTGTTTATTATTAAAGGTGAAAAAAAATCCAAACCATCATGGCCCTGTGTGAAAAAGTGATTGCCCCCCTTGTTAAAACATACTATAACTGTGGTTGTCCACACCTGAGATCAATTTCTCTAGCCACACCCAGGCCTGATTATTGCCACACCTGTTCACAATCAAGGCATCACTTAAATAGGAGCTGCTTGACACAGTAAGGTCCACCAGAAGATCCTTAAAAGCTACACATCATGCCGAGACCCAAAGAAATTCAGGAACAATTGAGAAAGAAAGTAATTGAGATCTCTCAGTCTGGAAAGGGTTATAAAGCCATTTCCAAAGTTTTGGGAATCCAGCGAACCACAGTGAGAGCCATTATCCACAAATGGCGAAGACATGGAACAGTGGTGAACCTTCCCAGGAGTGGCCGGCCGCCCAAAATTACCCCAAGAGCGCAGCGACGACTCCAAGAGGTCACAAAAGACCCCACAACAACGTCCAAGGAACTGCAGGCCTCACTTGCCTCAGTTAAGGTCAGCGTTCATGCCTCCACCATCAGGAAAAGACTGGGCAAAAATGGCCTGCATGGCAGAGTTCCAAGGAGAAAACCACTGCTGAGCAAAAAGAACATCAAAGCTCGTCTCAATTTCTCCACAACACATCTTGATGATCCCCAAGACTTTTGGGACAACATTCTGTGGACCGATGAGACAAAAGTGGAACTCTTTGGAAGGTGTGTGTCCAAGTATATCTGGCGTAGAAGGAACACTGCATTTCATAAAAAGAACATTATACCAACAGTAAAATATGGTGGTGGCAGTGTGATGGTCTGGGGCTGTTTTGCTGCTTCAGGACCTGGAAGACTTGCCGTGATAAAAGGAACTATGAATTCTGCTGTCTACCAAGAGATCCTGAAGGAGAATGTCCGACCATCTGTTCGTGTACTCAAGCTGAAACGAACTTGGGTTCTGCAGCAGGACAATGATCCTAAACACACCAGCAAGTCCACCACCGAATGGCTGAAGAAAAACAAAATGAAGACTTTGGAGTGGCCTAGCCAAAGTCCTGACCTGAATCCTATTGAGATGTTGTGGTATGACCTTAAAAAGGCCGTTCATGCTCGAAAACCCTCTAATGTAACTGAATTAGGACAATTCTGCAAAGATGAGTGGGCCAAAATTCCTCCAGGACGCTGTAAAAGCCTCATTGCACGTTATCGCAAACGCTTGGTTGCAGTTGTTGCTGCTAAGGGTGGCCCAACCAGTTATTAGGTTTAGGGGGCAATCACTTTTTCACACAGGGCCATGATGGTTTGGATTTTTTTTCACCTTTAATAATAAACACCTTCATTTACAAATTGCATTTTGTGTTTACTTGTGTTGTCCTTGACTATGGTTTAAATTGGTTTGATGTTCCGAAACACTTAAGTGTGACAAACATGCAAAGGAACAGGAAATTAGGAAGGGGGCAAACACTTTTTCACACCACTGTATGCCTAAAAAATATATGCCAAAGCATGGGGGCAATTTGCCCCTAATATTAGGAGCAAATCGCTCCTCCACCGCTGCCCCCAAACTTTGGCATATATGCTCTTTTTTTTAAAGTGGAAGTAAACCCATGGCTTTAAACAGTTTAAAAAAAAAGGCATGCTGGAAATGCTAACTGCACATTGGCTGTGCTCTCAGCCAAACTATCAAACCATCCAATGGCTGGTGTCATAACGAATCACACGTGCAGCACCATAGCAGTTGAAGATTAAACGGAGGCAAAGATGGCAGCTTCCTTGGCTGAAAATTATAGGGGAGTTTACTTCCACTTTAACTGTGGTGGTGAAATCACCTCCGACAGCACTGGAGTCACGGCTTTACATATCGTGGGAGCAAACGCTGTTGCTGTCAAGATAAATAAACCCTGCAGATGAATGGTGAGGAGAGAGAACAATAAAACTATATATATTGTACTTTTTTTGTAACTGTGACGGATTGGTTCTAGGTTCGGGTCTCCCAAAATGCGATGGCATCTTTGGAGACCCTGTGAATGTGTGTCCTAGTCTATGCAGTGCTGTACCCTATGCTAATACTCCATTAGTCTGTGGTAGCGTTCAAAACATTTACCAATGCAAAGACCAGGATGGTCAGGACAGGAGGGACAATAATAGTGGGTGTTATGCCTATATCCGTGCTTTCTACAGATACAACATTTTCCTTGAAGGGGCTCGTTGGGTAGGGGTACCAGGGAGGACATAAGGAAAATGCCTCTCATGCAGCCGGCTTACCGCATTTGGATTGGGAAGATGGGCCACAGCACCATCTGGAAACAGAAGGGCTGTGATGATCTCTTCCTGGAATTTAAGGAAGGATCCTGTTTGTCCTCAAGCTTTGTATAGCACATAAGCATTCAGCAGAGCTAATTGAAGAAGTATAGAGACACTTCTTTGTACCAGCGTCTGGCCTTACGGGCAACTAGGTACAGTGCCAACAACTGGTCATTGAGGTCCACCCCTCCCATATTATGGTTATATTCGTGGATACAGAGGGGTTTTGCCACAACACCAGATGTTGTAGGAATTTGGACCGTCGTGTCTGCGTGAAGCGAAGACAGAATGAAAACATTCTGATTATCCCTCCACTTCACAAAAAGCGAATTATTACACTTCAAGCAGGCTCTCTCCCCCAGCCTAAGACGGTATCTACAAGCCACTGGGGCAAGCCACAGTGATTATATTGCATAGTGCCACATGTGCCAATTCCATGATCAAAAAAGTGATAACAAAGTGGCACGCTCGTGTAATAATTGTCCACAAATAAATGGTACCTCTTTGCGAATAAGGGTGACACCAAGTCCCACACAATCCTACCAGCGCTCCCTATGTAATCTGGGCAGTTCTCTGGCTCTTTGTGACTATCTCTTCCCTCGTAAACCATAAAACTATATGTATAGCCTGTGGCCCTGTCACAGGGCTTATGCATCTTGACCCCATATCTGGCATGCTTGTTGGGAAGATAGTGTTTGAAAGACAAGCGGCCAGAAAACTTAATCAGGGACTCATCAATGCAGACAACTTGATGGGGAGTAAACAAGGCTGCAAACTGTTGGTTGAAGTGGTTTACGAGGGGGCAAATTTTGTAGAGCCGATCATATCCAGGGTCCCCCCGAGGACAACAGAGTTTATTGTCATTGAAGTACATGAACCGCAAGATCTGCTCGTATCGTGCCCTGGCCATGGAGACAGAGAACATGGGCATATGGTGAATTGGGTCAGCTCATGAGGAGGGATAGGCTCAGAAAGGTCTTAAATTCAGAAACCGTAATTGGTTTTCAATCTCTGGCAATGGGGATTAGTGGCAATGAATTGACCAGCATACAAATTGCTTTGGTCCACAATAGATTTATGGTGATCTTTCGTGAAAAACAGCAAATAAAAATCAAGTGACGTAAAATCAACTGTTTTCACCTGACTTCCTGATTGGCCAGTGAATGGGGGAAGTACGGATGCTGTAGAAGTGGTGGGCTCCCAATTAGGATTGGGGAATGCAGCACTATGGGCTCAAAAGGCCTGTGTTTGTCTTCTTCTTGGTGGCTGAAGGACACTAGCTGTGCTAGCCACTGCATCAGCTTCAACTGCACTTATGGGACTCGTCATGTCATCACATGTTACTACAGTGCTGGTTTGACTCTGATCAGGGTGCACTAGGCCGCTGGTGCTTGCCAGTTCACCAGAAGGATGAGTGGCACTAGTAGAGACTCACAGGAAAAAAAGCTCCTGACTCAGCGACTGATTCAAACGCTACCAAAAAAACTGTTGTGTGTTGTGTTTTTGTAAGTGACAGTGATCAATTGATACAGCACTTGGGTGGACTGGGCTGGGCAGAGGGGCTAAACGCAGTTGCTAGCAGGTATCTGGGCTGATCTCACTAACACTGCATTTTTGGGAACCCTAAACTGCTGGTGATGCTAGTATAGATCTGATCAGTTCAGATATTTATCTGTTCAGACACTATACTACTAAGGGAGGTGTATGGTGCTTGCCTAGGTTAACGCTACTGGCACTAATCTGACACTGTCTGGGGTGACGCAGACCCCGACTGATGCTTAAACCGATATCACCCACCGGGTGATCAGGGGTTAAATAAACCCAGATTTTATTATTAAAAAATGTGTAAACAAGATGGTTAAAATATAAGCTCCAGCAGGACAATGATACTATCACAAATAAGTCTATGGGTATACAAAGCAGACTGAAATGTTCATACAGACAGATAATAGCAGTAGTCTGTCATGTAGATAAGCCCAAAAGCGTTTCAACCCGCACTGATGGGGTCTTCTTCAGAGAGACAGTCTGCTGGATAAAACACATCATGAATACATGTATCGAATACAAAATACACACAATACAGGTACAAACATGACATAAATATTTCACATAGTTACCCCAAAATGTATATCCAAAGCATAAAGTTTAAAGAAGAAATTTAGTCCTGAATAGCTTTAAAACAAAAGGTTTCCTTCTTTCCTATAAGGGGATCCCAAAACCACTTACCAGTTAACCATCCCTACCCGGAAGAGGTGTTGATTCAGAGGCATGTCTCACAAGAGGTCACACTCAGAGGGGCCCCCCCGAAATGGCGTAAACCGCCAGTGATTTGAACACAGCCGGATTGCGCCTGCAGCGGAAGTCAATCAAAGAAAGACACCGTGTAAAATAGACTATATCTCAAAAACTATTTTTTTTTAAAGAAATGTTTTTGTTGTTGTAGTATTGGCCACCACCGATGTATATATTGTGACACCGCATGTGTAGAGAATTAGTCAGATTCCCATATGTGGTGAAGCGTGAAAAGCAGGAGAATAAAGGAATAAGTTAGTAGCAGTATCTATGTATAGAGAACCTCATGTGTATAATAGTAAAGGATGAAAAACAAAAAACAAAATGGGAAAGGAAAAGGGGGGAGTGGTGTGTTGAAAAGAAGGAAAATAAGTTAATTGGTTAAATACGCTTGATGTAAGGAAAATTAAGGTATGGAAAAGGAGAATAAGTGGGATGTGAAAACTGTAAAAAGACAGACAAGTAAAAATAAAAATAAAATAAAAAAATAAAAAAAAGGGGGAAAAAATGGAATGCGTATGAGACACGCATAGATCTCAAGTGGTCAAAATGAGTCGCCATTCCGCTTTTGTGCAACAATTAAATGTAGGATCTCGACAGGGCTGTGTATTGAGCCCTCTTCTTTATGCACTCTATACCTATGACTGTACACTGTGCTATCTTACAAACAGCAATATTAAATGTGTTAATGATACTAAGGTAGTCAGTTGTATCAGTGTTGGAAATGGAGAGTGTAATAGAGCAGAAGCAGAAAAGATAGTGAAGTAGTGTGGTGTGCAGTAAATAATTTAATGTTAAATATGGAAAAACGAAAGAGTTACTTGTGGATTTTAGAAAGAACAAGACTGAAATAGCTCCACTCTTCATAAAAGGTGAATCTGTAGCAAGATTCTCTGTTTTCAAGTTTCTCTGGGTTTATATTTCTGAGAATCTTGTATGGTCAGTTAATGTACAAGCAATTATAAAAATAAATCCTGAAACAATTATATTTTCTTAGACTACTTGGGAAGAATGGTCTAGGGCAAAAAGTATTAGATACTTTTTATTGCTCTTCAATAGATAGTGTATTGGTGTACTGTATTTTAGTATGGTACCCAAACTATAGAGGACAGGAACACTTGTCAGCAAATAATGTTTACTGCACAGAAAATAGTGTTGTAGCTTTCCATCCTAGTTAGAAATGTATGATTCCTGCTGTCTTGGAAGAGTGGAGAAAATAAGGGGAGACTCATTTTATCATGATTATCACTTATTTGAGTTTTTGCCCTCTGGTAGACAATACAGTAGTAGGTTTAGGGAGAGTCTTTTTCCCACTGACAATAAAGGCAGTAAATGGTAATTTAACTTAGATTAGGTAAAAAATGAATTTTTTTTGTGATGTGTGTGTAGTTGGTTGTGATTTTATTTGTGATAGAGTTCCTCTCATTGTTTGTAATTTCATTGTGGAATTTATTCACAATGACAACAACTGAATCTTACATCTTAAATGTCTTTAGAATATAATTCACAATTTCCTTTGTATTATTAACATTCAGTTTTTGAATCAAATGGAGTTTTCTGAATGGAAGCTGTCACCTTTTGCATAGTTACATAGTTACATAGTAGGTGAGATTGAAAAAAGACACAAGACCATCAAGTCGAACTTATGTGTGTGATTATATGTCAGTATTACATTGTATATCCTTGTATGTTGCGGTCGTTCAGGTGCTTATCTAATAGTTTCTTGAAACTATCAATGCCCCTCGCTGAGACCACCGCCTGTGGAAGGGAATTCCACATCCTTGCCGATCTTAAAGTAATGAACCCTCTACATAGTTTAAGGTTAAACCTCTTTTCTTCTAATTTTAATGAGTGGCTATGAGTCTTGTTAAACTCCCTTTGCGAAAAAGTTTTATCCCTATTGTGGAATCACCAATATGGTATTTGTATATTGAAATCATATCCCCTCTCTAGCATCTCTTCTCCAGAGAGAATAAGTTCAGTGCTCACAACCTTTCCTCATAACTAATATCCTCCAGACCCTTGATCAGTTTTGTTGCTCTTCTTTGTACTCACTCCATTTCCAGTACATCCTTCCTGAAGACGGGTGTCCAGAACTGGACAGCATATTCCAGGTGCAGCCAGATTAGAGTCTTGTAGAGCGGGAGAATTATCGTTTTATCTCTGGAGTTGATCCCATTTTAATGCATGCCAATATTTTGTTTGCTTTGCTAGCAGCAGCTTGGCATTGCATGCCATTACTAAGCCTATCACCCAATAGGACCCCCAGGTCCTTTTCCATCCTAGATTCCCCCAGAGGTTCTCCCCCCAGTGTATGGATTGCATTCCTATTTTTGCCAACCAAATGCATTATCTACATTGAACCTCATTTGCAATGTAGTTGTCCACCCCACTAATTTGTTCATATCTTTTTGCAAGGTTTCTACATTCTGAAGATAAGTTATTGCCCCACTTAGCTTAGTATCGTCCTCAAATACAGAGATTAAACTGTTTACCCCATCCTCAAGGTCGTTTATGAACAAATTAAATATGATTGGTCCCAGCACAGAACCCTGGAGGACCCCACTACCCTCCCCTGACCATTCCGAGTACTCCTCATTTATTACCACTCAAATTTAGATACACCATATCTACGGGCCTTCCTTTATCTAGCTGGCAACTCACCTCCTCATAGAAGGTTATTAGATTGGTTTGGCAAGAACAATTCTTCATGAATCCATGCTGATTACTGCTAATGATACCGTTCTCATTACTAAAATCTTGTATGTAGTCCCTTATCATGCCCTCCAAGAGTTTACATAATATTGATGTTAGGCTAACTGGTCTGTAATTCCCAGGGATGTGTTTTGGGCCCTTTTTAAATATTGGTGGTACATTGGCTTTTCTCCAATCAGCTGGTACCATTCCAGTCAGTAGACTGTCTGTAAAAATTAGGAACAATTGTCTGGCAATTACTTGACTGAGTTCCCTAAGTACCCTCGGGTGCAAGCCATCTGGTCCCTGTGATTTATTAATGTTAAGTTTCCCAAGTCTAATTTTAATTCTGTCCTCTGTTAACCATGGAGGTGTTTCCTGTGATGTGTCTTGAGGATACACACTGCAGTTATGGTTACTAAAGCCCCCGATTCCGTTGTGAAGACTGAGGAGAAGAATAAATTCAATACCTTTGCCATCGCCCCATCCTTTGTAACCAGATGTCCTTCCTCATTCTTTATGGGGCCAATATGGTCTGTCCTCCCTTTTTTACTATTTACATACTTAAAGAATTTCTTGGGATTTTTTTTGCTCTCCTCCACTATGTGTCTTTCATGTTCTATCTTAGCCATCCTTATTGCACCCTTACATTTCTTGTTGCATTCTTTATACAGTCTGAATGCTGATGATGATCCCTCAATCTTGTATTTTTTTGAAGCCCTTCTTCATTGCTTTTATATGTATTTTTACATTGGAGCTAAGCCACCCAGGACTTTTGTTCACTCTTTTAAATTATTATTATTATTACCTAATGGGATGCATTGGCTAATGCCCTTATTTAATATGCTCTTAAAGCAAACCCATCTCTCCTCCGAGTTTTTTGTTCCTAAGATTTCATCCCAATTTATGCATTCTAGTAAGGTTCGTAGTTTACGGAAGTTGGCTCTTTTGAAATTCACTGTCTTTGTATTCCCCTTATGTTTCCTATTTGTGTGATTTATACTATGTACGATAACGGTGGTCTCCGTGGCAGGTTCGCCGTGAGATCACAGCTATCGGTGGCGGGAGAGGTGCCACCCCCCCTCCTGCCGCCCTCCCACGCCCTCCGCTGGCGATAGTGGCGGAGGCGATCGGGTCCTGGCTGGGTATAGAGATGAGTGAGGCTAAGATGGCCCCCACTCATCTCTATACCATAGGAGGGCGGAAGCGACATCAAAACATCACTTCCGCCCATACCTCTTAAAGGTATATTTTTTTAATGTCATTTTTTCAAATGACTTTTTTTTTATTGCATTTAAGTCCAAATATGAGATCTGAGGACTTTTTGACCCCAGATCTCATATTTAAGAGGACCTGTTATGCTTTTTTCTATTACAAGGGATGTTTACATTCCTTGTAATAGGAATAAAAGTGATCCATTGTTTTTAAACAGTATAAAAATAAATAAAATCAATTAAAATAAATAAGAAAAAAAAAAAGGTTTTTAAAACCCCCCGTCAGGACGAGGTCGCGCGCATAAGCGAGCGCATACGTGAGTAGCACCCGAATATGAAAACGGCGGTCAAACGACACATGTGAGGTATTGCCATGATTGGTAGAGCGAGAGCAATAAATCTAGCCCTAGAACTCCTCTGTAATGCAAAAAATGCAATCTGTAGAATTTTTTATTTTCGCTTATGGAGATTTTTGAGGCTAAAAGTTTGATGCCATTCCACGAGCGGGCACAATTTTGAAGCATGACATGTTGGGTATCAATTTACTCGGCATAACATTATCTTTTCCAATGTAAAAAAAATTGGGCTAATTTTACTGCTGTCTTATTTTTTTATTCAAAAAAGTGATTTTCTTCCAAAATAAGTGCGCTTGTAAGACCGCTGCGCAAATACGGTGTGAAAAAAAGTATTGCAATGACCGCCATTTTATTCTCTAGGGTGTTAGAAAAAAAAAACAATATAAAATGTTTTGGGGTTCTAAGTAATTTTCTAGCAAAAAAAATGTTTTAAACATGTAAACACCGAGTCTGAAAAAGAGGCCTGGTCCTTAAGTGGTTAAGAAACAAACCCTATATTGATGTGGTTAAACACAGAGCTTGGGAATGGTGTATTAAATACATAACGTGTACACTGTAGGATATGGATGTGAAGGAGCTAATATTCTGGCAACATACAACAACAGGATGGAGAAATAGGGTGTTAAGGTTCAGATATGCAGCATAAGGGAGGTGTGGGGTTAATATATAGATCACTAGAGAAAGCATTGGGGAAAAAAATATCCTCGTGGCACTGAAACAGAACAAATAATGAAGCAGCTGCTGATCCATTTATTCTTTCTCTGTTCAAAGATGAAGGGGAGGGATCAGTATTGAAACAATAACCTGTGATTGCTGCAGTGACTATTCAGAGTGATTACATGGAAACCAACTCCTTGGGTCAGATAGGTACATTGGTGTACACAGCTATTACTGGGTAGAATTTCCAACCAACAGCTATTTATCCAGTTTAATTTATAAACTACATTGGGTAAATAACAGGCCACTAATCTTCTGTTTAAAAATTAACCCAGGTACAAAAAAAATACAATTATGTCTGTGTGCACTAAATTTGTTTTAGTATATTGTTATTGAAAATATAGGTTTGAGAAACAGCTGTTTTCTACTGTATCTTTAAAAATGAAAGAAAACACATATTTGGTTGCTCTAAGTAATACCTAGAGTTCTCTTTCTCTAAGTCTTAAAAACATTGTATTATAGGAATAGCAAGCTTTTTAAAAAAAGTGACAACTTTCCAGAGTTATGTAGTGGTGTGTGTATTTGGGTACAACAAGAAGTCAAAAGGATCCATAATCTACCAATACAGTTAGATCTACTGCAGTGGGGTGTGAAAAGATTTATAATTGGTTGATTTGAGTTTTAATGTTGAACATAATCTTGCTATTTACACTGCCTTATTGGATATGTCTATTGAGCTGCAAAATATATCTGAAAAAGAAAAAAAAAAAGCCTAGTAGGTGATAGGAAAGTGTCAATGAGACATGCTGAGATTGGGGTCACAGCTCTAGATGCCACAAGTGAAACCACTAAGTTCCAGTACTCAGACCCTGTGATAATAATAACAACCTAACAGCTGGTATGCCAGTGATCCCAAGTTTTTTGTGCCTTAGGCAATGCTTTCCAAATGATACATGATACAAATTCTGTTCACTCAGATGCTTCCCATTCACTGTTTCAGTCCCATGGGATATATGTGCTAAACAAACACTATAATCTATTATTAGAAAGGTATAGGTTTGCTTTTGCTCATCTAAAATGACTAGAATTATTCCAAGCCTTATACAGTCACCATTAAGGTGTTTTCATTGTGAATGTATAATGTTTTGTAAATGTTGCTGTATTGATTTATTACAGTACATTAAAATGGTATAATTTTCTTTTAATTATTTGTTTTTCTTTGTTAAATAAATGTGAAACATTGCTTATGAATATTTCAGGTAGAAGATAATGAGCATAAGGCAACAGAGTTACCCAATCATCAACTTGGCTTAAGCTGGCCATAAAAGGATCGGAATTCATCTGTCAACTTGTGTACAACCAACCTGTTGAAAATTTTTCTCTTGATCAGCACCAATATAGCCAATGGTGCTGATCAGTGTTTTATGATTGAGGGGAAGTCTCCCCACTGTGTGAATCAGGGAACTGAGTCATTTTCTTTTCTTCAATGTGCTGGTTGAATGGAAAAAATGACTGGTGTATGGCCAGCCTTACTACTTATTTTGTGAATAGCCTGTGTTGAGAATAGATCGGAATAGTAAGATATAAGGTTACAGACAAAGCTGAATGAATCACAATGGGAACTCACCCCATCTCTCTTCAAGAGGAAATGGATCTGCCTGGAATTTCATTCTCCAGGAAAAGTCAACAAGTGAATAAACATGCTGATTTTCTTAATAGACAGTCCAGCATTTTCGGAAATCATATTGTGATAGCACTATGTAGTAAATGCTTATTTGTGAAATAAATGTTTTAAACAAAAAATGAAATGATATATAAACTTCTATTATATACATTAAAAAAAATTAACTAAAACCTATTGAAAGCCGTAGTATCTCCCAAAGTGTGTCAATGACTACAATAAAAAAATGGGGCATGGACTGGCTGAGCGAGATGGCGGACGCTTGAACGGAGAGCTCTCACCACCCCCCGGGGCTTTTTCCTCATAAAACGGAGGTAAACCTGCATCTCGACCACTACACATCATGGGGACAGCCTCCAGACACTCCTCAGCATCCAGATCCCAGTCTCCCTGCGAGCAGAACGGCAGTCTGAGCCAGAACATCCTCGAGATGTTCAGATCGCGCAAAGGGGGAATATGGCGTCTTCCCGCCAGGGACAACTGCCGGCCCTACAGGCACATTCTCTCCCTCAGCTGGAAATCATCTTGTCTGACTCCCGACAGGCTCCCGCCACACAGACACCTTTGGCTACCGGGAACACAGCACAGACTCCGCCGGCCCAAATTATCATGCAAGTCCTGAAAAGCGTTGCCACAGATATAAAGGACACCCTGTCGGCAGCCATTGCGGAGCTGCGCCTGGACATTAGGGCCCTATCAGACTGGGTACAGGCGGTGGAGAAAACCACAGATCGCAATGAGCTACATATTTGCAAAACCGCAAGGAAAGTGGACCTACACACATTACAGCTGAGGGATGTACAGAGGCACCTGGAGGATTTGGACAACAGAGGACGGCGCCATAATCTAAGAGTGAGAGGTCTGCCTGAATCTATTGAAGGTGAGCACATCCCAAAAGTGATTACAGCCCTCTTCAATAATATACTGAGCAGACCAGCACACACACCCATAGACATGTGCATTTCGTTTTATTCCGAATCGAAATTCGGACGAATTTTCATTATTCGAACATTCGGATGCATCCGAATTACCGAATTGCAATGCTAACGAATTCAAACGAAATTCGAATCAAATTCGAAAAATGACATTTTGCGACCCGACTTTGGGGCCATGTATCTCGGGGCTAGGGATGAGCTTCGTGTTCGAGTCGAACATACGTTCGACTTGAACATCGGCTGTTCGCCCGTTCGGCGAATTCCGAACATTATGGGCCGTTCACGCCAAATTCGTGTGGCGCTCACAGCCCACAATGCACTGCGTCATCGCAGTGCATTGCTGGCTCATGATTGGCCAAGCATGCACTGTGACCCCGCATGCTTGGCCAATCACAGCGCCAGCAGCGAGGAGAGCCATGATTGGCCACAGGCAGGATGCCTGTGGCCAATCATAGCTCAGGCTGTGTAGTACATGCCCCACAGTATATAAGACCGCCAGCGCGGCGGCCTTGTGTAGTGTGTTGGTGTCTGAAGCAGTTAGTGGGTGTTCTGTGTACCTTCAACACAGTATACACCGATCGTTATCGGCCGATTTTCGATCTTGCTCTTCTGTAGTGGTTGTTGTCTGCGTGCCCTGCCCGCAGTATACACTGCTATATTCACCTCACCTATATAGCTAGTGATCTATCTTTTATAATAGAGCTTGCAGTCAGTAGTGTTAGGAGTTTGTGCGTGCTGTCTGCGTGCTCTGTACCCAGTACACACCGCTATATCCACCTACATAGCTCTTCTCTATTTGAGCCATCTGCCATCTGCAGGAGTTATTGGAAGTTGTGTGTGCCTCCAGCACAGCACAGTATACATCTGTATATACCCCTTTATCTCTGGTGTTCTATAATAAAGGCATCTGCAGGAGTTAGTGGGTGTTGTGTGCCTCCAGCACAATATACACCTGTATCTACCCTTTATTGCTGTTCTCTAACCACTTTAGTACAGTGCAGTTACACCCCCTTCCTGACCAGACCAATTTTCTCACAGTTTGAATGACAATTACTCGGTTCAACCAACACTGTATCCATATGAAACTTGCGTCCTTTTTTCCACACAAATAGAGCTTTCTTTTAGTGGTATTTAATCACTAGTGGGTTTTTTATTTTTTGTGCTATAAATAAAATAAAACGTACATTTTGTGAAAAAAATGCCTTTTTCTTTGTTTCTGTCATAATTTTTTGCTAATTAGTAATTTTTCTTCATAAATTTTGGCCAAAATTTATACTGCTACATATCTTTGGTAAAAATAACCCACATTAGTGTATATTATTTGGTCTTTGTGAAAGTTATAGAGTCTACAAACTATGGTGCCAATCACTGAAAATTGATCACTTCTGATCAGGCCTTCAGTACATCAGGTGTATCTCATTTCTTGAGCCACTAACAAGTCAGGAAAGTACAAATACCCCCCAAATGACCCCTTTTTACAAAGTAGACATTCCAAGGTATTAAGTAAGTAGCATGGTGAGTTTTTTTAAGTTGTAATTTTTTCCTACAATTCTTTGCAATATGAAGATTTTTTTTTATTATTATTTTTTTTTACAAAATTGTCATATTATCAGGTTATTTCTCACACACAGCATATGCATACAACAAATTACACCCCAAAATACATTCTGCTTCTCTTCCCGAGTACGGCGATACCACATGTGTGAGACTTTTACACAGCCTGGCCACATACAGAGCACCAACATTGATGTAGTACCTTCAGACGTTCTACGAGCAAAAATTACGCATCTCATTTCTCAACCACCTATTACACTTTTGAAGGCCCTGGAGTACCAGAAAAATGGAATTTCCCATAAAATGACCCCATTTTGGAAATCAAACACCCCAACGTATAATCTGTGAAGCATAATGAGTCTTTTGAATGGTTAATTTTTTTCCAGAAGTTTTTGGAATATGTGGAAAAATATTAAAACGCGTTTTTCTTTTACACAAAATTGTCAATTTATAAGATATTTCTAACACATAGCATGTATATAGCAAAAATTACTCCCCAAAATCCATTCTGCTACTCCTCCCGAGTATGGCGATACCACATGTGTAGGACTTTTACACAGCCTGGTCACATAGAGAGGCCAAACATTGAAGTAGTATGTTCAGGTGTTCTAGGAGCATAAATGACACATCTCATTTCATTCCTACCCATCACACTTTTGAAGGTCCTGGACCACCAGGACAGTGAAATTACCCACAAAATGACCCCATTTTGGAAAGCAAACACCCCAACGTGTATTCTATGAGAAATGGGCTGCAAATAGGTACTCTGGTACTCTGATGGCCTGGTGACAGGTACTCTGGTACTCTGATGGCCTGGTGACAGGTACTCGGGTACTCTGATGGCCTGGTGACAGGTACTCTGATGGCTTGGTGACTGGTATTTGGGTACTCTGAAGGGCGGTGACAGGTACTCATATGGACTGTGACAGGTACTCGGGTACTAAGATGAACTGTGACAGGTACCCGGGTACTCAGATGAACTGTGACAGGTACTCGGGTACTCAGATGGACTGGGACAGGTACTCGGGTACTCAGATGGCCTGGGACAGGTACTCGGGTACTAAGATGGACTGGGACAGGTACTCGGGTACTCAGATGGACTGGGACAGGTACTCGGGTACTCAGATGGGCTGTGACAGGTACTGGGGTACTCAGATGGGCTGTGACAGGTACTCGGATACTCAGATGGGCTGTGACAGGTACTCGGATACTCAGATGGGCTCTGACAGGTACTCGGGTACACAGATGGGCTGTGACAGGTACTCGGGTACTCAGATGGGCTGTGACAGGTACTCGGGTACACAGATGGGCTGTGACAGGTACTCGGGTACTCAGATGGGCTGTGACAGGTACTCGGGTACTCTGATGGACTGTGACAGATACTCGGATACTCTGATGGACTGTGACAGGTACTCGGTACTCTAATGGACCGTGACAGGTACTCGGGTACCCTGATGGACCGTGACAGGTACTCGGGTACCCTGATGGACCGTGACAGGTACTCGGGTACCCTGATGGACTGTGACAGGTACTCTAATGGGCCGTGACAGGTACTCGGGTACTCTGATGGGCCGTGACAGGTACTCGGGTACTCAGATGGGCCGGGACAGGTACTCGGGTACTCTGATGAACTGTGACAGGTACTCGGGTACTCAGATGGGCTGGGACAGGTACTCGGGTACTCAGATGGGCTGGGACAGGTACTCGGGTACTCAGATGGGCTGGGACAGGTACTCGGGTACTCTGATGGGCTGGGACAGGTACTCGGGTACTCTGATGGGCTGTGACAGGTACTCAAATACTCTGATGGACTGTGACAGGTACTCTGGTGGACTGTGATTGACAGGTACTATGAGGGGTGGTGACAGGTCCTCTTTATTGGGGGGGCAATCGGTGTGTGTTGGTGTACACTGTGGTGAACATCTTGTTACCGCAATCTCCTCCTCACACACGATCGGTGTGTGAGGAGAAGAACCCGGTAACATCTCATTACCGCGGTTTGTTTACATTTTAGTGATCGGCTGTGAAAGTATCACAGCCGATCCCGTGGGTAAACAGCCGGCTAATGGCTGTTTACCAGCGTCGGGGACAAGCAGTGTTCCCGGGGAACACGCCGCCACCGACGTGCACACGCAGCGCACTCACGATCGTGCGCATGCGCCGTGCACAGTGGGATTGTGACCATCTGTGATCGGCCGTGACTCCATCACGGCCGATCACTTGGTAAACAGCCATAACCAATGGCTGTTCACAACCTTCAGTGGCGAGCGGTGTCTCCGTGACACGCCGCCACCGAAGAAACAGGGATGCGCGCGCACGATCGCGCGCATTCCCTGTTTAAACAGGAGGCCGTCATATGACGGCCTCCCGCCGCAATAGGTGCGCCGCCTGGCCGTCATTTGACAGCCGGCGGTCAGCATCAAGCTAATAGAGCCATCTGCAGGGCTTAGTGGGTGTTGTGTGCCTCCAGTACAGTATACCCCTTTATCTCTGGTGTTCTATAATAAAGGCATCTGCAGGAGTTAGTGGGTGTTGTGTTCCTCCAGCACAATATACACTACCCAACTGCTGTTTTACCCAACTCCCTTCAGGCCATTACCATGTCTGGAAGGCCAGCAAGGAGAGGCAGACAGGTGCGAGCCGATAAAAGAGGGCAAGCAGGCTAGAGACAACAGTGCTGGACGTGGATGCGGTGCATTGTCATCAGCACGGAGCCATGGCACACGCTTGTCCTTCTTTTCGGCAGCTGGACATGTTGAACCGCAACATGCCAACGACTTGGTAGAGTGGATGACCAAGCCCTCTTCATCCTCCTCATCCTCTCTCACCCAGTCTCAGGGTACTAGCAAAGCAGCTGCCAACGCATCGTCTTCCCTCGTCTCAATGTCATCATCAGTGACTCCTTCCCTAGACCCCCCACGTCCTCCTGAGGAGTCTCCTGAACTCTTTGAGCACAGTGTTGGGTACATGCTCCAGGAGGATGCCCAGTGTTTTGTAGGCTCTGATGATGACATTCAGCTAGAGGAAGGCAGTAGCGTGAATGCAGAGAGAGGGGATGCTCAAGAAGGACAGCAATCTGGCAGTCATGTTCCACAAGCTGCAGCATATTTCCAGGTTTGCTACAGCGATGAAGAGGGAGGGGATGATGAGGGCACTGACTCCACGTGGGTGCCTGGTAGGAGAGAGGAGGAGGAGGAGGAGGAGGAGGAGGAGGCACATGTCCAACGAGGCAGGATGCCCTCCGGGGGCCAGCTTAGGGGTAGCACACCGACTGAATCACACCGCAGAGCTCCGCCTGTGCAGGGCACTGCCTCTGCGCGTTATTCTAAAAGTTCTTTGGTGTGGGCCTTTTTTGAGACGAGTGCATCAGATCGCACCGCTGCTATTTGCAACATATGTCTCAAGCGTATCTCGCGTGGCCAAAACATCAGCCGCTTGGGCACCACATGCTTGACCAGACATATGTTGACCTGCCATGCAGCTCATTGGCAAGCATACCTCAAAGACCCACACCAAAGAACAAAGCGGACCTCTCCTTGATCCTCATCAGCTGGCATCTCCAACCCCACTAGACCTTCAGTCCTCTCTGAAACCTGCTCTGAGAGGAATGAAGGTGTAGAATTTGGTGTGTCACAGCCAAGTGCTTCCGGGCACTCTGCTAGCAGTACACCCACGTCCGATTATAGCAGGCAAATGTCCCTGCCCCAGCTGCTGGACCGGCGAAAGAAGTTCACTCCCAGCCATCCACATGCCCAGCGGTTGAATGTTAGCTTGGCTAAATTGCTAGCACTTCAACTGCTGCCTTTTCAGTTGGTAGACTCGGCCCCCTTCCGTGAGTTTGTACAATGTGCGGTTCCTCAGTGGCAGGTCCCCAAACGCCACTTTTTCTCACGGAAGGCGATTCCGGCTCTCTACCGGCATGTGGAAGGCAATGTCCTTGCCTCGCTGGACAGGGCGGTCAGCGGTAAGGTGCATATTACCGCTGACTCATGGGCCAGCAGGCATGGATAGGGACGTTACCTGTCTTTCACGGCCCATTGGGTCACTCTTCTGGCTGCTGGGAAGGATGCAGGACAAGGTGCAGTAGTGTTGGAGGTTGTTCCGCCACCACGCCTCCAAAATGCTACTATTGGTTGTGACACACCTCTCTCCTCCACCCCCTCCTCTTCTTCTTCCTCCATGGCCTCTTCCAGTGCTCTGTCCTCAGATCCAGCGGTGCTCCGTAGGCAATCCAGGGGCTACGCAAGTACGCAGGCAAAACGATGCCATGCCGTGCTTGTGCTGGTTTGTTTGGGGGACAGGAGCCACACTGGGGCGGATGTTTTGTCAGCTCTGCAGAGGCAGGCCGAGAGGTGGTTGACGCCACGCCGGCTTAAGCCATGGCACCAACCTCCTCTCCGCCCTCCGACAGGGACAACTGACCCATGTGCCCTGTGTAGCTCACGTCCTTAACCTGGTGGTGCAGCGGTTCTTGGGCAGGTACCCCGGCTTACAGGATGTCCTGAAGCAGGCCAGGAAAGTCTGTGTGCATTTCCACCAATCATTTAATGCCTGTGCTCGGCTGGCTGAGCTCCAAAAGGAGTTGAACCTGCCCAAGAACCGCCTTATATGTGACATGCCCACCAGGTGGAACTCAACGTTGGCCATGCTGCAGCGGCTGCACACGCAGCAGAGGGCCATCAATGAGTACCTGTGCGACTGCGGCACCAGGACAGGGTCAGGGGAGCTCGGTTTTTTCTCACCATGCCAGTGGGGCATGATCAGGGATGCATGCACTGTCCTGTCACTGTTTGAGGAGGCCACAAGGATGGTGAGCAGTGACAGTGCATGCATCAGTGACACTGTACCTCTTGTCCACCTCTTGGAGCATATGCTGCGTGGAATAATGGACAGGGCACTTGAGGCAGAACAGAGGCAGGAAGAGGAGGACTTCCTTGCCTCTCAAGGCCCCCTTTATCAGACAGTGTTCCTGCTGTGCCACCCATCACACAGGAAGAGGATGAGGAGGAGGAAGAGGAGGAGGAGGATGATTGTGTCAGCATGGAGGTGGAGGCTGGTACTCAGCATCAGCAGCAGCAGCAGTCTTGTAGGGATGATTTACAGTCCCAAGAAACATGTGGACTTGTACGTGGCTGGAAGGAGGTAGCTGCGGATCATGTTGTCCTTAGTGACCCAGAGGACTCCGGACCGAATGCCTCAGCTAACCTATGCCGCATGGCCTCCCTGATCCTGCAAAGCCTGTGGAAGGATCCTTGTTTTCTTCGGATGAAGGAGAGGGACCATTACTGGCTGGCCACTCTCCTTGATCCACGGTACAAGGGTAAGGTTGCCGACCTTATCTTGCCATCGCAGAGGGAGCAGAGGATGAGACATCTCCGGGAGGCCTTGCAGAAAGGTCTGTGCAACGCATTCCCAGAGACTGGGAGGTTACAAACTCCTGGTCCTGGACAAAGTGTTGCTGAGGCATCGGTCAGAAGGAGCGGTGGAGAAGGTGGCCGTCTGACTGATGCTTTCAGACAATTTTTTAGTCCGCAGCCCCAAGGTATGATCGGTTCCAGCAACCATCGCCAGCGTCTGATTTACATGGTGCAGGAATACCTAGGGGCAAGGTCAGACTTGGACACCTTTCCCACCGAAAATCCTCTGGCTTACTGGGTCTTGAGGATGGATCACTGGCCAGAGCTTGCACAGTATGCAATTGAGCTACTGGCCTGTCCTGCATCCAGCGTTCTTTTGGAACGCACCTTCAGTGCTGCTGGTGGCTTTGTTACCGATCACAGGGTGCGCCTGTCCACCGAATCAGTTGATCGACTGACCTTCATCAAGATGAATCAGTCTTGGATCACCCACAGCTACCAAGCACCTGAAGCTGATGTAACCGAATAATTTTTTTTGAAATATCACATCCTTTCAAGACTGCCTATGCTGATGCTGAGTGACTGTCCTGTTATGTTTATTGTCTATCCTCTTCCTCCTCCGCTGATATGTTGGAAGAACATTTCTGGTTCTGGGTGAGGCCATCAGTCCAATTTTTTCTGCCCCTGTTTAACAGGGGCGTTTAATTAAAATTTTTGATGCAATGCTTTGCAGCAGGGCTAATTCCTGCAATAAAACTAGAGTATATGGGAGAGGTTGCAGTGTCGTGGCACCAGCACCAGTGCCTAAGGCCCAATTTTTCTGCCCCTGTTTAACAGGGACATGTAATTACAATTCTTGATATAATATTTCAGAGGAGGGCCCGTTCCTGTGCCCACCCAGAGTAACTGTGAGGACTTATAGTGTTGTGGCACCAGCACCACAACCACCAAAGGTCAGTTTTTCTACCACTGTTCAACAATGGCATGTAATTACAATTCTTGATATAATCGTTAACAGCAGGGCGCTCCAGCGCCCACCAAGAGTCACTTTGAGGGCTTACAATGTTGTGGCAAAACCAACACCTTGTTCCGCCATTTCTGCAGAGCATATAGGGCAGGCCCCTACTTTCAAACATCCAACTTACAAACATCTTCTACTTGCAAACGGAAGGAGACAACAGCAAGTGAGATGAAAAAAGATGTACGACAAAACAAATTATGCAGGGGTGATAACCCTTCCCTATGTTTTCCAAAAAGCTTAAAAATAGTTTTTTTGACTGGAGCTACACTTTAAAAATGTACCAGTTGAAAATTACAAACAGATTCAACTGAACACAACAAACCTACACAGTCCCTGTCTTGTTTGCACCGCCTGTATACTGCTGTTCTGAGTATATAGGGCCTGGGGGCCACACGCATTTCCTTTTTTTAATATGGGTACTGGGTTCCCCTTAATTTCCATACAAGACCCAAAGGGGCTGGTAATGGGCAGGGAGAGCTACCCATGCCATTTTTCTCAATGATTTTCAACCATATTGCAGGAACCAGATATAACATTAAAACCGCAAGCAGTTTTAAATGATGTTATTTCCGTTTAATGTCATTTTGTGCAGGGACTGTTCTAAACACGGGAAACACGTGGCACTTCCCAGGCATACTACAGACACCGCCCAGGCACCATATTTAAAGGAATATTTCACTTTTTTTTCAATTTAATCGTCATTAAAATCAGTGCTCCCGCCAAAACGGCCATTTTTAAAAACATTTTAGGCATTGACCCATGTCCCCTGGGGCAGGAGCCAGGTCCCCAAACCCTTTTTAGGACAGTATCTTGCATATTAGCCGTTAAAATTAGCACTTTTAATTTCAAACGTTCGAGTCCCATAGACTTCAATGGGGTTCTAAAGTTCGTACGAATTTGGGGTCAGTTCGAAAGTTCTGGTGCAAACCGAACCGGGGGGTGTTCGGCTCATCCCTAATCGGGGCCACTTATAGCTAGGAACACCAAATTTGGTATACAAACACAGTAGAACTAGCACTACAACATATCCAATGGGGTTTCTAGCACCAAGTGACCCCGAGTTACGGGGCCCCAATGTCGGGTCGCAAAATGTCATTCTCTGCTTCAGAAAAGTGCTTGACATTTTGCGACCCGACTTTGGGGCCCCATAACTCGGGGTCACTTGGAGCTAGAAATTTGGATATGTTGTAGTGCTAGTTCTACTGTGTTTGCATACCAAATTTGGTGTTCCTCGCTATAAGTGGCCCCGAGATACATGGCCCCAAATTCGGGTCGCAAAATGTAATTCTCTTCTGCAGAAAAGTAATATAAATGAAATAAGATGTGTGTGTTTTTTTGCACTGGTACACTGCAATTATGAGAAGTTGACGTGACAGATCTATATAAGTAACTAACCATCTTCCAAAATGTCTAATTCAAATAGAAAAGATTAGAACAAATTTAATAGAATAAAATAGAAAGAATATACAACCATCTTCTGAGATTCAAATTTCAAATAGAATAAATTTGAATTTCGAATAGTATGAATTAAATTTTTTTAATTAATTAATTTTAAATTTGGATAGAAAAGATTATAATAAAATAGAAAATAGACTAGAAAAATGATAGAACAGAACAGAATAGAATATATTATATTTTATTCTGTTCTGTTCTATTGTTTTTCTAGTCTATTCTTTTATATTCTATTAAAATCTTTTCTATTAAAATCGAAATCATTATATATCAACTTTTCATACTTGCAGTGTACCAGTGCAAAAAAAAAAAAAACACACACACATCTGATTTAATTGATATTTATGGTATCAATGATGTTGTCAGCATGCCTGATTGAAGAAGTCACAGATGTCGATCGCAAGGCAAGTGCATATGCTGTATGTCATTGTCCACTTGCCAAAAGTTGTTTATTGTATTTGTCCACTTGCCACGTCACCTGCCACAAGTTGTGTATTGTCCACTTGCCACGTCACCTGCCACAAGTTGTGTATTGTCCACTTGCCACGTCACTTGCCACAAGTTGTGTATTGTCCACTTGCCACGACACCTGCCAGGAGTGCCACGTGGCCTGACACAAGTGCCACATGGCCTGCCACGTGGCCTGCCATGAGTGCCACGTGACCTGACACGAGTGCCACGTGACCGACCACGAGTGCCACATGACCTGACACGAGTGCCAAGTGGCTGGCCACGAGTGCCAAGTGGCCGGCCACCAGTGCCCATGGCCTGACACGAGTGCCACGTGACCGACCACGAGTGCCACATGACCTGACACGAGTGCCAAGTGGCTGGCCACGAGTGCCAAGTGGCCAGCCACGAGTGCCATGACCTGACACGAGTGCCAAGTGGCTGGCCACGAGTGCCAAGTGGCCGGCCACGAGTGCCAAGTGGCCGGCCACGAGTGCCCATGGCCTGACACGAGTGCCACGTGACCGACCACGAGTGCCACATGACCTGACACGAGTGCCAAGTGGCCGGCCACGAGTGCCACGTGGCCTGACACGAGTGCCACGTGGCCTGACACGAGTGCCACGTGACCTGACACGAGTGCCACGTGACCTGACATGAGTGCCAAGTGGACAGCCACGAGTGCGATGTGGCCTGACACGAGTGCCACGTGACCTGACTTAACATGAGTGCCATGTGACCAAGTTGTGGATTGTCCACTTGCCACGTCACCTGCCACCAAGCGACCCCAGATATGGGCAATATGAAAGTACTTTTCTGCAGCAGAGAATGACATTTTGCGACCCGAATTTGGGGCCACATATCTCGGGGTAAATTATAGCTAGAAACACCAAATTTGGTATGCAAACACAATAGAACTAGCACTATAACATATCCAAGTTTCTAGCACCAAGTGACCCTGAGATATATGGCCCTAAAGTCGGGTCGCAAAATATTTTCGAATCCGGTTGAAATAGTTTTCGAATGCAGTTGAAGTATACCTCTAATTGTGTTTGTTGGCACGTTTTCACATTTACACCTGGTTCATGCTGAAGCTCTCTCGATGCCGTATACTGCTATACATCACTGCTCGGAGGTAGGAGTGGCTGTTAACTACATTACTCACACTGCTACCTGTCAAAAGGACAGATATAGCGTAATTGGTTGTTGGCTCTCTAAACCAACCGTGCGCATCAGGACTCGCCCACAGAGGCAATGCTCTGGGGTCATATGCATAGCTCTTGCCCAGCGGCAGGGAACGGAGCTCTCAGTGAGGGGACTAGGGATGAGCTTCGTGTTCGAGTCGAACGTACGTTCGACTCGAACATTGGTCGTTCGGGCGTTCGCCGTATTCCGAACGTTTGGGCCGTTGGCGGCAAAATTCGTGTGGCCCACAATGCACTGCGATGGCGCAGTGCATTGCTGGCTCATGATTGGCCAAGCATGCACTGTGACCCCGCATGCTTGGCCAATCGCCGCGCCAGCAGCGAGGAGAGCCTGTGCCTGTGGCCAATCATAGCTCAGGCTGTGTAGTGCACGCCCCACACTATATAAGGCCGCCTTTGAGGCGGCCTCGTGTAGTGTGTTAGCATCTGAAGCAGTGGGTGTTCTGTGTACCTTCAACACAGTTACACACCAATCGTTTTTGGCTGATTTGCTATCTTGCTCTTGTGTAGTGGTTACTGTCTGTGCCCTGACCGCAGTATACACCACTATATTCACCTCACCTATATAGCTAGTGATCTAGCTTTAATAATAGAGCTTGCAGTCAGTAGTGTTAGGAGATGCGTGCTGTCTGCGTGCTCTGTACCCAGTACATACCACTATATCCACCTACATAGCTGTTCTCTATTTGAGCCCAATTGCCATCTGCAGGAGTTATTGGAAGTTGTGTGTGCTTCCAGCACAGCACAGTATACATCTGTATATACCCCTTTAACTCTGCTGTTTTCTGGTTATTGTCTGCGTGCCCTGACCGCAGTATACACCGTGATATTCACCTCACCTATATAGCTAGTGGTCCATCTTTAATAATAGAGCTTGCAGTCAGTAGTGCCAGGAGATAGTGCGTGCTGTCTGCGTGCTCTGTACCCAGTACATACCGCTATAATCCACCTACATAGCTGTTCTCTATTTGGGCCCAATTGTCATCTGCAGGAGTTATTGGAAGTTATGTGTGCTTCCAGCACAGCACAGTATACATCTGTATATACCCCTTTAACTCTGCTGTTTTCTGGTTATTGTCTGCGTGCCCTGACCGCAGTATACACCGTGATATTCACCTCACCTATATAGCTAGTGGTCCATCTTTAATAATAGAGCTTGCAGTCAGAAGTGCCAGGAGATAGTGCGTGCTGTCTGCGTGCTCTGTACCCAGTACATACCGCTATAATCCACCTACATAGCTGTTCTCTATTTGGGCCCAATTGTCATCTGCAGGAGTTATTGGAAGTTATGTGTGCTTCCAGCACAGCACAGTATACATCTGTATATACCCCTTTAACTCTGCTGTTTTCTGGTTATTGTCTGCGTGCCCTGACCGCAGTATACACCGTGATATTCACCTCACCTATATAGCTAGTGATCCATCTTTAATAATAGAGCTTGCAGTCAGTAGTGCCAGGAGATAGTGCGTGCTGTCTGCGTGCTCTGTACCCAGTACATACCGCTATAATCCACCTACATAGCTGTTCTCTATTTGGGCCCAATTGTCATCTGCAGGAGTTATTGGAAGTTATGTGTGCTTCCAGCACAGCACAGTATACATCTGTATATACCCCTTTAACTCTGCTGTTTTCTGGTTATTGTCTGCGTGCCCTGACCGCAGTATACACCGTGATATTCACCTCACCTATATAGCTAGTGATCCATCTTTAATAATAGAGCTTGCAGTCAGTAGTGCCAGGAGATAGTGCGTGCTGTCTGCGTGCTCTGTACCCAGTACATACCGCTATAATCCACCTACATAGCTGTTCTCTATTTGGGCCCAATTGTCATCTGCAGGAGTTATTGGAAGTTGTGTGTGCTTCCAGCACAGCACAGTATACATCTGTATATACCCCTTTAACTCTGCTGTTTTCTGGTTATTGTCTGCGTGCCCTGACCGCAGTATACACCGTGATATTCACCTCACCTATATAGCTAGTGGTCCATCTTTAATAATAGAGCTTGCAGTCAGTAGTGCCAGGAGATAGTGCGTGCTGTCTGCGTGCTCTGTACCCAGTACATACCGCTATAATCCACCTACATAGCTGTTCTCTATTTGGGCCCAATTGTCATCTGCAGGAGTTATTGGAAGTTGTGTGTGCTTCCAGCACAGCACAGTATACATCTGTATATACCCCTTTAACTCTGCTGTTTTCTGGTTATTGTCTGCGTGCCCTGACCGCAGTATACACCGTGATATTCACCTCACCTATATAGCTAGTGGTCCATCTTTAATAATAGAGCTTGCAGTCAGTAGTGCCAGGAGATAGTGCGTGCTGTCTGCGTGCTCTGTACCCAGTACATACCGCTATAATCCACCTACATAGCTGTTCTCTATTTGGGCCCAATTGTCATCTGCAGGAGTTATTGGAAGTTATGTGTGCTTCCAGCACAGCACAGTATACATCTGTATATACCCCTTTAACTCTGCTGTTTTCTGGTTATTGTCTGCGTGCCCTGACCGCAGTATACACCGTGATATTCACCTCACCTATATAGCTAGTGATCCATCTTTAATAATAGAGCTTGCAGTCAGTAGTGCCAGGAGATAGTGCGTGCTGTCTGCGTGCTCTGTACCCAGTACATACCGCTATAATCCACCTACATAGCTGTTCTCTATTTGGGCCCAATTGTCATCTGCAGGAGTTATTGGAAGTTGTGTGTGCTTCCAGCACAGTATACATCTGTATATACCCCTTTAACTCTGCTGTTTTCTGGTTATTGTCTGCGTGCCCTGACCGCAGTATACACCGTGATATTCACCTCACCTATATAGCTAGTGGTCCATCTTTAATAATAGAGCTTGCAGTCAGTAGTGCCAGGAGATAGTGCGTGCTGTCTGCGTGCTCTGTACCCAGTACATACCGCTATAATCCACCTACATAGCTGTTCTCTATTTGGGCCCAATTGTCATCTGCAGGAGTTATTGGAAGTTATGTGTGCTTCCAGCACAGCACAGTATACATCTGTATATACCCCTTTAACTCTGCTGTTTTCTGGTTATTGTCTGCGTGCCCTGACCGCAGTATACACCGTGATATTCACCTCACCTATATAGCTAGTGATCCATCTTTAATAATAGAGCTTGCAGTCAGTAGTGCCAGGAGATAGTGCGTGCTGTCTGCGTGCTCTGTACCCAGTACATACCGCTATAATCCACCTACATAGCTGTTCTCTATTTGGGCCCAATTGTCATCTGCAGGAGTTATTGGAAGTTGTGTGTGCTTCCAGCACAGCACAGTATACATCTGTATATACCCCTTTAACTCTGCTGTTCTATAAAAAAAGGCATCTGCAGGAGTTAGTGGGTGTTGTGTGCCTCCAGCACAATATAAACTACCCAACTACTGTTTTACCCAACTCCCTTCAGGCCATTACCATGTCTGGAAGGCCAGCAAGGAGAGGCAGACAGGCGCGAGCCGATAAAAGAGGGCAAGCAGGCTCTGTGTCTAGAGACAACAGTGCTGGTAGTGGACGCGGTGCATTGTCATCAGCACGTGGCCATGGGACATGCTTGTCCTTCTTTTCTGCAGCTGGACATGTTGAACCGCAACATGCCAACGACTTGGTAGAGTGGATGACCAAGCCCTCTTCATCCTCCTCATCCTCTCTCACCCAGTCTCAGGGTAGTAGCAAAGCAGCTGCCAACGCATCGTCTTCCCTCCTCTCAATGTCATCATCAGTGACTCCTTCCCTAGACCCACTACGTCCTCTTGAGGAGTCTCCTGAACTCTTTGAGCACAGTGTTGGGTACATGCTCCAGGAGGATGCCCAGTGTTTGGTGGGCTCTGATGATGACACTCAGCTAGAGGAAGGCAGTAGCGTGAGCGCAGAGAGAGAGGATGCTCAAGAAGCACAGCAATCTGGCAGTCATGTTCCACAAGCTGCAGCATACTGCCAGGTTTGCTACAGCGATGAAGAGGGAGGGGATGATGAGGGCACTGACTCCACGTGGGTGCCTGGAAGGAGGGAGGAGGAGGAGGAGGAGGAGGCACATGTCCAACGAGGCAGGATGCCCTCCGGGGGCCAGCTTAGGGGCAGCACACCGACTGAATCACACCGCAGAGCTCCGCCTGCGCAGAGCGCTTCCTCTGCGCGTTATTCTAAAAGTTCTTTGGTGTGGGCCTTTTTTGAGACGAGTGCATCAGATCGCACCGCTGCTATTTGCAACATATGTCTCAAGCGTATCTCACGTGGCCAAAACATCAGCCGCTTGGGCACCACATGCTTGACCAGACATATGTTGACCTGCCATGCAGCTCGTTGGCAAGCGTACCTCAAAGACCCACACCAAAGAACAAAGCGGACCTCTCCTTGCTCCTCATCAGCTGGCATCTCCAACCCCACTAGACCTTCAGTCCTCTCTGAAACCTGCTGTCACGTACCTGGTTGGAGAGCCCAAACGTGCAGGGAGCGGCGCCTCGTAAGCCTCCGGCTCGAGAGCCCCTGGAGATGGGAACAGGGATTCAGGAGTCCGGAGGGCACAAGTGCCAGGCTGGTTAGCTGGTAGTGGTGGCCGGAACAGGTGGTAGACTGGGACGGCAGGTGCAACCAGCGCTGGATGCTGGACAGGAACTGCTGGACAGCTGGCACAGGTGAACAGGCAGGAACTGCAGAAGTAGTAGTCAGCGCTGGACTTTAGGCAGACTGGCAGGCGTGGTCAGGGACGAGCTGGGTCGGCAACAATCGGGCAGCGGAGGTACAAAGCAGAAGGCAGAAGCGTGGTCAATCAGGCAAAGGGTCGAAGGCAGGCGGCTAACAGGCAAGGTCCAGGAACAGGCCGGGTACAGAATCAGGAACACACACACACAGGAACGGATAGCAGGAGTCTCGGGAACGCTGTAGACAGGACAGCACAGAGGAGCAGGAGCAGGTCCCTTAAGTAGGCAACTGGGCGCCAAGAACGGTCGCACGGTACGTCTGCGTACCCCCGCGGGTAACCGTGCTCCCGTTCGTGACCCCGCGTTCGGCTCGTCGCGCACCCGCGTGCGCCCGCTCGTGTCAACGCGCACCCGCGTGCGCCTGTTGGGGACTACGTGCACTCGCGTGCGTTCGTTAGCGCCAACCCGCGTCCGAAGGCACCGACGATCCCCTTGTACAGGGAACCTGCGGGTAAGTCTTCCTTGGGCGACCGGGGTAGTGGACGACCGTGACACCTGCTCTGAGAGGAATGAAGGTGTAGAATTAGGTGTGTCACAGCCAAGTGCTTCCGGGAACTCTGCTAGTGGTACATCCACATCCGATTATAGCAGGCAAATGTCCCTGCCCCAGCTGCTGGACCGGCGGAAGAAATGTACTCCCAGCCATCCACATGCCCAGCGGTTGAATGCTAGCTTGGCTAAATTGCTAGCACTTCAACTGCTGCCTTTTCAGTTGGTAGACTCGGCCCCCTTCCGTGAGTTTGTACAATGTGCGGTTCCTCAGTGGCAGGTCCCCAAACGCCACTTTTTCTCACGGAAGGCGATTCCGGCTCTCTACCGGCATGTGGAAGGCAATGTCCTTGCCTCGCTGGACAGGGCGGTCAGCGGTAAGGTGCATATTACCGCTGACTCATGGTCCAGCAGGCATGGACAGGGACGTTACCTGTCTTTCACAGCCCATTGGGTCACTCTTCTGGCTGCTGGGAAGGATGCAGGACAAGGTGCAGTAGTGTTGGAGGTTGTTCCGCCACCACGCCTCCAAAATGCTACTATTGGTTGTGACACACCTCTCTCCTCCACCCCCTCCTCTTCTTCTTCCTCCATGGCCTCTTCCAGTGCTCTGTCCTCAGAACCAGCGGTGCTCCGTAGGCGTTCCAGGGGCTACGCAAGTATGCAGGCACGATGCCATGCCGTGCTTGCGCTGGTTTGTTTGGGGGACAGGAGCCACACTGGGGGGGATGTTTTGTCAGCTCTGCAGGGGCGGATGTTTTGTCAGCTCTGCAGGGGCAGGCCGAGAGGTGGTTGACGCCACGCCAGCTTAAGCCAGGAATGGTGGTTTGCGACAATGGCACCAACCTCCTCTCCGCCCTCCGACAGGGACAACTGACCCATGTGCCCTGTGCAGCTCACGTCCTTAACCTGGTGGTGCAGCGGTTCTTGGGCAAGTACCCTGGCTTACATGATGTCCTGAAGCAGGCCAGGAAAGTCTGTGTGCATTTCCGCCGATCATTTAATGCCTGTGCTCGGCTGGCTGAGCTCCAAAGGAGTTGAACCTGCCCAAGAACCGCCTTATATGTGACATGCCCACCAGATGGAACTCAACATTGGCCATGCTGCAGCGGCTGCACACACAGCAGAGGGCCATCAATGAGTACCTGTGCGACTACGGCACCAGGACAGGGTCAGGGGAGCTTGGTTTTTTCTCACCACGCCAGTGGGGCATGATCAGGGATGCATGCACTGTCCTGTCACCGTTTGAGGAGGCCACAAGGATGGTGAGCAGTGACAGTGCATGCATCAGTGACACTGTATCTCTTGTCCACCTCTTGGAGCATACGCTGCGTGGAATAATGGACAGGGCACTTGAGGCAGAACAGAGGCAGGAAGAGGAGGACTTCCTTGCCTCTCAAGGCCCCCTTTATCCAGACAGTGTTCCTGCTGTGCCACCCATCACGCAGGAAGAGGGTGAGGAGGAAGAGGAGGAGGAGGATGATTGTGTCAGCATGGAGGTGGAGGCTGGCACTCAGCATCAGCATCAGCAGCAGCAGTCTTATAGGGATGATTTACAGTCCCAAGAAACACATGGACTTGTACGTGGCTGGGAGGAGGTAGCTGCGGATCATGTTGTCCTTAGTGACCCAGAGGACTCCGGACCGAATGCCTCAGCTAACCTACGCTGCATGGCCTCCCTGATCCTGCAAAGCCTGCGGAAGGATCCTCGTATTCTTCGGATCAAGGAGAGGGACCATTACTGGCTGGCCACTCTCCTTGATCCACGGTACAAGGGTAAGGTTGCCGACCTTATCTTGCCATCGCAGAGGGAGCAGAGGATGAGACATCTCCGGGAGGCCTTGCAGAAAGCTCTGTGCAACGCGTTTCCAGAGACTGGGAGGTCACAAACTCCTGGTCCTGGACAACGTGTTGCTGAGGCATCAGTCAGAAGGAGCGGTGGAGAAGGTGGCCGTCTGACTGATGCTTTCAGACAATTTTTTAGTCCGCAGCCCCAAGGTATGATTGGTTCCATCACCCATCGCCAGCGTCTAATTTACATGGTGCAGGAATACCTAGGGGCAAGGTCAGACTTGGACACCTTTCCCACCGAAAATCCTCTGGCTTACTGGGTCTTGAGGATGGATCACTGGCCAGAGCTTGCACAGTATGCAATTGAGCTACTGGCCTGTCCTGCATCCAGCGTTCTTTCGGAACGCACCTTCAGTGCTGCTGGTGGCTTTGTTACCGATCACAGGGTGCGCCTGTCCACCGAATCAGTTGATCGACTGACCTTCATCAAGATGAATCAGTCTTGGATCACCCACAGCTACCAAGCACCTGAAGCTGATGTAACCGAATAATTTTTTTTGAAATACCACATCCCTTCAAGACTGCCTATGCTGATGCTGAGTGACTGTCCTGTTATGTTGATTGTCTATCCTCTTCCTCCTCCGCTGATATGTTGGAAGAACATTTTTGGTTCTGGGTGATGCCAGCAGCCCAATTTTTCTGCCCCTGTTTAACAGGGGCGTTTAATTACAATTTTTGATGCAATGCTTTGCAGCAGGGCTAATTCCTGCAATAAAACTAGAGTATATGGCAGAGGTTGGAGTGTGGTGGCACCAGCACCAGTGCCTAAGGCCCAATTTTCCTGCCCCTGTTTAACAGGGGCGTTTAAGTACAATTTTTGATGCAATGCTTTGCAGCAGGGCTAATTCCTGCAATAAAACTAGAGTATATGGCAGAGGTTGGAGTGTGGTGGCACCAGTGCCTAAGGCCCAATTTTTCTGCCCCTGTTTAACAGGGACATGTAATTACAATTCTTGATATAATATTTCACAGGAGGGCCCCTTCCTGTGCCCACCCAGAGGACTTATAGTGTTGTGGCACCAGCACCACAACCACCAAAGGTCAATTTTTCTACCACTGTTCAACAATGGCATGTAACTACAATTCTTGATATAATCGTTCACAGCAGGGCGCTCCAGCGCCCACCAAGAGTCACTTTGAGGGCTTACAATGTTGTGGCAAAACCAACACCTTGTTCCGCCATTTCTGCAGAGCATATAGGGCAGGCCCCTACTTTCAAACATCCAACTTACAAACATCAGACAGCAGCAAGTGAGATGAAAAAAGATGGACGACAAAACAAATTATACAGGGGTGATAACCCTTCCCTATGTTTTCCAAAAAGCTTAAAAATAGTTTTTTTGACTGGAGCTACACTTTAAAAATTTACCAGTTGAAAATTACAAACAGATTCAACTTAACACAACAAACCTACACAGTCCCTGTCTTGTTTGCACCGCCTGTATACTGCTGTTCTGAGTATATAGGGCCTGGGGGCCACACGCATTTCCTTTTTTTAATATGGGTACGGGGTTCCCCTTAATATGCGTACAAGACCCAAATAGGCTGGTAATGGGCAGGGAGGGCTACCCATGCCATTTTTCTGAATGATTTTCAACCATATTGCAGGAACCAGATATAACATTAAAACCGCAAGCAGTTTTAAATGGTGTTATTTACGTTTAATGTCATTTTGTGCAGGGACTGTTCTAAACACGGGAAACACGTGGCACTTCACAGGCATACTACAGACACCCCCCAGGCACCATATTTAAAGGAATATTTCACTTTTTTTTTCACTTTAATCGTCATTAAAATCAGTGCTCCCGCCAAAACGGCCGTTTTTAAAACCTTTTTTTGCATTGACCTATGTCCCCTGAGGCAGGAGTCAGGTCCCCAAACCCTTTTTAGGACAGTATCTTGCATATTAGCCGTTAAAATTAGCACTTTCCATTTCGAACGTTCGAGTCCCATAGACTTCAATGGGGTTCTAACGTTCGTTTCGAACGCGGGGTCCGTTCGAAAGTTCTGGTGCGAACCGAACCGGGGGGTGTTCGGCTCATCCCTAGAGGGGACATTACAGAGCCACTCGGGAACACTTTACAGACCGGGTTACAGTGAGTACCAGCTTTCTTCTTTTCAGCAGGAGACTTATCACCTCCCTCACAGACTGTCACAGGATCTCAGTGACTCGATTACGTGCACGGGATAACCACTTTAGACAGATCGGCCTGCTGGTCGCGGACAACATGACCCCCCTCTTTCGCTTGACCGAACTCTGTGGCAGGAATGGATTTTTAATTGTGAGCTGGAGACGGCACAGATAGCAGCCACATACACAAATTAATCTGCTGGGAGTTTAGAGACCTGTGGTATGTGACTGGTTCATCACCTCCCGCACACCGCTGACCGGGTATTCTTCCCAAGCACAGTTGTCCCCCATGTATCTTAGCTGCAGGGGAGTCCCGACTGAGGAGTGCCAACGGGGGGTCGGCGAACCGGGGGCCTGTGAGGGGGGCATCACTGTGGTCAGAGTATTCTGCAATCTTCCACTGACAGCGCCCCCCGCGGGCGGTCTAGGAAACGTCATGCTTGCCGTAGTTGCACACCTACAGGTCATCCATGTCTAGGTAACACGGGATAAACTGATCACAGGCACCCCAGCAGCTAAAAGAGGACTGCTGTATGGACAAACAGGTATAGACACGCTGCCAGTTGGCTTCTAGTTCCCAGACCCCTCTGTTATCCCGCCGGGAGGGCGCTCCCCTCCCGGCATATATATCACAGGGCCTAAGGGGTCATCAAATTAGCAATTTCATAGGCTTTCTTAACCCCCGACCAGTGGCTAGTTTTATAAAGTTTATACAATGTTGGGTTATACTCCAGTGTTTGCTTATTGACTACTAAATATAAGGTAACTAGAGAATATTAAGAGACTTTCTCTGTACATTCTGCATTATTTTTTAGACTGATAACATTTCCTTGGCCCGTATGTAGTTCTATGTACACTCTTAGACACTTACAATGCGGAAGGGTATAACCACAGCCCTCCTTAAATGGGCATCCTCCACACGTCACGCAGACGTTTCACAAGATATATTGTTTTTTGACTCCCCAGACGAAGGTCCTACTGCCCACTGAATATTTATAGCCGGTCTACCTCCAAATATATCAAGATATTTTAGATGTCCCAGGGTGGTGAGCTAACGCTCACCTCTATAGGATCTATTTTTATGTCTTCAGACTTAAGCTCTGGTCTGGTCAACCCCCACACAAGGGAGTATACTGGTGCACACGCTCCTTGAGGGGCTCGTGCTCTCTGTTCCCCACTGATTTGTAGTTTATTAGAGGCGGTGGAATATTTCCCACCTCTCTTTCGGTAATTAACCCCCCACCTTCACCCCAGTATATATATATATATATATATATATATATATATATATATATATATATATATATATATATATATATATATATATATAAAGGGGGGGTTAAGGTGCGCTAAAGACGCTAAATTATTTTGAGATCAGGAAAGCCAAAATGTGAAAAATGTATGAACAAAGGACAATTGGTGATGAGAGGAGGGGCTGCCACTACCTTAACAATTCAACCCAGAAAGGTTGAAAAAAAAATATATGTCTATATATATATATATATATATATATATATATATATATATATATATTTATATATACACACATTTCATATGCTTTAAGTACTGCACTCTGAAAATGTAGGTTTACCTACATATATACAGCATCTCACAGAAATAAGTACACCGCTCACATTTTTGTAAATATTTTATTATATCTTTTATATCTTTTCATGTGACAACACTGAAGAAATTACACTTTGCTACAATGTAAAGTAGGGAGTGTGCAGCTTGCATAACAGTTTAAATGTGCTGTCCCCTAAAAGTAACACAACACACAGCCGTTAATGTCTAAATCACTGGCAACAAAAGTGAGTACACCCCAAATTGGATACAATTAGCCATTTTCCCTCCCCAGTGTTATGTGACTCATTTTTTGTTACAAGGTCTCAGGTGTGAATGGGGAGCAGGTGTGTTAAATTTGGTGTTATCACACATGCTCAGCCAGGTGAGGAGTACAAAGACAAGTGTGTCTTGCCTACAGTCATGCATGGTGATGGGAGTGTCATGGTTTGGGGCTGCATGAATGCTGCTGGCACTGGGGAGCTACAGTTCATTGAGGGAACCATGAATGCCAAGATGTACTGTGACATACTGAAGCAGGGCATGATCCCCTCCCTTCAGAGACTGAGCAGTATTCCAACATGATAAAGACCCCAAACACACGTCCAAGATGACCACTGCCCTGCTAAAGAAGCTGAGGGTAAAGATGATGGTTTGGCCAAGCATGTCTCCAGACCTAAACCCTATTGATCATGTGTTGGGCATCCTCAAATGGAAGTTGGGGAAGCGCAAGGTCTCTAACATACAACAGCTTCAAGATGTCGTCATGGAGAAGTGGAAGAGGCAACATGTGAAGCTTTGGTGAACTCCATGCCCAAGAGGGTTAAGGCAGTGCTGGAAAATAATGGTAGCCACACAAAATATTGACAATTTGGCCCCAGTTTGGGCATTTTTTTCACTTAGGGGTGTACTCACTTTAGTTGCCAGCAGTTTAGACATTAATGGCTGTGTATTGAGTTATTTTGAGGGACAGCACATTTACACTGTTATACAAGCTATACACTCACTACTTTACATTGTAGCAAACTGTCATTTCTTTAGTGTTGTCACATGAAAAAAATATAATAAAATATTTACAAACATGTGAGGGGTGTACTCACTTTTGTGAGATACTGTATATATGTTTTTTTTTGGACAATGGAGGAGATTTACTAAAACTGGAGCATTCACAATCTGGTGCAGCTGTGCATGGTAGCTAATTAGCTTCTAACCTCAGTTTGTTCAATGAAGCTTTGGCAAAATGACCTGGAAGCTGATTGGTTTCTCTGCAGAAGTGAGCATAATTTTGCACTCCCCAGCTTTAGTAAATAAACCCCAATGTGTTGATGAACCAAAACCACACAAACAAATGTAACTTAGGTTGGGGGGGGGGGGTAGTAAATCTTTACCCAACTTATGATTGCTTTTGTCACAATCCTCTTCATCATTCAGTTACACAGAATTAATGTATTGTTAACTGGTTTAGCCTAAAGAGGCACATGAATAATTGTTTTAACTTCTGTGTATTTTCTGTTTTTACAAACTTTACAAAAGATTTTAAACGCTACCTAACTCTATGCTAAGCATACACTTCCCCAGCCTTCCCTACTTGGCATATATATGAGAACTTTAAACATAAATGGAAGCAACATTTTAGATTTAAAATTCCCTTGACCTATTTTTCTAAACAACCAACCTTTACTGACAAGTCTTTGTTTACCAGCATTGCAGAATTGTTTATTTTCTTCCCACAAAACTATTCAATTTCTGAAGAGTTAAACAAAAGCAGGGTATAAATGAGTCTGTTTTATTTTTTTATTTTAACTTGTGGGTTGAATGAAAAAATGTATCCAATTTCCCCATCCACACATTCAAGGGGGATGGGGGAATCCTTCTCGGTGATCAAGTGGCTAAAATCTGACAGGGTGGTTGTACAGAAGTCAATTTGTAGATCAACTACTGTTCAATTATAGTGCCCATACATGGATTGCAATTCAGCGGATCCCCGCTGAACCAAACAAATTTTGATCCATGTATGACTAGCTTTAGACAACATTAATAGGTTATGGCGCTAAACCCACCGTATATATAAATATATAAGTATGCTCTTGGGGACCTTTCTCCAAACTCAATGATATTATAAGTGATAATTGAATCCTATAGGGATTAAAGTGCAAATGCGTACTAACTCTGCTTAGTTAAATCAATATAAGTGCCGTATGGTAATAACCTCAAAAAAGAAAAGTATAATCAACATTCAAAAATTCATATAAGTGCCATATAACAATAAATCAAACTACAAAAAATTCATACGGAAAGTAGTTCATATGGATCATAGTTGATACCGAATCCTTATGTATAAAGGAAACTTTCAAAGCCACATGGAATCACTAAACATGTCCCTCAGTAATATCCTGGCTATCCGTGATACAGGATAAAAAGTGATCAATGCAAAAAAGTGCAAAAAAAAGGTGCCAATCTTCAATTTAAGAAACAGTCGCATGGAAAACGCTACACGTGTCCAATATTGGTATTATAGATGGTAATGATGCCAAATCAAGTGACTGGTGCAAACAGTGCAAATCTTCAATGGAGAGAAAACATTCATCCCCGGTGCGCCACTCAGTGCTATGATATGTGAATGCTCTCACCAGAACTTGTACCCCTGTGGGGCTAGATGGACCTTCACAGTGTGAGCCACTGTGTCACTGTCTGGCTGCTGCTGGTGCACTGAGGAGATGTTCACTTTTCCGTTCGTATGGACTCCGTTATTAAATGCACATAAGGGAAAACACATCCATAGTGTAGTATGTTTTAAACAGACTCTTTGTTTATTAAATTAAAAAACGACTCACATTTAGCAATAAAAACAATGCGTGTAATCTCCGCCGGCCGCCTCTGGCTATGGAAAGGGTGCACGCAACGTGGCCACGCCCTACTTGTTTCGTCAGAGTGACGTCCTCTGGAGCGGCCATATTGATGCACCTTGCAATTTAAATAGGGTGCAGGGCTCCACTGCGCTTGCGCAAGACTGACAGCGCCATTTTAGGTATGGGATTCCCTTACATTACAGTCCCAACTCTCCTACTCTGGCAATTAGTGTTGCACTTTCCTCCCCCTGGGTGCGCAACACACCGAAGGGTAACCCGATCTGTCCCACACTTGTGTTGGTGTTTTTATGGAACGTGGAGCACTGCAGCCTATTTGCATATGTAAACTATGCACAACAGCCCGCACTACTGACATCCACTTTTAACATCCTATGCCTAACATAGCATAATCGAAAGACTCAGCTGATACCTATATACTTCTAAAAAATCACTTTTAAAGTTAAAAAATGTTTCCACAAAAATAGAGATTTCAGGGCGTGGCCGGCAGCTGAGGAGTATGGCCGCAGTGTGAAAGAGCTCCGTCCACCACCAGAATACCGGAGCTATCTACGACATCCCTGAGCGGATTTGAACGGCGGTTTTGACTCCCCTGTGGTCGGGCAGAGGTACGGATCATGTCCAAGAGACGAAAGGAGGCTAAACGACTCAGCCGCATGACGGATTTTTACCGCCAGCCTCGCGGCTTGCAGGCCCAAGATGGCGCCGGACGACCGGAGAGTGGGGAAAGAAGCAAGCACGCTGATGCCCTACGGCATCCTCCACATCTAGCCCCATTAAAGCTAAGCAGCCTCATGTTCAGGGTGAGGAGGAGGAAGGCCTGTGTAATGCTTCCCTTGATGACACGAGAGAACTACAGGACTCCATCCTGGAATTCCCCACAAACAATCTACCAGTCATTGACACCACACTTAAAGATATGTTGGTATCTCTCCGCAGCACGCTGCACGCTGACATTCTATCTCTTACTAAACAATTTAAAGAAGAAGTGAAGGCTGTAGATGCTAGGGTGTCGCATGTTGAAAGAAAGATGGGAGAATTCGCGGGTACTATTAAGAAAGTGATTGATGCCCATAACGAAAGAGAAGATGACATGCTATTGCTGAAGGAAAAAATGGCCGACCTCGAGGACCGCTCGAGGAGGAACAATATAAAAATTAGAGGTATCCCAGAATCGGTCAAAACTCCGGATCTCCTTCTCTATTTCCAAAAAATCCTACAGGAAGCATTGCCAGAAGCGTCATTGGCGGACCTTTCGATAGACAGGATCCATAGGCTTTCTAAGCCTAAATATATACCGGAACATCTACCGAGAGACATGATTGTAAGGATCCACTTTTTTCAAACAAAGGAGAAGTTCCTTCTGTGTGTCCGTAATCCTGAAGACATCCCTCCCTCTGCTCTCGCACTATCCTTTTTCCCGGATTTTTCAGCATTTACGATGCAGAGGCGCAGGAGTATGGCGACTATTACAAAGCCATTGAGAAATCATCGCATCCCATATAAATGGGCCTATCCGGCGAAACTTCTGGTCTCCAAGGACGGTGCAACCATAGCTATTAAATCGGTGGAGGAAGGGCTCCGACTTCTCCGCGAATGGCGGATCTTAGACACTGACAATAGTTCACGCTCTGGTACTCCTTCACCCCGAACAGGATCTCCTGCCTGGCCGAGGCGACTTTCGGACTGATCGCTCAGGGTAACTTCCACACATCGCCCATAGAGCTCCGGTACATGGCGGACTATGGTAAAGCTCTTTTTGCCCTCTATTAGTTAAGGGTTGGTTTCCCTACTGATTCACTTGAATCATTTTTTTTTTAATTATTTTTGTTACATAACAGAACTGATAAGGTACATTTGCAAAACTATATTCATAAGGTACCTAAGTTTCCTGAACGCTAATTTCGGTTTTATACTGACGACGGTCTCTCCCATCGGGAAGTAGGCATTTTTTGTTGGACTATTTGTTGTGGTAGTGGATTACTCAGTGATCCTCTGCTTCTAATTTTATTTATTTTTTCTCGCCACATTATTTTTTTGGATTCAGCACTTTTACTTTTCTTTCCTGGTGGTTATTGGTATCTTTCTTGGCAGTATTTGACTATACATTGTGCTCTTCTAGTGTTACACTAATTCCTACTGCATAAGTGGTTTTGACTGTGGGTTTTATTTGTGAGCGCCACAACATGGGTTTCAAGATAACCTCATTTAATGTAAGAGGCCTGAACAGCCCTCACAAGAGGAGCATGCTCTGGAAAGAAGTTACAAAAATACACAGCGACATTCTATGTCTGCAAGAAACCCATTTTGTGGACACTAAACACCCGCAACTGAGTAACAGACATTTTCCGATTTCATTTTTCTCGAATGCCCAGAGGAAACATAGGGGGGTGGCAATCTTGCTCAGAGATACATTACAATTTAAATGCCTACAGGTCGAAGTGGATAAGGCAGGTAGATACCTTATTTTAATTGGAGAGATTAGTGGTACAGTTTATACCATAGTAAATGTCTATGTCCCGAACAGTAAGCAATTGTCCTTCCTTACTAAAGTAAAAAAGAAAGTGGATGCAGTGCGCAGGGGTTTCCTTTTGCTCTGCGGTGACTTCAACACTATCCCTAACCAAACTTTGGATGTATCGTTTCGTCCCAACAAATCCAGGGCGAGGGTTACTCTTGCGCACTTCATGTCCAAAGAGAGATTGTTTGATGTGTGGAGGTGCCAACATTCTACAGAACGTGACTACTCCTACTTTTCCAGTGCACATAACTCATACTCCAGAATCGATCTGTTCTTAGTTGACAAATTTCTCTTACAGAAGGTTGGCATGTCTTGCATCCATAATATCTCTTGGTCGGATCACGCCCCTATATCCATGTCGGTGGAGGGAAGACAGGCCGAAACTAGGGCAAATAGATGGAGAAATGATACGTCTTTATTTTCTCATCGCAACTTTTCCCAAAAGCTTACTTCCGAGCTTCGGGAATTCTTTGATTGCAATGTAGGGTCAGTTTCTGACCCTTTTATATTATGGAACTCCCACAAGGCCTTTATGAGAGGGGTCCTCATTAAGCTGGGGAACATAGCTAAAAAACAGAAAACCCATAAAATTGACTGCCTTCTTGCCCAAATTGAACAATTAGAATCTCTTAACAAAAAAGCCCCTGATATCAATAGAGGGTCACAATTAGAAAGCCTTAGACATGATCTTCGATTACTTTTGATCTCTAACCATGATTACACATTGAAAAGATGGAAGGCCCGCTGGTATCACCAAGGGAACAGGGCTGGTAAGCTTTTAGCAAAACAAACGAAGGAAAAAGTCATTAAACAGAAAATCCCCTTTATCCACCACCCGACCAGTGGGGCTAGAGTAGCCAATCCAAAAGACATAGCCAATGCCTTTAGGGACTATTACAGCACTCTATATAATTTAAAAGACGACGTGTCTGTCCCACAACCAACTACGGAAAAGATTGACAGTTTTTTGAATAACATCTCACTTCCTTATATTGATCAAGATCAATTGTCGGCACTGAATGATCCCATTACGATAAACGAACTCCAAAAAACAATTTTAGCACTACCAATAAATAAATCTCCGGGTCCAGATGGGTTTTCATCTGAATACTATCGTACCTTTTACCCCATTTTAGGTCAACATTTATTAAAAACTTTTGAAAAAGCTTCGTCAAATACGTCATTTCCCCCAGAAATGTTAGCAGCAACTGTCATAACCTTACCCAAACCAGGAAAATCACCGGTTGCCCCTCAAAATTTTAGGCCCATTTCACTGCTAAATGTCGACGTAAAGATCTACACAAAAATAGTAGCCAATAGATTGTCAAAAATGTTACCATCATTAATTAAAATTGACCAGGTGGGATTTATTCAGGGCCGTCAAGCACCAGACGCTACTAGGAGAATAATAAATTTGATCCATGCAGCGGAGGCCTCGGGAGAGCCTTCTCTGTTTCTGACTTTAGATGCAGAGAAGGCCTTCGATAGGGTCCATTGGGGGTACCTGGAGCGGGTATTGGATAAATTCGGCCTAGTGGGAAGCATTAAGTCAGCCATCATGGCCTTATATACCTCCCCGTCAGCTATGGTCTTCACGGAAGGCATGTTTTCCGACAGCTTTAACATTACTAATGGGACTCGTCAGGGGTGTCCGTTGTCACCCCTGATTTTTGCACTTTTAATGGAACCCCTGGCTGAAACGATTCGTACACACGCACACATTTCAGGTATCCCTATTCTAAAGCAATCGCACTCTATCACGTTATTTGCTGACAACGTTATTTTGTCCCTGTCCAATCCAATAATTTCATTGCCAGCAGTACATGACGTCCTGGAACAATTCAACAAAACGTCATACTATAAAGTGAACGCTTCTAAATCTAACCTTCTTGCGATTAACATTAAAGATAACATTCGACAACGGCTAGCTAAAAGATTTCCATACCCATGGACAGACCAACCAATTCAATATCTGGGAATAAAAATTTTGTCTCCCAGTAAAGGGTTATATAGAGCAAATTTTATACCACTCCTGTCCTCCCTTCAACAAGAACTAGACAGACTTGGGAAATTTTATCTCACTTGGATGGGCAGGCTAGCAGCGTACAAGATGTTAATTCTCCCTAAACTATTATACTTGTTCAGAGCTCTACCTATAAAGATCCCACTGTCGTTTTTTTCATCAGCTCAGTCTCAACTTTCCTCTTTTGTATGGCAAGGGAGGAGGCCGCGGTGTTCCAATTCTATTCTCTGTAAGAGAAGGGAGGTGGGAGGAATGGGACTTCCTAATTTACAGGACTACTACAGGGCATGTATATTAGACCAACTGAAATTTTGGTTCCAACACCAGTTAGGGAAGCAGTGGGTGGCGATAGAACAATCCTGGTTAGGTCCTAACACCTTATACGCGGCGCTGTTGGCCTCCTCCTTTGCCGGTTCTCCACTTAGATCAGATCACCCCATACTTACTTTGGTACTGAACATATGGAATAATTTTATCCAAACTACTAGTAACCATCAGAATTTGACTGAAATACATGCTCCCATTTCCTCTTTATACTTTGTTTTAAGAGATATAGACCTAGCACTCTGGGAGCAAAAAGGTATCTCACGGGTCTCGGATTTATGGGAGAAGGACAGATTAATCCCTTTTGAAACTTTAGCATGCAAATTTTCATTGCCACCATCAGCCTCATTCACTTATCTACAGATTAGCTCATTTTTGAGCCACCATAGGGGATCCTCTATTAAAATTCCACATCAGGCATGGTCTTTCTGGACAGACGTAACATCAGTTAAAGGGGGGATTTCCTTGTTCTATAACCTGTTACAGGAGAAAGGCAGTTTTAGCAGGCTATCTCCCATCCAGAAGTGGGAGAGGGATCTTGCTTTGTCTTTTTCGGCGGACCAGTGGAAGATGGCGATGCGAAGCAACTGCCGCTTTGTCAGGTCCATCTCTCACTGGGAGACATCACAGAAAATTTTACTCAGACGGTATTACACCCCCTATATTACAGCAAAATTCACGAAAGGTGCTTCACATGACTGTTGGCGAGGTTGCGGGAGGATTGGGACGCTGTTACATATGCTGTGGGAATGCCCCCATCTCAGAAGTTTCTGGAGGGGGGTATTCTCTTTAATCTCTAAAATCACTGGGATTATAAAACAAGCTTCACCTGAACTAGCAATTTTGAATATAAATATCGATAAATTTCCTCCATCTCTGAGAATGATAACAGTTCGAATTTTATCGACAGCTAGGCTCCTAATTGCTGGAAAACCCCTACTTCTCCTACCATTAGTGCACTCATTAGAAAAATCGATGAAACCTTTAAATATGAGCAGATTCTAGCTTCAATAGAAGGGAAATCCTACAGATTTTATTCACAATGGTCTCCTTGGTTAGCTGCCAGGAAAATAGTATAAACTTAAGTAATAACTTGTTTAAATTTCTTTGAGTTTCTGTATTGAAAGTGCCTTGTTTGGAAAATATAATATACAGTTTATGTGTATTGAAACATTTTTTTTTGAAAGGACGGTTATCTCATATTTTGTAAGAATTTGCAATTGAGATCTGTAGACTGCTATGTTATAGACCTTGATTATTACACTATGCAGAGTATTTTCTTTTGCTGAATGCTGTGCAATGTTCTTTTTGTAATGACGTACCCTTTCAATAATAAAAAATATAAAAAAAAATAAAAAAAATAAATAGAGATTTCTTTGGTGGTATTTAACCACTTTCAGACCGGACCATTTTGCTGGTAAATGACCAGAGGTCTTTTTACACTTTGGCACTGCGCTGCTTTAACTGGTAATTGCGCGGTCATGCAATGTTGTACCCAAACGAAATTTGCGTCCTTTTCTTCCCACAAATAGAGCTTTCTTTTAAAGGTATTTGACTGACTCTGCGATTTTTATTTTTTGCGATATAAACGTAAAAAGACCGCAAATTTTGAAAAAAAATTATATTTTCTACTTTTTGTTATTAGAAAAATCCAATAAACTCAATTTTAGTCATACATTTAGGCCAAAATGTATTCAGCCACATGTCTTTGGTAAAAAAAAAGTCAATAACTGTATATTTATTGGTTTGCGCAAAAGTTGTCACATCTACAAACTAAGGTACATTTTCTGGAATTTACGCAGCTTTTAGTTTATGACTGCCTATCTCATTTCTTGAGGTGCTAAAATGGCAGGGCAGTACAAACCCCCCCCCAAATGACCCCATTTTGGAAAGTAGACACCCTAAGGAAATTGATAAGAGGCATGTTGAGCCCATTGAATATTTTATTTTCTTGCCGCAAGCGATTGAATAATGACAAAAAAAAATTTTTTTTTTTTTTTTACACAAAGTTGTCACTAAATGATATATTGCTCACACATGCCATGGTTATATGTGGAATTGTACCCCAAAATACATTCTGCTGCTTCTCCTGAGTACGGGGATACCACATGTGGTCGACTTTTTGGAAGCCTAGCCGCGTACGGGGCCCCGAAAGCCAAGCACCGCCTTCAGGATTTCTAAGGGCATACATATGTCATTTTACTCCTCACTACCTATCACAGTTTTGAAGGCCATAAAATGCCAAGATGGCACAAAACCCCCACAAATGACCCCATTTTAGAAAGTAGACACCCCAAGCTATTTGCTGAGAGGCATGTTAAGTCCATGGAATATTTTATATTTTGCCACAAGTTGCGGGAAAATTACAAACTTTATACATTTTTCACAAAGTTGTCACTAAATGATATATTGCTGACACATGCTATGGGCATATGTGAAATTACACCCCAAAATAAATTCTGCTGCTTCTCCTGAGTACGGGGATACCACATGTGTGGGATTTTTTGGGAGCCTAGCCGCGTACGGGGCCCCGAAAACCAAGCACCGCCTTCAGGCTTTCTAAGGGCGTAAATTTTTCATTTCACGCCTCACTACCTATTACAGTTTTGAAGGCCATAAAATGCCAAGATGGCACAAAACCCCCACAAATGACCCCATTTTAAAAAGTAGACACCCCAAGCTATTTGCTGAGAGGCATGTTGAGTCCATGGAATATTTTATATTTTGCCACAAGTTGCGGGAAAATTACAAACTTTTTTTTTTTTTTTCACAAAGTTGTCACTAAATGATATATTGCTCACGCATGCCATGGGCATATGTGAAATGACACCCCAAAATAAATTCTGCTGCTTCTCCTGAGTACAGGGATACCACATGTGTGGGATTTTTTGGGAGCCTAGCTGCGTACGGGGCCCCGAAAGCCAAGAACTGCCTTCAGGCTTTCTAAGGGCGTAAATTTTTGATTTCACGCCTCACTACCTATTACAGTTTTGAAGGCCATAAAATGCCAAGATGGCACAAAACCCCCACAAATGACCCCATTTTAGAAAGTAGACACCCCAAGCTATTTGCTGAGAGGCATGTTGAGTCCATGGAATATTTTATATTTTGCCGCAAGTTGCGGGAAAATTACAAACTTTTTTTTTTTTATTTTTTTTTTCACAAAGTTGTCACTAAATGATATATTTCTCACGCATGCCATGGGCATATGTAAAATGACACCCCAAAATAAATTCTGCTGCTTCTCCTGAGTACGGGGATACCACATGTGTGGGATTTTTTGGGACCCTAGCTGCGTACGGGGCCCCGAAAGCCAAGAACCGCCTTCAGGCTTTCTAAGGGCGTACATTTTTGATTTCACGCCTCACTACCTATTACAGTTTTGAAGGCCATAAAATGCCAAGATGGCACAAAACCCCCACAAATGACCCCATTTTAGAAAGTAGACACCCCAAGCTATTTGCTGGGAGGCATGTTGAGTCCATGGAATATTTTATATTTTGCCACAAGTTGCGGGAAAATTACAAACTTTTATTTATTTATTTTTTTTTTCACAAAGTTGTCACTAAATGATATATTGCTCACACATGCCAGGGGCATATGTGAAATGACACACCAAAATAAATTCTGCTGCTTCTCCTGAGTACGGGGATACCACATGTGTGGGACTTTTTGGAAGCCTAGTCGCGTACGGGGCCCCGAAAACCAAGAACCGCCTTCAGGATTTCTAAGGGTGTAAATTTTTGATTTCACACCTCACTACCTATCACAGTTTTGAAGGCCATAAAATGCCAAAATAGCACAAAACCCCCCAAAATGACCCCATTTTGGAAAGTAGACACCCCAAGCTATTTGCCGAGAGGCATGGTGAGTATTTTGTAGCTCTCATTTGTTTTTGAAAATGAAGAAAAAAAAAATAATGTATATTTTTTTTCTTTTTTTCAATTTTCAAAACTTTGTGACAAAAATGAAGGTCTGCAAAATACTAACCATACCTCTCGGCAAATAGCTTGGGGTGTCTCCTTTCCAAAATGGGGTCACTTGGGGGGATTTTGTGCTATCTGGGCATTCTATGGCCTCCGAAACTGTGATAGGCAGTGAGGAATGAAATCAAAAATTTACACCCTTAGAAATCCTGAAGGTGGTGCTTGGATTTTGGGGTACCGTACGCGGTTAGGCTCCCAAAAGGTCTCACACTTGTGGTATCCCCGTACTCAGGAGAAGCAACAGAATGTATTTTGGGGTGTAATTTTACATATAACCATGGCATGTTCGAGCAATATATCATTTAATGACAACTTTGTGCAAAAAAAAAAAAATAATAATGTATTTTTTCCACAACTTTTGTCAAAATATAAAATATTCCATGGACTCGACATGCCTCTCAGCAAATAGCTTGGGGTGTCTACTTTCTAAAATGGGGTCATTTGGGGAGGTTTTGAACTGTCCTGGCATTTTATGCACAACATTTAGAAGCTTATGTCACACATCACCCACTCTTCTAACCACTTGAAGAAAAAGCCCTTTCTGACACTTTTTGTTTACATGAAAAAATATTTTTTTTTGCAAGAAAATTACTTTGTTTTTTTAAAGCAAAAGCCCTACCGATTAAAATGGCGGGTGTTTCATTTTTTTTTTTCACACGGTATTTGCGCAGCGATTTTTCAAACGCATTTTTTGGGGAAAAAACACACTTTTTTTTATTTTAATGCACTAAAAATCACTATATTGCCCAAATGTTTGATGAAATAAAAAATATGATCTTAGGCCGAGTACATGGATACCAAACATGACATGCTTTAAAATTGCACAGAAACGTGCAGCGGCGACAAACTACGTACATTTTTAAAAGCCTTTAAATGCCTTTACAGGTGACCACTTTAGATTTACGGAGGAGGTCTACTGCTAAAATTAGTACCCTCGATCTGACCTTCGTGGTGATACCTCACATGCATGGTGCAATTGCTGTTTACATATGGCACCAGACCAACGCTTGCGTTCCACGTTGCGCCTTAGCAGGGGGGGACAGGGGTGTTTTTTTTTTATTTTATTTTTTTTATTATTTATTTTGCTTTTTTATTTTATTTTTAAACTGTTCCTTTCATTTATATATATTTTTTTATGATTTTTATTGTTATCTCAGGGAATGTAAATATCCCCTATGATTGCAATAGGTAGTGACAGGTACTCTTTTTTAAAAAAATTAGGGTCTATCAGACCCTAGATCTCTCCTCTGTCCTCAAAGCATCTGACCACACCAAGATCGGTGTGATAAAATGCTTTCCCAATTTCCCAATGGCGCTGTTTACATCCCGCAAAATCTAAGTCATGAAATGCTCGTAGCTTCCGGTGTCTTAGGCCATAGAGATGATTGGAGCCATTCTGGTCTCTGATCAGCTCTATGAGGCTAATTAGCCGCTAGGATTGCTTTTACATAAAAGCCGACCGCTGGCTGAAAAGAATGATACCAAGATGATACCTAAACCTGCAGGCATCATTCTGGTATAAGCACTCAAAGTCCCGCAACATACCAGTATGTTGCTGGAACTGGTTGGGCATATATTGTAATTTTTTTTTCATGCAGCCTGAACGAAAAAAAAAATTTTGATCGGTGGGTATGCCCACCATTAGATACCACCCTTCATCCACCCACTTTTAATGGTGGGCATACATGCACCATTTATATATGCCGAAGCATGGGGGCATCCTCCCGCAAAAGGTAGGAGCAGATCGCTCCTCCACCCCTTATGCCCCCATGCTTCGGCATATATGCTCTTTTTTAACTGTGGTGGTGAAATCACCCCCGACAGTGCTGGAGTCGCGGCTTTATGTATCATGGGAGCAAACGCTGTTGCTGTCAAGATAAATAAATCCGCGCTGTAACTGAATGGCGTACCTGCTAAGCAAATGATGGTTAACAATAAAACAAAGTAACATTACAGTATAACAGTAAGACGTACCATACCTGCAAAGCAAATACAAAAAAAAAATAGCAAAAAATAACACATTTAACACAATCTGTGCCTAAAATATATATATGCCGAAGCATGGGGGCATCCTCCCGCAAAAGGTAGGAGCAGATCGCTCCTCCACCCCTTATGCCCCCATGCTTCGGCATATATGCTCTTTTTTAACTGTGGTGGTGAAATCACCTCCGACAGCGCTGGAGTCGCAGCTTTACGTATCGTGGGAGCAAACGCTGTTGCTGTCAAGATAAATAAATCCACGCTACAACTGAATGGCGTACCTGAAAACAAAAAATGGTTAACAATAAAACATTGCAGAATAGAATACAGTACAAAGGAGCAGAACAATAGAGAGAGAATAGAGAGAGAGAGAACAATAAAACGACAACTATTTTTGTTTTTTTTATTTTATATTTTTTTTGTTTTTTTGGTTTTTTTACTTTTTTTTTTTTTTAAACACTTTTTTATGTAACTTTAACACTTCTGTTGTAACGGTTCCAGCGGTTTGGGTCTCTCAAAATGCAATGGCATCTTGGGAGACCCTGTGAACGTGTGCCTAGCCTGTGCAATGCTGTACCCTACGCTAATACTCAACTAGTGAATGGTAGCGTTCAAAACACTCACCCTGACAAAGACCAGGCTGGTCAGGACAGCGGGGACAATAAGAACGGGTGTCACGCCTATATCCACGCTTTCTGCAGACACAACATTTTCTTTGGGGGGCTCGTTGGGTAGGGGTACTCGGGATGACATAAGAATAATGCCTCTCATGCAGCCGGCTTACTGCATCTGGTAGGGGAAGGTGAGGTGGAGCACCGCCTGGATACAGAAGGGCTCTGACGATATCCTCCTGGAATTTGAGGAAGGATCCAGTCCGTCCTGAAGCTTTGTGTAGTACATAAGCATTCAGTATAGCCAATTGGAATAAATAAACAGACACTTTTTTGTACCAGCGTCTGGCCTTACGGGCAACTAGATACGGCGCCAACAACTGGTCATTGAGGTCCACCCCTCCCATGTTAAGGTTATATTTGTGGACACAGAGGGGTTTCTCCACAATACCAGTCGCCGTAGGAATTTGGACCGTCGTGTCTGCATGAAGGGAGGTAAGAACGAAAACATTCTTATTATCCCTCCACTTCATAGCGAGCAAATTATTACTGCGCAAGCAGGCTCTCTCCCCCAGCCTAAGACGGGACTCTACAAGCCGCTGGGGAAAGCGCCGGCGATTAGGTCGCACGGTGCCACATGCTCCAATCTGCTGATCAAACAAGTGACTAAACAGTGGCACGCTTGTGTAATAATTGTCCACGTACAAGTGGTACCCCTTTCCGAATAAGGGTGACACCATGTCCCACACTATCTTGCCAGCGCTTCCTATGTAGTCAGGGCAGTTCTCCGGCTCTACGTGACTATCTTTACCCTCATAAACCATGAAACTACGTGTATAGCCTGTGGCCCTGTCACAGAGCTTATACATCTTGACCCCGTATCTGGAACGCTTGTTGGGGACGTATTGTTTGAATGACAAGCGACCAGAAAACTTAATCAGGGACTCATCAACGCAGACAACTTGATCGGGAGTAAACAAGTCTGCAAAACGTTGGTTGAAGTGGTTTATGAGGGGCCGAATTTTGTAGAGCCGATCGTATTCAGGGTCTCCACGAGGACGACAGAGTTCATTGTCGCTGAAGTGCATGAACCGCAAGATCTGCTCGTATCGTGCCCTGGACATGGAAGCAGAGAACACGCGCATATGGTGAATTGGGTCAGTGGACCAATATGACCGCAACTCACTCTTTTTGGTTATGCCCATGTTGAGGGAGAGGCCCAGAAAGATTTTAAATTCGGAAACCGTAACTGGTTTCCATTGTCTGGCAAGGGCGGACTGGGGAATAGTGGCGATGTGTTGAGCAGCGTACAAAATGGTTTGGTCCACAATAGATCTATAGAGATCTTCGGTGAAAAACAGTGAGTAAAAGTCAAGTGTCGTAAAATCAACTGTTTCCACGTTAATGCCAGGTTGGCCAGTGAATGGGGGAAGTACGGGTTCTGCAGAAGTGGTGGGCACCCAAATAGGATTGGCGAATTCTGCAGGAAGGGCACTATGGGTACGACGGGCCTGTCTTTGTCTTCTTCTTGGTGGCAGCGGGACACTACTTGTGCTTGCCACCTCGCCAGCTTGAACTGCACTTATGGGACTCGCCACGTCACCACGTGTTACTGCAGTGCTGGATGTAGGTCCAGGGTGTACTAGGCCGCTGGTGCTTGCCAGTTCACCAGAAGGATGAGCGGCTCTAGTACGTCTCTGCTCCATACGAGTGACCTGCGGTTCCTGCACCTGAACAACAGAATACATTCGGGATCGGGCACACCTGTTCTTAACAGCGGCCTCATCTCCGTCGTCAGAGCTATCTGTCATGGAGCCACTGTCCTCTACAGGATCGTATTCTGAGCCTGAATCTGACAGATGAGTGACGTCCTCTTCACTATCTGTCATGCTCAGAAACGTGTAGGCCTCTTCACTAGTGTACCTTCGCTTTGCCATTTTGGGCTCTAAATTTAGGGGTACACTAGTGAGACTCACAGGTAAAAAAGCACCTAGCCTGTCAGCGACTGTTTCAAAACGCTACCAAAAAAACTGTTAGCGATCGCAGGGATCAAGCCTGACTCCGCGAACGCTGCAGTTATGTGTGTTGTGTTTTGTAAGTGACAGTGATCGATCGATACTGCACTTGGGTGGGCTGGGCTTGGCGGAGGGGCTAAACGCAGGTGCTAGCAGGTATCTGGGCTGATCCCGCTAACAATGCGTTTTGGGAAACCTAAAATGCTGGCAACGCTAATATAGATCTGATCAGATACTATATTACTAAGGGAGGTGTATGCTTTGCGCGTGGGTGTTAGCGGTACTGGCACTAACCTGACGCTGGGGCGACGCAGACCTTATCTGACCCTCAAACTTATATCACCCGCCGGGTGATCAGGGGGTTAAACCTTTATTAGGTAATAAATGGCGGGTGCCCTGAAACAAAAAAAAAAAAAACTAACCAACCAGCGTCACCTGTAACAGTTATATGGTGATCACTGGTGAAAGGGTTAACTGGGGGGCAATCAGGGGGCTATGCGGTAGTATATGGGGGTCCCTGACGCTATAAAAAGCTGCGGCAAACCTAAATACTTACCTGCCTAACTAGCGTCACCTGTGACACTAATACAGTGATCAGAAAAACGATCGCTTATTAGTGACACTGGCGACGGGGGGTGATCACGGGGTTAAACCTTTATTGGGGGGGTTAGGGGGCACCCTAGAGCTAAAGGGGGCTAACCCTAACTGCCCTAACAGTTATTACAGTCACAAATTACACCAATGCAAAAAAAATAAAAAATGCAATTGGTGTCACTGTGACTGGGGGGGGCAGGGGTGATTGGGGGGTGATTGGGGGTGATCGGGGGGGTGAAAAGTGTGCCTGGCGTGTTCTACTGTAAGTGTAGTGTTGGGTGCAACTCACCGATCCTCTCTCCTCCGTGCCGGAACGAAAAAGACCGACACGAGGAGAGATCACATCACTTCCTCTCCTGTGTTTACATTACAGGAGAGGAAGTGATGTCACAAAGGATTTCTATTCGTCGGGAGCGATCGCGAGGGGGTGGCCATGAATGAATGGCCGTCCCCTCATCCCGGATCGTTCCCGAACGAATACCGACCGCCGCAGGCACCAGGCGGGGGCCCGATCGGGCCCCCGACCCGCGGGAAGGCAGGGACGTATATGTACGCCCATATGCCTGCCTGTGCCATTCTGACGACGTACATCGTCGTGCGGCGGTCGGCAAGTGGTTAATCACTGTTTTTTTTTTTTTTTGCACTATAAAAGAAAAAAGATTGAAAATTCTGTAAAAAAAAATATTTTTCTTTGTTTCTGTTATAAAATTTAGCAAATTTGTATTTTTTCTTGATACATTTTGGCCAAAATGTATACTGCTACATATCTTTGGTAAAAATAAGTACAAATTGGAGTATATTATTTGGTCTTTGTGAAAATTATAGAGTCCACAAGCTATGGCGCCAATATCTGAAAATTGATCACACCTGAAGTACTGACAGCCTATCTCATTTCTTGAGACCCTCACATGCCAGAAAAGTACAAATACCCCCCAAATGACCCCTTTTTGTAAAGAAGAAATTCCAAGGTATTTAGAAAGAGGCATGGTGAGTTTTTTGAAGTTGTCATTTTTTTCCGACAATTCTTTGCAATATCAAGATTTTTTTTCTTTTTTTTTCACAAAATTGGAATATTAGCAGGTTATTTCACATACAGCATATGCATACCACAAATTACACCCCAAAACACATTCTGCTATTACTCCTGAGTATGGCAATACCATATGTGTGAGACTTTTACACAGCATGGCCACATACAGAGGCCCAACATGCAGGGAGCATCTTTAGGCGTTCTGGAGCACCGATGCCAATTCTGACATTTCTCTCCTACATGTAAAAATCATCATTTATTTGCTAGAAAATTACATAGAACCAAAAAACATTATATATGTTTTTTAGAAAAGACCCTAGATAATACAATGGAGTTCATTGCAACTTTTTATCTTGCACGATACTTGCGCAGAATTTTTTTTTTCTAATGTGTTTTTTTTGGAAAAAAAAACTGTTTTGTGCTTTACAAAAAACAAAACAGTACAGTTAGCCCAATGTTTTTGCACAATTGAAAGATGAAGTTACACTGAGTAAATATATACCTAACATGTCACCTTTAAAAATTGCACACACTCGTGGAATGTCGCCAAACTTCGCTACTTAAAAATTCCCATAGGTGACACTTTAATTTTTTTACTGGTTACATGTTTTGAGTTACAGAGAAGTTCTAGGTCCAAAATGATTGCTCTTGCTCTAATGTTCGCAGTAATACCTCACATGTGTGGTTTGAACACCATTTCCATACATGGGGGCTGGACTTACGCATGCGTTCGCTTCTTCATGCTTGTTCATTTTATTTTATTTATTTTAGTTTGACACTTTATTCCAAAAATAATTTATTTGATCACTTTTGTTCCTATTATAAGGAATGTAGACATCCCTTGTAATAGGAATATGGCATGACAGGTCCTCTTTACATTGAGATATAGGGTCAATAAGACCCCACATCTCACCTCTAGGCTGGAAACCCTGAAATAAAAATAAAAACTATCCTGGCTTTGATCGTAGAGCGGTGAGTCGGTAGAAGCACCGGGGGGAGAGGGGATGTCTCCTCTCACCTCCCGTAAGAATGATCAAGCAGTGGAAAAGCCATTATGATTATCCTTATGGTGTAGGGAATCACTGGCTGAAAAAGCTGATATCTGCATGATGCCTGTAGCTGCAGGCATCATTCAGATATCCCCGCACAAAGTTAAGGACATCATATGACGGCCGGCAGGCGGGAAGTGGTTAAAACACATTTTTTTAACACAAACTTGTCCATTTATACACTATTTCTAACACATAGCATGTACATACCAAAAATGACACCCCAAAATAGATTCTCCTACTCCTCCTGAGTACGGAGATACCACATGTGTGAGACTTCCACAGCCTGGCCACATACAGAGGCTGAGTTCAGCCGAGCATGGCTGAGCATGGATGAGCATGGCCGAGCATGGCTGGGTATGGCTGGGTACGGCTGGGTAATGCCAAGTATGGCTGCGTATTGCAGAGTATGGCTGGGTATCACCGAGTATTGCAGAGTATAGCTGGGTATTGCAGAGTATGGCAGGGTATTTCAGAGTATTGCAAAGTATGGCAGGGTATGGCAAGGTATTGCTGAGTATTGCAGAGTATGGCAGGGTATTGCAGAGTATGACAGGGTATTGCTGGGTATGTCAGGGTCTTGCAGGGTATGACAGGGTATTGCAGGGTATGGCAGCTTATTTCAGAGTATGGCAGGGTATTTCAGGGCATTACAGAGTACTACAGAGTATGGAAGGGTATGGCAAGGTATTGCAGAGTTTTGCCGAGTATGGCAGGGTATGGCTGAGCACGGAGGGATGGCTGAGCATGGATCGATGGATGGCTGGATGTGACTACACTTGTCACAGAGCAGCGCTGTGGGCATTACAGATGCAGCTCACAGTGCTGCTGCCATCCAATCTCTCCCCCTCTCCTCTCACAATGTACCAACTGGTACATCGAGAGGAGAGAGGAACCGGCGTTATGACAGGTTTGTTTATAAGTGAAATTCTCTGTCACTTGATGGAGTGATCACGTGGTAAATGGTCACGATCAGCGGCCATTTACCATGATCCGTGATCCGGCGGGTCCAGATGTTCTCGGGTGCGCTCCCCGGGGGCGCGTGAGAGCGGAACTCTGGGAGGACGTCATAGTACGCCCTCTCAAAGTTAAGCAACCGCTCTGTAGCCGTCATTCGGTTATGGGCTGGTTGCTAAGTGGTTATTAAATAAACTTTGAACTGTAATTGTTTTGGATTTGATGATATAGATGTTCTTAGTATATACAGTAAATGTAACTTCTTTATTTATGCACAAGGCAATATTTTATTTCTACTAATTCTGGAAGGTGACTTAGTTTGACCTTTGTGTGCTTCATTGGTCCTATAATATTTTCCAATGGTTCAGTGAATTTCTTAAGAAATAATGAAACATGATTTCAATTGTGCAACAAGTTCCTATTTTATGATTATACAAGGAGAAAAGTGAGTTCAGCAATGTATCTCTGTAATCATTTACAAATGCTGTAGAAGTTTATGTTAAGAAAGTAATAAAATCAGATCTAAGAATGTAAACGTTTGTATGTAATTGTAGTGAGCCCTGAGTCTAAACAAGGGAATTTCTCCATCAGAACATTACAAAAAACTGTTCAAAGGATGGTATGGCTGAGAACTTTGGTTATTATTTTCTGCTTAAAACATTCATGTTGTATGTGGAAACAGATGTTCCTTAAAAGAAAAGTGAAAGTTGGCTGGATGGGGGTTGTTGAGAAACTTAAGCCAATGTCTGCTCACAATTACTCATGATTTTCTGTAATGACATTAAAATTGTAGACACACATGAAAGAACAGGTTTTGTGCATAGCAGCAGCCTTGCTTACCAGTCAACTAACATCACATGATTATTTAAGCATGTGGAATTAGTTAAACCTGTTTAAAAGCAAAGCATGTTCAGAGTTTATCTTAGCTCAGTTGCAAGATAAGTGTATTATTTTGCCAAATAATTTCCCTGGTTTTGATGTGCCAATTAAGAGTATTTTGAGTATGTCATGACCTAAACAAGACAATAAAGATTTTACTGGAAAAAATATGGGTACTAAATTTGTTGACTTTTATAATCATACATTTGGAAATTATAGATATTTATATATCTATATATATATCTATATCTATATATATATATATATATATATATATATATATATATATATATATATATATATATATATATATATATATACACACAAAATAACCAATTTATACATTTCACAGGATTCTTTCAAACATAATACATGCTAAAATATGATTTATTGATTTGTATCTCTTATCTAAATAAACTACATCTAGTAAAGCTCTTTCACTATATCCACAAAATTGGGAACCAAATATTCCATTCAATAAAGGGACATTTGAGGCACCATATAGTGGCAGCCAGCAAAAACACGATTAAGAAAAAAAAAAAAACAACATTTGTTAGTCACGCCTCATCATTAAAATCATACAAAATTGTGTTTTGTACTCTTCCCATAATTAATTATATTCAGCAGTCATTGCATCATCTTAACACACAAAAAATAGTCCATACACTGTAAAATTTGACTAGATATCCTTATAGTATTGTATGATTTTATGAATCCAGGACCAATGCATTTCACAGCCAAAGTCACTGTTTCTTTAGTGCAAACTATGGGGGTATCTAGAATTTACAGCATCAAATAGTAAAAGTACTAACATACTTATGAACCTTACCGCAGTGATAAAAATATGGAATCAAGTGGAGCATCATTCAACACTCTAAGCCACCAACTTGGCATTTCTGGCAGGGGCCATCCCAACCCAATCCCATGCAAAGGCAGGAAAACTGGTATCAAAACACTGGACCACGGGGGCGTGACCGGAAGTGCTCGGCGGTGGACGCTTTCTGAGGGAGCTCCGTGTAACCCGAGCTCCATCCATCGCCATCCTCCCTTATCCAGCACCGTCTGGTGACTAAATTAACAGCAATCTACTCCCTGGAGTGCCCTGCAGCGACTGGTGGCATTATTTGGTGCACATACCCCTCCACTCGGCCAGCGGGACAGCCGACACCGGGAGCTCGCGGCGGCCATCTTGCCGCTCCGGAGGCCTGCCGAATTTTCGGGATTTTAGCTGCATCAAGTGGTAGGGGACGACCATCCACCCTCCAACCCTTCTGATCTTCCCACCCTGAGTGCTCCGGTGGCTCGTTCGGGCCTCGGGGGTGAGCGAGGAGGCCGTGGCTGGGTCCGGCCTAGTGCGGCCTAGTAAAGCCTGTGGATCCCCGGACTTTCCTACGGCGGACGCCCGCGGAAGAGCATCGCACCCGGACCGCTACCCAACTACCCGCTACTTTTGATTGCAGGGCCCCCCCCTGGACAGCATATACCTCCCAATCCCCCCCACACTGCATCTTTCGTCAGGCCTGACCCTGGACCAGGACTGTGCTGACTGAGGTCAGCCATCTTGCTACACCCAAAGGCCTAATAGTCCTCTTTCCACACGCTGCTGGTGTGGTGGGGGAGGGGAGTCTCCTGCTTTTTCCTAGCTCTGCCCCCAGAGGGCGCATACACGGCAGCTCCGAAGATGGCCGCATAGACCTGGAGCCCCGTCCCGCCCTGGCGGATCAGGACTGATGACGGTGCCCAAAGAACCAACGCTCACTCCACAACTTGTCCGCTGAGTAGTAAATATATCAGGGATCTCCCCAATGTATTCCGGGGCTGTCAGGAGAAATCTCGAGCCGACTTATGAGACGACCCGTTCTTCCCAGACAGAGGTGAAATTGGCGGCCGGACCTCACCGTTCGGACGCGGCTTACATGACCGAGGCACAGCTGGCGGTTTCTTCCTCATCTGCTCTGCAACGACGGCCAAGCACCGATTGTCCTGAAATGGCTTCCCCAGCCTCCACAGTATCTCTTCTGGAGCAATCATTCCCAGACATGGATTTCCCACCCTTGGGAGCTAACCTCCCTCAACCCCAACTTCTAACACAGCCTGGGGACTTGGGCCTACTGCAGCCGATCAATGTGACTGAACTCTTTGCTAAATTTGCAGAACTCCTGGACAGGGGCCTACAAAACACGGCTACCAAAATCACAAGTGACATCAAAGCAGACCTCCAGAACATCGGATCTCGCATTGAAACTATTGAATCCAACCTGGATGCGACGATTTCCAGAACAAATCAAAACTCTGCTTTCTTACAAGTCTTACAAGAACAACTGGAAATTGCCAACGCCAAAATAGATGACCTTGAAAATAGAAATAGGAGGTGCAACTTTAGGGTCAGGGGACTCCCTGAATCCTACAAGGACATTCCTGCGACAATACAGGCTTTCATTAAAGATCTACTCCCTGACGTCCCACAACACCATCTAGAGCTTGATAGGGCTCACAGGGCCCTCAGGCCCCCCAGGGATGATGGCCTGCCTCGAGATATTGTAGTAAAGCCTCACCACTATACAGTGAAAGAAGCAGTCATGAAGAAATCCAGATCCATGTCCAAAATCGTCTTTCAGGGACACCAAATACAAGTCTTTGCTGATATATCTCCCTCCACCATTCAAAAGAGACGCACCTTGAAACCGCTACTTCAAATCCTTATGAATAAGGACATCAAATATTGGTGGCTCTTTCCATTTCAATTGAAGATGTTATTCAATGGCAAACCCTACACCTTTAGTTCTCTTCCAGAAGGGCAACAGCTTTTCCTACGACTCGGCCTCATCTCTCACGACCCAATCGCTATGCAACAGGAGCCCTCTCCTCACTCGGCTAAAAGGCAACTTCCCTCCAGTCCATCCAGTCCACTGAACTCGATGTGGAAACCCGCAAGACACAAGAAATCGAAGGACAACGTCCCTCCTTGACTCACTATGATCTACCTACAGTACAAGTTTTGGGACTTTGGGGGGATACAAGTCCCCTCTCGGGGACCTTGAGCAGGGACTTTGCCTAGATTATACCTCACCATGTAGGTGGGAACAACACTCAAGGTCTCCATCTGTGTTGGGGGGAACTAGCTAACCCTTTTTTTTTACCAATTTTATGTTGCCACACTCAAATATTTTTCTTCTCCTGATTTGTATTTCTTTATTCTCTCCTGGTCCTTGGGGAGATTTAAACGATTTCTAATGTTAACGTTGGTTCTGGGGCCCTTTTTTTTTGACAGTTATGTATTGTTTAAATGTTTAGATGGTCCTTCTTGCTAGGGCGGTGCTCATGCACCCCTTCCTGCCTAGTGAACTCGGTATTGACCCTTCACTGGTCAGGATTACTCCCTATCTTCATCCCCTTTGGGATTGAGATTGGGGAGGTGTCTGAATTTTTATTTGCAGGTGGTATTTTTTTCCGCCCGCATCGGGGGTCATGTTTGTCCCCCTTCTTACCTTCTCTGCTCCTCTCTATCCCCTTTTCTTGCTCATTCTCTGCTCTTTCTTTCCCCTAGAGGTCATCTGGAGAAGGAGGACACGGTCTTCATCCATGCTAGTTGAATCACTCACCGGTCTGCTTTTATCCTGGTCTATAAATCTTCTACGGGTAAGTGCCTTTGTGTATCGGGGTATTCCCACTCCTCTGCTCGATGGCGGTAACTGATCCAGACAAAATTCCCCTTAAGCTTATTACTCACAATGCCCAAGGCCTAAACTCCCCGGCCAAACGTCGGAAAATGTTTCAACATTTTCACTCCCAAAAAGTTGATGTAGCACTCATACAAGAAACCCATTTCCCTAAACACTTTCATCCTACTTTTATCCATTCCAAATTCTCTAATTTTTCACTGGCCAATGCAGACGATAAAACAAAGGGGGTGGGTATTTTTATTTCTAACAGATGTACGTTCTCTCTCAAGTCAGAACTTAAAGATCCAGAAGGCAGATTTATCCTAGTGATTGGAGAGCTGGATGGTCATCTCTACTCATTCATCTCATACTACGCCCCCAATAGAGGCCAATATGCCTTCTTTAAGAATCTTCTAGACACCGTGTCACCTTTATTGGAGGGGACTGTAGTTTTTGGGGGTGACTCGAATACGGCCTTTGATGCGGGCATGGACAAGGCACGTCCTCCGGGTAAACGCCTTGTTCGACCCACTAAACAAAGTCTGCGTATAGCCAAACTAATCTCCCAACATGGGCTGATTGATATCTGGAGGGAAATTAATCCATCCCTGAGGGATTTTACCCATTTCTCTAATCCCCACCAATCTTTCTCAAGAATAGATCACATATGGGTTACCTCCCATACCATACCCTTAACAAACAGAGCTTTCATTAAAGACGTAGTCTGGTCGGACCACTCTATGGTGGTGATAGTCTTCCGCCGCCCTGGAGTGGCTCGACCCGGTAGGAGATGGCGCCTCAATGAATCTATTTTGAGCAACCCGGGCAGGAAGGCGGAGATTAAAACCAAAATTAAAGCTTATTTTCAAGTCAACGACACCCCGGAGGTTGGACCCTCGTGCCTTTGGGCTGCTCATAAGGCGGTTCTCAGAGGACACCTTATCCAAATTGCTTCTCAAATTAACAAAGCACAAAAATCTGCTATTGTCAGATTGGAGCAGGACTTTGCGGCCCTATCTAAAAGGCACAAGGCTCGCCCCTCCGAGGTTCCCATCTCAGACCTGGATGCAGCTCGTACTTCTTTGAATCTAGCACTCACTACTAGAGCTGAAAAATGGATCCGCTGGAATCAATCCCGTTTTTACTGCCAGGGAGATCGGATAGGCACACTTTTAGCTCGCCGACTTTCTCCAAAATTCAAACACACTGCTCTCCCTAAAATCAAAATAAATGGTAGTACCCTCTCCCAAAATCCGCAACGCATAATGGAACAATTCCATTCTTTCTACCAATCCCTCTATAGTAATAAAGACTGCCCAACGCAAGCGCAGGTCGATAGGTTCCTCGATACGGTACAAAACCCAATTTTGAAATCTTCCCATCGCCAAATCTTAGATGCCCCTATCTCACAGGAGGAAGTCTGTGCTGTGATCAAAAAATTAAAACCCCACTCTGCTCCTGGCCCAGATGGTTTCTCTATACCTTACTACAAATCCTTTTCCACCACTCTAGCCCCATACCTTGCTCGTTTTTTCAATGAGCTCCGGAGAGGGGGTACCTTAGAAGCTTCTTCTAATATGGCATATGTAACGGTTATTCCTAAACCTGACAAGGACCCTAGTGCTGTCTCCAACTACAGACCAATTTCCCTCATCAACAATGATCTAAAGATTCTGACTAAGATCCTTGCAGACCGCCTGGCCTCTTTCATTAGTCTGTATATCCATAAGGACCAGGTAGGCTTTATCCCAGGCCGAGAGGGCTCTGACCAGACGCGTAGAGCCATTGACCTGATTTCTATCCTAAACTCCAACTGGGATAAAGGAGCTCCTCGACAAGGCTGTTTGCTTTCCTTGGACCTACAAAAAGCATTTGATTCTATTAACTGGTCGTTCATCTTTTCCACTTTACAACGTTGGGGCTTTGGTGAGCATTTTCTCAATGTTCTGAGGGCCCTCTACTCAACCCCTTCGGCCCAGGTACGTCTGCGGGGATTTTACTCTGAGTCTTTCCCTATCTTACGGGGGACGAGACAAGGCTGTCCTCTATCCCCTCTCATCTTCGCTATAGCGATTGAATCCCTGGCGATTTCTATTAGGAGCAACCCCAATATCAAAGGTATATCTTGTGGCTCCCAAACTCACAAATGCGCACTGTTTGCGGATGACATCCTACTTTTTGTATCCTCTCCCCTCACAACGCTCCCTAACTTATGCCGCCTACTAGATGACTTTGGCTTGGTATCTGGCCTCAAGGTTAACTACAGCAAATCTCAAGCACTTAACTTGTCTTGCAGACTCACTCATCTCTAGGCTTCGAGATAGCTTTAAACTCTCATGGACCAACTCATTTATTACATATTTGGGAATAAAACTAACACCAAGGATAGATCTCCTCTACCAAGCTAATTACCCGCCGCTGTACAAAACATTAGAGAAAGATCTCCTAAAGTGGTCGGGTCTTCCCATGACTTGGCTAGGAAGGATCAATGCCATCAAAATGACCTTACTCCCGCGTATCCTTTACTATTTTAGAACCCTTCCGATACCAATAAATAAAAACCACCTTGGGCTCTTCCAAGCCAAAGTCATCAAATTTATTTGGGGGAAGGGTGGACGCAGACTGGCTAAGTCGGTCCTATATCGATCAAGGACAGAGGGGGGACTGGGCCTGCCAAACTTGCTTTGGTATTTCCAAGCAGCTCAACTTTCACAGCTCTCCAGAATCTACTCCCGATGGGAACACCCTGACTGGATACACATTGAGAGATTGGCAGTCCCGCTTCATACCCTCGATTTCCTTCTATGGAGCCCCAAAAAATCTAGACCCCCGATCATGTCACCGACGCTATCCCATTCATTCACTTTTTGGGACTCCATCAAAGGAAATGCACACCTAATTTCTTCTTTAGAACCCCTGAAACACTTATTTCACAACCCAGACTTCCACCCGGGCCTAGACATCAAAGCGTTCCAGTGGTGGCTAGACAAAGGGCTCTACAGAATAGGTCACTTTCTCAGACCCTTAGGCCCCCTAACGAAGGCCTATTGTGTCAGCAAACTGGACATGCCCAGATCTGAATTCTTCAGATTTACACAGATATCCGCATTTCTTCACAAAAAATATAGATCCCTCCCAGACGGTCCACAAATTACCCCTTATGAACAATGGTGTGGGCAAGGCATCGAGCAGAGGGGTGGGATCTCACTGGTTTACAAGGCACTCTCGGGTAAACAGTCCAAAACCTCTTACATGTTGGCCTGGGAAGATGACTTAGCCCAATCTTGGGACCTGGAGACTTGGCAAAGGAATTTTTCCTACTCATACAAGGGCATCATGAATACCGGTCTCATAGAAGCGAGCATTAAAGTACTTACCAGGTGGTACTTAGTACCCACGAAACTTGCTCACATCTTCCCGTCCACATCCCCTCTATGTTTCAGGGGCTGTAACCTTAGAGGTGATATGCTTCATGTTTGGTGGTCCTGCCCCAGAGTGCGACATTTCTGGCGTAAAATTTTTTCCTGGATAAGCACTATTACCTCACAGACTATCGTACCATCCCCCCTCATTGCACTTCTCAACTTCCCAGTCTCGGGAACGCCCAGGATTACACAACGCCTCATCCACTTTATTTTACTGGGTGCCAAACTCACCCTGGCAAAAGCCTGGAAAACGCCTAATGTTTCACCCAGAGCAGCAAAGAAAAAAATTTCCTGGATCATGAATCAAGAAAAAATGGCCGGTGTAATCCTGGATTGTTCTGAGAAATTCTATCACACTTGGGAACCTTGGGCATCTTTTGTTGGGATCACCCTTCCACATTGAAATAGCTGTACTATTGGCTGTCGCTCACTTCTCCAGATGACCTTCTACACCGCCCTCTACCTCCTTTTATACTCTTCTACGCTACTTGTCCTTTTCCTCTACTTTTCCTCTACCTTTCCTGCTCTTATTTTCTTTGTCTATTCCTTTTTCCTCCTATACTCCCTTTTCCCCTTCCTGTAGGGGATGCTCCCTTTGATTGCAAATATTCTTTGTGATTAGTTAACAATTCACTTATTGGATTTCCTAGTCTATACACTGCAAGGAAATTTTCTTTTGTTCTACTACGTTCTTTTGCTCTCCCTCCCAGAAATTGAGTATATATCGCGTGTGCCTTATTCAGTTGCATAATTCAAAGTTCTCACTTGTGCTATTTCGTTTACAGAACCAATGTAGTTTGTTGGCCAGTCCCTTTCGCTGGGGGGTGGGGGGGGCCCTGGGGAGGTGCCCGGTCGCAGTGTGATCCCATTTGGGGCGGCAGGGCGATCTTCCCTGGGCCCGCCTCGGCCTCTGGTGGACGGTGCTATGGAGGGATCTCCGGGTCCCCATAACTTAAGGTGGGGCCTAGTTGACCCTTTGTTCTCGAACGTATCTTTGCTATCTCGCGCTCTCATTCTCGGGCTGGTCAAGGTTTATTCTCTTATCTCCTATATTGCAACCCTGGTCTGGGGGGGATATGTTTTTCTTACTTGTTTTCTCCTTATATGCTTTACCAGTATGATGCATATGTCTTTTAGGGGGCGTCTTGCCCTACTATCACTTATTATTGACATGTTTTGTAAACTGTTACTATACTTAATAACAATAAAAATCTATTGAAACAAAACACTGGACCACACAGGGAGGAGACCGAGGCTACAAATAGCACACCAACCTCAAAGAGAAAAACTTTAAAATTAAAAATATACACTAATAAACCACTCTCCCATTGATACCACAATCCTCACAAATGCACATATATACACACACATTTATGCATACACACATGCACACATGCGCACTCACAGACACACACGCAGTTGTGTATGTACGCATACACATATGCATAGACTAACATACACAAACACACATTATACTAAAACATACCCACATCATTCTAATCCCTACATTAATCCACATCCAATTATATAGATACCTGGTGGTGTACCCTCCTCATTCAGCTATCATCCCAACATAACAATAGGCAAACTGCCCCCCACAAACAATCCAACATTACAAAGCTCACATTATCCACCACAAACATCTCACTGCAGACAAGCACACAATGTACAGTCATAAAAATAACATTCACCATACCAGTCATCCAATCCAGCATCAAACAGTCCAGCATCAGCTGATCCACTAACTAATCCAGAGTGTCACCCTGTTTCAGCCCTGATCTTCTTTATATAGTCCCACCATACAGGACACAAACTCTGGGAGAAGCCAGTGGGTGATGTCACATCTGGTGTGAGCACCCGGCTACCGTGCATGCACCCACTGCCTCCATACTCCTCCAGCCTCCACATAGCCTTAAGTCCTAGGACAGGAATTGATGCAAGTCAGGGAAAAAACAGCAAGGGATGGGGACATGGCAGTGTCCCCATCTAGAGGAGGGACAAAAAGTGCCAACCCCTCAGGTGTTTGACAACAGCCATAATGAGAGAGACTGTGACAAACCCAAGACCACTATCTAGTAGATAACCAGGCTATTGAAGAAACAAAACAAAAAAAAATCTAAATTGCAGAAAACCTATAGTAAAAAATGTAGTTCACCAATTTCAGAATATGATGGTTAATAAACCATAAATATACACTACCATGGAGAGAAAAAAAATATTCAGAGATTTGCAAAATGTTGTCTAATATTATTATTCCTGCAATTTAAATAGGTTTTATCTGGCCAAGCATTCTTCAATATCCTGGTTATCCACTAGAAGGCATGTGCACACTCTTACCAGGTGGGACAAAACATGTTGATATCAAGGAGTAAGTCCTCCGATGCCTACCCCCCCCCCCCCCCCTCCACAATAGGCTGAAGTGCATGCCAGCCAAGACCAGCTTGAACAACCTGATTGCGCCATCTATTCCATGCCTACCGGCTTACAGATACCACTGCCTGCAAGAATTCTACAAAGGTGGTGAAGACCCAGAGGTGATGAGATTTTTCAATAATCAACAGCACCTTTAGCAGATCATAGCACACATCTCATTCACATGCATGAACTCTGCAATTCTGGGATCAGGGTCACATCAGCTGTACTTATTAAAAACTGTATGCTGGGCTGGCAATATTGTATTACAGGGAGGTTGTTTCTGAGGACTTGTTAAAGAGTACTTCCTATACTTGCAGTAGTGACCCAGCCAACCGTGTAGACTTCCCTCTATCTTAAACCATCCTGCATTGGATTTCTTATGAGATACAAGTTCAATGAAGGACATTTTTTATAGGCAACATGACATGCATGCACTTTACTGACACGCTCATTTTATCTGTCATTATTTTGAAGATTACTGCATTGGTGGCCAGTGCATGGACATCTAATAGAGACAATTCCAGGCTCCATTGATATTATTAATGGTGGTGGACTTTTGCGCAGTACAGGTTCTGTCAGTTTTGCATAAAGAATCTGAGACCAGCCAGCCAATTGTGGTCAAACTTATTGGCATTGTTTTCATGGGTCCCATTTGTTTGGGGAGGTTCTAATTCAGGAGGGGTCAGGGTTAGGTGAGTTAATTTTTTCAGGAGGAATCGGAATGATTTTTAGGGGGTGATGGGAGGGGCGGAGGGGATCCGTAGATACCATGTATAGACTTAGTGTGTATAATGCTTTTATATATCCTATATGAAAAAAAAAAAAAAAATTGTGATAGTTATAAGTAGGTCACATTTCTAGTTTTTTGGGACATTTAGTGAGCATACTTGTCCCATTTGGGATGACAAAAGTAATTCACCAAGGAGGCCATAGGATAGGAGTATGACGATATGATTTTGGATCAAAGTTATGGCCTAAGCCTATTTGCTTGGGTGAAGGATGCAGGAATCTCCAATTAACTCTATTAAAGGCCCTTTTAGCATTAAATGATAGGAGATAGGCCTCCAACTTGTGTTTATGGATTAACGATGTAAGCGGGAGAGTCTTTGGCATGTTATCTTTGGCTTCATAACCCAGAGCAAAGCCCACTGGGTCACTCTGGATAAGGTGAGGTGATAGAGGGAATAAACGTGATGCCAACACCTTAGCAAAGATTTTAAGATCTATATTTAAGAGTGATATTGGACTTTAGCTACTGCATAAAGAGGGATCTTTACTAGGTTTGGGAAGAATTATTATATGGGCATTAAGTAAATGTGAGAAGGGGGGGTGGTTGTCATTTACAGAATTGAAAGCTTTTGTCGTGACAGATGCTAGTAAGGGTGCACATGTTTTGTAGAATCTAGGAGAGAATCTGTCCGGTCCTGGACATTTCCCTGGCTTTAGATATTTGGTGGTTTGAAGGAATTCCAGTTCAGTTACAGGGTCTTCCAAAGAGGATGACGTTTGGGGGCCTCTAGTTTGTAGTGCAGTGCTATGTACAGTATATAAGAAGACATGACAGCCATCTTATTTATCTTGAGGGAATAATTAGAAATAGGAAGGAGATGATATAAGGCAGAGTAGAATTTGCAAAATTCAGAGGTGATATTATTATGATATTTAGTTTTAGCCCTAGCTCACTCTGAGGCAATTTCGTGTGCATTCAGGAATGCATGGAATTGCGTGACAAGTGAAATAACATGACTTTCTACAGTATGGCGGCTGTTCACATACTGTATATGCAGTCCAAACTAAATGCATTTTTAAAAAGGGTCCTAAGCATGTTTGGCGCTGTGCAATGCAATTTTCATCTCCATAAAGTCTAATGAAAACTGCATAGAAAATGTATTGATGTTCTAAGTGATTTCTAGCAGGCTATAATGTTTTTATGAGATGATTTCCAGAGGGAGTGAGATAGAGAATTACAGCTGTATCCAAACCGCATTGAAATTGCACATGAATTGCACTTGAACCCACATGAAGTTGCACTGGACTTTATCCTTGAAATGACACAAAAAAACTAAAATTACACCTCATAAGTGTGAACCTAGGCTCAATGGGTGTGGTTGTAAAATTAATAGGTTGACGGAGGAGTTTTTTTTTTTCACGAGAAAGTGAATAAAAGTTAAGGATCCATAAAAGCATAGGTTAGATTAAGGTAAGTTACAGGATCTAATTTTTTTTTTAAAGTGAAGTTTCTAGGGAGCAAATTATGGTCATCAGGTGTCTCTGAGGAACACTCCCTTTTAAGCCAGTATCCATGTTGGATAAAAATGCCCATTAAGACACACTTTAGTGATTCCCATTTAGTAAGGGGGTTAGCTTGGTCTGTGGAGTCTGCAATAAAACTCTTGATGGCTTGAGAAATAACTGTAATGCAAGGAGTATCTTTCAATAAGTTATCATTTATTTACCAAGAGAAGCCCATTTTGGCAGTGGGCTTCCTAGAGATAAGTGAAAAGGGGTATAGTCTGACCAGAGAATATGACCCAAAGAGGCTCTCCAGATAGAATCTAGGAGATTTTGGGAGACCTGTACAAGTTATGAGAGGTAGAATAAAAACTGTAATATCTCTCAGAGGGGTGCAGAATTCATCAAACATTGACTAATTGTGGTTTCCTAATAACTAAATTAATGTAATAATATAGTGAGAGCAATAGACAACTTATCCTCCTAGAATGAGGCTGTTATTACAGAAGCTTTTGAGGCTGGAGATGACAGACAAAAGGAAATGCCCCTGGTCCTCGCTGGGGAAATATACATTAGCCACTGTGAAGATACAACATTGGTATTTCAATATGATTAAAATGAAGTTATCTGCAAGATCTAAGAGCGAGCTCAATATCTCGATTAAATGACTTATGAAATGCAATGGAAACCTCTTGGATTTGGCATAGGGGTTGGAACTATACATGTGCAGAACGAAAAAATCTGTTTAGTTATATCTCGGATAGATTTGTTTTGTTACTAATTTAGTTTGTTGATTCATTTTTGAGATTTGTCACTCACTGCATCTTTTACAAATATGACTCATCTGCTATCAGTGGGATTCCCTGCTGACAGCAGAATATAAATAAACCAGTACAGCGTTATTATTATTTTTTTTAAATGGTGTGTGGGCCCCCCCACCCCCAATCTTTATATGAGAATGCAGCCCAGCAGGTTAGGAAAAAGGCGAGCCAGCCATAACTGGATCATACTAAGCCACATGCCCTCAACATGGGGAGGTGCTTTGGGGCAGGGTGGCTCCCCCCAAAACACCTTTTCCCCATATTGATGGGAACAAGGGCTTCTTCCCCACAACTCTGGGTGGTGGTTGTTGGGATCTGCGGGTGGGGGGTTATTGGAATGTGGAATCAGCCCCCAGATCCCGGCCCCCAAAGTAAATGTGTATAGGGTACATTGTACCCTTACTCAGTCACCAAACAAAGTGTCAAAAATAAATTAAAACACAGGGACAGTTTTTAAAATGTCCTTTATTAGCCACTTCAGCTCTGGAAGTTTTTACCCCTTTTATGACCAGGTCATTTTTTGCTATTTGGCACTGCTCTATTTTAACTCATAATTGCACAGTCATGCAATGCTGTACCCAAGCAAAATGTATATAATTTTTTTTTCACACAAATATAGCTTTCTTTTGGTGGCATTTGATGACCACTGTTTTTTTTTTTTTTTTTTGCAAAATTTTGAAAAAAACAAAACTTTTTTTTACTTTCTGCTATAAAACATATCCAATATAAGGGTGCAGCAACCTGGATGTCCATCTAAACTTGTCTCGCCTGTTGTGACCCTCTGTAACGGGGGGTCGCCTCTAGCTGGTAAGGAGCCAATTTATATATCTGGTGATGGGAAAACGCACATTGTTTCTGGAGAAGGAAGGGATAGTGTGCCTCAATCAAGCTTCTCTTTATGAAGATCTTTCACTGGTGTTGGACTAATTATTTGGATATTTCACTTTTGTTTAAATCATTGGTGTTTAAAGTATTGCTCTATAATTATGTATTTGCAATGTTAGGTACATAATTAGTTTTTTTGGGACCAACCTTTATTTTACTTTTAATTTTCCTTTATGTCCTTTGATTATTGGCCTTTTTATTGTTTTTCACTATATAGTGTTTTTTTCTTTCTTTTTTGTCACATTAATATTATGTTATTGTATTTCACTTGAGGGGAGTAGTGTTGTACACTGATGCACATGCATATATATGTGCCATACTAGGAGGTGATTTCATAGGTATTACTTTTAGGTTTTGTACTTTTGTTCTTATACATACACACATCCAGTTCACTCTGGGATTTTGAGGTTAAGTGCAGTTCCCCCTTTCTTTCTTATGTTCATTGGTGTATTTTTGGTATACATTAGAATTGCAGCTTCCGACCACTTTTTCATTTTTGAACATCCCGTAGCGCAGTTTTTCCCCCCTTTTTTTCTGTGATATAAAATCTGATCGGTGTAAAAACCCTTGAAAATAGAAGAAAGAAAGCCTAAAAAACAAAATGAATGCAGCCACTACATATAATAATTAGATTAAATGTTTGTTTTTTGGGTTTAATACGACTTTAAAAAATATATGGGTATGTGACATTAAGACTTTTGCAGTTATATAGCAGTTAGTTTGTCACCAAAGTATTTTCTAAATATAAGCTTATTACACATCTTATAACAAATTCATCATGTTATAAAAGATTAATATTGGTTTCCAGTTTCTAAACACTTTATAAATGAAAAGCCCCACAGACAAAAAGAAGCAAATGTCCTCGCAACCAGTGGGATAAACTTCATACAAAGCAAATAATACAATTCAGATCGTTTATTCCAAATTGTAAACATATGTTTCCTAATTCTTTCATTTCCCTAAAGACTGAAACATATCAAGCGTGAAACAATAGAGATGAAATCTGATTGAAAAGCTTCTCTACAGAGCAAAATTACTTAATATGCAGAAAAAGATTACAAGAAATCAAACCTCTTTACTTATTTACTTTGTATAAATGTATAATTGTATATCTATCTATCTATCTATCTATCTATTATCTATCTATCTATCTATCTATGAATATGAATATATATATATATATATATATATATATATATATATATATATATATATATATATATATTTGTTTTATTTAAAAAAAAAACTTTTTATTAATACTATGGAGTCTATTGCTTTGGAAATGTCCCAGGATTCACTAGAAAATCACAAATATTACATTTAATGTGTGTGATTAGTCAGTTTATATTGCCTTTCCAACAGCATATGTAACATCCCCTTACATTTATTCCTGTGAGAATTAAAAAGCCTTAAAGTGGTTGTAAACCCTTACAAACCACTTTGACCTACAGGTAAGCCTAGATTAAGGCTTACCTGTAGGTCCAAGAAATATCTCCTAAACCTACACGGTTTAGAAGATATTTGCCAAAAGACAGGTACCACTGTCTACGGCGCATGCGCCGTAGACAGCGGCGCGCATGCGCACTGAGCACGCCGCTGTTAACGGCGATATGCCGCGAGTGGTGGCTCCCGTGCGCATGCACGGGAGTGATGTCATCGTGACTCCGTCGAATGACAGCGCCAAAGCAGCGAGACCCATCAAGAAGATGGAGGCTCCGGACTACAGGGGACATCAGTGACTTTGCTGGCTCCTGTGTCAGGTAAGTGACACATAATGGACTACTATGCGATGCATAGTAGTCCATTATGCTTTACCTTTGTAGGGAATCAAAGAGGAAGTAAACCCATCAGGGTTTACTTCCTCTTTAATAACATTTGACCAGAAGTATTAAAGAACATTCAACCAATAGAGAAAACAGCTTACAACTATAGGCTATGAACATTCAACCAAAAGGGGAAATATTAACAGATCTCTGCTCTATGTACAATGTTTTGGTGCTACTGTTTGGGAAGTTCACCGAACAGCCGAACAAATGTATGTTCAGCCAAACTGAACCTCCAGCTGCAACAGAAGCTGAAACACTTAGCAGCAGTAGTAGTACTGTTGCTAAATGTGAAAATGCCCTGCACAGGGCTACTGTTTTTTAGGGAGTCTGCATACATTGTTATCCTTACAACTAGTGTCTCAGCCCTGCCTGGCATGTTCATTTGTCAACCAGGGTTTCTCAGCTGACATATGAATGTAAATATGGATAAGATAAAACTAATTGGCATGGGGGACCCCATGAAAAAAAAATTACCTTAACACACAGTAACACATGCACTGTGATACAGTGCCATTCATTTTGAATGGCACCACCATGTACTGCACAGTATATGAACAATAGACTTCAAAGAATGCATTGTAGTGTAGTGTTAGCCTTCATTATTCACTTCAGTAGGAAAAAATATTTGAATTACAGAGCAGGCATGAAAATAGGAATATGTTCCAGGGACCTGAAATAAAGTATCATTGTAATGAAATAGTACAGATTCACTAGTTGCAACTGCTTTTTAGCAGGGTAAACGTATTGTACAGTGGCCAGATCATGATGATCTTGTACGTTACCTTCATTAAGATAAAGCCAAGCTGAATAATTCACAACCAATGAAAAATTGGAATATTTACTTGGAGTGATACAGAGTTTGGCATGATAGAGCATCCCATAGCCAAGTTGAGGCACTTTAGGCATTGTACAATATAACATCAGCAATTTTAGTCCTCTGGTACTGCACCTTTTCCCGAGATGTCCAGATAGATTAATAGCCTGGCACCATTAAACATAACTTCTTTCCTTTCTCTGGCCACCCTTAGTATTTCTCTGTCCTTTTAAGTCAACACCCATGCCAGAGTCAGTTTCAGAGAACCTCCAATTTGTAAAGGTTGTGTAGGTGTATATATGCAAGTTCTGTGGAAAATATTGGTGTAAAAGCTATCGTGCCAAAGATGTCAATAAGTCTAGCCACTGTTCCACAATTTTCATAACGTTCCCTCTTAGCCAATTTGCTATGTACTCATACAGTCATACTGAAAAGTTTGCATACCCTGGCAGAAATTGCGACATTTATTTTACTTAAGGATAGCAATAACATTAAACCATTTATTATCATAGAAATCACCCAAATGGCCCTGATAAAAAACTTTACATACACTGGAATGTTTGGCCTTGGTACAGACACAAAAGGTGGCACACAGGTTAAAATGGCAATTAAAGGTTAATTTCTCCCATTTGTGACTTTTTAAATCACAATTAGTGTCTGTGTATAAATAGGCTAGCCACTGAGCCATGAGGAGGTAGAAAAGAACAGTCAAAAGACCTGCGTAACAAAGTAATGAAACTTTACAAAGATGGAAAAGGATATAAAAGATATCCAAAGCCTTGAATATGCCGGTCAGTACTGTTTAATCACTTCTTAAGAAGTGGAAAATTAGGGGCTCTTCTGATGCCAAGCCAAGGTCAGGTAGACCAAGAAAGATTGCAGCTACAACTGGTGGAAGAATTGCTCAGGATACAAAGAAAAACCCACAGGTATACGACGGAGAAATACAGCCTGCACTCCAAAAAGAAGGTGTGGTTGTTTTTAAAAAGCACAATTCAACGATGCTTGAATCTGATCGATAATACTTTAACAAAAAAGAGCTTCATGGTTGAACTGCCAGAAGGAAGCCTTTACTGCACCAATGCCACAAAAAAAACAATGAGGGAGACGCATGCGTGATGGGCAAGATGGCGGACGCATGAGAGTGTAGCTCCGGTCCCCGTCCCTCATCCCCGGGATCCTGCACTGCTCGCACAGCTTCTACAGCCACAGGATCCACCCCACCCGCCTCCGGAATCCTCTGGGCACCATATGGGAAAAATTGGGGACCAGAAACACACTTACTGAGGGTTTATTCTGCCCGCAGAATCCCGGCCTCCACAGCACATGGAGTGATTCCTGTTTAGGCCACAATCCCCGGCCTCGTGTATCTCTGCGGACCCGCTGGCCACTGCGGACCACATCCCAGCAATGTCAGGTACCCCCACATGCAAACTTATTCTCCCAGAACTCTTACACCAATGTATCTGTTACAGTAGCAGTTTTAGATTTAAAGCTACAGACACTGTTACAAGATCTGACCCGCAATATCTCTAAAGAAGTAGGGAAGATTACTCAGGAACTCAGGGGGGAGATAGATCAATTGGGGGCACGTACTGACACTTTCAAAAGCAAATTTGACAAAATTGTGCAATATGTGCGTGTCCTGGAAGAAGACAATACTGCCCTAAAGCATAATGTCTCCCAGATCCAACTGCAGCAAGAAGATCTAGAAAATAGGGAACTACGTCAGAACCTGAGGATCCGTGGAATCCCTGAAACAGTCGCAGACAAAGAATTGCGTGCCTACCTCCTAAACCTGTTTATCACTATTGCCCCACAGGTACCAGACATTTATTGGTGCCTTGATCAGGCTCATAGATCCCTTGCTCCCAAACCACCTCCTGGCTACAACCCGAGAGACATAATACTTCCATTACTACGACAGCAAGGAAGCCCTCACGGTGGCCACGAGAAATAAAAATCGCATTGATTTCAAGGGATCTAAAATCCAAATCTTTAGCGACTTATCCCCCATTAACCTGGCCAAAAAGCGTAACATTCATCCAATAACAACACATCTTCAACTACATCAAGTACCCTACAGATGGGGGTTCCCCTTTCGATTCTCTGCCTCTAAAGATGGTATGCAATATTCAATCAGAGACTTACACGAGTGTGAAGCCTTCATCCGCAATCTGGGATTGCCTCCAGTTCCTGAAAAAGACCTTCCTCCTCCACCTCTAATGCCGCGTACACACGACCGGACTTTTCGAGGGACTAGGTCTGATGGACTTTCGGCGGAGTTCTGACAGAGTTCTGATGGACTTTCCGAATGAACAGACTTGGCCACACACAATCACACCAAAGTCCGACGGATTCGAACGGGATGACGTACGACCGGACTAGAATAAGGAAGTTCATAGCCAGTAGCCAATAGCTGTCCTCGCGTCGGTTTTTGTCCGTCGGACTAGCATACACACGAGCGCATTTCTCGGTAGGAACTGGGTCCAGCGGAGTTCTGGTGAAAAAATTTAAAACATGTTCTATTTCTAAAGTCCGCCAGATTTTTGGCAAGCAAAGGTCCGATGGAGCCCACACAAGATTAAATTGTCCGACGGACTCGTTCTGTTGGACCTTTGCTGTCAAAAAGTCCGGTCGTGTGTACGTGGCATAAATGTGACCCTCAAACCTCTCCAAGTACCCACACTGATCTGGACTCCGGTTCTACGATGTCACAAGAAGGCCCTCTCTACACACCAGTGTTCCAACTCAGCTAGACCCTCACCTTGTTGAAGTGACTCTCTCCCTTTCTTTTGGTTCCAGACAGATCACCAGATCTTTGGAAGAATTTACCGGTGTCTGTAGGGAGGACGCTCCCTATTTTGCTAACTGCAGGCCCTACACCTAGGTCACTGACCTACCTCGTTGCCCATAGGGCTCCGGTTTGTTATGTTTTCTCTTTTATTACTATTTATCCTCCTCTTCTTTTTTAAGGAGAGGGGAAAGAGTTCCTTAAAGTTTTTTCCTTAATGGTTTTTCTTGGTTCACTTTGAGGGAACGGGACCCGTTCCATCCATGTTGTCGATTGTCATGCTCCTCCACCTGATTTTTTCATCTTCAGGCTCTCAAAATGTTTTTTCTTTTTGGCCGTTAATGTCAAATTTATTTTTTCTTTGTTCTTAAATTTTTATTTTTTATTTTTTATTTTTTCATAATAGGTCCCTTTTTTTACCTATTTTTGTTTTCTTCTTTACTTTTTTTCCATCAGGTTTTTTCATGTTCCATCACTGTCTTCCTAACTGTTGAGATGGATCTACTCACATGTGACTACAAATTCATTTTTCCATGTCGCTTCCCAACTGAATGTTATGTTAAGCAACAGTCTATATGTCCTTATTATGATATTCTATGGCTCTGAGAATTGTCTCATGTAACGTCAAGGGCTTGAATTCCCTGAAGAAGCGATGGTTAGCTCTGAAGGAAGCCGATGTGGTTATGGTTCAGGAGACACATTTCCAACCTGGGGGATCCTTTAAATTTGCCTCCAAAATGTTCCCCACCATTTTCATGGTCTCTGACACATCAGGGAAAGCGGGTGTAGTCATCTTGATCAAACTCTCCTGTCCCATAAGAATTATCTCCTCACACTTAGATCCCCACGGTCGGTATGTCCTCCTGAATTGTGCCCACTTAAATACAACTTTTATCTTAGCCAACATATACGCACCTAACTCAGGCCAGATTGGCTTTCTCACAAAGACCCTTGATCTTTCTCGCACGCATACAAACACCGAAAAAATCTGTGCTAGTGAGAAGTCCCCCTTTGGTATTTCTCTTACCAGACTCAGCTGGTTTCACAGGCCTTATCAAGAATTCCTGTTGGATGTTAATTCAGGTTTCCTTCGCCTTCACATATCACACCACTCGATCTTTCATCTGTTTGTTTCATCTTGTTCTTTCCTTTTTTTCAGATTTTTTCGGTGTTTGTATGCGTGCACGCGTGGAGGTGTATTCCGGGCAATGGTGCAATATATGTCAAGAGTTTAAAGAACTATGTTAAATTGCTGTGAGATTTAAAAACTCACCATCAAGTGTTAACAACTTAAGATTGGAGATGGACAAAAAATGAGACACAGAGTTTGAATCCACTGATTACATATACATTGTGAATTTATATAACTTTAATGAGGAGCATCTTATCATTTATTGCACTCTAGTGTTATTGTTTGTATATATAATATTATGCGCTGTTTTTACTCTGTTTTGATGGATGAATTTATCGTTAGATGTATTGATTCATTTCTATAGAGTTTTCTTTGCGATATATCCCTTTTATATGTTATGGCCATCCACTGACAAACATATGCCTCAGCTGAGAAGCATCTGCCTGGCGCCAATGCTCTTTACCCTATCTATATGGAAGAGATGCTTTGAGCGTTTCTCTCTAACCTCCACTTGCTCACCATTGATGAACATTCTCTTTAATCCAGATGTTCCAGATAGTCTTTCCTACGAACGTATGATACATTGGACCCAGGCAGTGATCTTTTAATTGCGTCATCTTGTCAATCTGGTTTCCAGACACCTACTATCTTTCTCTGAGCTGTAAAAGAAGCACCAGATCCCTCAGACACTCCTCTACTCATATCTACAAATCAGACACTTTTTCTCCACCAGGTCTCCTTCCTTGTCCCTAGAGAAACCATCGGAATTTGAGATGCTATGTGCTAAGGACCCCCATGAACCCCATCTAATTTCCTCTCTATATAAAATATTACATGAAGCCGCTCCACTAACAGCTGATCTCCACCATTACATGAGAAAATTGTCCCAACTTCTTCAGCATGATATTTCCTTGTTAGATTGGGAGAAAATAATCCACCTCTAAAATCTCCCGTTGTGTAAATCATAAGGAAACTGCTTACAAAGTTCTGCTGTTTTGGTACAGAACACTGTAGCTTTTACATGCCTGTAACCCGACAATTACTAAACAATGCTGGAGATGTAACAATGCAACGGGTTCACATTTTCATATTTTCTGGAATTGTCCTCCAATAGCTCAGTTTTGGATCCAGATTCAATAATTTTTGGAAAAACTCCTGGAGTTTCCCATCCCCTTGAACCCCATGCATTATATTTTGGGGCTTCCCCTATCAGGTATCCCCAAAACTAAAAAGAGACTGATGTATTTTATACTTTTAGCTGCCAAGAGAGCTATTCCAAAACTATGGCTCTCTACCTCTCCCCCTACAATCCCACAAACCCTGTCAATCATAGCTGATATCCATAGAATGGAACATTTAACTGCTGTGGTTGATGATTCAGTTCAGAAATTTTCCAGAATCTGGAAGATTTGGGATGATTTTGAATCTAATCATTGCTTGATTGTTCTAACACCTCCCACAATATCTTCCTTATAGATTTACTTCAGTCTAACAGTTGTCTACAGACTCTCTGCTTCGGCTGCTCTATTGAACTTCCCGCAGATATGACATAACTTATATGTGGATATGGAATCTTATGTCTATAGATACCCTTTGTCCATCTATCCCGCAATTTTATTGTTACTGTTGTTTATTAATTCTGTAATACCTCTTACTCTACCGAAGACAGTGTAAATTTCTTTCTTCCCTTCTGTTGTATGAATATTTGATTACTCATGTGATTTTGTATTATCCTGCAAAACTCTTTAAATTAAAAAACAAAAAAACAAAACAATGAGGCATGTCAAGGTGTTGTGGAACTTGTACAGTATAGGCTTCTTTCTGGCAACTTGACCAAGCAGCTCTTTTTTGTTAGGGCCGGTTCACACTGCAGGCGCGGCGAGGCGTCTCCGACTTGCCTCGCCGCGACCTGCGGCGACCTCAGCGGCGACTTGCAGAGGACTTCTGTATAGAAGTCAATGCAAGTCGCCCCCGAAGTCGCCCAGAAGTAGTACAGGAACCTTTTTTCTGAGTCAGAGCGACTCGAGTCGCTCCTCTCAGAACGGTTCCATTGTACAGAACGGGGGCGACTTGCGGGAGCGAGGCGAGGCGAGTCGTGTCGCCTCGCATCGCCCGCTGTGTGAACCGGCCCTTAAAGTATCATCTTATGTGCTCTTTATAAACAACCACACCATCTTTTTCCAGAGTAGCCTGTATTTCTCCTGAGGTTACCTGTGGGGTTTTTTTTGTATCCCGAACAGTTCCTGTGGCATTTGTGGCTGAAATATTTCTTGATCTACCTGATCTTGGCTTGGTTTCATAAGATGCCCACATTTTCCATTTCTTATAAAGCAGTACTGGCTGGCATATTTAAGGCTTTGGATATTTTTTTTATATCCTTTTCCATCTTTGTAAAGTTTCATTACCTTGTTATGCAGGTCTTTTGACTGTTCTTTTCTACCTCCTTATGGCTCAGCCTGCTTAGTGCACCAATGTGAGAGCTAACAAACGCATTTACTATTTATACACATACACTAATTGTGATTTAAAAAGCCAACAATGTGGGAAATTAACCTTTAATTTCCATTTTATCCTGTGTGTGCCACCTTCTGTGTCTGTACCAAGGCCAACCATCCCAAGGTATGTAAACTTTTTATCGGGGCCATTTGGGTTATTTCTGTTATCATTATGATTTAACCACTTGCCGACCAGCTGCCGTCATTATACTGCAGAAGGTCAGCACGATCCCGTGAACTGTCGTAGCTGTTCATCGGCTCCTTAATGCTGGGTTCACACTGCAGCGGTTTATGAGAACGGATGTGATTCGCACCACACTGCAGTGCAAATCACATCCGATCTCTGTGCGATTCAAGTTCAGCCATACAGATAGTATGGCTGAATTCGCATCGCACACGGCCCAAACGTGCACAGGACCCTTTTTTTGGTCCGCAGCAGAATCGGATCGCATGGGTGTTCACACTGCGATATGTGAACTGATCTGGGGGTGTTATTAACATTTCACTGACACTCCCAGCAGTTCGCATAGGGCAGTGTGAACTGCCACCAGGAGGTATGCGATGCGGGAACCCGCCGCGGATTTGTGGCGTTCCCGCATCGCTGCAATGTGAACCTAGCCTTAAGCGGGATAGTAGGTGCTTGCAGGGGTGTCAATGCTCGTTACCAGCGGTCACAATGACCTTCAGCCATGCAGGATCGCGGACATGAGAGGAAGAACAGGAAAGAGTGTGTAAACACACACATCCCTGTTCTGTGAGGAGAGTAGATGCAGATTGTGAGTTCCTAATAGCTAGGGACCATGATCTGTCAGCTCATATAGTCAGTCCCCTCCCCCTGCAGTTATAACACACACTAGAGAACACAGATAACCCATGGATCGCCCCCTAGTGTTAACCCCTTCCCTACCAGGGACATTTATACAGTAATCAGTGCATTTGTATAGCACTGATCACTGTATAATTGTCAATCATCCCTTAAATGTGTCAAAAGTGTCCAATGTGTCTGCCATAACATCACATGCTTGATAAAATTGCAGAGCGCCGCCATTACTAGTAAATAAAAAAATAATAATAAAAATGCCATAAATCTATCCCCTATTTTGTAGAAGCTATAACGTTTGCGCAAACCAATCAATATACGCTTATTGCAATTTTCAAAAAGATGTAGAAGAATACATATTGGCCTAAAGTGAGAAAAAAATATTTTTTTTAATGGGTATATTATAGCAAAAAGTACAAAATATTGTTTTTTTTTCAAAACTGTCGCTCTTTTTTTGTTTATAGCGAAAAAATTAAATAAAACCGCAGAGATGATCAAATACCACTAAAAGAAAGATCTAATTGTGGGAAAAAGTACATTGTTTTTGTTTGGGTACAGCTGCGCATGACAGCGCAATTGTCAGTTAAAGCGACGCAGTGCCGTATTTAAAAAAATGGCCTGGTCATTGAGCAGCCAAATCTTCTGGGTCTGAAGTGGTTAAAAAAACGATGTGATAATAAATGGCTTCATGTGATTGCTATCCTTAAATAAAATACAGTTTTTTTTTGCATGATCAGTCATATTTTCAATATTAATGCCAAAATGTCACAATTTCTACCAGAGTGTGCAAACTTTTGAGCACAACTGTATTTATTATTAGCAGAAGCCAATTGGGCCATGGATTTGATCTCTCTCGGGGCTGGGGATAATTTACCCTCATATCCATCCCTTACTCTGCTTTCCACTGCTGTGATTCTTTCATGGATTTTTTGTAAACCTTGGCACATCAAAGATAGTTCCTCCTGAAATCTACCCATGTGGTTTTTATATAGTGTTAGCAAAGGCAGTGCAGTTATTCACTACTGTTAGTAATTCTTTTAGTATGGGCTTCTCATGTGGTATCCACATCTGGATCCAAAAGATATAAAGCCCCAATCTACCCCTGATCCAGCTGACTCCCAGTCAATGGGATGCAGAGCTATCTGTCCCCATCTCATTACACATTCTCTGTTGGATCACTGCAGGCTGAGAAAGGTGCAACTCTGCAGCCTTGCCCCAGGTGCATATAATAAAGGATATCAATACAGCCTTGACAAAAACTGCTTATGTCTTTCTTTATTTTAACTTTAGATTTTTTTTTTCTGAGAATAAGTAGGACTACTTAGTAGTGGGGGTGGTATCTGGGGCCCCCTTATATTTAAAGGGGGCTTGGAGATTCTGATAAGCTCCCCATCCTGTGGACCCCCACAACTGCAGTACCAGCATTATGGGGAAGAGGCCCTTGTCCTCATCAATATGGGAACAAGGTGCCTTTGTCAGGGGGGTTAAGGGTCTTATATGGACTTTTGCGGGGGACTTTCCTTTTAAAATGGATACCAGATCCAAAGTGTTTAGCATATAATTTGGGAGTGACATCACATTTTTTCTCTTTTTTTTCGTATTTTAAAATTCATATCAGACCTAAAGGGCTTGGTATAAATTATGGGGGAAAACCTCTGCATTGTTTTGATTTTTTTGCCTGGGAGTGCCCTATTAAAGCGGAGTTACACCCAAAAGTGGAACTTCTGCTCCTTTGTCACCTCCCCCCCTCCAGTTCCACATTTGGCATCTTTGACAGGTATCCTTTCCCCACTCCCAGGAGATCTCTGCACGGCAAATTATGCTTCTCCTTCCCCCGCCACCGGGCCAGTAAGAAAGAGGAGCGGAGACTCACGCATGTTTAGTAGGGTTCCCGGCGTGAAGCCGCAAGGCTACACTGCCAGATTCCCTTACCCGCAATGGCAATGGCAACACCCGACAGCTAATGTAAACATCAGCTGCAGTGCTGACATCGCTGGACTCTAGGACAGGTAAGTGTCCTATTATTAAAAGTCAGCAGCTGCAGTATGTGTAGCTGCTGGCTTTTAATTTTTACAGGGATGGGCGGACCTCCACTTTAACATCTATGTCAGGCTATTATCTACGATAAGGGTCTGGAATAGATTAATGCTGCATCTGTTCCGTTATTGGTATTTGTGCCGATACTAAGCATTTGCCCAAGTACTTGTACTCATGCAAATTATTCAATACCTAAGACCGATACCTTTGCAGTGTGATATGAGCCCATACAATGTGGTGCAATTCCTGTCTGAATCACTTGAAGTTTCCTACACTGCTCCAGTGTGAACCCAGGATTGTTCAGCCTGGGTTCACACAGGAGCGGTGTGGGAAAGCCGAATGTGATTCGGGCAGGAATCACACCACATTCCTCTTCAAATCAAACCTCATGTTTCATACCAAACACCTGTCAGCAATGCTTGTTGCTCATCGGGAAAGGAAAAAACACATTTTTCTTTTCCCAATGAGCGAGCCAGTTCAGCACTGGCTCCCGTGACAGGGCTTGCAGGTGTCAAATCTCGCCTATAACAGCGGCAAGATGAACACACAGTATCGTGGTCATCTACTGTATCTAACCTAAAGATTAACTGACAAATCCACAGCTATGGAGCTATGGACATTAATATGACATCTGCAAACCCCTGAAAATTAAATTAAATTTCAAATGGTCAGACAGCCATCTTAACTACCTAGGAACCAACATCCCCAGTGATCTATCACACACATTTGAACTGAATTTCCCCCCAATGTTATATAAAGCAAGAGGGCTGCACGAGGAGTGAAACAAAGGACTCCACTCCTGATTCAGCAGATGCAATCTTATCAAAATGTGCATTCTCCTGAAATTTCTTTACCTGTTCCAAGCATTGCCAATTAAGATCCCACCTCTATACTTTAAATGAATACATGCGATGTTCACAAAATTTATATGGTCCCATACAAAACCACAACTACACAAACGATACCTGACGCTACCAAAACACTACGGAGGACTGGCCCTCCCTGACATAAAACAGTATTACCAAGCGATACACCTAGGGAGTATTATAGATTGGAACAGACATAAACAAACCAAATTGTGGATTCAAATAGAACGCACCCAGGTTGAGGTCCCACTAAAGGGAGAGATCTGGTGCTATGATTGACTACCTCCAGATATGAAAACACATCCTATCATAGGTGCCACATTGCGTGTGGGCTCCATAATGATCAATACAACCTCCCTGACATCGAGAAAGTCCCTGCCATCCCTGATTCTGGGCAACCTGGCGTTTCCGCCCAGACTAAACCGATCAGAATATGAGACACTTTGGACGGCAGGTAAAGACTGTGCTCTACATTATCTAGATGGGTATCAATGGACTTCGATCCAATCACTGATGAGCGATACCTTCTTTCTGGAAGGCGATCCAATTACATCATTTCATACACTCAATACCAGAACCGGTGAAATTCAAACATGACCTGACAACATTTGAAGACTACTGTAGAAACAAAAGGGATATTACCCCAGATACTCTCAAAAACATATGCCCTGCTTAACACACCAGCAAAACAACCAGACTTGATGTTCCTGCAAAAATGGGAAAATGACCTACAATGCACTTTCACGGCCATACAAAAACAAAACATTATCAGATTCTCTCTAATGCCGCATACACACGTAGCGGACTATCCGGCGGACTTAGTCTGGCGGACTTCCCGCCGGACTGTCCGCCGGACTTTCCGAACAGGCTACTTGCCCACACACGGCACTTTTTCAGCGGAGAAATACGGCGTACTAAGTACGCCGTACTATCCGCCGTACTTTCGAAAAGAATGGACTCGCCCACACACGCGGAGGAAAGTCCACTCATTTCGAGCGTGTCTCCAGGTAGGCGGAGCCCACGAAGGAGATGTCGCTGGCCCCGCCACCTGGTATGGACTTAAAGGGGAACCCCAACGCCAAAAAAATCGGCGTGGGGGTCCCCCCCAGGTCCACATCAGACCCTTGTCCGAGCACGCTACACGGCCGACCAGACGGCCAGGAAAGGGGGGGGGCGAGCGAGCGCCCCCCCTCCTGAGCCACACCAGGCCACATGCCCTCAACATGGGGGCGCCTTGGGGAAGGGGGGGCCGCGCGGCCCCCCCACCCCAAAGCACCTTGTCCCCATGTTGATGAGGACAAGGGCCTCTTTGTGCCAAATGCCATACATAAGGATGACAGATGCACTAGGGCAGTGAAAGCGAACTTTGGCACTCAAGATGTTTTGGAACTACATTTCCCATGATGCTCATGCACTCTACAGTATAGTTGGGCATCATGGGAAATGTAGTTCCAAAACATCTGGGGTGCCAAGGTTCGCCATCACTGCACTAGGGCCTTGCTGTCTGATCTGCAGCTTTCCCCTGTATCCTGCTTCTGTATCCATCCTTGATCTGATTCTGAGCCGGCCTCCTGACCATCCTGATATTCTCCAACCCTGACCCTAGCTTGCCTTGACCTCAATTTCACATGTATCTGCTCGATTCTCTGTTGTCAAACCTCTGAATGAACTTTGGCCATTCTCTGCTTGATGTCTCTGATGTACCTGATCTTCCATGTATGGCTTGTCTGACTCTGCACCAGTCTCCAAAGCTTCCACAGCCTCCACATACCTGCACCGCAGTACACCTGCATCCGCAATGTGCCTGCATCTGCAGCCAACCAGCAGAAGCCACTACTGCTGCCATTTGCCTCTCCCTCTCGCCGGCTAATGGAGAACATCGCAGACACTCCCACCATGCTCTTGTGGCTGCTGTTGCAACCTCAGTGGTCCCTGAACCTGGAGCTGTAAGAGAGACCTTCCTCTGCTCTATGGCATGAATAGCTATGAATTATTTTCTTTAGAATGTAGGGGAAAAGGAAGGAGGAGAAGAAGAAATTATTGCAGCTATGCTCAACCATCTAGGATAACTGAAGTCAACCTTTTTACCTGTTTTCAAATAATAGCTTGTGACTAGGGACAGGGGTAGTGTGATGGGGTGATCCTCACATCCTCCATGTTCCCTCCTCATTGAACACCATGCAAGGGTCACTTGAGAGGCCTATCCCGGGGGGGGGGGGGTTCTTCTGGGCTATGCTAACTATTTTAGATAGGGTCAAAGGCTTTCTTACAGGTTATAGAAAAATAAACCGCGCTTGAGTAAAAATAAAACACAAAATAATCTAAGATAAAGGCCGCAGCTCTAAGTGGGATACACACACTCAAAAACGCTAGAAAAATTTCAAAAGCTGCGCCAAAAGAATTATTAAGTTCTAAGGAGGAGGACACAGATGATTTGCATACAAGGCTTTGATTAAGCTTCCATCTGGCAAGCGCACTCACTTCTTGGTGACGGCCACTTGTGTGCTGTTTTTGAGTGGAATCACCGTGGTGTTCTGGTAAGGATTGCAACTGAGGACTTTTTTATGAACTTTGTTTGTTCCTTCCTCTTAAGCAGATGAATTACAATTTTTGTTATGTCATTCATTTAATTTGTATGGAATGTGATTTACAATAATCCATTTACATTTATTCATAATTTTTACTATTTTTGCGTAGTTAGTATATATGGTCTTTTGGCGCAGCTTTTGAATTTTTTTTACAGGTTACCTTTACTTGGAGCAGATAACTTAGCTCTAATAAGATCTTTAGATGCAATATACATGACCAAGGCCACGTGTGCACTTAGAAGGAACAAACAGAGGCTTGCCCTCTCCATCTGTCCAGCATATCACCACTACATCACTCCAAGTAACAGTATTGGGTACCACCATGCACCTAGTGCAGACTTCATGCATGCATTCCACTTAGCCCTTGCTCTTCTATACCTGTGCACAGGCTGAGGGGCAAAGCAGTGCAGATCTGCTCCTATTATTATGGAGACGGATTGCTGCAGAAGGAGTGCCAACAACATCTCCCTTGCTGCAAGAGGCTATCTGACCTGTTACATGCAGTATATATGCTTAGGGTAGGCTGCTAGCAAAACCTTTGTTACCGTTACTAACCACTTATTTATTTATAGTACACTAATTCTCATACTGTTATCTTCATACCCCAATGAGTGTAGTGACCCAAGCTATAGCTATATGTGCTGGTTACCCTACAGTACACCCCTTTAGTAACTTCAGACCAGGCAAAAGCAAAGTTTCAAAAGCTTTACTTAAATAATTTGTCATGATGAGTTTCACAGCATAATGCTGCGTACACATGATCAGAATTTCTGACAACAAATGTTCGAAGTGAGCTTGTTGTTGGAAATTCTGACTGTGCGTAGGCTCCATCAGACATGTTCTGTCAGAATTTCCGACAACAAAAGCGTGTGTAGACAGTTCTGATGCACAAAAAATTCCAGACATGCGCGGAATCAAGCAGAAGAGACACATTTTTTCTCAGCTCATTGTGTGCGTTGTACGTCAGCACATTCTTGCCGATCAGAATTTCCGACAACATTTGTGGGACCGTGTGTATGCAAGACAAGTCAGCAGAGGCACAGACAAATACAGAGGGAGTACTTTAGAATAACAAAAGATAGGACTATGCAATAACGTTTTTTATAATCCTTGCAATGTACATAGATCACCCAGAGAGAAAACTGAAAATTCCTATCAAAATACTTACCGTAATTTTCCTTTCCTGATGGACTCCATGGCAGCAACGTGTGGGTTAAGAGCCGCCTCCACTACCCTATAGGACACTACTCCCATAAATCTTTGCTCCCTGCCCATGGCCGTGTTCGATAACTAGCCTACTCCAGCCATTTTGGGAGGGAACTCCTGCTGCCATGGAGTCCATCAGGAAAGGAAAATTACGGTAAGTATTTTGATAGGAATTTTCCGTTTTCCTGACAGACTCCATGGCAGCAACGTGTGGGAAATAACTCACCAAACACACTCGGGTGGGCAAAAAATGCTGAACAAAAATTTATTTAACACTGTCCACCGACAGCACCTTTAAACCAAAATCAACAGAAGATAAACTGGCAGGTTCAACACAATAGTGAGCCATAAATGTATGAATGGATGACCAAGAGGCAGCCTTGCAGATAACCTCAGGAGCCACATGACGTGAAGCTGCCCAAGAAGTAGAGAGACTTCTCGTGGAATGTGCCGTAACCGCCTCAGGAGGAGCCAAGCCCTTCTCATTATAAGCCCACTGGATCGCCTGAACCACCCACGTGGAGATGGATCTGACCGAAGCCCTAAGGCCTTTGCTTTTACCATGAAAAAGAACAAAAAGATAATCTGATTGCCGGAAAGAAGCTGTCGCCTCCAGGTATCGTTTCAGAATAACTCCCATGTCGAGAGGATGAAGATCCTGACTCCCAGCAGAATTAAAGGTAGGAAGGGTAATGTCCTGATTTTCATGAAAGACTGAGGTAACCTTTGGGTTCGAACCCAGCATTGGCACTAGGACCACTCTGTCAGGGAAGAATGTGAGGAAAGGTTCCTTTGATCCTAAAGACTGAATATCAGAGACTCTTTTTGCTGAGGATATGGCTACCAAAAAAGATGTCATTAGGGACAATTCTTTGACTGAAAGTGTTCTGTCCAGATGAGAGAAGAAGTCAAGAACTAGCGGTAAATCCCACTTGGGGAACCTAGGTTTCCTCTGTGGTCTAAGTCTGATTGCTCCTTTAAAAAATTGCTGAACCAAGGGATGTTTAGCCCAGGATACTCCAGAAAAGGCCGAAATTGCCGAGACTTGCACACGAAGAGCGCTGACAGATAGGGGAATGTCTAGTCCGGACTGTAAGAAACCCAGAACATCCTGAACTGTCAAATTACCATTGGAGCAAGACCTGGAAGACAAGTGACTTGTGAATCTAGACCAAATCCTCTCATACACCTGGTTGGTACTTTTCCTCCTTGCACTCATGAGAGTAGGAATGGCCTCCTTTGGACAACCCAGAGCCTCTAACCTTCCCCTCTCAAAAACCAGACCCTCAGACATAGATGGGCCGGGCAGGGATAGAGCTTCGAGCCCTGGGATAGAAGATCGGGTCTGAGAGGTAAGGGAATCGGATCTCTGACACTGAGGAGCATTAGAAGCGGAAACCATGGCCTGTTCGGCCAATAAGGTATTACAGCTATCACCTCTACTGCTTCTGATTTGAGTCTCCGCAGGAACTGTAGAATAATAGGAGTTGGAGGAAAGGCGTAAGCTTTGTTGAACCACCATCGATCCGTCAGAGCATCCACTTCGTAGGCCTGAGGATCCCGAAACCTGGAATAATACCTTGCCAATTTCTTGTTGCAAGGGGAGGCAAATAGGTCGACCTCTGGGGAGAACCACAACGTTAGAATCCACCTGAAAACTTCTTCGTGAAGGGACCATTCGTTGTTGTCCAGACTGACCCGAGACAGAAAATCCGCTTGGACGTTCTGCGTTCCTGGAACATAAGTTGCTGTAATGTTGACCAGGTTCTTCTGAGCCCAAGACATGATTGGCTCTACCTCCTGAAGAAGGGACAGACTCCGAGTACCTCCTTGTCTCCTTATATATGCCACTGCTGTTGTGTTGTCTAGTCTGAGTAGGACCGAGGTTCCTGAGACCAGATGACGAAAGGCTAGGAGTGCCTGGAAGGCTGCCCTCAATTCTAGAATATTCAACACCATCCTCCTGGAAGGAAAGTCCCAGGTGCCTTGTGCTACTTCCGTCAAACAGTGGGCGCCCCAGCCCCTGTTGCTGGCATCCGAAGTTATTGTTACCCTTGAGATGGGGAGAATGGAATGACAATTGAATAGGTTCTGCTTCCGAAGCCACCAGAGCAGAGAGATTCTCATTGAAGATGTGATCCGGATAGGTTGAGTCTTGTCGCCTAGCCATTGGTGAAGAAACCCTTTTTGGAACGGTCTCATCTTCCATTGGGCCCACTTCACCATTGGAATCGTGGCCACCATGGTGCCAATAATTCTCAGGCACTGAAGAGCCGGAAGATGGGAGGCTGAGAGGGCCGGACGAATTCTGTCCCGAATTACCACTACTTTCTCTTCGGGTAATGAGATGGTACCCTTCACTGTGTTGAAGAGTGCGCCTAGGAACACAAGAGACTGGGAAGGAATTAACTGACTCTTTTCTAGATTCAGGATCCAACCGAACTCTTGAAGAGTGAAGATAACCTGACCCTTGTGCAATAACAGACGGTGTCTGTCCTGGGTTAGCAGCAGAAGATCGTCCAAATAGTGGTGAAGACGAATTCCCTTGGTTCTCAATAGAGCCACTAAGGCCAACAACACCTTTGAGAACACTCGGGGGGACGTTGAAAGTCCGAACGGGAGACATACAAACTGGAGATGTAGTTTTCCTACTGAAAATCGCAGAAACTGCTGAAAATCTTCTGCCACAGGGACATGAAAGTAAGCGTCCTTTAGGTCTATTGAAATCATCCAGTCGCCTGACTGGACTGACTGTTGTATTGTTGACAAGGTTTCCATCTTGAACCTTTCCTTCTTGATAAAACGATTCAGATGTGTAAGGTCTATGACTGGTCTCCAAGAACCGTTTTTCTTTTGGACCATAAAAAGAGGAGAATAAATTCCTCTCCCTCGTTGATCGTCTGGCACGGGTACGGCAGCGCCTTGAGCCAATAAAGATTTCACGTAGGCCAACAAGATCTGCCTTTTTTCTTCTGTGGCTGGAAATGAAGTGGGAACATACTTTAGTCTTGGGGACCTGCTGAAGGTCCAAGAATGGCCTGAATTCTGACGGTCCAGAAGTCCTGGATTGAGGCCGCCCAGACATGCCGAAAATGCAGAAGACGAGCCCCCACCTGGCCTATCTGAGCGGGCCCAATCTCAAAAAGATTTGGTTGGTTCCCTCTCTCCTGTCGCACTGCTCTTGGCGGATTTCTTGAAGGATGACTGCCTTGATTTCCATGATCTGGAATATTCCCGACCCGGTCTATAGCTACGGGCCTCCCTGGCCTGCTCTTGATACTGCTTTTTAGGAAAAAATCTCCTCTGGCTTTTTAAACGTCTATCCTGAGGAAGAAACCCCGACTTACCACCAGTGGCCCGGGTTATGGCATTATCCAATTTATTCCCAAAAAGGGAAGAACCCTCGAAAGGGATATGGCACCACACCTGTTTAGATGCTGGATCAGCCAGCCAGGGACGGAGCCAAAGGGCCCGTTTGGCAGTTACAGCTGAAAGCATGACCCGGGACACTAGGCGGATGATGTCAATCGAAGCCTCCCCCAGAAAAGCCGGAGCAAGCCGTAACTCCTGGATAGGAGAGTTTTTAGCGACTTCATCTGAAATGTTTCTGAGGGTATCATCCACACCGTCCATCCAGACTTCCATGGCTTTGGACATTGCCGCTAAAGCCAATGCTGGCTTGCATGCCATACCAGCAGTGAGGTAGACTCTCTTTAAATCGGAATCAATCCGCCTATCTAAGGCATCCTTGAATGAAACTGTATCCTCCAATGGAAGGGTCACATGTTTTACTAGTCTCATCACCGCTGCATCCACAAGTGGAGCTGATTCCAGATACTTGACCTCATCCTCCTTAAAGGGATATAACCTTAGGACTTTTGAGAGCATACTATTCTTTTTCTCAACTTTACTCCATTCATCCATGATGACCTCACCAAGTTCAGACAGGAATGGAAAGTTAAGACGCTCCCTTTTAAGTTGCTTGAAATACTTCCTTTGTTTGGAAGGATTAGCCACCTCATCTTCCCAGTTCAAAGCCTCTCTGATGGCCTTCACCAAGGGGGAAAGTAAGGCAAAGTCAAACCCCACACAGGGACTATCTTCCTCAGATTCACTGTCTGAAGCAGCAGCTGAATGGTGGCTTGTTAAAGAGGACTCCCAGAGCTCTTGAGCATGCGAATCCCTGACTGGTGACTGAGGTGATTCTGACTGAGGCACAGGGGTCTGATTGGCCCCGATCCCCTTGAGGGATTCTTTCACCACTTTTTCCACAAGGGATCTTAGTTGCTGGTCCGTACCCCCTCTCTCACTAGAGGCTTTGGAAAAGCAGAGGTCACACAGGGATTTCCCAATAGGAACTTGCGATCTGCATCCCCAGCAAGTATTAATAACTGAGTGGCTGGAATGAGCCCTGGAGGAGCGAGATCGATCCTCGCTACGGCGCCCAGATCTTGAGGGTGAGCCGTGATGTTTAGACTTAGAATATGAGTGCCGGTGGTAAGACTTAGAAGAATTGCTTCCTCTGTGCGTTGAGCTACGTTGCTGTTCTGATCTAGATGGGCTAAGACAGAGATAGAAGAGACATACAGATAAGGAAAGATAACACACTGACTAATACCGGACCCCTCCCCCCCCTTACTTCCCCCCCAGACAGTACCTATTATTAGAGGGCTGGCCACATACAGGCAGAGGTGAGTCCATATCTCTAGGGGTTTCCATAAATGCTGCAAAGACATATAAGTAAGGCTGAGGGCACCATACACACACACACACGCCCACCCCCTTCTTCCCAGAAGGCCACCTACCTCCACAGCAGAAAACCTGGACAAGGGGAAGTCACGTAATAACCTGCAAGCATTCCCAAAGCTTGCAGGCTATTTTCTATGTTTAAATAAGGCGCCTTAATGACGTCATCACCGCGTCCTGTGCACCGCTACTGCGCATGCGCGAATAGCGTCATTTTGCCGCTATCGCGCATGCGCAAACCAAGCCTCGATCCTGTGCCGTACTCGCGCATGCGCAGAATGAACGTATCAACGAAAACCAGGAAGTGAGCGGCGGCTGGAACGCAGGCTAATCCGACCGCCATGCCTATACACACATACATAGACACAGAAAAACGAACGGAAAATGAAGGAGAAAAGGCAAGGAACAAACACAAACTGCTGCCATGAAAAAGAGGAACAATCTTACCGCTCCCACACGATCGTCTCCAGGCCGAAGGTAAGCACAATACATACCGGACTTCTCAGGGCAAAATAGGTCACCTGCTATTTAGCTGGGCTATCCGACCGAATGCGCAGCCTGCCTGCCAGTGGCTAGGCTCCTGGCTTTCCTCCAGCGCTTATATCCAAATGCCCCCTCCATACCCTGCTAGTAGCTAGGGCTTAACGGAGTTATGCGACAATTCCATCCACAGTCGCTATTCGGCCAAACCAACAACGTAATCATGTGGGAGCAATCTTCAGGTAGAAAGACCGTAATGGGTCCTACGGAGGAGGACAAAAAAAGAACACGGCCATGGGCAGGGAGCAAAGATTTATGGGAGTAGTGTCCTATAGGGTAGTGGAGGCGGGACTTAACCCACACGTTGCTGCCATGGAGTCTGTCAGGAAATGTTTTTTTTTTTCTCAACAAAAGTGGAGTTAAGAAAAAAAGGGGGTTAAACCAAGCTAGACCTAAAAATAAAAATAAAAATAGAAATAAAATTAAAAAATCTCAAGGCTGCTGCTCAACTGTGGGATGCACACACAATCAATAGAAAAGGAAAATATAGAGCTGCGCCAACAAACAATAAATTTAACTGTCACAATTATCAGTAAACGGTACTAAATTCACCATAAAGTCTTTCACTTATTATATTCATGAAAGTCCACAGTAAAAGAAATTTTTGTGTTGAAAGTGAATCTCTCAGGATCAAATAAATGCACCACGGTGATTCCACACAAGTATCAAAATGTGCCCAGCCACCGACAAAAGATTGCGCTTACCAGATGGTAAAAGCGTAAGGAGTGTTATGGTAAAAGCCAATCACAACCTCTCACTTATACCAGATGTCTTGCTTTCCCAGGGGTGACACTTCATATACTGTAGGTCACTACGGTGCTCCACACTCCCATTAAAAAGCAATGAATGTGCTCAAAAGAGAAAGAAAAATTTCCCATAGCATAAAACCATTGTTATTCTTTAATTGTAAAAAGAGATGCACTTACATAAAAAATGTAAAAATACAAGCCGGCCGGCAAACTCGGGAGCCCGTCCTCCTCTCATATAGCGTGGTGACGTCACAGCGTGCCCTCACAGACGTGTTTCGTCAGAAGTGACGTTTTCAATGGGGAACCTCATAGGTTGCTGGGAAAGAAAGACATCTGGTATAAGTGAGAGGTTGCGATTGGCTTTTACCATAACATTCCTTACGCTTTTACCATCTGGTAAGCGCAATCTTTTGTCGGTGGCTGGGCACATTTTGATACTTGTGTGGAATCACTGTGGTGCATTTATTTGATGCTGAGAGATTCACTTTCAACACAAAAAATTCTTAAAAGTGGAGTTACACTTAAAACATACTGTCATGGTTATGCAGTAATCTTCCTCTGTCTGCTTACCTCTCCTCATGTGTTCAGACTAAGAGGCCAGCCACTTCCACCTGGTGGTTTTTACAACCTCTCCTCTAAGCATGGCTCCACCCCAGGCCCTATCAGGGAGCCCTATATTAACCTGTGCACTGCAAGCCAGCAGTGCTGATCAACTATTTGGTATTCACTGTGTGTTTGGCTTCCTGTTTCCTGCTTGCCGTGTGTTCTACGTTTGTCTCTGTTACCAACCTTGGCGTGTTCTTGACTATTCCTGTCTGCTTGTGACCTTGACCTTTTGGCCTATCCCCAACTATCCCTGTCTGGCTGTGACCCTGAACCTTTGGCTTGTACTCTGTTGTTCCTGTCTGCTAGTTGCCCTGACCTCTGCCTTATCCCTTTACTATCCTTGTTTTTTCAGCCTGCTGTTTCCTTCTCCTGTCAGATCGGATTACATTGTCGGTAAATCCGATCATGTGTGGGCTCTATTTGACTTTTTCTGTCGGAATTTGCAATGGAAAAATGTTGAGAGCTGGATCTAAAATTTTCCGACAACAAAATTCAATCTGACTTTTTCTGATCATGTTTAGAGAATTCCGACGCACAAAGTGCCACGCATGCTCAGAAAAAAATTTGGAGACAAAAGCTATGGGCTACTGGCCTCTACATAGTCCAATCGTACGTTTTGTACGTCACCTCGTTCCCAACGATCAGATTTTCCAACAACTTTGTGCGACCATGTGTATGCAAGACAAGTTTCGGCCAAAATCCATTGGAAAAAATCAGACGGATTTTGTGGTCGGACTGTCCGACCGTGTGTATGGGGCATTAGACTCTGTGCCCTGGGGGATATCTATGCTCTCGCTCCAACTGAGATCTGTGTTAATGATCCAGTAGACCTGCTTCCTGAAACTCCCTGGGTACAATCCGCAGCAGTCAGCCCTTGGGTCCACTATCTTAGCGGTGCACTTCTGACTCCTATGAAGTGCATCTGTCACCTGCTCTCAGGTGACCTGACACATACCCTTCCCAACTGGGGCAGCGTTAACATCTACGTGTGTACAAGGTTTTACCTCTCTATACTTCAGACATACATAACATCCCTCTAGTAGATGTCTCAGAATGTAACACACTTGGTTTATAAATATGTAATGTTTATAGCTAACTTCAGAATGGGTTGGAAAATAGTGTAAGCTATCAACAGCTACAATCTCCATGTCAAGACTTCAGTGTAAAATAATTGCAATGGAAAAGTCAACCATTTTCTTTTTACCAATTCAGTTTTGTTTATTTTTAGCCTGTTTACTAAGATTTAAATATTATTCTGAGGGAATTAATTGAGACATATTTATGTATGGCATTAATTACAACACAAATGGAGAGTTTACATTAGATAATTGTAAAATTAAAGGTATACGATCTGTTTGGATGTAAAACAAAAAGGCAGCTCTGATTTGTTTGGGAGATGCAAGATATATCTGACACCTGTCCAATTATCTCAACATGTCCAGACTGAGTTGAAATTTAGCTTGATTAAAAGCCCCAGAGATGTCTGTTGAAAGTGTAATCTGAAAGGCACAAATTAAAAGACTAGCATAAAAGTGCAATCAAAAATGATTATTACTTAAGAATTCAAAGGAATGTATTACTTAGACATGCTATAGCACTGAAATCTCTACAATAACAAATTCTCCATCATATTCGTAAAACATGAATCTTTTCTATTACATCTTACAGTATAAAATTTAACTCAGCTATTCAACAATGTCTCAATTAGATAACATATAAAAATAAGAAAGCTAAAACTCCACGTATACATCAAGAACAATGGGTTAACAAAGACATTAAAACAAATATAGCAAGGATAACTTGCCACAAATTTGTGGCAGTGTTGAATTGTTAGGCTTAATGTACTTCTGTGTAAAATGCATTTGAAAACCTCTCCTGAACGATTTAACTTGACAGATAGTAAATGAGGGTTAAAAACGTCAGTTTTGCCACATTTACATGCCACGTTTAGCTGCGTTTGTGTTTAGGAGCGTTTTTAAAATTGATTTTATTTTTTATTTTTTTAAATAGTCAAAAATGTATCTCCATTAAAAATACCTGCAAACGAAACATGGCTAATCACAAGTTACAGCATTTACACAAGCTGTTACAAGGATTTGGTGTTTCAAATGCCTCTGAACAACCATCCTGAACGCATTTTTTTGCTTTCCAAAAAAATGCTTCTACTCAACTGCCGAGAAACAACTATAAACAACCCTCTGTACATGTAAAAAATGCCCAACTGCTCCTAAACATCCGTTTACCAATAGCAGTGTACATGAAGCCTGAAGCCTCGTACACAAGATCGGATTTTCCGATGGGAATTGTGCGATGACAGGCTGTTGGCAGAAAATCTGACCGTTTGTACGCTCCAACTGACTATTGTTGTCGGATTTTCCATGGACCAATGTTGGATGGCAGGCTTTAAAATGGCTGGCTGTTATCGGATTTTCGGGGGGTGTGTATACACAAGTATGTTGGACAAAAGTCCTAAGTACAAACATGCATGCTCGGAAGCAAGGACGAGCTGGAATCGCTCGGTCTTGTAAACTCATGTTCATAATGGATAATTAACACTCGTGATGCTGCAAATTATGAAAACTCTTTTTTTTTTTTTTTTGCTGTGAACAAAAAAGAGCTAAAATTTTGCTATAATAAATATCCCCCAAAAATATATAAAAAAACATTTTTTCCCTCCATTTAGGCTGATACATATTCTTCTACATATTTTTGGTTAAAAAATTGCAATAAGCATTTATTTATTGTTTTGCGCAAAAGTCATAGCGTCTACAAAATAGGGGATCATTTTATGGCATTTTTATTAATAGTTTTTTTACTAGTAATGGCAGTTTATCATGACTTTGACATTTTGGTGGACACATCGGACAATTTTGACACATTTTTGGGACCATTGGCACTAATACAGTGATCAATGCTATAACATTGCATTGATTACTGTAAAACTGTCACTAACAGTGAAGGGGTTAACCACTAGGTGGAAGTGTAGGGGTTAAGTGTTCCTAGGGGCGTGTTTCTAACTGTATGGAAGCATGGCTGTGTGTGACACTACACTGATCGCTGCTTCTGATGACAGGGAGCAGACGATCAGTGTGCTGTCACTAGGCAGAATGGGAAGATGCTGTTTACATCGGCATCTCCTCATTCTCTGTATCCCCATGGCGATCGAGTCTGCAGGATCTGCGACCACAGTCATAGAGCTCTTGGCAAGGTAAGGGTACGTTACGTTGCCCAGCCGTGCCATTCTGCCGGTGTATATGTGCAGGAGCCGGTCGGGAACCAGTTAAAATGTAACTGCCTGCTCCCAAACTGTAAATTCAAGTAAAACACATAGCCAAGTATTATTCTCCCCATTTTTTTTTATTGTGCAATAAAAAAGAATAAAAATAAAATAAGAGATGCTATCTGCCAATATAAAGCAAAAGTAACAGACGGATTCCAAAGGGTGGTGCTAAAGAGCTGAAAAACCCCCGTACGACACTACATTCATGTTTGACAACTCCTTGCCGTTTGTATGCAAGACAAGTTCCTGGCCAACACTCTTCAGACAAAAGTCAAAGGTTTTGTCTGCAGAAAATCCGATTGTGTGTATGAGGCTTAAAAAAACACATTGAATCCCTTGCCTGCTATTTAACCACTTGGGATCCGCGCTATTGCCAAATGACGGCATTAGCGCGGATCTACTTTTCCGGGACTACGTCTATTGACGTCGTCCCGTGTACGAGCGGCCTGTGCTCTGTGATCGGCGAGTCCATGAGACTCGCCTGATCACCGATCCGTGTAAGGGGTCGATCCCGACCCCTTATCACGTGATCAGCTGTCAGCCAATGACAGCTGATCATGTGATAGAACGGAGCCGGTAATCGGCTATTATTCCTCCTCGCGCTGACAGCGCGAGGAGAGAAAAAAAAAGCCGATCACGGCCAGCAATACAGCTGACCACCTGCCCCCTGCCAGTGCCCACCTGACCACCGCAGTGCCATCCTGAATAAAAGTAAGTGCCCCCATCAGTGCCACCCAGCAGTGCCCATAGTGCCCACAGTGCCACCCACAGTGCCACCCACAATGCCACCCACAGTGCCATCCAGCAGTGCCACCAACAGTGCCACCCACAGTGCCCACAATCTGCCTCAAAGGTGCTGCACCCCAGTGCCGCCCATCAGTACCCAGCAGTGCCGCCCATCAGTGCCCAGCAGTGCCGCCCATCAGTGCCCAGCAGTGCCACCTATCAGAGCCACCTATCAGTGCCACCTATCAGTGCCCATCAGTCCCATCTATCAGTGGTACCTATCAGTGCCCATCCGTGTCACCCATCCGTGCCACTTATCCGTGCCACCCATCCACGCCATCTTATCTGTGCCCATCTTTGCCCATCAGTGCCGCCTTATCTGTGCCCATCGGTGCCGCCTTATCTGTGCCTATTAGTGCCGCCTTAACTATGCCTATCAGTGCCCACCAGTGCAGCCTATCAGTGCCCACCAATGCAGCCTATCAGTGCCCACCAATGCAGCCCATCAGTGCCCACCAATGCAGCCATCAGTGCCGCCTAATCAGCGCACTTCAATGAAGGAGAAAAATGACCCGTTTGCAAAATTTTATAACAAACTATTAAAACATGATTTTTTTTTTTTTTTTTTTTGCATCTTTTTTTGTTTGTTTAGCAAAAAATAAAACTCCGAGCTGTAACTAAATACCACCAAAAGAAAGCTCTATTTGTGGGAAAAAAATGATAAAAATTTCATTTGGGTACAGTGTTGTATGACCGCGCAATTGTCATTCAAAGTGCATCAGCGCTGAAAGCTGAAAATTGGTCTGGGACTGAGGGGGGTTTAAGTGCCCAGTAAGCAAGTGGTTAATGTGACAAAGTACTAAGCTGCTGCCCCTAAACTGAGTGAGAAATCACTAGTGCACACTGAAATAAAGATTAATGGGGAGCGCTGATAATATGTTAGCATATGCTAATAAAACAATTTAGAAAAATAAATAGTATTGTGAAAAAATGATAATTTGATATGAATGTAAAGATGTGCATCGGCCTGCCTAGTTGAAGCTAAAATACAAACATCGAAGGACTGATATTTGAATAAAGTGCTTGGAAAAACATAAACAATTGGTAACAATATTGTGCATAACAGTGTGTGAACCTATCACAATCTCTAATAATGTGATAATAACTAATCAAAACACATTTGAATCATATGATACACATACAAAACATATATCCAAAATAAAAAAAATATATACAATGAAAGTCTTTTAAAAAGTTTTTAAATAGATTTCACTATTTTGGTTCCTTCTACATTATGTTTCATATTCCATTCTAGAGTCCCATATGGTGTGGGGGCAAGGTTACCCGATCTACAGATTTCTCCTTTGCGGCAAGCAATATCTTGCTAAAGCCTGTTTGACCTTTTTTTTCAATAATTAGGTTAACTTCATCTGGTAAGCTGACACTCATTCCTTGGGCACTTTTGGATGACATCCATAAGCGGTGAAGGTGTTCCACTGTTTGTCTGAAAGATTTGGGCACAACATTCACTTTTATATGGACTTTCATTGTATATATTATTTTATTTTGGATATATGTTTTGTATCTGTATCATATGATTCAAATGTGTTTGGTTTAGTTATTGGAGAGTGTGATAGGTTCACACACTGTTATGCACAATATTGTTACCAGTTTTTTTTATGCTTTTCCAAGCACTTTATTCAAATGTCAGTCATTTGGTGTTTGTATTTTAGCTTCAACTAGGCAGGCTGGTGCACATCTTTTCATTTATATCAAATTATCATTTTTTCATGAGACTATTTTTTTTTTAATTGTGTAAGGCTTAAGTCTGTTTACTTGCTGCACATTTTCACTGGGAAGTTGTACACTTACAGAGCACTTGAATCTCAGTTCTAGTTGACACTTTTCCAATTTGTATTACATTTGCATGGCAAGTCTCTAGCAAGAGCAAAGTTTCAGTGGTGAGTCTACAACATGAAAATGCAGCCACAGTGACTCCTGTGGTGGGATGACTATTGCACAACAAAATTGAACCAGAACTTGAAGCAGACTTGCAGAATGTTTACAAAGAAAGTTGATCTGGAGTCATGCAATGCAGACTTGCTACAATTGTGCAACAAATGACCGAAGCCTGATAAATCTAGCAATAGCTTAACCAGTTGCCGACCGCCGCACGACGATGTACGTCGATAGCATGGCACGGGCAGGCATATTGGCGTACATGTACGTCCCTTGCCTCCCGCGGGTCGGGGGCCCGATCGGGCCCCCGCCCGGTGCCTGCGGCGGTCGGTATTCGTGCGGGAGCGATCCCGGACGAGGGGACGGCCATTCGTTCATGGCCACCCCCTCGCGATCGCTCCCGACGAATAGGAATCCCCCGTGACATCACTTCCTCTCCTGTAATGTAAACACAGGAGAGGAAGTGATGTATTCTCTCCTCCGTGTCGGTATTTTTCGTTCCGACACGGAGGAGAGCGGATCGGTGAGTTGCACCAACACTCTACACACACAGTAGAACATGCCAGGCACACTCACACCCCCCCTTTACCCCCCGATCACCCCCCCAATTACCCCTGCCCCCCAGTCACAGTGACACCAATGTCATTTTTTTTTTTTTTTTGCATTGGTGTCATTTGTGACTGTAATAACTGTTAGGGCAGTTAGAGTTAGCCCCCTTTAGTTCTAATGTACCCCCCTAACCCCCCCAATAAAGGTTTAACCCCGTGATCACCCCCCGTCGCCAGTGTCACTAAGGCTGGGTTCACATTGCAGCGGTTTATGAGAACGAATGTGATTCGCACCGCACTGCAGTGCAAATCACATCCGATCTCTGTGCGATTCGAGTTCAGCCATTCGCCGCACCCGCCGCACCCGCCACACCCGCCGCACCCACCGCAAATTCGCACGGGACCCTTTTTTTGGCCCGCAGCAGAATCGGATCGCATGGGTGTTCACACCATGCGATCCGAGTTTGCAGATCGCACTGCGATATGCGAACTGATCTGGGGGTGTCAGTAACATTTCACTGACACTCCCAGCAGTTCGCATAGGGCAGTGTGAACTGCCGCCGGGAGGCATGCGATGCGGGAACCCGCCGCGGATTTGCGGCGTTTCCGCATCGCTCCAGTGTGAACCCAGCCTAATAAGCGATCATTTTTCTGATCGCCGTATTAGTGTCACAGGTGACGCTAGTTAGGCAGGTAGGTATTTAGGTTCGCCGCAGCTTTTTATAGCGCCAGGGACCCCCATATACTACCGCATAAAGCCCCCTGATTGCCCCCTAGTTAACCCTTTCACCAGTGATCACCATATAACTGTTACAGGTGACGCTGGTTGGTTAGTTATTTTTTATAGTTTCAGGGCACCCGCCATTTATTACCTAATAAAGGTTTAACCCCCTGATCACCCGGCGGGTGTCATTTGTGACTAATAACTGTTAGGGCAGTTAGGGTTAGCCCCCTTTAGTTCTAAGGTACCCCCCTAACCCCCCCAATAAAGGTTTAACCCCGTGATCACCCCCCGTCGCCAGTGTCACTAAGGCTGGGTTCACATTGCAGCGGTTTATGAGAACGGATGTGATTCGCACCGCACTGCAGTGCAAATCACATCCGATCTCTGTGCGATTCGAGTTCAGCCATTCGCCGCACCCGCCGCACCCGCCACACCCGCCGCACCCGCCGCAAATTCGCACGGGACCCTTTTTTTGGCCCGCAGCAGAATCGGATCGCATGGGTGTTCACACCATGCGATCCGAGTTTGCAGATCGCACTGCGATATGCGAACTGATCTGGGGGTGTCAGTAACATTTCACTGACACTCCCAGCAGTTCGCATAGGGCAGTGTGAACTGCCGCCGGGAGGCATGCGATGCGGGAACCCGCCGCGCATTCGTGGCGTTCCCGCATCGCTCCAGTGTGAACCCAGCCTAATAAGCGATCGTTTTTCTGATCGCTGTATTAGTGTCACAGGTGACGCTAGTTAGGCAGGTAGGTATTTAGGTTCGCCGCAGCTTTTTATAGCGCCAGGGACCCCCATATACTACCGCATAAAGCCCCCTGATTGCCCCCTAGTTAACCCTTTCACCAGTGATCACCATATAACTGTTACAGGTGACGCTGGTTGGTTAGTTATTTTTTTATAGTTTCAGGGCACCCGCCATTTATTACCTAGTCTCACTAGTGTACCCCTAAATTTAGGGGTGTCTACTTTCCAAAATGGGGTCATTTGGGGGGGGTTTGTGCCATCTTGGCATTTTATGGCCTTCAAAACTGTAACGCCCTTAGAAAGCCTGAAGGCGGTGCTTGGTTTTCGGGGCCCCGTACGCGGCTAGGCTCCCAAAAAGTCCCACATATGTGGTATCCCCGTACTCAGGAGAAGCAGCAGAATTTATTTTGGGGTGTCATTTCACATATGCCCATGGCATGCGTGAGCAATATATCATTTAGTGACAACTTTGTGAAAAAAAAAAAAAAAAAAAAAGTTTGTAATTTTCCCGCAACTTGTGGCAAAATATAAAATATTCCATGGACTCAACATGCCTCTCAGCAAATAGCTTGGGGTGTCTACTTTCTAAAATGGGGTCATTTGTGGGGGTTTTGTGCCATCTTGGCATTTTATGGCCTTCAAAACTGTAATAGGTAGTGAGAAGTGAACTCAAAAATTTACGCCCTTAGAAAGCCTGAAGGCGGTGCTTGGTTTTCGGGGCCCCGTACGCGGCTAGGCTCCCAAAAAGTCCCACATATGTGGTATCCCCGTACTCAGGAGAAGCAGCAGAATTTATTTTGGGGTGTCATTTCACATATGCCCATGGCATGTGTGAGCAATATATCATTTAGTGACAACTTTGTGAAAAAAAAAAAAAAAAAAAAAAAGTTTGTAATTTTCCCGCAACTTGTGGCAAAATATAAAATATTCCATGAACTCAACATGCCTCTCAGCAAATAGCTTGGGGTGTCTACTTTCTAAAATGGGGTCATTTGTGGGGGTTTTGTGCCATCTTGGCATTTTATGGCCTTCAAAACTGTAATAGGTAGTGAGAAGTGAACTCAAAAATGTACGCCCTTAGAAAGCCTGAAGGCGGTGCTTGGTTTTCGGGGCCCCGTACGCGGCTAGGCTCCCAAAAAGTCCCACATATGTGGTATCCCCGTACTCAGGAGAAGCAGCAGAATTTATTTTGGGGTGTTATTTCACATACGCCCATAGCATGTGTGAGCAATATATCATTTAGTGACAACTTTGTGTAAAAAAAAAAAAAATTTTTTTTTTTGTCATTATTCAATCGCTTGAGGCAAAAAAATAAAATATTCAATGGGCTCAACATGCCTCTTATCAATTTCCTTAGGGGGTCTACTTTCCAAAATGGGGTCATTTGGGGGGGTTTTGTACTGCCCTGCCATTTTAGCACCTCAAGAAATGAGATAGGCAGTCGTAAACTAAAAGCTGCGTAAATTGCAGAAAACGTACCTTAGTTTGTAGATGTGACAACTTTTGCGCAAACCAATAAATATACAATTATTGACTTTTTTTTTACCAAAGACATGTGGCTGAATACATTTTGGCCTAAATGTATGACTAAAATTGAGTTTATTGGATTTTTCTAATAACAAAAAGTAGAAAATATCATTTTTTTTCAAAATTTGCGGTCTTTTTACGTTTATATCGCAAAAAATAAAAATCGCAGAGGCAATCAAATACCATCAAAAGAAAGCTCTATTTGTGGGAAGAAAAGGACGCAAATTTTGTTTGGGTACAACATTGCATGACCGCGCAATTACCAGTTAAAGCAGCGCAGTGCCAAAGTGTAAAAAGACCTCTGGTCATTTACCAGCAAAATGGTCCGGTCTGAAAGTGGTTAACAAGTCATTTTCAAACTTGCAGCATAATTGCTTGCTATCTGGGGAGGTAGCTGGTGTAGACTTCGTGGAAGAAAAAGGACCTCAGTGTGCATGAAACACACTTTTACACTTTTACTTTGTATTCTGAAGGAATCAAAGCTCCCTATAAGCGATAGAACTTCAACTTCAAATAAAACTTCACATGGTGAGCTACTTGAAATATCACCACCATAGACAAAAGATTATCACCTGATCTGACCAGATTGGGGCAAGCTAGGGACTAGACATTCAGCACACAGGAGAAGTGAAAATAAAATTCCACCAAGCTGGAGCACCTGCAGGATATTGCTGTGAACAAAGGTAACAAAGGTTTCTAAATATATAGTCTACTAAACCATATGCATTATATGTAAAGTAGGAAACTCAGACAACACATATTCACAGTATTCAACGTCAGCTTAAAATAAACATCCAGCCCAAACTTTTTTGATATTTGATAAAACTATTTTTTTATAGAGATGGTCGTGGGTTATGATGCCTATCAGGTTTTTAACTGTCACCCTGTCACATATCAACAGCAAAGCTGATTTGCAATTTTGTGAAGTTCTATCACCATGTAATCTCTTTTGCCTTGTTACTGCTCTGTTCCCCAGGCATATAAGGTACTTACATGGCTGGATTGCACCTGCTGATTAATATAGCAGTTACATGGCTAGTCTTCACCAAGCCTGTCAGTCAACCTTACTGTTTAGTTATACTCAGGCAAAAAAAATTTTTGATAGCCAATTCTGTGGTTCTTCCCACTTCTCTGATTATGGCTTGTGCTGACAATGCTTGTTCACTGTCCAGTGTGTTGACTTTTGGCTTGATCCTGTTTCTGTATCTGCCTGTCAAAGTCTACTATGCTCTGGTTCTAACCTTAGGTCAGTTGTCAGCTGTACACCCTCTAGAAAAGTCCACCATCCCTTGAGTGGTGCTTTGGTAAAGATATGGTGACGTACTTAGACACCTTGGACCTGTTTAGGACACTGAGAACCCAATATCCATTATGGCTGGTGACAGATCTAGAGCTCTGTTAGAAAAAAACTTCTAGAAGACTAGAAGTGAGGGAAAACCTGCAACAGGGATACAGACAGAAATAAAAACTGATGGAGGATGTAGCCTTTCCTTAATGTACTAGGAAAAAAATTACTTGACATAACCTTTAAATCTATAATACACTTTGACATTTACATGATGCTGGCCACATTCACAATACTTGCAATAGATTACTGTATAGTATGTGGTCTTTGGACTGTTGACACACATAGGATATTTTTCCAAACACAAAAGCTTTAAAGTCTGCTTTCAGTGTTTGCGAATAAATAGAAGGAATTTATACATAGAGCAATATGATCTACATCAATTGACTTATAAGCTAAAGTTATTTGTGAATGAAATACATGTGTATATTTAATACATTGTATATTGAATAACTGTTAGCACTTTGCTGCAGAACAACAGTTATACCGATTTTCCTCTTTTCTGTGCTCCTAAGGTAATACATGTAATTCATGCTTGCTACAGCTGCTTAGGAAAGCAGCAGTGTTTAGAAGAAGCACATTTAGGAATCTATTTTCCCTCTGCATAAATATTCCTTCACTGCTTCAGTGACTTCATGTGGTTTTGGTAAGGGAGGATTTTTTTCCCGTGATATCATAATCTGATCATTTCTTTGTAGATTCAATGTGCTAAGCAAAAATAAAGCTTGTAAGCCAGACCTGAAAGGCATTATTGACTGAAATAAACCACTTTATACATTTAGACCCACCAAAGTGTATATGTGAGCAACAAACATATTTATTGACTTACCAGAAAAATCTTAGTATTTCCTAAGACATACCTAACTTTTATAGGGCCTCATCATATACGAAAGTGTAAGCATATATTTGTTGAAATTTACAAAATCGTGTAAGACTTTGGTGCCCTGCGGTAAGGGTCAAACACACAAATGCCAAAGGGGCAGTTTCATATCTGTTCACGCCACAGACTGGAAAATACCATCTTAATGTCAGCTTAAAATAAATGCACTTAGCTGAATGGATAATTATGTATGGAAACTTAGCAATTCTTTTTCTTTTTTACAGCAATAACATAACCATAAACTAGAAGAACTGGTTGTTTTGACAGTCCTCTTTTGCCCTGTACACATGGTCGGACATTCCGTCAGATTTTTTCCAACGGATTTTGTCCCAAACTTATCTGGCATACACATAATCACACAAAGTTATTGGAAAATCTGATCATTCAGAACGAGGTGACATAGACAAAGTACGATGGGACTATAAAGGGGGCAGTAGCCAATTGCTTTTGTCTCATAATATATTCTGAGCATGTGTGGCACTTTGTCCGTCTGAATTGTCTACACGCAATCGGAATTTTAATGATTGGATTTTGTTGTGGACAATTTTAGATCCAGCTCTCAAACTTTATGTGTCGGAAATTCAGACGGAAAAAGTCCAATGGAGCCCACACACGATCGGATTTTCTGACAACACGATCAGATCACACATTTTCCGTCTGAAAGTCCAACCGTGTGTACAGGGCATTTGACTTCTTCAGTTTCTGTTTTAGACCTGATTCACACCTATGCCTTTTTAGTGCTTTTTGCATTTTTAGGATTTGCACTACAGCACGTGTTCTATAGGAAACCATGTTAAATGGACTGTAGTGCAAATCTGCAAAATGCAAAAAACCCTAAAAATGCATAGGTGTGACCCAGGCATAAGTCTGACTAGTAAGAATATCTATTGATGCATAGTTTGTTGCTGGATTAGAACTAAAGCTTGGTATACACAGTTAGCTTTTTTTCATTCAGCCTGCGGACTGAGCAAAAAGAAAAACAAAAAATGAATGGACTCCTCCATCCACACAAGGGAGGTGGATGGAAGAATTCTCCCCACTGTGACATTGTATTCTGACAACTGACTGGCTGCAGCTACCGATTAATGAAAGTTTACCAGCGTGACCCTTTAATAAAAGTCAATCTAATGATCAGCTATAGTCAGACAGGGGCCACACAGATCACTGTTCATGCTTAACAGGCATAATTTTGATCTATCTGTATCCACCTTAAGCCCAATCACCCAGTTCTCACATAATCAGCATTAAGAATATTTATAAGGAAAGTTTCTGTGTTACTCTTTGGACCAGTTTCTTCATTTATTCTGTATCCTAATCAACAGGTATAAAGGTTGAATATGATATGGTGTAATGGGAAAAACACAAAAATGTCTTTCCAATACCTATCAGGTTTTATATGTAAAGCACACAGTTCTTCAAGTTTTAAGTCGATAAGAGTTTAATTTTGGATTTGTGAAAAAGAGGTGTAGTTTTAAGCTTATTTTGAGAGAATCTACTAGTTTCAGTTTAGTTACATTGCTGTATAAAGTCTGATATGGTCTAAAATATTTTAAGGCTAATAAAAAAGCTGTAATCTACACAAAACTATGGTTCTTAGACCTAACAATTCATATAACATAATGTACTGAGTATAAGGACACCTATAAGAGTATAAAAGGGTAACATAGGATAATAAATCCAAATAGTCAATATTTATTTTATTTTTGATTGTTAGGGCTCATACAAATGGGCTAACCATATAGAGCATGCCTGTGTGAGGACCGTCGTGTTTGCCCAAACAGGGATGTACAGGTGTTCCATGCATTCCTGTGCAGACAGTCCTATTCATTTCAATTGAGACACAGTGGCTGAATGTACACAGCCACTGCTCCCAATTTGACAGCCATGCAAGTTTGGGTGCACAGCCCCAAATGCAAACAGTGTGCATTTAGGACCATGCACCTGCACTTGCACTACTGTCAGATTGGGAGCATCTGCTATGCACCTGCAGCTGGTGCATCTTAATTGAAATGAATGGGACTATCTGCACAGCATGCATGGAACACCTGTGCATCCCCGCCGCACAGGCATATGCTATAGTACATTAATGTGAATGAAGTCATATCCTCTTCAATCATAAATAAGACATACTGAACTTAATTTACTATTGGATCAGATAATATTTACTCTAAAATCTTCACTCCAGTTATTCAGTCATGTGAAAACCAAATTCCTGTTGGTTATGACCAACCAATAATTTCCAAATGCTTTACACATGATTGGATAATTAAAATATTCATACAATTTTTTAATGAATGTTCTCTATTCTTTTAGTAAATCAGGACAACTCTGTACCATAGTGACAGACTTGCAGGTGATTTATCCATTACCTTAAAAGTTAATCATGGAAGTTGTCCATTATACTGTTTAGCCTGAATTTCATCAGCATAAAAAGCTGGAAGAGGAATCAGCTGTAGTATGCTGAAGGAGGAACCAGCTTCTATTTACTGTCTGGTACACTGTGATTATGATAATGCCAGCATACAGCCTCGTTACAGTAGGGTGTAGTAGAGTGAAGTAGGAGATGAACATTATATGTCTTGTTGAACTACAGCAAAGGCAAGTAAAATGTATAATTGGGAATCATATCTTTTAAAATGTTTTGTATGATGCACTGGTTACTTGCAAGTACCTCTATTGTCCACTAAATATTGTGTTCCACTAAAACCACGTTTTATCCCAGCCCCAGGCTTTACACAATGCCTATATTTATATAGAAATAGATAAAAGCTAAGCCCAACTGAAACTAAGCATTATCACTGCATTCCACTGTCAAATGCCAGGACTTCCGTGGGTACGAAACTAGATTGTAAAAAAATAAATAAAATAAAAATACTGCAAGACAGAGGTTGCAGAGATTAAAACTGGCATATAGATCTCATTCATGCAGTCCCCAAGAGATTCAAGAAGCCACAGTTGGCTGTTTGTGATTAGGGATGAGCTTCGTGTTCGAGTTGAACGTATGTTCGCCCGTTCGGCGAATTCCGAACATTATGGGCCGTTCGCGCCAAATTCGTGTGGCGCTCACGGCCCACAATGCACTGCATCATCGCAGTGCATTGCTGGCTCATGATTGGCCAAGCATGCACTGTGACCCCGCATGCTTGGCCAATCACAGCGCCAGCAGCGAGGAGAGCCATGATTGGCCACAGGCAGGATGCCTGTGGCCAATCATAGCTCAGGCTGTGTAGTACACACCCCACACTATATAAGGCCGCCAGCGCGGCGGCCTTGTGTAGTGTGTTGGCGTCTGAAGCAGTTAGTGGGTGTTCTGTGTACCTTCAACACAGTACACACCGATCGTTATCGGCCGATTTTCGATCTTGCTCTTCTGTAGTGGTTGTTGTCTGCTTGCCCTGACCACAGTATACACCGCTATATTCACCTCACCTATATAGCTAGTGATCTATCTTTTATAATAGAGCTTGCAGTCAGTAGTGTTAGGAGCTTGTGCGTACTGTCTGCGTGCTCTGTACCCAGTACACACCGCTATATCCACCTACATAGCTCTTCTCTATTTGAGCCCACTTGCCATCTGCAGGAGTTATTGGAAGTTGTGTGTGCCTCCAGCACAGCACTGTATACATCTGTATATACCCCTTTATCTCTGGTGTTCTATAATAAAGGCATCTGCAGGAGTTAGTGGGTGTTTTGTGCCTCCAGCACAATATACACCTGTATCTACCCTTTTTTTGCTGTTCTCTAATAGAGCCATCTGCAGGGCTTAGTGGGTGTTGTGTGACTCCATTACAGTATACCCCTTTATCTCTGGTGTTCTATAATGAAGGCATCTGCAGGAGTTAGTGGGTGCTGTGTGCCTCCAGCACAATATACACTACCCAACTGCTGTTTTACCCAACTCCCTTCAGGCCATTACCATGTCTGGAAGGCCAGCAAGGAGAGGCAGACAGGTGCGAACCGATAAAAGAGGGCAAGCAGGCTCTGTGTTTAGAGACAACAGTGCTGGTCCTAGACGCGGTGCATTGTCATCAGCACGTGGCCATGGGACACGCTTGTCCTTCTTTTCGGCAGCTGGACATGTTGAACCGCAACATGCCAATGACTTGGTAGAGTGGATGACCAAGCCCTCTTCATCCTCCTCATCCTCTCTCACCCAGTCTCAGGGTACTAGCAAAGCAGCTGCCAACGCATCGTCTTCCCTCGTCTCAATGTCATCATCAGTGACTCCCTAGACCCACCACGTCCTCCTGAGGAGTCTCCTGAACTCTTTGAGCACAGTGTTGGGTACATGCTCCAGGAGGATGCCCAGTGTTTTGTAGCCTCTGATGATGACACTCAGCTAGAGGAAGGCAGTAGCGTGAATGCAGAGAGAGGGGATGCTCAAGAAGGACAGCTATCTGGCAGTCATGTTCCACAAGCTGCAGCATATTGCCAGGTTTGCTACAGCGATGAAGAGGGAGGGGATGATGAGGGCACTGACTCCACGTGGGTGCCTGGTAGGAGAGAGGAGGAGGAGGAGGAGGCACATGTCCAAAGAGGCAGTATGCCCTCCGGGGGCCAGCTTAGGGGCAGCACACCGACTGAATCACACCGCAGAGCTCCGCCTGTGCAGGGTGCTGCCTCTGCGCGTTATTCTAAAAGTTCTTTGGTGTGGGCCTTTTTTGAGACGAGTGCATCAGATCGCACCGCTGCTATTTGCAACATATGTCTCAAGCGTATCTCGCGTGGCCAAAACATCAGCCGCTTGGGCACCACATGCTTGACCAGACATATGTTGACCTGCCATGCAGCTCGTTGGCAAGCGTACCTCAAAGACCCACACCAAAGAACAAAGCGGATCTCTCCTTGCTCCTCATGAGCTGGCATCTCCAACCCCACTAGACCTTCAGTCCTCTCTGAAACCTGCTCTGAGAGGAATGAAGGTGTAGAATTAGGTGTGTCACAGCCAAGTGCTTCCGGGCACTCTACTAGCAGTACACCCACGTCCGATTATAGCAGGCAAATGTCCCTGCCCCAGCTGCTGGACCGGCGAAAGAAGTTCACTCCCAGCCATCCACATGCCCAGCGGTTGAATGCTAGCTTGGCTAAATTGCTAGCACTTCAACTGCTGCCTTTTCAGTTGGTAGACTCGGCCCTCTTCCGTGAGTTTGTACAATGTGCGGTTCCTCAGTGGCAGGTCCCCAAACGCCACTTTTTCTCACGGAAGGCGATTTCAGCTCTCTACCGGCATGTGGAAGGCAATGTCCTTGCCTCGCTGGACAGTGCGGTCAGCGGTAAGGTGCATATTACCGCTGACTTATGGTCCAGCAGGCATGGACAGGGACGTTACCTGTCTTTCACGGCCCATTGGGTCACTCTTCTGGCAGCTGGGAAGGATGCAGGACAAGGTGCAGTAGTGTTGGAGGTTGTTCCGCCACCACGCCTCCAAAATGCTACTATTGGTTGTGACACACCTCTCTCCTCCACCCCCTCCTCTTCTTCTTCCTCCATGGCCTCTTCCAGTGCTCTGTCCTCAGAACCAGCGGTGCTCCGTAGGCGTTCCAGGGGCTACGCAAGTACGCAGGCAAAACGATGCCATGCCGTGCTTGCACTGGTTTGTTTGGGGGACAGGAGCCACACTGGGGCGGATGTTTTGTCAGCTCTGCAGGGGCAGGCCGAGAGGTGGTTGACGCCACGCCAGCTTAAGCCAGGAATGGTGGTTTGCGACAATGGCACCAACCTCCTCTCCGCCCTCCGACAGGGACAACTGACCCATGTGCCCTGTGTAGCTCACGTCCTTAACCTGGTGGTGCAGCGGGTTCTTGGGCAGGTACCCGGGCTTACAGGATGTCCTGAAGCAGGCCAGGAAAGTCTGTGTGCATTTCCGCCGATCATTTAATGCCTGTGCTCGGCTGGCTGAGCTCCAAAAGGAGTTGAACCTGCCCAAGAACCGCCTTATATGTGACATGCCCACCAGGTGGAACTCAACGTTGGCCATCCTGCAGCGGCTGCACACGCAGCAGAGGGCCATCAATGAGTACCTGTGCGACTACGGCACCAGGACAGGGTCAGGGAGCTCGGGTTTTTCTCACCACGCCAGTGGGGCATGATCAGGGATGCATGCATTGTCCTGTCACCATTTGAGGAGGCCACAAGGATGGTGAGCAGTGACAGTGCATGCATCAGTGACACTGTACCTCTTGTCCACCTCTTGGAGCATACGCTGCGTGGAATAATGGACAGGACACTTGAGGCAGAACAGAGGCAGGAAGAGGAGGACTTTCTTGCCTCTCAAGGCCCCCTTTATCCAGACAGTGTTCCTGCTGTGCCACCCATCACACAGGAAGAGGATGAGGAGGAGGAAGAGGAGGAGGAGGATGATTGTGTCAGCATGGAGGTGGAGGCTGGCACTCAGCATCAGCAGCAGCAGCAGCAGCAGCAGCAGCAGCAGTCTTGTAGGGATGATTTACAGTCCCAAGAAACACGTGGACTTGTACGTGGCTGGGAGGAGGTAGCTACGGATCATGTTGTCCTTAGTGACCCAGAGGACTCCGGACCGAATGCCTCAGCTAACCTACGTTGCATGGCCTCCCTAATCCTGCAAAGCCTGCGGAAGGATCCTCGTATTCTTCGGATCAAGGAGAGGGACCATTACTGGCTGGCCACTCTCCTTGATCCACGGTACAAGGGTAAGGTTGCCGACCTTATCTTGCTATCGCAGAGGGAGCAGAGGATGAGACATCTCCGGGAGGCCTTGCAGAAAGGTCTGTGCAATGCGTTCCCAGAGACTGGGAGGTTACAAACTCCTGGTCCTGGACAACATGTTGCTGAGGCATCGGTCAGAAGGAGCGGTGGAGAAGGTGGCCGTCTGACTGATGCTTTCAGACAATTTTTTAGTCCGCAGCCCCAAGGTATGATCGGTTCCAGCAACCATCGCCAGCGTCTGATTTACATGGTGCAGGAATACCTAGGGGCAAGGTCAGACTTGGACACCTTTCCCACCGAAAATCCTCTGGCTTACTGGGTCTTGAGGATGGATCACTGGCCAGAGCTTGCACAGTATGCAATTGAGCTACTGGCCTGTCCTGCATCCAGCGTTCTTTTGGAACGCACCTTCAGTGCTGCTGGTGGCTTTGTTACCGATCACAGGGTGCGCCTGTCCACCGAATCAGTTGATCGACTGACCTTCATCAAGATGAATCAGTCTTGGATCACCCACAGCTACCAAGCACCTGAAGCTGATGTAACCGAATAATTTTTTTTGAAATATCACATCCCTTCAAGACTGCCTATGCTGATGCTGAGTGACTTTCCTGTTATGTTGATTGTCTATCCTCTTCCTCCTCTGCTGATATGTTGGAAGAACATTTCTGGCTCTGGGTGATGCCATCAGCCCAATTTTTCTGCCCCTGTTTAACAGGGGCGTTTAATTACAATTTTTGATGCAATGCTTTGCAGCAGGGCTAATTCCTGCAATAAAAATAGAGTATATGGGAGAGGTTGCAGTGTGGTGGCACCAGCACCAGTGCCTAAGGCCCAATTTTTCTGCCCCTGTTTAACAGGGGCATTTAATTACAATTTTTGATGCAATGCTTTGCAGCAGGGCTAATTCCTGCAATAAAACTAGAGTATATGGGAGAGGTTGCAGTGTGGTGGCACCAGCACCAGTGCCTAAGGCCCAATTTTTCTACCCCTGTTTAACAGGGGCGTTTAATTACAATTTTTGATGCAATGCTTTGCAGCAGGGCTAATTCCTGCAATAAAACTAGAGTATATGGGAGAGGTTGCAGTGTGGTGGCACCAGCACCAGTGCCTAAGGCCCAATTTTTCTGCCCCTGTTTAACAGGGACATGTAATTACAATTCTTGATATAATATTTCACAGGAGGGCCCGTTCCTGTGCCCACCCAGAGTAAAGCCGCGTACACACGTAGCCGTCTGTCCGACGTACTTAGTCTGGCGGACTTCCCGCCAGACTGTCTGTCGGACTTTCCGAACGGGCTACTTGCCCACACACAGCACTTTTTCAGTGGACTAATACGGTGTACTAAGTCCGCCGTACTATCTGCCCTACTTTTGAAATGAACGGACTCTCCCACACACGCGGAGGAAAGTCCGCTCATTTCGAGCCCGTCTCCAGGTAGGCGGAGACGCGCTTGAATGTTGCCTCGCCGAGTCCTCCGCTCACAATGACGGGGACCGGGCACGCAGCGACTTATATAGGGACAAGGGGCGGGGTCTTCGGTTGATGTCACATGGGTTGATATCACATGGGTTGATGTCACATGGGTTGATGTGATATCAACCCATGTGACATCAACCGAAGACCTCGCCCCTTGTCCCTATATAAGTCGCCGCGTGCCCGGTCCCCGTCATTATGAGCGGAGGACTCGGCGAGGCAACATCTGAAGAAGAAGAAGAAGAAGAGAAGGACAGAAGAACGGACGGCGGCGGCGGCGGCAGCAGAAGACTGGGCCACCGCCTGTAAAAGAGCTAGAAGAAGGCGCGGTGGCCCGGCAGAAGAACCGAAGAGGGGGACAAGACCCCCGAAGTCGGAAGAAGGGCGGCGGCGAGGAAGAAAGCCGGGCTCCTCCGCTAGTAAAAGAGCTACAAGAAGATAGCGGAGGAGTCTGGCGAGAAGACCCCCGAAGACGGAAGACCCCCGGAGCTGTGCAATAAACTATTTTAATCCTTGTGTGGTGTGTTTTTTTTGTACTTTATTTTACAGGTGAATGGGTAGTGGTACATTGTTCCCCATACTCATTCACATAGGGTGGGGGGCCGGTATCCGGGGGCCGGTATCCGGGGGCCCCCTTATTAAAGGGGGCTCCCGGATTCCGATAAGCCCCCCGCCCGCAGACCCTGACAACCAATGGCCAGGGTTGTCGGGAAGAGGCCCTTGTCCTCATCAACATGGGGACAAGGTGCTTTGGGGTGGGGGGAGCCCCTTTCCTGGCCGGCCGGGTAGTGTGCTCGGACAAGGGTCTGATGTGGACCTGGGGGGACCCCCACGCCGATTTTTTCCGGCGTTGGGGTTCCCCTTTAAGTCCATACCAGGCGGCGGGGCTAGCGACGTATCCTTCGCGGGCCCCGCCTACCTGGAGACCCGCTCGAAATGAGCGGACTTTTCTCCAGGCGGGAAAAGTCTGTTCATTTCAAAAGTACGGCGGACTGGCATACACACCGCCGAAATGCGAGTCCGGCGGGAAGATTGGAGTGTAAAACTAAATTCTAAGTCCGCCGTACTTTCGGGTCAAAAAAGTATGCCGGAGGCTACACACGGGGGGGGGATTGTGCGGCGGACTTGAGTTTGCCGGACTTTTCCACCCGCTTGTTTGATCGTGTGTACGCGGCATAACTGTGAGGACTTATAGTGTTGTAGCACCAGCACCACAACCACCAAAGGTAAATTTTTCTACCACTGTTCAACAATGGCATGTAATTACAATTCTTGATATAATCATTCACAGCAGGGCGCCCACCAAGGGTCACTTTGAGGGCTTACAATGTTGTGGCAAAACCAACACCTTGTTCCGCCATTTCTGCAGAGCATATAGGGCACCTACTTTCAAACATCCAACTTACAAACATCTCCTACTTGCAAACGGAAGGAGACAACAGCAAGTGAGATGAAAAAGATGGACGACAAAACAAATTATACAGGGGTGATAACCCTTCCCTATGTTTTCCAAAAAGCTTAAAAATAGTTTTTTTGACTGGAGCTACACTTTAAAAATGTACCAGTTGAAAATTACAAACAGATTCAACTTAACACAACAAACCTACACAGTCCCTGTCTTGTTTGCACCGCCTGTATACTGCTGTTCTGAGTATATAGGGCCTGGGGGCCACACGCATTTCCTTTTTTTAATATGGGTACTGGGTTCCCCTTAATATGCGTACAAGACCCAAAGGGGCTGGTAATGGGCAGGGAGGGCTACCCATGCCATTTTTCTCAATGATTTTCAACCATATTGCAGGAACCAGATATAACATTAAAACCGCAAGCAGTTTTAAATGATGTTATTTCCGTTTAATGTCATTTTGTGCAGGGACTGTTCTAAACACGGGAAACACGTGGCACTTCACAAGCATACTACAGACACCCCCCAGGCACCATATTTAAAGGAATATTTCACTTTTTTTCACTTTAATCATCATTAAAATCAGTGCTCCCGCCAAAACGGCCATTTTTAAAAACATTTTAGGCATTGACCAATGTCCCCTGGAGCAGGAGCCAGGTCCCCAAACCCTTTTTAGGACAGTATCTTGCATATTAGCCGTTAAAATTAGCACTTTTAATTTTGAACGTTCGAGTCCCATAGACTTCAATGGGGTTCTAAAGTTCGTACGAATTTGGGGTCCGTTCGAAAGTTCTGGTGCGAACCGAACCGGGGGGTGTTCGGCTCATCCCTATTTGTGATTGCTCTTACAAGCATTTATTAAAAAGGGAAATGTTGTCTTAGTTAGATGCTTATCATCCACTAGTTCCACTAAAAAATATCAAGAAAGAAAGAAAGAAAGATGTTTGCTTACAAACATGTCAAGGACGTGTCCTACACATTATGGTAATCACAGGGTGATAACAAGCTCATGGCTGCAATAGCTAAACACAGTCCCCATCCCTTGTCTCTCCTGCTTAACATGGGAGTCCTAGAACGGCAGAATTAGGTCAGAATGGAGAGTAAAAGGGGAAAACATAGAACACGTATTCCCTGATTTCTTCTTAGTTATAGGAACTCAAGAGAGCTTCCAGGTTAATGACTATCAATCCAATTTGTCCTTCATTCCAGGTACAATACAAAGAAGGTATTGGGAGTTTTATACACCACTGATATTTAAGAAAGGAGTTCCTGTCATTTCACTTTTTTTGCAATAAATGGGGTTGTCAGCGCCCCCCATGGTACAATTACAGGTAGTTAACCACTTCAATACCAGGCACTTTCGCCCCTTTTTGTCCACAACATTTTTCTGCTTTCCATGCTGTTGCCCTTTGAATAACAATTGTGTGGTCATGCAACACTGTACCCAAACTAAATCTTTATAATTTTCTTCCCACAAATATAATTTTTTTTTTTTTTTTTTGGTGGTATTTGATCACCTCTGGGGTTTTTATTTTTTGCTAAACAAACTAAAAAAGACTGAAATTTTTGAAAACATTTTTTTTCTTTGTTTCGATAACATTTTTTCCTCCTTCACTGATGAGCATTGATGAGATGGCACTAATGGGCACTGATGAAGCGCCACTGATGGGCAGTGATGAGATGGCACTTATAAGGTGGAACTGATGGGCACTGATGAGAAGGCACTGATATGGAGAATTGATGGGCACTGATAGGCAGCACTGATATGCAGCACTGATGGGCACCAATAGGCAGCACTGATATGCAGCACTGATGGGCACTGATAGGCAGCACTGATGGGCCCTGATAGGTGGCACTGATGGGAACTGATAGGCATCACTGATCGGTGACACTGATGGACACTGATAGGTGGCACTAATGGGCACTGACAGGCAGCACTGATGGACACTGATAGATGGCACTGATTGGCAGCACTGATGATGATGTACTGATGATGTTTTGACAGGTGTTACTGTAGGGCAATGTGATGACTGACTGGCACTGTGGAGGGCATTAATTGGCACTTTTTTGGGCACTGACAGACGATCCTGAGCAGGCACTGACTGGCAGCTGATGGGCACCATTTTGACAGCTGTTGTGGCACATCTAATGGGGCTCTGCTGATAATCAATGTGCTGATTATAAGCATAGACCCCCCCCCCCCGACAGGGAGAGCCGCCGATTGGCTCTCCCTGTCAGCGCGAACTGAGGAGTGCCGTTTACTTCCTGGTTCATGCAATGATCAGCTGGGATTTGTCACAGCTGATCATGTGGCAAGAAACCTCTGTCAGAGGCTTCTTACCATGATTGGAGATGCGGCGTGTCAGACTGACATGCCGCACTCACGATCGCCGCTCTGCACGCCTCTGCAGGCACGCGCCACCATGTTATCCTGCTGGATATCATATGATGCCCAGTCAGGATAACAGAACCACTTTCCGGCCATCAATCTGCTATAGGCCGGGCGGGAAGTGGTTAAAAAATAGTTAAAAATAATAAGCTATAACATTTTTTTTTTTTTAAATAAGGCCCCCCCATGCTGTAGTGGATACATACCATTCCCATTCCAGCAACATGTCTGCTAGGGCTTTCAACTGCATCTATAAAGGGATGGTGTACCGTAGACAGACACCCATGCAATGTTTGTGAAAGTGACCTCAAACCCCTATGAGTTTAACAAGCCTGTCCTGGTGTGCCTCTTCAGTTCCTGAGCCTCCCTGTTCCTCTTCTACAACTATCTGGCCCACGCAGTCTGTAACTGCTAATCCAGGTATGCTCTCTCTATTGGTACTGACCACTGGCATTGATCTTGGGTAGCTCCATCTGTCACTCCTGGCTATTGGCACCATTCTTGGTTTGGTCCACCTGTAGCCTCTGGCCACTGGCAAAGCCAAAAGTTGTGGAAAACCCAACCAACCTTTGCCAACTTGCAGAGAAATAGGGAGTCATTAACAGGGTGAAAATTGCTAGGTGATTGTCTCTAGTGCATAGTGCAATTGGGTTTACTATTATTATTTTAAAGTGCCCTTTTAACATAGGAAGCTTTAAATTAGTATTTTATCTTTCTATTTCAGTTTTTGGGGTGTCACAAAGAAAAATTAGAGGCTAATTTAGCTGAAATGTCATCTAATGCAAAACTCAAACTTTACTGCAAATTCAAGTTCAACTAAATTGTGTGCTCATCTCTAATGACAATGCTCCTCCTCTAGTCAGACTTTGAAGCAGCAGCACTATCACTCTGGGACACAAAGAACCTTTGCTATCAGGAACAACAGGTACATTCAAACAAGGGAAAATAACAATGACAAAAAAGCTGTACACATTGTTTATAATTGGAGCTAAGCTGTAACATTCAAATGATTATATTTGCTGTTGCATACATTTTAATATAATATTAAAGTCTATGTTTTTTTAATAAGTTTTGTTTAAACATAGATGCAAATTTATCCAAATGAAAAAACACAAACAGTTATGTTGTGCTCTTGTATACTGCTACCTTACAGCTGAATAGCATTATACATTGTTGATAACATATAAAATACACAAAAAAGGGAATAAAACTATTTTGTTTAGCTTTTTCAAACTATAAAGTGTAACTTTACCTTTTATTTTTTAAGTGGCCTTGAGCAGACAATAGCTGCCTTGATATGAACATTACAATGCCTCTTAGTAGATAGAGAATGAAACTGAAGACCAGAGAATGCCTGGCAGGCAAAATAGAAGCCAGCCGCTATGCACCAAATTCTTAAGGAGTTTAGTTTCCGCTTCAGCTCAGCTTTCCAGCTCAGCTCATACACCTAAAGAAAATAAACTGTAATTTTAGACGACCTTGAATATTAGTTGAATTACCTGGTACTACAACACTGGCAATTCAGACACACACATTCCCTTTAACAATTTTAAGAATGGAACCTTGCCATAAATATGTTCCGTATTATCAAGAATACAATATGTAATAATTTAAGCTTTTGATTGCATTCCTTACCTCTTACCATAGTTACAATTCTGAGTGAAAGTGTCATTATATGCTTTTTAACATGATTCTACTTTTTGACCATTAAATACTATAATCCTGTCAACCTGAACATTTGGTTATTACATAGAAATTTCCCAGTGCAGCTGAAATAAGAAATACATTCAAATGTTTTCTTTTTTTTCACATTGTGCAAGAAAAGCCTCTTAACTCGACCTAAAGTTAACTTGTATTGTTTCAATCTGAACCGTACCGACATTTATTAAAAAATCCCAGCCCTTGAGGTTTTCCTCCTTCCTTCCTTTCTTTAAAATCCAGTTCATGCTCCTGTCTTTTCCATTGAACAAAAGGTCCTTTCACCCCCTCCCTTTCATAGGTGCAATCATATTGCTTGTGCTTTTTATTTCTTATGTAGGAGTTTTTCTAACTATATATATTTTTTTTAAAGAATACAAAATGAATCCAAAAGAAATCCAAAATAATTTTCAGAGTTCAATGCACAATATTGCAGCTACTGCAGTATCCAATGAAAATACATTTAGAAATTAATTAGATAAAAAAGTAAAAATTTAAGATAGCTAGATAAACAAAACTGAAAGTGGATATTGTTATTCTAAAATGTAAAACTTTTGTATTTTACTTGTTTGTAATGTTTTAAAATAATACCCCCAATTTTGCATTCTCCAGTTTTAGTAAATCAACCCCCTTATTCTGGTATGATATCATTTGCATTTGCAAAACATTTTTTTACTTTTAAATTATTGTTTGACTATAGTTTAGTAGAGGCAACAACAACCCAATCATTATTAACAGGGGAAAATAAATTTACTAAATAGTTATTGATGCAACATCTGGTTTCTTTAACCACTTGACGATCAGATTGTCCCCCCATCATGGGACTTGAAGTCTTGCAACAGCGGAGGGCCACAGTTCTTCAAACTATGGTTTACATAATTGAAACTGGATCAGTGCTCATGTACTGCCTTTCTTAAGACACTGGAATGCCAGGAAAGTACAAAGATCCCAACAATGACACCTTTTTGGAAAGTAGAATGACCAATGTGTTTAGTAAGAGGCATTGTGAGTTTTTTGAAGTTGTCATTTTTGTCACAATTTTTTGGGGAAAAGTGAGAGATTAAATAAAAATGTGTTTTTATTTTACAACGTTGTCATTTTGACAAGTTATTTCTCACACATAACATAGGCATACTTACAATTACACCACAACCCACATTCTGCTACTCCTCCTGAGCATGAGGATACCTCAGGTATTTAAAACCTAGGTGCATAGAGGGGCCAAAATAAAGGAGCATAAATTACACATCTAATGCCCTGACTATTGATCATATTTCCCTGAAGTCCCAGGACATGAGAAACACCCATACAAAAATGTAACTTTTTGGAAAGCAAACACCCCAAGGTATTTTCTGAAAGGCATAATGAGTCTTTTGAAAATGTAATTTTTTGTGACAAATTTGTTGAAAAATGCAGAAAGAAAATGAAAATGTATTTTCTTTTTACACAAAATTGTCAATAATAAGATATTTCTAACACACAGCAGAGGCATACTTAGAATTGGACTGGAAAACACAATCTGCTCCTCCTCTCTGGTATGGGGATACCACATGTATTAGACCTTTTCACAGACTAGCCACATAGAGAGGGCCAAAATCCAAGGAGCACATTTAGGTGTTCTAGGGGCATAACATACACATCTACTTTCATAGTTACAAAATTGGTAAAGTTGAATAAAGATACCAGTCCATCCAGTTCAACCTGTGTGGGTGTGAATGTGTACGTTCATGTCAATACCATTTTCCATATCCTTGTATACTGCATTCACTAAGATACTCATCTAAGCCCTTGTACACACGGTCGGAGATTCCGACAACCAAATCCGTCGGAGTAATTCCGACGGATTAATTCCGGAAGAGGTCCGGAAGTGATGTTGCATACACATGTTCGGAATAAGATGTCGGAAAATCCGATTGTACATAACGTGATGACGTTATTTTGTTACGACGGGACTATGTTCAGGCTAGTAGCCAATAGCTTTGGTCTAGGAATTTGATCTGAGCATGCGTGGCACTTTGTCCATCGGAGTAGGCTACACATGATCGGAGTATGTCCGATCTGAGCATTTTGTCGGAAAATTTTACCGGCAAGTTGGAAAAATTGGTCCGTCGGATATTCCGATGGAAACAGTCCGATGCAGACCACACACAGTCGGAATATCCGACAAAACGGTCCAATAGGAAACATTCTGACAGAATCTCCGACCGTGTGTACAAGGGCTAAGAGTTTTTTGAAACTATCAACACTTCACACAGACACCACCAATTGTGGAAGGGAGTTCCACACACTTACCGCTCTGACAATAAAAAAAAAAACCCTACGCAGTTTAAGGTTAAATGGCTTCTCCTCCAATTGATTGAGTGTTTGTGTGTCTTTTTAAGCTCCCTGAAACTGAACCGTTTTTTTTTCCTATGCTAGAATCGCCATTGACAGTGAAAACAGCCACAAAATAACCACAAAATAACCACATTTTGGAGAGTAAACATCCTAAGGTATTTTTAAGGAGGCATGGGAAATTATTTGAAGATTTCATTTTTTTGCTATGAATTTTTGTAAAATACAGATAGAAAATGAGAATATTTTTTTTTTACGCAAAGTTGTAATTTTAAGTACTTCAATACAGGGCATGTTCACCCCCTTCCTTCCCAGGCCAATTTTCAGCTTTGTCCACTGTCTCACTTTGAATGACACATGCAATGCTGTACTCAAACAACATTTTTATCATTTTTGGTAGAGATAGCACTTTCTTTTGGTTGTATTTATTTACCACTGAGTTTTAAATTTTTTCTAAACAAATGAAAAAACACAGAAAAAAAAAGTTTTCTTTGTTAGGCCGCGTACACACGGGCGGATTGTCTGTCCAACTTAGTCCGCTGAACAGTGTTTCAGCGGACAATCCGCTCGTGTGTGGGCTTCAGCGGACTTTTTCAGCGGACAATCTGACGAACAAAGTCTTACGGAATTTCCGTAAGACTGTCCGTTCAAACTTGGTTTTGTCCGTCCAAACTTGGTTTCAGCGGACAGTCCGCTCGTGTGTAGGCAAGTTGGACGGACTAAGTATGGCGCATGCTCAGAAAGGGTTTACACGGCCGAAGGTTGCATTGCAGTGTATAGGACGTTGTTTTTCTAGTCCCGTCGTACGTGCTGTACACGTCATCACGCACGCTTTCAGCGGACTGTCTGCTCATCGTGTGTGGTCAAGTCCGTTCATGCTAATTTTGAACGGACTGTCTGTCGGATTGTCTGCCGAACTTAGTTGGGCAGACAATCCGCCCGTGTGTACGCGGCCTTACTGTTACAAATGTATCAAAGACAGTGTACTGTAATTGTCACCTATGTATGAGTGATCAGCGAATATAGCTTAGTGTACTGTCCTTATATCAGGTCCCTGTTCCTATAAGCCAACCAAGCCTAGCCTAATGGCATGTTGGTGCCCCCAGGAATACCATGTTCACTGGTCAGGAAGTAGAGAAGGCAGAAATTAGGAATAACAAAATAGTTCCCATGGTTCCAGGAGTGCAGTTGTCCATGAGGATAGCTGGAATTGGTGTCTCACTGGAACGTAGTTAGTGGGATGTGCAGATGGGTCAGCTCAAGTGGCAGGCAGAGCAATGGTCAGCAAACAGGCAAATTATCGGTCAAGGCAGCAGGCAGAAGCAAGGTCAATAAACAGGCCAAGGTCAGTACAGTCAGCAGCCAGAGGTGACACTGCACTGTTGTGGCAGTGATCAGGAACACTGTTCCTGGATGCTCTGGTCTGGTGACACCGGGACAAATGTGATGGCAATCAGTAGAACTGTTGATAGCTTACACTTGTCTGGTGACACTGGGGACTTTTGTGGCAGCAATCAGGAACACTGCTGCTGACTTCAACTGGTCTGATGACACTAGGTCTTGTGTGGTGATGACACTGTTACCTTTCTCTGGATCAACTGTGGGTATAGAATTGTGTATATAGAGTTTATTTTCAATTTATGTGTGTGTTTTTTTTACTCTGTGGATTGAAATGAATGGACTTGTGTCTTTTTTTAACCAGACTAACTATGTAACTATGTAACTGTTGCTGGCTTACACTGTTCTGGTGACATTGTTCTGGTGTATTTGCGATTAGGAACACTGTTGCTGGCTTACAATAGTCTTGTGACACCTCTGATCAAAAAAGTTATACATTTGTGAATCAGCAGTGACAATATTGATAGCAACTCCCCCTGCACAGCTTTTTCCAAATCAACTGCAGTGCAAGCAAGCATAACCTGGCTGACATCACTACTCTGGATTCAGGAGCAGTGCAACAGCACCATCAACCCATCTGAGAAAAGTGCATAAGGTGGATTTTGCTTGCAGGACCAACAGTTATTTTAATGACTCTGTAGTTGGGCAAAAAGATATGTAAATTAGAAATGACAACAGCTACATCATATAAAAATAATTTTTATTAAAAAACATTATTTACAAAGTAAATCCAACATCACTCCAACTGAGTTTGCACTCTTCAGTTTTAGTAAATCAACCCCAATGTTTGGATAATGCTGTCAGCTTGTATGCCTGCTGGCCTGTTTACAGTTTTTAGGAAACCAAACGGTTGATGGAAGCTATCATTTAGTGGAGATAATAATTCTACCACTGACTGAATAACTTCCAGCAGCCAAAGGAGGTTTAGGCAAGTGGATGTAAATAGGAAATAACAACATCCACAACCTACATTACCAATTTAGTGTTATGCCGCGTACACACGGGCGGACTGTATGGCCTACTTAGTCCGCCGAAACACATTTTAGCGGACAGTCCGCTCGTGTGTGGGCTTCAGCGGACTTTTTCAGCGTGCAGTATGGCGGACTAAGTATTTCGGAATGTTCGAAATACTGTCCGTCGTACTCGCATTTCGGCAGACAATCCGCCCGTGTGTATTCCAGTCCGCCGTACTTTTGAAATGAGCGGACTTTTCCCGCCCAGAGAAAAGTCCGCTCATTTCGAGCGGGTATCCAGGTAGGCGGGGCCCGCGAAGGAGACGTCGCTGGCCCCGCCGCCTGGTATGGACTTAAAGGGGAACCTCAACGCCCAAAAAAATCAGCGTGGGGGTCCCCCCCAAGTCCACAACAGACCCTGGTCCGAGCACGCTACCCGGCTGGCCAGGAAAGGGGGGCGAGCGAGCGCCCCCCCTCCTGAGCTGTACCAGGCAGCGTGCCCTCAACATGGGGGGTGCCTTGGGGAGGGGGGGGCCACGCGGCCCCCCCACCCCAAAGCACCTTGTCCCCATGTTGATGAGGACAAGGGCCTCTTCCCGACAACCCTGGCCGTTGGTTGTCGGGGTCTGCGGGCGGGGGGCTTATCGGAATCCGGGAGCCCCCTTTAATAAGGGGGCCCCCGGATACCGACCCCCCACCCTATGTGAATGAGTATGGGGTACAATGTACCCCTACCCATTCACCTGTAAAATAAAAGTACCAAAACAAACACAGCACACGAGATAAAATACTTTATTGCACAGCTCCGGGGGTCTTCCGTCTTCGGGGGTCTTCTCGCCGGACTCCTCCGCTATCTTCTTGTAGCTCTTTTGCTAGCGGAGGAGTCTGGCTTTCTTCCTCGCCGCCGGCCTCTTCTCCTGATTTCGGGGGTCTTGTCCCCCTCTTCGGTTCTTCTGCCGGGCCACCGCGCCTTCTTATAGCTCTTTTACAGGCGGTGGCCCGGTCTTCTGTCGCCGCCGCCGCCGCCTTCCGTTCTTCCGTTCTTCTTCTTCTTCTTCTTCTTCTTCTCCAGGAGATGTTGCCTCGACGATCTCTCCGGCCGGAATGCCAGGGACGCACTGCGCGGCCACTTATATAGGGACAAGGGGCGGTGTCACATGGCTTTATGTCACATGGGTTGGTCACATGGGTTGATGTCACATGGGGACTATGACATCGTAAGGGGGCGGGGTCACCATGTGACACCAACCCATGTGACATAAAGACATGTGACACCGCCCCTTGTCCCTATATAAGTGGCCGCGCAGTGCGTCCCTGGCATTCCGGCCAGAGAGATCGTCGAGGCAACATCTCCTGGAGAAGAAGAAGAACGGAAGGCGGCGGCGGCGGCGACAGAAGACCGGACCACCACCTGTAAAAGAGCTATAAGAAGGCGCGGTGGCCCGGCAGAAGAACCGAAGAGGGGGACAAGACCCCCGAAGTCGGGAGAAGAGGCCGGCGGCGAGGAAGAAAGCCGGACTCCTCCGCTAGCAAAAGAGCTACAAGAAGATAGCGGAAGAGTCCGGCGAGAAGACCCCCGAAGACGGAAGACCCCCGGAGCTGTGCAATAAAGTATTTTATCTCGTGTGTTGTGTTTTTTTTGGTACTTTTATTTTACAGGTGAATGGGTAGGGGTACATTGTACCCCATACTCATTCACATAGGGTGGGGGGCCGGTATCCGGGGGCCCCCTTATTAAAGGGGGCTCCCGGATTCCGATAAGCCCCCCGCCCGCAGACCCCGACAACCAACGGCCAGGGTTGTCGGGAAGAGGCCCTTGTCCTCATCAACATGGGGACAAGGTGCTTTGGGGTGGGGGGGCAGCGCGGCCCCCCCTTCCCCAAGGCACCCCCCATGTTGAGGGCACGCGGCCTGGTACAGCTCAGGAGGGGGGGGGCGCTCGCTCGCCCCCCTTTCCTGGCCGGCCGGGTAGCGTGCTCAGACAAGGGTCTGTTGTGGACTTGGGGGGGACCCCCACGCCGATTTTTTTCGGCGTTGGGGTTCCCCTTTAAGTCCATACCAGGCGGCGGGGTCAGCGACGTCTCCTTCGCGGGCCCCGCCTACCTGGAGAAGCGCTCGAAATGAGCGGACTTTCCTCCGCGTGTGTGGGCGAGTCCGCGTTCATTTCAAAAGTAGGGCGGATAGTATGGCGGACTTAGTACGCCGTATTAGTCCGCTCAAAAAGTGCCGTGTGTGGTCAAGTCCGTTCATTCGAAAGTATGACGGACTGTCCGTCGGATTGTCTGACGGACTAAGTTGGCCAGACAGTCCGCCCGTGTGTACGCGGCTTTAGATGTAAATAATGCCCCTAGAATTATTTCTTTCACTCCAGTGTGTGCAGCAATAGCTAACATCTGTGGTGATAGGATCAATATTATACACATTTGCACCTCACATATGCATGCGTATGTGCATGTATGTGGGCACAGGGGGCTTTTCATTTTTTTTAGATCTTCTAAAAAAATGGGGGCTGACAAGCCCTACCTATGATAGCATAGTGCAAGTGATAGGTGCTCTTTAGGTAAAAATATTGCTGCCATAACACGAGGGTTAAAGCAAGAATTAATGAGCAATAAAAGTATTCATTAAAACAAGAAAATGCAACATGATAGTTTTTCACATTGGTGTAAGGGCGTTTACATATTGTGTACTTTTATAATATCAGAAATAGCATATATATTATTAATAACCTGTTTTCAGATAAACAAGCATTCCATGTAACGTAGATAACATTTTCACAATTTTCTAGTGCTAACCAATATGCACTTCTACATGTGAATTTGAAATTTATCTCAGTAATGTCTTTCTAAAGAACAGTAAGGTGAAATCAGTTAGCATTGGCTTGAAGTGTATTGCATTACAAAAGGTCAGATCAACGTTTATAGTTACTGAATAGAAGAAGCATCAGTTTCAAAGGGGCTGCAGTTCTACAATGAGTAGTGTTAGAGAGGAAAATAGGACTTTGTAGTCTTCTTGATATACCAATTCCCACAAAGGTATTATTTTTTTAACAGGAGAATATGTTACATCTTTCACAACACATACATCATGCCTAGAATTTTAAATATATGGATGTAACTTTTACAAATACTACAAATTCAACAAATACATTTTTAGTCATTTTTTTTAGTATATGAAATATGAAAGTTATTTTTTATTATTATTATTATTATCATTATTCTTTGAAGTCTTTGAAGTCTTTATCTTTGAAGTCTTGCATGCTGATACATACTATACCTTTGTTTCTTAAAATGTGTTAAATCCAGCATAAAGAGCCATGATGGGCTGTAAGCTTACCCAACAAAGACTAGCTCTAAAGGTCAACTCCCACAACAGTAAAATCAGTCTGTATATACAGTAAAGCATGCTTGTTATACTCACCGTGGAACCTAAGGGGTTAATCCTTTGCATTCTGTATCAAGGCTATTTGATCCTCTCTCTCTCTGATCCTCCTCTTCTTCCACTGTCTCCAAAAAATAACCTGTTTTTTACAGACCCAGGGGAAGTGCTGCACATGCTTAGTTTGGTGTGTGTATTGCTTGAGTTTTTTTTTTTTTCTTGAGAGGGTGCATGTGATCAGCACAGGGCCAATCAGCAATGTCCAGACAGAGGATCAGGGTGGAATGAAAACTTCACCTACAAGGTTTACTAGGAACTGATACAAGTCACAAGGATGCTATATAGTGCTGATGAGAAAAGGTATTTATACGTTTATATTTACTAAAATAATAGCATTCCCATGTTCTGTGTACTGTGGGAGACCAGATATAGTGAATGCAGGTTCTGGGTTTAGTAACACTTTAAGTTTTATTTAAAGGTTTTTAAAGCTGAATTCTGGGCACATAAAATAACAAAACTGATTTCAGTTCTAAAATAATTAATACATTGTTAACATATTGTTTAAAGCAAACAGTGTAAATAGCTGAATTTAACTTAGCGTAAGCTTTCAGGCCCAGCTCAGAAAAAGTAGCACAAGCCAGTCAGTTCATGTTCTGAAAAAACTGTCATAAGAAGAAAGTAGAGTGGCAAATAGATTAGTGATCACTGTGCTGTTTTCTTCTTTACTGTACAGTAGGGATGAGCCGAACACCCCCCGGTTCGGTTCGCACCAGAACTTTCGAACGGACCCCAAATTCGTACGAACTTTAGAACCCCATTGAAGTCTATGGGACTCGAACGTTCGAAATTGAAAGTGCTAATTTTAACGGCTAATATGCAAGATACTGCCCTAAAAAGGGTTTGGGGACCTGGCTCCGGCCCCAGGGGACATGGGTCAATGCCTAAAATGTTTTTAAAAATGGCCGTTTTGGCGGGAGCACTGATTTTAATGACGATTAAAGTGAAAAAAAAAGTGAAATATTCCTTTAAATATGGTGCCTGGGGGGTGTCTGTAGTATGCCTGTGAAGTGCCACGTGTTTCCCGTGTTTAGAACAGTCTCTGCACAAAATGACATTAAACGGAAATAACATCATTTAAAACTGCTTGCGGTTTTAATGTTATATCTGGTTCCTGCAATATGGTTGAAAATCATTGAGAAAAATGGCATGGGTAGCCCTCCCTGCCCATTACCAGCCCCTTTGGGTCTTGTACGCATATTAAGGGGAACCCAGTACCCATATTAAAAAAAGGAAATGCGTGTGGCCCCCAGGCCCTATATACTCAGAACAGCAGTATACAGGCGGTGCAAACAAGACAGGGACTGTGTAGGTTTATTGTGTTAAGTTGAATCTGTTTGTAATTTTCAACTGGTGCATTTTTAAAGTGTAGCTCCAGTCAAAAAAACTATTTTTAAGCTTTTTGGAAAACATAGGGAAGGGTTATCACCCCTGTATAATTTGTTTTGTCGTCCATCTTTTTTCATCTCACTTGCTGTTGTCTCCTTCCGTTTGCAAGTAGGAGATGTTTGTAAGTTGGATGTTTGAAAGTAGGGGCCTGCCCTATATGCTCTGCAGAAATGGCGGAACAAGGTGTTGGTTTTGCCACAACATTGTAAGCCCTCAAAGTGACTCTTGGTGGGCGCTGGAGCGCCCTGCTGTGAACGATTATATCAAGAATTGTAATTACATGCCATTGTTGAACAGTGGTAGAAAAATTGACCTTTGGTGGTTGTGGTGCTGGTGCCACAACACTATAAGTCCTCACAGTTACTCTGGGTGGGCACAGGAACGGGCCCTCCTGTGAAATATTATATCAAGAATTGTAATTACATGTTCCTGTTAAACAGGGGCAGAAAAATTGGGCCTTAGGCACTGGTGCTGGTGCCACGACACTGCAACCTCTCCCATATACTCTTGTTTTATTGCAGGAATTAGCCCTGCTGCAAAGCATTGCATCAAAAATTGTAATTAAACGCCCCTGTTAAACAGGGACAGAAAAATTGGGCCTTAGGCACTGGTGCTGGTGCCACCACACTGCAACCTCTCCCATATACTCTATTTTTATTGCAGGAATTAGCCCTGCTGCAAAGCATTGCATCAAAAATTGTAATTAAACGCCCCTGTTAAACAGGGGCAGAAAAATTGGGCTGATGGCATCACCCAGAACCAGAAATGTTCTTCCAACATATCAGCGGAGGAGGAAGAGGATAGACAATCAACATAACAGGACAGTCACTCAGCATCAGCATAGGCAGTCTTGAAGGGATGTGATATTTCAAAAAAAATTATTCGGTTACATCAGCTTCAGGTGCTTGGTAGCTGTGGGTGATCCAAGACTGATTCATCTTGATGAAGGTCAGTCGATCAACTGATTCGGTGGACAGGCGCACCCTGTGATCGGTAACAAAGCCACCAGCAGCACTGAAGGTGCGTTCCGAAAGAACGCTGGATGCAGGACAGGCCAGTAGCTCAATTGCATACTGTGCAAGCTCTGGCCAGTGATCCATCCTCAAGACCCAGTAAGCCAGAGGATTTTCGGTGGGAAAGGTGTCCAAGTCTGACCTTGCCCCTAGGTATTCCTGCACCATGTAAATCAGACACTGGCGATGGTTGCTGGAACCGATCATACCTTGGGGCTGCGGACTAAAAAAATGTCTGAAAGCATCAGTCAGATGGCCACCTTCTCCACCGCTCCTTCTGACCGATGCCTCAGCAACACGTTGTCCAGGACCAGGAGTTTGTAACCTCCCAGTCTCTGGGAACGCGTTGCACAGACCTTTCTGCAAGGCCTCCCGGAGATGTCTCATCCTCTGCTCTATTTGCGATGGCAAGATAAGGTCGGCAATCTTACCCTTGTACCGTGGATCAAGGAGAGTGGCCAGCCAGTAATGGTCCCTCTCCTTGATCCGAAGAATACGAGGATCCTTCCGCAGGCTTTGCAGGATCAGGGAGGCCATGCAGCGTAGGTTAGCTGAGGCATTCGGTCCGGAGTCCTCTGGGTCACTAAGGACAACATGATCCGCAGCTACCTCCCCCCAGCCACGTACAAGTCCACGTGTTTCCTGCCTTGTTGGACATGTGCCTCCTCCTCCTCCTCCTCTCTCCTACCAGGCACCCACGTGGAGTCAGTGCCCTCATCATCCCCTCCCTCTTCATCGCTGTAGCAAACCTGGCAATATGCTGCAGCTTGTGGAACATGACTGCCAGATTGCTGTCCTTCTTGAGCATCCCCTCTCTCTGCATTCACGCTACTGCCTTCCTCTAGCTGAGTGTCATCATCAGAGGCTACAAAACACTGGGCATCCTCCTGGAGCATGTACCCAACACTGTGCTCAAAGAGTTCAGGAGACTCCTCAGGAGGACATGGTGGGTCTAGGGAAGGAGTCACTGATGATGACATTGAGACGAGGGAAGACGATGCGTTGGCAGCTGCTTTGCTAGTACCCTGAGACTGGGTGAGAGAGGATGAGGAGGATGAAGAGGGCTTGGTCATCCACTCTACCAAGTCATTGTCATGTTGCGGTTCAACATGTCCAGCTGCCGAAAAGAAGGACAAGCGTGTCCCGTGGCCACGTGCTGATGACAATGCACCGCGTCCACGACCAGCACTGTTGTCTTTAGACACAGAGCCTGCTTGCCCTCTTTTATCGGCTCGCGCCCTTCTGCCTCTCCTTGCTGGCCTTCCAGACATGGTAATGGCCTGAAGGGAGTTGGGTAAAACAGCAGTTGGGTAGTGTATATTGTGCTGGAAGCACACAACACCCACTAACTCCTGCAGATGCCTTTATTATAGAACACCAGAGATAAAGGGGTATACTGTAATGGAGTCACACAACAGCCACTAAGCCCTGCAGATGGCTCTATTAGAGAACAGCAATAAAGGGTAGATACAGGTGTATATTGTGCTGGAGGCACAAAACACCCACTAACTCCTGCAGATGCCTTTTTTATAGAACACCAGAGATAAAGGGGTATATACAGATGTATACTGTGCTGTGCTGGAGGCACACACAACTTCCAATAACTCCTGCAGATGGCAAGTGGGCTCAAATAGAGAAGAGCTATGTAGGTGTATATAGCGGCAAAGAGCACGTGTACAGAGCACGTAAACATTATAAAAGATAGATCACTAGCTATATAGGTGAGGTGAATATAGCGGTGTATACTGCGGTCAGGGCAAGCAGACAACAACCACTACAGAAGAGCAAGATCGAAAAATCGGCCGATAACGATCGGTGTGTACTGTGTTGAAGGTACACAGAACACCCACTAACTGCTTCAGACACCAACACACTACACAAGGCCGCCGCGCTGGCGGCCTTATATAGTGTGGGGCGTGTACTACACAGCCTGAGCTATGATTGGCCACAAGCATCCTGCCTGTGGCCAATCATGGCTCTCCTCGCTGCTGGCGCTGTGATTGGCCAAGCATGCGGGGTCAGTGCATGCTTGGCCAATCATGAGCCAGCAATGCACTGCGATGACGCAGTGCATTGTGGGCCGTGAGAGCCACACGAATTTGGCGCAAATGGCCCATAATGTTCGGAATTCGCTGAACGGGCGAACAGCCGATGTTTGAGTCGAACGTATTTTCGACTCGAACACGAAGCTCATCCCTACTGTACAGTCACAGGTTGGGGCAGATCCATGACAATCCAGGCTCAGAGAAGGTGGGTTGACTGATGTTGTCCATCATTCAGCCCAAGGCCATTTAATGACAAAAAGGTAAACCAGGAGACAGCATAAGACTCAAGGTGAGTATTGCAGGAAAACCTGTTAGTGTGTTTAACCACTTCTACCCAGTTCTAATTTAACCACTTGCTACCCAGGCCAATTCTGGCACTCCTCTTCACTCCTACATGTAAAAATCATATTTTTTTACTAGAAAATTACTCATAACCCCCAAATATTATATATATATATATATATATATATTATCAGAGACTCTAGGGAATCAAATGGTGGTCATTGTAACTTTTTATCTTACATGGTATTTGCTCAGTAATTGTTCAAATGCGTTTTTTGGGAAACAGAATGTTTTCATGCATAAAAAAAAAGAAAACAGTAAAGTTAGCCCAATTTTTTTTGCAGAATGTAAAAGATGATGTTACGCCGAGTAGATAGATACCTAACACGTCACGCTTTGAAATTGCGCACACTCGTGGAATGGTGCCAAACTTCGGTATTTAAAAATCCCCATAGACAACGCTTTAAACATTTTGTAGGTTACCTGTTTAGAGTTACAGAGGAGGTCTACCACTAGAAGTATTGTTCTCACTCTAACGTTCATGGCGATACCTCACATGTGTGGTTTGAACATCGTTTACATATTTGGGCGAGACCTACATATGCATTCGCTTCTGCATGCGAGTACATGAGGACAGGGGGGCTTTAAATTTTTAGTGTTTATTTTACTTTTATTTCTCTATCTTGACTATTTTTAACTTTTTTTTATCACGTTTATTCCTATTACAAGGAATGTAAACATCCCCTGTAATAGGAATAATGCGTGACAGGTCCTCTTCACAGCGAGATCTGGGGTCCGTAAGACAAAAAAACAAAAAGAATGATCCTGGCTTCCCAGCCAAAGAGGGGGCATTTTTTCAAATGCAGAGGCCGGCCGTGATGTCATTACATTTCTCCCGGCCTCCAAAAGATCATAGAGATGTCCGGGGGCCATCTGGCCCTCCGGATTTTCTATGGTAAACTTCCAGCATGGACCGATTCTTTCTCTCTCTCTAGCCAATTGTATGGGCGAGCCGGGAGGAGCACCGTCCCCTCCTGCTGCCTGTAAAAATGAGCCACTATGATTGTTCTTACGGTGCAGGAAATTGCCTGCTATAAAAGAAGATAGCTGAATGATGCCTCTAGCTGCAGGCATCATTCGGATATCCCCACTTAGATTTGATGACATCATATGATGACTTTTGGTGGAAAGTGGTTACATTTTTTTTATGTATATATCTATATATTTAAACATCAACTATCATTATATGCTACGTATTACTACATACTAAATGATTTGCATCTTTGTATTTATTATAGAATATTCTTTTTTACTTTATTTTTACCAGATCACACAGATATCAACTATTACTATGCTCTTTTTGTTGTCATTAGATTTTGAATGCTTATCATTTTAAGATATATTTATATTTTTAAATAAATATTACTTTTATTTTGAAATTATTTTATTTGCATAATTGTCTCACAATTATATACCATTATGGAATACTTTCAACTTTTTTGTACCAAAGGTGAGAAAAAGCTTAACCTTAACTGATATGTATCAACATGTAAGTGGAAACTACTTAAATGAATAATGTGTATGTTAAAAGCTCTGCACCACAATTACTTTAAATAATTGAGCATCTGCCTGAAATTAGGATACCAAGCAGGGATTGAAGGCAGGAATATTATTAATAATGCAGGTAGACATGAAATATTAATTTATCCACAAAGCAATTAGAAGAGATATAAACCTCTGCAAAGTGCAAACATCCAATATATATATATATATATATATATATATATATATATATATATATATATATATATATATATATATATGTATATGACATCCTTTATATATATTGTAAGAACCATTATTATACAACAAACTTAAAGCATGAAAAAAGTCTTACAGAGCTTTAGGAAAAATTCCCTGATTTGATTTATATGGTACAATATTTGAATATTGGCCCACTATCAGTTTGCAGTATAGCACCAACCAACAGCCTTGAGTTGGCCAACCATATTTTTTACTTTTTGTGATCTCCAGGCACAAGCATTGATCTTCAATATAATATAACATTTAGGCAAATTGCATGAGGGAAAAAATGATTTTCTCAATTAATATTTGCTTTGAAAATAACAATTTAACTATTAGTAATTCAACATCAATTAACAGCAACATCATTGATGCAGTAATTTAAAGTCTCTACACTAGGTTTAATTATTAGGAAGAATATGACAGTAATATATAGAACATCCTCCAATACATTAATTGTTGCTACAGTAGTTCTTTTCCTATGGCAGTACACATAGGCTGCTCTTATAGGTAGGTCTAGACCTGTTCAAAGAAAGCCCAGAAAAGCATGTTCCAATGGGATTGCATTCTAGCACTGGATATACCATTTTATCACTTCCGCTTCACATCTGAGCTTGAAAAAGTAGCCCAATAATACATCACCATGTTGATATAGTGGTAATTTTACGTTTGAACCAAAATCAATGTTTTTATCAGAACATTTGTTTGGATTCTGAATAAAGGCAAAGGATTGTGATATAAAGACATAATTACAAAATACTATGTTCCTAATATACCTTTTTTTGTAGTTTGAGACTCATAAGGAACACTGAGGACAATTGGATCGATTCATATAGTAATTCAAGCTGTATTTATTTAAATTAATTAATCATGAGTAAGGTTAACATCTAGTTGTTTTTTTTTTTTCATTTCCTCTACAAGGGATGTGTAGCATACATTGTGATCACTTGTATCTAGTATAATCAGTTTGAAAATCTACAAAAATGCAAAGATATGTCTGAAGATCTGATGTCCAGCAAGGCTGACCAAAGAAAAATTAATTTTAAATACAGACTGGCCACTTAGTATGATTATAAGCACATTGTTAAAGGATAACTTGGAGGGTAATGACTCATTATCAAATTTATACATGTTCAGAATTTTTAAGAATATAAAAGGAAGCAGTTGATCCCTTTTGCACCACTTTTGTCTATTGAAAGTCATAAAACACATGCACAGCATGTTCTAGCACTCTAACTGATAGGAACAAGTTGAACTGTGTTTGGAACAATATTTAAGTAGATAGTATTTGAATTCATACTCAGTGACTTTTTCCTGAGGTCCCTTTCAGTCCCTTATTAGTAATATATCTAGACTATAGTTTTTTGTTTTGTTTTTGGCCTATAAATACTGTATCATCCACAAGTCCTAACAAAAGGGCTGATGATTCAATAAAAACTAGAATCTCTCAATTTTTAACAGTTCCTGGACAACTTATAATGTAAAAAAGAATGAAATGCATATGCATACATAGATCAATATATGAGGAGTGAAAAATAATGTAATAGAGAACAGATACCTAAAATGTAAGTGAAAGATCAAAACAAATGCCTATAGGAAAAGTCATTTAATTACAGAACAATCTAAAATAATGTGTAAATAAACAATGGTGCTCCTAAATGACAGCATGAAAGTACCTAAATTGCTGGGCTGATTATGAATGACATGAGCACATATTCAGGTTGTCACAGTTTTTCAAGTTAAAATAATCAGTGTTTGGTTAAAATAAGCGATTCCTATAGGGGAATGTTCTGCGCTCCAGCTGGTAAGGTTTTGGTGGATCTCAAATAACAGGATTAGGCAACTGAGAACCACAGGACGGATGTAGGTAATTGCATAATGATTGGCATGGAGCTGTAATTTAAGTGCTGAGCGCTTGACATATAAGCACCAACTATGGGTTGTTGGAAGCTGCCATTTTGCATGTAATTTTGATTTACTTATCTGATGTATTTAAGTCAGTTTGTTTAGATTGTTCTTGAGTTGAAAAAATGTCAAAGTAGATGCATATTATTTACATGCCTTACTTGAGTAATTTAGAATTGTGACAATGGTTTTCCTTGAACTTGTAAAAAATTGATAATTGAAACAATGTTTAAATATTAGGGATTCTATTCATTAAGACCTCATGTACACGAAACGTTAGAAAAAATTAGTTGCAATGCCTCTACCAATGCCAGGAAAAAGAGGCTGTAAAAATGTGCTTTTAGTAGCTTTTGCATTGGCCTCTTAACTATTTAATGCATTTAACCACATTAGTTTTAGCAACTTTTCTTTACCTCTATTCAAGATCAGTGGTTCCGGATGGAATCTGTCTACTGATCCAACTTTCATTATGATCTCACTTGTAGTGCGACTTCCATTCAAATCAATGGGTTAAAAGTGCACCGTAACGCTGTGTCTGAAAGTTTACGCACGTTTACAAGTAGTTACAAGAATTTGGCGTTTAAAATGTCAGTAAACTACAGTCCTGAATGCGATTTATTTGCTTTAAAAAAAAGTCAGTAAACTCAACTGCCTCTAAACTACTATAAATGACTGAATTTATATGTACACAAAAGATAACGTTGAGGAGAGTTCAGGGGCTGCTGAAAAAACTCCCAACTGCTCCTAAACGTGAGTTTAGCAGCTGCAGTGTACATGAAGCTTTCACAACATTTATGGCATGAGAAAATTACTTTTTAAGTAATAGGTATACAAGAGCAAATGGTCAGAGGGGATCTCAAAGGCACCGCATGCCATTAGAATAAAACAAGATACAGAACAGCTGCTCCCAATAGAGCAGGGATTTTTAAGGTGCCAAAAATGTTTCAAAATTGACACAGAACAAAATGTAAATGTTTTATTACATTGGTTAAAAGGATATAAAAAAATAAATACATACATTACCATTTCATCTTAGATATTTACAGACATGATCTATAGTAAAACTTAATTGTGGAATGATAATCACAATAATCCTGACTTTTTTTTGCCAAGTATTACCTGAAGAGGCCTAATGCTTGGCAAACATATTGGGGTTATTGGGATTATCATTTCGTAATTACCTACTACTGATATTATGTCATGATAATTAAATGTGATAAAGAAAGATACGCTTCCGGAAATTAAAAATTCTTGTTTTTTTTTTTTATGGAAAGGTTTAAGGCCTTATTTAGGACTGAAATATATTCCTTAATATTTTATTGTCTGATTATAAAGCTTTTTTTTTCACTAAGAAAAATATCTAGTATTGGGTGTTAAAATCACCCTAGGTTTTTACCTGCTGAAACCACATGAAAAACAAATCATCACATGGTCCTGCAATGCCCAATTAAAATCACAAATGCACTACTGGATTTTGACCATGCCCATACTGGGCATGACTGCGAGTGGAGCCCAGCCGAATACACAGTACAGACGGCTCGGTCTTTTTCGGCAGCGCTCGCTAGAGAAACAGCAGGGAGGCGGGACTACGAGCGGAGCCGAGCAATTCGGCTCGGTCTTTTTCGGTGGCGCTCACTCGGTCTGTCTCGGCGGCGGGAAATTTAAACATGGCCAAGCTGCAAATGACACTGCAAAGCTGCAAATGACACTGCAAAGCTGCAAACAGCGTGGGGCAAGCTGCAAATGACACTGATCATTCTGCAATGATGGACAAGGCTGCAGATGCACACTGATAAGGCTGCATTGACTGGCATTTAAATGTAAGTTTTTTTTCCTTAAACTTCCCTCCTAAAACTTTTTTCCTTAAAATGCCCTGCTAAACTTGGGGTGCGTGTTATACGCCGGTGCGTGTTATACCCTGATAAATACGGTAAATTTAATTGTTCGTAATTCTCCAGAATCAGATTGGCAATTTGAGGAGATCCTAGATAGAAATAGTTTTAAAGGAGAATAAAAACATAAAATATTCTGATAACTGTGCATGACTGATACTTGTAAAGCTAGTATTTGGTATATATTTTATTATTTTAAAATATTATGTGAAAGATAACCCCATCTAAAGACTTGCCAGTACCATGAGACAGTCCCAGCACAAAGCCTGCAGTGGAATCCAGAGTCAACATTATACAGCATCTCACACCCCATATTATATGTTTTCATGTGACAACACTAAAGAAATTACACTTTCCTACAATGTAAAGTAGTGAGTGTATAGCTTGTATAACAGTGTCCCATCAAAATAACTCAACACACAGCCAGTAATGTCTAAACATGCTGGCAACAAAAGTGATTACACCCCTAAGTGAAAATTTCTAAATTAGGCCCAATTAGTAATTTTCCCTTCCCAGTGTCATGTGACTCATTAGTATTACAAGGTCTCAGGTGTGAATGGGAAGCAGGTATGTTAAATTTGGTGTTAATGCTCTCACTCTCTCATACCGGTCACTGGAAGTTCAACATGGCACCTCGTGGCAAAGAACTCTCTGAGGATCTAAAAAAAATGGTTGCTCCACATCAGTGGTTCTCAACCCCTGTCCTCAGTACCCACTAACAGGCCAGGTTTGCATGATAACTGAAATACATCACAGGTGATATAATATTCTGCTCAGTGATTGCAGTATTGAAATCTGCATCTCCCCAAGGGAATGCTTAAAATCTGGCCTGTTAGTGGGACCCAGGGACAGGAGTTGAGAACCACTGCTCTACATAAAAATGGCCTAGGCTATAAGAAGATTTTCAGACCCTGAAACTGAGCTGCAGCACAGTGGCCAAGACCATACAGAGATTTAACAGGACAGGTTCCACTCAGAACAGGCCTTGCCAGGGTCAACTAAAGAAGTTGAGTGCATGTGCTCAGCATCATATCCAGAGATTGTCTTTGGGAAATAGACACTGGCAGGGAAGGGGCTAAACACTAGGGGAGATGTGCTCAGACTGTTTTCCCCACATGGATGTGCACACCCCTAGGAGTTCACCACCTATTTCTAGTGTGGTCTTTCAAGCATGTGGGGATACCCTGTAGAAGTCTGTTGGCTGACGTCTCATACAGAAAAATGCCTCATATAGATGGATGGAAATGACAGAAAGAAATCCTCATTGCGCAGTGCCATTGTAAATGATTTATTTTGTTAAAAAACAATATAAAATTTCACCTCTGTAACATCTCTAAAATTCTCCCCTTTTAACAAATGGAACCACCAAGCTCCTCATTCACTCCCTCGTTATCTCTTGCCTTGACTATTGCAACTCCCTTCTCACTGACCTACCTCTCCATCGCAGAGTGTCTGCCAACCCTCTCCTCCAATCTCTATACTGGCTCCCAATCACCTAGCAAATTAAATTCAAAATACTAAACACAACATACAAAGCCATTCACAACTCTGCCCCGAGCTACATCACCAATCTTGTCTCCAAATATAACCCAAACCGTCCTCTCCACTCCTCCCAAGACCTCCTACTCTCAGGCTCCCTCATCTCCTTCTCCTATGCTTGCCTCCAGTATTTCTCCAGAGCCTCTCCCATCCTCTGGAATGCACTACTTCAATCTATCCAGCTATCCCTTACTCTTGCTACCTTCAGGCGATCCCTGAAATCTCATCTCTTCAGCAAAGTCTATCACATCTCCAGCTAATCTTTTACCACTTCCATCAGCTCATTCCCCACAGTTACAACCTTTTGTACTACCTGCCCCACCCTATTAGATTGTAAGCCCTTCTGAGCAGAGTCCTCTTGTATTTTATTGCATTATAACTGTATTGTCTCCCTTTTATATTGTAAAGCGTTGCGTAAACTGTTGGCGCTATATAAATCCTGAATAATAATAATAATACAATTTTGACTCACATTTGAAGGTGCCTAACATCCTGGCACCCAGTGTGTATAGCAGGTGAATATGCAGGTGAACATCCCTCGGTTCGGTTTGCAGCAGAACATGCGAACAGGCAAAAAATATGTTCGAACACGCAAACACTGTTAAAGTCTATGGGACACAAACATGAATAATCAAAAGTGCTAATTTTAAAGGCTTATATGCAAGCCCCAGGGGACATGTATCAATGATAAAAAATTTTTTTTAAAACAGCTGTTTTTTTGGGAGCAGTGATTTTAATAATGCTTAAAGTGAAACAATAAGAGTGAAATATTCCTTTAAATTTCATACCTGGGAGGTGTCTATAGTATGCCTGTAAAGTGGCACATGTTTCCTGTGTTTACAGGAGTCCCTACACAAAATAACATTTCTAAAGGAAAAAAGTAATTTAAAAGTACTTGCGGCTATAATGAATTGTCGGTCCCAGCAATACACATAAAAGTCATTGAAAAAATTCCCCCAAAGTCCATTACCAGGCCTTTTGGGTCTGATATGAATATTAAAGAGAACCCTAAGCCAAAATTTAAAAAAAATAATTGCATGGTGGTCCCCCCAAATTCCATACCAGGACCTTCAAGTCTGGTATGGATATTAAAGGGGAACCCTGCACCAAAACAAAAATATATATATATATCCCACAAATTCTTCTTCTTCTTCTCTTGCTCTGCTAATGGACTGAAAAAAAACACAACTGACCCGCCTCCAGAGGAGGCTTCCACTGTATGATGCATATTCGCTTTGACAGTTCTTTTATAAATGAGGGCAGGGCCACACCATGATGTTCCCAGGTGACCCCACCACCTCTGATGCACGGGGACTACCCTATGGCTTCCCCATAGTCAGAGGGGTGTGGCCATCCAGTTACGTAAATGGGTGGCCCGCCCCTATGATGACCCAGGGAATCTATTGGAAGCCTCCCATGGAGGCGGGTCAGTTGCATTTTCATTTTTGGTCCATCGACGGAGCAAGAGAAGAAGAAGACTTTGTGGGACATTTTTATTTTTTTATTTTTTAATAAAGGACTTGTCCCAAGCTGTGTCATGTCATTTTTACCATTTTCACACTTTTTGTGAAATGGTAGGGGTACATTTGCACCCTGTTACTATTTCACACAGAGGGAAGGCTGGGATCTGGGGTCCCCTTGTTAAAAGGGGCTTTCAGATTCTGATAAACCCCCCGCCCACAGACCCTCACAACCATCAGGCAAGGGTTTTGAGGATGAGGCCCTTGTCCCCATCAACATGGGGACATGGTTCTTTGGGGGGCTACCCCAAAGCACCCTCCCCATGTTGAGGGTATTTGGCCTGGTACAGTTCAGGAGGGGGGAGCTCTCCCATCTCCCCTCTTTTCCTGCTGCCTTCCCAGTTGCATGCTGGGATACGTTTTTTTGGAGGAACCACCATGCAATTTTTTTTTAATTTTGGTTCGGGGTTCCCCTTATTTATGCCAGACCCAAAGGCCTGGTAATGGCGTATGAGGGAATCCTATACCATTTTTTTTCAATGACTTTTATGTGAGTACTTTTAAAGGACTTTTTTCCTTTAGAATGTCATTTTGCTCTCAGACTGTTCTAAACACGGGAAACATGCTCCACTTTACAGGCATACTATAGACACCCCCCAGATATAAAATTGAAAGAAATATTTAACTTTTATTGTTTCACTTTAAGCATTATTAAAATCACTGCTCCCGAAAAAACTGCAATTTTTAAAACTTTTTTTGCATTAATTCATGTCTCCTGGGGCAGGACCCAGGTCCCCAAACACTTTTTATGACAATACCATGCATATGAGCCTTAAAAAACAGTTTGGCTTTTGAATTTTCCACAAACACTCCAAATTGTTTGCTATTCTGCGAACAGGTGAACACCTGATATTTGAGTCAAACTTACGTTTGACTCAAACATCGGGCCCATCCCTATTATGGGGTGATCGGCCCACTCATGGATAACATCACGTTCTGCGTTCGGCTCAAGTCCTGGGTGTTCATATCAGCGGAAGTATGTCGTGATGACATGGTAAAACCTTGATGCGTTTAAGCCAATCATAGGGCCATCATCAGGAGGTTGTCAGGGCTGGCTCAGCCCTTCCTTCTCTGAGCTGGCCGCTCACCTGTTGGCTAATTGCCAGCTCTCATCTCTCTCCACAGTTACCCAGCTGTTCCTGATCCTGCTCGCCTGACCTGCCTACTTAAAGCTGTCCAGCTCACTTCATCTTTGCCTTCACCTTGGTCACATCACAAGAAACCATCTCCTGCATTCCTGTTTAAAGACTGGCTTGCTGACATCCCTTCTGGCTCCTTATTCTGCTTGCTGTTACTCACTTGGATTCCTGACTTCTGGCCTGGCTAATTACCCAATCTGATTACTGAACTCCAGCTTGGCTGATTACCATATCTGGTTACTGAACTCTGGCTTGGCTAACTACTCGATCCGGTTACTGGACTCTGGCTATGCTTTGACTACGCTAACTCTATTTACCTTTTTATTTTTATTAATAAACATGTGTGATTTTACTGTACTTCTGTCTTGGTCTGGTTCATGGTTTCTGACAGAAGTACTGATTAGAAGCCTGCGGTCACAGCAGTTACTATTTAACCACTTAAGTACCGCCTCACGCCGATATATACGTCGGCAGAATGGCACATACAGGTACGTTGCCCTTTAAGAACCCAGCTGTGGGTCAGCGGCGGCGCACTCGTGACCCGGTACTCAGCTCCCTGACCCTGGCCACGGGACCCGTGGACCTGATCGCTGCCAGTGTCCCGAGATCGGGTCACAGAGCTGAAGAACTGGGAGAGGTAAGTGTAAACAAACCTCTCCCCGTGCTTCCTAGTGAGCCTGTCACTGATCGTCTGTTCCCTGTCATAGGGAAAGACGATCAGTGACATCACACACCAAGCAATGCCCCCTACAGTAAAAAAAAAACATACACACTCACACTTAACCCCTACACTGCCCGCTAATGGTTAACCTCTTCACTGCCAGTGACATTTTTACAGTAATCAGTGCATTTTTAATTGCACTGATCACTGTATTAATGCCAAAGGTCCTAAAAATGTGTCAACATTGTTCGACGGTCCGCCATAATGTCACAGTCACAATATAAATCGCTGATCGCTGCCATTACTAGTAAAAAAAATGATCAATAAAAATGCCATAAAACTATCCCCTATTTTGGAGACGCTATAACTTTTGCGCAAACCAATCAATAAACACTTATTGCGATTTTTTTACCAAAAATATGTAGAAGAATACCTATCATTCTAAACTGAGGGAAAAATTATTTTTTTGTATATTTTTTGGGGGATATTTATTATAGCAAAAAGTAAAAAATATTTTTTTCAAAATTGTCACTCTATTTTTGTTTATAGCGCAAAAAATAAAAACTTCAGAGGTGATCAAATACCACCAAAAGAAAGCTCTATTTGTGAGAAGAAAAGGACGCCAATTTTGTTTGGGAGCTAAGTCGCACGACCGCGCAATTATCAGTTAAAGTGATGTAGTGCCGAATCACAAAAAGGGGCCTGGTTAAAGTGGTTAAAGTAGTGCGATTTAAAGTCCAACTTCAGCACTACTTTAGCACTAATTCAGCACTACTTCTGTGAGATTTTTAGTGATTTGATATGACTTCAGTGCTACTTCAGTGCTACTTCAGTGCTACTTCAGCAAGAGGGGCTGTCCATGTCACAGGGAGGAACAGTGATGTTATGAACAAAAGTTTAACTAGCACAGGGTTAATATTTAACTTCTTACAGGCTCAAGTAAGAGAGGTGCCTCTAAGTGTAGCAATATGGTTACATTTAATGAAGTTACAACATCTATCAACTCACATGTTTGATGATGAAAACAGGCACATCTAAGTATGCTAGCATCTGAGGTAAAGCTGTCCACATAGACCATCCTCTGCCCCTCCGGCCCTCACAGTTGTCAGTCTTCAATCATGACTGGGAAAACTACCCTGCAGTAGAATGATCTGAAAGTGAGGCTTGAAGCGCTCATGGAGTGCAGCATGGAAGAGATAATGTTGATGGCAATAGCGTTGTGGAGGATGGTTTATGTGGACAGCTTTGCCTGGATGCCTGCAAACTTACATGTGCCTGTTTTAATCATCAACCATGTATCTTGCTAAATGTTGTACCTTCATTAAACATAACCATATTGCTAGACTTGGGGGCTCCTCTCTTCTCTTCTATACTCTGTAGCTCCTGTTGGATTCTGCTTTATGCATTCCCTCATTCACTTTTTTTTGTGGTTGTGGATGTGGAATGAATCATGAGTTTCCATTATTTCTTATGGGGAAATTTGCTTTGATATACGAGAGCTTTGGATTAAGAGCATGTTTCCGGAAGAAATTATTATTAATAGAGTTACTGTAATTATTTCTTGGTAACATAGTAAAACAATATTTTTTCAAGGTGAATTTAGACAGAAATTGATAAATACACCCTTAAAGTGTTTGTAAAGTCACAGTGTGACTTAACTGGTATACCATCTGGGTTATGCAGTTACTAACTATAGTGTGTGTGTTTTTTTCAAATGAAAAAGCTAAATACCTTTTTTTACACCACAGCTGGAGGTCACGTGACCCCCCCTCCAAACGTCTCCCTCGATATATGCATAGCAGCATGAGTGGCTGAGATTCACCTGTGACATCAGCCAGCCAGCAGAGGGAAGTCATGTAGCTGCCCAGTGGTGGTGTGGGAGGGGGTGTTTAGCCTTTAAAAAAAAAAAACACACACACAATAGTTAATAACTGCACAATCCACAAGTATTTTTGCTGCATATTGCAGCTGAATAGCAGCGGGAAGGGTGGAGAGGTCAGCCGCTCTCACGCTGACAGGCAGGGAGGGGGGGGGAGTGGGGAGAGACTCACAGCAGAGAGCGGGATGACAAAGGCCGCGCAAACTGACCATGGTTTCATGGCTCAGCAGCCACGATTACCATTATCAACACAGACAGGAGGACACTAGGAACATGCAGAATCAACCAAGTATATTGAAAGATAGGAAGAAACAAAATTACATGCCAAAAGCACTGTGGTATAGATCACGCCTTAAAGGAACATAATCTTTCTTTTTTTTAGGGTTACAACCACTTTAAAGTAATTTAGTTAATTTGTAAAGAAATGTACCTAGCATCAGCCTTGCAGTCCCTGCACAGCAGAGTTCTTTCTGGGTGAGACATAAGTAACACACAATCCAATCAGTTGTGCTTCAGTGATAAAAGCATACTGATAGGAAGAGAGAGCAGAATGACATGCAGATGAGTTTATTAGTCTTCAGCTGCTTATTTCACTGTCCAGTCACAAACTCTGGGGGAAAAATAGACCATTAAAGCCTCATACACATAATCGGATTTTATACTTATAATCAAATTTTATAATTTATTATGAGGCCCTTTCCTATGAGGAACCTCACCCCAAAGCAGAGGATCTACAACTACAAGCTCTCATGCCTGAAGGGTTGTGGAAAATGCCATTGGCATACTATCCAGTAGGTTCAGGCTGTTTCTAACATCAATTAACCTAGCTGAATACAAGATAAACCATGTCGTATTGTGCTTCTGCATACTGCACAATTACTTACGTAGGAATTCAAGCAGCTACCTTTCCTCACTTCAAAGTGAGGTTGACATTTCAGTGTCAAGTTCCGCTGATCCTGGTGTGATGACGGCTCTGGGTACAGGCTCTACCACAGCCTGATTTTTTTTTCCGACCAAACAGAACCACACCCATCACTCTCAATGCTTCCTTCCACATCAGCTGAGGCCACAGCTCCTGAGCTCCACCCTAGTCCTTCGACACAGGAAGAAGATGTGGAGGAGCCCTGCTCGACCCAGGTATAGCAATGTTGAACATATTTTTAGAAAAAAAAAGAATGATGTTAACTAGACGTTATTGATCCCAAATTTGATCCCCCAATTGGCCAAAAATGATTGGGAAAAGAATGAAAAATGCTTGGGTCAGAATGATAGTCTTTTCTATTTGTCAACATTCAATTTGCAACAGTCATGAGCTCAAAATTGTGTGTGATTGATGACCAAACAACACAAATATGTTCCATTTTCATACACAAAAAGGTTTCAGTAAGGACAAGCTCATGCCCAGCAGACAGACAGATTCACAGATTCCTCCCCTATACCCTCCTACTAAAAGGGCCAGGAAGACCAGAAACCTGGATGACGCCATGGCTGACTTCCTCACACATGCAACAAGTGCCATTAGTATGGCCCTGGATGCACAGGAGGCATTTGGCTGCATGACAGGCAATAAGCTGAGGGTTATGGAGGAGGACCAATGGAGTATGTGTGGGGAGCTGATCCTGAAGCTCCTCAACAAGGGGAGGAGGGGCCAAATTACACAGAAAACCCACATCTGTGATTTAGATGACAATCCTCCACCACCTCCACAGAAACAACAGCCACTCCACCCACCACAGCAGCATGGCAGACCATGGAAAATACAGCCCCAACACTCCCAACAAGCCCACTGGGCTGGGGATTTTCACCCCTACACTTTCTAATTTGTTTTGTTTATTTTTTAAATTATGATTTGAGTTGTTCTACTTTCTTATTTTTTGTGTAGTGAATACATTTATTTAATTTAGTTTATTTGATTTGTTAAAGTATGCACAAAAAAAAATGGCCTCAGCCAATGTGGAAGGAAGCATTGAGAGCGATGGCCTGGGCTCGGTCTGGTCTGGCAAAAAACACAGGCTGTTGTAAGACCACAGCCTGGGGACATATATGTCATCTGCTAATGTTCCCAATCTCTCAGAGTCCAGGACCGTATTGTGCACCCTATTAAATGGACTCCTCATGGTTCCCAATTTTGCACTTCACATAATTGATGTCTGCCCTGGGGTACAAAGGCTTCAGCAATTCCAACTGTTTCTCCATCGCTGCCTTCCTCTTGATTTTTATATGACCTTATGCTCCCTATTAAATAAAAAATATTTCTATGAAAAATACTTGCTATGTGTTTTACGTAAAAAAGACAGTTTGTTTGTGAGTAGGCAGGTACATTTCAAACATACAACGTCAAATTAACAAAGGACACCAACATAGTTGTATCTTTGAGCTTAAAAAGTACGAGATAATAATGGTGTTGCGGTAACTTGACCCAAAATAATAATAATAAAAAATACCATCCACCATGTGTTCTCCACTCCTCCACACCCATCTACAACTTCCTGTCTTGCTTTTTAAAGACACTTCCTTAACAGGTGGGTTAATCAATTTTATTCCCTTAAAGAGAGCACAACCCAAACAGAGGGGAAATATAGCGTCCTTCCAGGACCCAGCCACGGCGTCCATTACATATCCCCCCCCCTGTGCCCCAACGCCAAGGAGGTGGAGGCAACAGTGGAGCTCAAACAATGGACTCGGGAGAGGGCATCTGCATTTTGATGCAGTCTCCCGGGCCTATGCTCCACCACAAATTTAAATTCCTGGAGTGCCAGGAACCACCGGGTAACCCTGGCATTAGTCCCTTTTCCCTGTCTCAGCCATGTTAAAGGGGCATGGTCAGAAATCAACCTAAACTTCCTCCCCAAAAGGTAATATCTGAGGGATTCCAGAGCCCTCTTAATGGCCAGACACTCTCGTTCAATTATGGCATAGTTTTTCTCTGCTGGTGTTAACTTCCTGCTGAGGAAGACTATCGGGTGTTCCTCGCCATGAATAACCTGTGACAACACTGCTCCCAATCCTACATCGGAAGCATCAGTCTGGACAACAAACTCTTCTGAAAAATTAGGTGCTACCAGGACAGGGTGTTGGCACAGCGCCGACTTGAGCTCCAAAAAAGCCTTCTCAGCGTCTGCATTCCACTCCACCATGACCGATTTCCGACCCTTAGTCAGATCGGTCAACGGAGCCGCCAATGTGGCAAAGTTGGGTACAAACCTTCTGTAGTATCCCACCATGCCCAGGAATGCACGTACCTGCTTTTTTGTGAGGGGGCGGGGCCAATTCTGTATAGCCTCTATCTTGTTGACCTGAGGTTTCACTACCCCTCTACCCATGATATAACCCAGGTATTTCACCTCCTCCATTCCCAAAGCACATTTTTCAGGGTTTATTGTAAACCCCTCCTTCCAAAGAGAGTCCAGCACTGCCTGCACTTTGGGCAAATGTGATTCCCAGTCTTTGCTAAAAATGACTATATCGTCCAAGTATACTGAGGCATACTTCCGGTGAGGTCGTAAAATCCTATCCATTGCTCTCTGGAACGTGGCTGGAGCAGTTTGCAATCCAAAAGGCATCCTTTTGTACTGAAAACTCCCCTCTGGGGTAGAAAAAGCTGTTTTCTCTCTAGCGGCCTTAGTCAACGGTATTTGCCAATACCCCTTGGTAAGGTCTAACGTAGTGATATACCTGGCTGGACCTAGTCTCTCGATAAGCTCATCTACCCGGGGCATGGGGTAGGCATCAAACCGGGCAACTTCATTAAGTTTCCGGAAATCATTGCAGAATCGCAGAGTCCCATTGGGCTTCGGTACCAACACAATCGGGCTCGACCACTCACTCTGCGATTCCTCAATAATCCCTAGGTCTAACATCTTTTTAACTTCCTCTGAAACGGCCTTCCTTTGAGCCTCTGGGATGCGGTAGGGCCGGACAAAAACTTTGACTCCTGGTTCTGTGACAATATCATGCTCTATAACACTAGTGAGCCCTGGCAAGTCTGAAAATTTTTCTTTATTTCTCTGCAAGAACTCCTTTGCCTGCTGACTTTGGGTTTTAGACAGGGTATTTGCTACTTGGACACTCTCCACCCCAACCCGAGGCTCAAGTTTTGTACTAGCCAGGGAGGTCACTGGTTCCCTGTCTGTCCAGGGCTTTAACAAGTTTACATGATTCATCTGGAAGGGTTTCCTCTTGCCTGGCTGGTGGACTCTATAATTTACCTCTCCCACTTTTTCTACAACCTCGAAAGGGCCTTGCCATCTGGCCAAGAATTTACTTTCCACAGTGGGAATCAACACTGCTACTCGATCCCCCACTTGGAAGTTCCTAATTTTGGCTGCCCTATTATAGACCCGTCGTTGAGCCTCCTGGGCTTTTTGTAAGTGTTCCTTAACTAGCGGCATCACCGTTCGGATCCTCTCCTGCATTTGAGAGACATATTCAAGAACACTTTTATGCTGAATTGATTCACTTTCCCATTCTTCTTTAACAAAGTCCAGTAATCCGCGAGGTCTCCGCCCATATACCAATTCAAAGGGCGAAAACCCAGTGGAGGCCTGGGGCACTTCTCGGATAGCAAACAGGAGAGCTGGTAACAGGCAGTCCCAGTCTTTCCCATCCCTTTGTACCACTCTCTTGAGCATAGACTTAAGGGTCTTATTAAAACGTTCTACCAATCCATCTGTTTGGGGATGGTAGACCGATGTGCGCAGCTGTTTAATCCGGAACAGTTTGCATACATCAGCCATAACCTTCGACATAAACGGGGTGCCCTGGTCTGTGAGTATTTCCTTGGGAAAACCTGTCCGTGTAAACAACTGGAATAACTCCCGTGCAATAGCCTTAGAGGAGGTATTCCGCAGGGGTAGCGCCTCAGGATATCGAGTGGCATAGTCGAGGATCACTAGTATGTAAGAATGACCTCGAGCCGACTTTACCAAGGGACCCACTATATCCATGGCTATCCTCTCGAATGGGACCTCAATTATGGGCAGAGGGACCAAAGGGCTCCGGAAATGCGTCGCCGGAGCGGTCAACTGACAGGTGGGACAAGAGTTACAGTATCTCCTTACCTCTGCTTTCAAGCCTGGCCAGTAAAACCGGTCGGCGATCCGTGCCTCCGTCTTTTCAACTCCCAGGTGTCCCCCTAAAACATCATCATGGGCCAGGTCCAGGACCTTACGTCTATATTGTTGGGGTACCAATAATTGTTCTACCACATTTTCTCTCACTTTAGTAACCCGATAAAGCAATTCATTACATATTGAAAAATGTGGCCACCGCTCATTAGCACCTGGCTCTTGGGGCTCCCCATTTATTACTACAACCTGTTCCCGTGCCCTGGCCAAAGTGGGGTCCTGCATCTGGGCAGTACCAAATGCCCCCTGGGGAACACCCAAATCTGGCAAGTCAGGGGTAGAGGCCATTTCCTCATCGTCTTCCCCCAGCATTACCTGAAGCGGGGAAGGTTCCCCCCCCTCAGTGTTCAGGTAGGTCTGAGAACCCCACATATTGACATCTTTAACAGTATCAGCACTATTTTCATCATTATTAACCAAAGTCTTGGCGTTTTTATCAACTGGGTCCATATTATGAACATGTGGCATCTCAGGGTTATTACCCTCTACAACAGGAACAGAGGGACTAGTTTCTTCCCAGTCTCTGGACCTTTCAGATAGTTCTCCTTGTCTCCAAAGTTTTGCAAATAATGGACAGTCTCGTCCTATGATAACGTCATGTACCAAGTTCTTTACCACCCCCACCTCTTGAGTACCCGTGCCACATGCTGTGGAGATGGACACCGAGATGAGAGGGTACTCTCTAGTGTCCCCATGAATGCACACAACCCGCAAAATTTTGCTTACCGGACCGATCTTCCCAATTACTCTAGGGTGAACCAGGGTTACCATGCTTCCAGAGTCCAGCAAGGCCCATGCAGGGTGGTTGTTCACTTGGACTTCACACTCAAAATTCCTCTCTCCAAGGTCAAGATGTGTTGTACACGATTTATGGGCATAAAAAGACCCCCTTCGAAGAACCCCGCATTCCATGGGTTCTTCCTGCAATGGGCAGTGGGCCCGGGTATGGCCCCAGGCATGACATCGCCAACATTGTACATCCCCTCCTCTCCGATCAGGAACAGGTCGCTGAGGGGGTAACGGGTGTGACTCTTGGCCTTCCGGGGGGTTGGTTCCAGGGCTCCTGGGGACATCCTTTCGAAGGGCGGCAGTTGGTCGGAAGGGCCGTGGCAGACTGGGCCCTTGACGCTTGGTGGGGCCAAGCAGATCCTCCACCACCGTATATCGTTCCACCATCTCAACAAGGCAGTTTGCGGTTTTGGGGTCTCCATGGCTGACCCACCGTTGAAGGTCATCTGGCAGTGACCTTAAGTATCGGTCCAGCACGACCCGCTCCACAATTTGGGGGCCAGACAACACTTCGGGCTGCAGCCATTTTTTTACTAGTTGCACCAGGTCATGCATTTGAGATCGCGGTGGCCGGTTTGAACGATACTTCCATTGGTGCACTCGTTGGGCCCGAACGGCCGTAGTCACCCCCAACCGAGCCAGTATTTCTGCCTTTAGTTTTTGATAATTTTTAGCATCTTCTGGTGGTAGGTCAAAATAGGCTTTTTGAGAATCTCCGGTGAGGAAAGGAGCAATTAAGCCGGCCCACTGGTCCTGGGGCCACCCTTCTCGCTCTGCCGTCCTCTCAAATGTTGCCAGAAACGCCTCTACGTCATCACTCAGGGACAACTTCTGCAAGAAATGGCTTGCCCTTATGGTCACCTGGTTGCCAGGGGCAACGGCCACTTGTTCACGGCCCTGAGACAGCTGCTGCACTGCTTCTTTTAAGGCCGCCATCTGAGCCTGCATAACCCCTTGTTGGGTCGCTTGCTGGGCTGCTAACTGGGCCACCAACAGGCGAGTATTTTCTTGCTGCAAAGCCAGTGCCTCGTTGTGCTGCGTTTTTTTGTACCTCCAGCTGCGTTTTTTTGTACCTCCAGCTGGGTTGCTAAGCGCTGATTAGCTTCCTCATGGCGGGTCTGCGCTTGTATATTCGCCAAGGACAGCTGTTTAATTAGCTCCTCCATGGTTTCAGCTTTCCGTAGTTGTGCAGCTTTAACCCAGGACATAAATTCACTGTACTGTCCCTTTAAATGTCAGTTCAAATCCACACAAAAAAAAAAAAAATAGCAAGAAAAAACGCCTGTTACTTTGTCCTGCCCGCATTCGAGCACCACTTGTAATGTTCGGGGGACCAGGTAGATCGCAGGACACAGGCTTTTCTCACAACAAAGGGTTTATTAAACTTAAATCGCTTTACAGCAGCCAAAAACACAAAGGAAAAAGTTTTTAGTCTCACCGACTTGCACAGTTCAGAATAGCTGTCTCTATCCAAACAGAGCTTGATCTTGCTGGCAGGTAGCTTCCCCTGCCAGGAGCCTTCCAAACAGGACACTGCTGTCCACTTCAGTTGCTGTAACCCAGAACAAACACCATCCACCATGTGTTCTCCACTCCTCCACACCCATCTACAACTTCCTGTCTTGCTTTTTAAAGACACTTCCTTAACAGGTGGGTTAATCAATTTTATTCCCTTAAAGAGAGCACAACCCAAACAGAGGGGAAATATAGCGTCCTTCCAGGACCCAGCCACGGCGTCCATTACAATATATATATTATTCTGGATAGCACTAAAAAAAAAAAAGCCATTTGAAATATGTTTGGCAGAACTCTGTCAATATCAACAGCAAAAGCAGCTTCATTATTATCCCACTATAAAGAAGAATGCTGCATTGAGAGATTTCATAATTTGCAGCCTCACAAATGTAAATTCTCCATTACAAACGCTAGTTTTACAAGACCGACTGTTTCTGGCTCATTCTTGCTTCCGAGCATGCATGTTTGTACTTTGGACTTTTGTCTGATGGACATGTGTACACACGCTGGGAAAAAGCGACAACACACGTTTGTCTGTGGACAATTTTAAAACCTGCTAGCCAACATTTGTCCATGGAAAATCCGACAATTGTCTGATGGAGCATACACACAGTTGGATTTACCACCAACAGCTTGTCATCACAGATTTCCCACCAGAAAGTCCATTCGTGTGTACGAGGCTTCAGCGTTAGTGAACTGCAGCATAAAAAATCAGGTATCCTGCCCTGAAAGACAAGGTTGTGTGGTGTGCAGAATTGTAATTCTCAAAACTCGATGGACAGAAAATACCAATCCTTTGATATGTAAAGCAGCTTTCATTTACATAACTCTTTTATGTATTTAGCTTTTTGTCTGTATGTAAGCAGAACTTATTAAAATAGAAAGAGCACTGGCCAAAACTTTGTTTAGATTTAGCATTCTTAGTGGCATGTACACATAAAAGGTACTGCTTAGCATTATTGAGTAAATACATTTTTATCACTTGGCTCATAGCAAAGCTTAGACAAAAATAGCCCACTCTTGCACAGTGTTGTTAGTGAAGGATATACAATCTTTACTGGCTGAGCAATTAAGAGTATTCACCCATTCTTTCACACTGGTATTAAAATGTTGCTGGTGGAGAACATGGAGTGTAAAGTTCTTTCCTTACATTAGTCCACCTATACCACCATCCCTTTTTTCCTTCCTTATTTTTTTACTAAAAATGCAGTTTTTAAGATTCTGTTTCAAGTGCTGAATTGAGCTGAAGAGAGTGAGCTTTCACCTTCCAGAACATACATGAGTCTTTCCTCTGTATATTGCCCCAGCACAAGCACCTAATTTCCAAGTATACATGCGGTGAGCTGTCCCCCCCAGAACTTGCTACAAAATCCCCTATAGTGTCCTCAACGGAAGACCTGTGACATCACTCCATTTTTGGATTGCTCATGGAGGAGTGCTTCGGACACAAAAATATTCATTGCTTGCTGTGGTGAGTAAATTGCATGAACTTTGAATATTTTTGACAATGTTGGGTCCTATTGGCCTCAGGGAAGAGTTGCTAAAGCACATGTTCTGTAGCAGATGTAAACTTTCATTCAGGTTTGAATGTGGTGGTGAAAATTCTGAAGAACCCTAGACTTTCTGTGTGCCAGAAACAGAATACTTTGTAGAACCACCTTTCGCTGCAATTATAGCTGCAAGTCTTTGGGATATGTCTCTACCAGCTTTGCACATCTACAGAGGGAAATTATTTGCATAATAGCTCAAGCTCTGTCAGATTGGGCGGAGAGCATCTGTGAACAGCAATTTTCAAGTCTTGCCACAGATTCTCAATTGGATTTAGGTCTGGCCTTTGACTTTGACTGGGCCATTCTAGCATATGCATATGCTTTGAACTAAACCATTCCATTGTAGCTCTGGCTGTATGCTTAGAATTGTTGTCCTGCTGGAAGGTGAACCTCTGCCCCAGTTTCAAGTCTTTTGCAGACGCTAATGCCACGTAGACACACGAGCAGAGTGTCCAACAGAAAAAGTCAAACGGAAGCTTTTCATTGTATATTCCAATCATGTGTATGCCTCATCTGACGTTTTTTTTAACGAAAATTCTGACTGACCTAGAAATAGAACATGTTTTAAATATTTCCGACGGAACCAATTCCTATCAGGAAAACAATGTCTGTATGCTGTTCCGAAGGACCAAAAACTACACATGCTCTGAAGCAAGTATGAGGCGGAAGTGCTTGGTGTGGTAAAACTAGCGTTCGTATTGGAGCTAACACATTCCTCACGCTGCTAATTCTGTGATCTTTTAATGCAGCGCATTCTTTTCTTCTTTAGAATGCTGGAAGAATTAAGTTGTTTTGCTGCTCATATTCACACGGAGTTCTCACAAACTTCTTTCTTCATTATTTATCCTCATCTCATGAATAATATTCTAGTTTTTAAAAGCCCAATCTCCATAATAATGTTTACAATTATTTTTTATACTCATCATTTATAACTTTTTATTTCATCAAGATTTATTTAACGATTACTTAAAAATTATTTTCTAGTGATCTCCATATAATTTATTTTTTGGAGTGTCAAGTTACCACAATAACATTATTTTCTTATATTTTGTATTAACCTCAAGGAGGTTAGTGTCCCTTGTTAATTTGACATTGTCTTTTTTAAATGTACATGCCTACTCACAAACAAACTGTCCTTTTTGAAGAAAAACACATAGGAAAGTATTTTGTGAAAATAAAATATCCATTTAGTCTGGGTAACAAAATAAAGAGGAAGTCAACGCTGGACAAACTTTTGGAATTTGCAAAGCCTTTTAACCTCCAGGGCACACATCAACAAGTCTGTGGAAAAGAAAATTGTAAGCTTGAGGAGTCCATATAATAGGGAGCACAATCTGGTCCAGGAATGCCAGCGATCAGGACCAGCAGCAGATTAGATATCTGTCCCCAGTTTGTGGTACTACAATAGCGTGCATCTTCTGTCAGACCTGGAGCCTTCCCTGCAGCTTTCCTTGGAGGCTGTGGCTCTGGTGGTGGACTTGTGACAGGAGAAAGAGGAGGAGGAGGATGGGCGAGCTCACATATGTGGCTGTTCTCAGTCAGCTGGCCCCTCAACACCTTCTGAAGGGCATCAGAAAAAAATCCCTCACAGAGGAGGCATTGGCCCTTCTCCAATTGCAGCAACCTGGTGGCTAGATAGCAGCCATAGGCCTCTTCAGCATCGGGGGGCTCCTGAGGAAATGGCTGGCTTCCCTAATGAGGCCCAGTGCTACCTCCTCTGTCATTATCCCCTTCCTGGGCCTTTTGGTGGTAAGGCAGAGGGGAGGCACCTGGGATTGCGTGAGGCTCCTACTGGGCCCAGCCACCTCCTGGCTGACACTGGGCCCAGCCTCCTCATGGCTGACACCTGGCACAGCCTCCTCCTGGCTGATACTGGGCACGGCCTCCTCTTGGATGATGCTTTCCAGACCCTCCTCCTGGCTGAGCTCATCCTGTGTATAAAAAAGGGACAGAGTTGTAGTTTTTGCTTCATCAATCACACACAATTTTCAGCTCATAACTTGCAAATTAAATGTTATTAAATAGAAAAGGCTATCATTCTAACCCCAGCATTTTTCAAGCTGATCACCAACATTTTTGGCCACTACTGTCTATTGATATGTATACCAAATTTTTTGGATAAAATCATTGATTTGTAATCAGTTATAACATCTAGTTAACATCATTAATATTAAGACAAAAAATATGTAAAAAAACCTGGCTCCAGCTGGGCGCATCCACCTCTTCCAGGATGGAAGGCCCAGGTTGTTCCTCGTCAGCCTCTGCTGGGGTTGAGGGAAGGGTGGAGGGAAGGCTGCAGGGAAGGATCGAAAGAGATTCCCTGGCTTCAGTCAGGCCACCCAGAAACCGCAGTTTGTTGAAGTACCACAGCCTGGGGACATAAACATTCTCTGCTGATGCTCCTGATCTGAGTGATTTCTGGATCTTATTATGCTCATGGGGCAGCACAGTGGAGTATAGGGCAGCACAGTGGTGTAGTGGTTAGCACTCTTACCTAGCAGTAAGAAGGGTCACTGGTTCAAATCCCAACAATACCACACTACCTGCCTGGAGTTTGCTTGTTCTCCCTGTCTCCCTGTGCTGCATGGTTTTCCTCCCACAATCCAAAGACATGCAGGTAGGTTAATTGGCTTCTGTACAAAATTGGCCCTAGCATATGAATGGGGACCTTGGATTGTGGGCTCCTTGAGGGTAGGGACCAACATGAGTGTGCAATGTACAGGGATAGGGACAATTGTAGACACTCACTCAGGTTGAACTGGATGGACTGATGTCTTTATTCAACCTAACTAACTATGAAACTATGCTCCTTCTTTTACATGTTCCTCAAGATCACAATTTTATTTTTCAAAAACATCATGTTTGATTCAGAGACCCGAGTCTTCACAAATTCCAGAAGTTTCTCCGGCAATGACCCCCTAGCTTATTTATTATATTATAAGCTGTGTTTCATCTCCCACAAATTCCTCAATTACCTGTATCTGTCTATGAAACTGCCCATGAATTCTGGGTTCTTAAACTGATTCATCTTTGCTGAAAGACAATACACAAGACAAAAACACTAATGTCAGCCTAAACTCTCATTATCTTATCCCAATATAGGTCACTTCCATTTGTTCGTCCTCTACACACAGATCGTACATACAACAGATGCATGTTAGCTTTATATACACTGTGCATGTGTCAAACTCTGCCCGCGTCGCTCGCCCCTGACGTTGTTTTTCACAAATATACCCCGCCCCTTCTCTCTTCGGTGCACAGTCGGAGCGACATGATGGAGACACAGATGGTTGTCAATTTCTCATCTAGTGAGAAGGAAAGCACGGAGCCCCAAATGTCCGGATCCAGGTGGAGAAGATTTAAGGCCACCAACATGGCCTTTGATCAAATGGTGGAGATGGTGGAGATCTTGGGCAGGGAGGATTATGATGGGAAACATGGTCTGTACGCCCATCCCAATTTGCAAAAGGACCAAATCATAACAACAGTTGTGAACACTCTTGAGCATAATTTTGGGGTACGATGGTCCAAAGACCAATTAAGGAAGCGCTGGTCCGACATAAAACTGAGGGAACCAGATCAGTATCGTAAAATAAAGGCTGTGCTTCAAAAAAGTAAGTACTTGTGTGTTCCTTTTATGATTATTAATTTGCATGCTGCTCCATGTGATTTTCTTTACTGTTGTACAGTTTTAAATAGATACTTTCATGTTCGTGGGCACAGTAATTGTTCGTAGGAAACATCGTTTGTAGGAAGCAATGATCATAGGAAACATTGTTCGTTTGTCAATAAATACAATGTATTTAGCTGATACAGGGTTATAACTACATTTTGGTCATACTAATTTGTCTTATTAAAAGAATTTTAGGACATTGTTGTCTAGATGTCTTTGAAATTTGGATAAATTGCAAACTTGATTCAGTGGAATGTAAGGAGAGGACACTCAGCAGCAGTTTACACATCTGGACTCAAGAGCACTAGTGTGGGACACCAGAACACATTTTTTAGGGTAACCCACACAGGCGCTCCAGTGGATACTTGGGGTGTCTCCATCTGTGAAACTTGGCCAAAAAAGGTAAGTATTCTAGCTTAAAAAGGGAATTTTAATCATGTCTTCAACTTGGATCTCTGCCCAAACAGACATTTGTACACCACTTCAAAGCAATGATTGATATTCCTATTTCTGGACTCAAATATCTGTGTGCTAAGTATACCTTTTGTTGCATTCTCATAGGGGAGAAAAGACTCAGACAGCAATCAGAGGATACCAGGGACCCCCAACATCACCACCTTGATTGGAAAATTAGCCCAAGCCCCCCCGGGGATCTTGAGGAAGGAGAGGTGGAGGAAGTGGGATAGATGGGCACTTCACCAGGTGAATGTCTGACACCGCAGCTTCAGGTAATCTATGCCTGCATATTTCTAAAAACATGTTTTTTACACAATTTTTAGGTTATGTGCTGGTTGTGGAAGAGGTAGTGGCGGAACCTTTCACTAGGGCCAGCGCACAAACACTCATCCAGCAAATAATGACCTGGAATGGGGAAATTGATGCTATGAGAAATAGACTCAACATTATGGAACAGCAAATGAAGAACATGATAGATGTTTTGAGGGGACTCTAATCACTTTTTACATAATCACAACCTGTTTTTTTGTTTGTTTTAATATTCCCCCCCCCCAAAAAAATGTATGATACATTTTAAAAGCCAAATTTTGAAGATGCACACGGTGTGTCAACATGTGCTATCTGCCATCTGGGGATCTCAATGTAAGCATTTTGTAGGTGCAACCCCTTCCTCATAACTCTAGTAGGTGAGAGGAAGGGGTTGCACCCCCAAAACACATCCATTGATCCCCCATGATGGGAGATAGCACATGTTGACGTGACCCATTTGGACTCCCAATTTGTGTGCACCTTCAAAATTTCGCTTTTACAGGGGTGACATCACCCCATCAGATTTACGGCAATATCAAGACATTTTTGACACATTATTGTCTCCAGTTTTTATGCATTAAAATTTGTAAGTTCCAGAGTCGTGTATGTTATGTTTTAAAACATGCGTGTTTGTAAAAAAAAAAAAATAATAATAATATTGGGGAAAAAAATCAATAAATAATATTGAGAAAAAAATAATATTGAGAAAAAAAATATTGAGGAAAATATATATAAAAAAAAATATTGAGAAAAAAAATTAACGTATTTTCTAAATGCACATGTGTGAATGTGCACAGAGTAAACATTTTGAAATACAGCAATGTGTGGCTTCTTTCGATGCTCTATACCAGTTTTGTATGTAATTTTGTGTTTACAGTGGCAACGGGGCTTATTTACTAAAGGAAAATCTACTTGGCACTACAAGTGCACTAGGCTAACCTAGGAGACAGCCAAAAAGAAAAGCAAAAAATTCTAGATTTTATCAGTTTTTTTTTTGATTACTAAACATTTTAGACATTGTCTGGCATTGCAATGGCCCCCTTACCCATAAAATAATTAACATATTTCTCCTGCACTTCATGGATGCTTTGGGGTGCCAAGCCAGTGCGGCCAGTATCCAAGCTTGTCAGGGAATTGTCTGTAATAAGTCTGGCCTCTGGCCCAACTGAGGCCACATAATTCTGTGAATTTTTTCTTAAATAATTGTGCAGTATGCAGCAGCATAGGATGATATGGTTGATTTTGTAGTCCGCCATATGGATTGCTGTCAGAAACAGGCGGAACCAGGCTGTGGTCACATGGGCTCCCTTCTCCATATCCTGTGGGAGTGTCCCCGGGTCAGAAGCTACTGGAACAAGATCTTCTCCCTGATCCGCAAGGTCACTGGCGTTGCGGCCCCCCAAACCCCAGCTATAGCGCTCCTGAACCAGACAATCCCCAAAATTTCTAAATACCAGCAATGTTTGATCCATTACATTCTGATTAGTGCCAAGATGACCATAGCCCGGGCTTGGAAGTCCCCAAGGGTCTCGTACCCAGCAGCTAAACAAAAAATCTCCTGGATTATGTTCCAAGAAAGGACCTCCAGTCTCATCATTGATAAATCTAAAAAATTCAAGAAAATATGGGATCCCTGGGCTCGCTACGTGGGGGTTCTCCTCTAGCCCTGGAACAGGACATAATTATGACACCCAGTATCACAGCGAGATCCCCGTCTTCCCCTTGGAGCTCCCCCTGGCATGGGTACCTCCCCAACCCACTCCTTTCCCTTCCCCCTTTTCCCCCTTCTGTCCCCTCTGTTTCTGTCCTGTCTTTCTTCTTCTCTTTACTCCGTCCCTCCCCTCGAAATCTTTCGTCGGGAGGTGATGGACATTTGGCACAAGTTCAGAGCCTGGACTGAGCAAGATTAATCGCTCCTACCTTTCGGCCTGCATAGGCACTGTTGTCTTGTGGCCCATAGGGCCTACCCCACTCTGGCCCCTCCCTTTGTTTCTTGTTTGGAGGGTCCAGAGTCGGATCGCACTATTGATTACGTTATTAATCACTGAGTTTGTTTGGTTGACATTATTTTGTTTAAGTTGTCCTATGTCAGGCTTGATGCACTCGGTAGTCCTAGGGGGTTAGGGGTTTGGGGGGCTCAGAGCTCCTGACACAGTCTGAGCCCATGTGGGGTGTCTGGAAGCCGGGCTCCCCAAAGGAAATTGAATTCTCCCTTTACCACTGTAAAAGTTCCCCTCTCCCCCTCCCCTGGACTTCCTTTTTTAGCAGTGGACTCCCATGTGCATCACTCGCTCCCCCCCAGTTTACATGTGCCCCGCATTCATGGCCATTATCCTTGCGGTTTCTGTTCGCGGGTGCCATTATCTCCCTTTTTATTGTCCCTTGGCATACTGTCTTTTGTTGCTTACCATGTGCCTTACTGCTGACTCTCCTGCGTGAGAGCAATTTGATACATGTATCATCTTTGTTTCAATAAATATCTTTAAACCAAAAAAAAAAAAAAAAAAAAAAAAAAAAAGAAACAGGCGGAACCGGCTGGCCATTATCCCGAAGGTTTTCTCAATGACTATTCTCACTCTGGCCAGCTGGTAGTTAAAAACCCTCCTCTCCGGGGTGAAGGTCGTTTGGGGGAATGGCCTCATCAGATGCTTGCCCAAACCGAAGGTTTCATCTGCAATAAAGACGAAGGGGAGTCCTTCCACATTATCAGCATCGGGGGCAATGTCAGGCCACTAGTCTGACATCGCTGGCAGGGCCGAACTGGCCTACCGGGATACAGGGACAATTCCCGGTAGGCTGCCTGCCCTGGAGCCACTTTGAGCTATGCTATGGCTGCAGCAAAGTCCCAACAGTTAGCAAAATGGAAGGCTGACATTCCTGTGGTGTTGAAGGAAACTGTGGAGTCAAACAAGAAAAAAATATAAGTACTTTTGCATATAACATTGCATGCATGATTACACAAAAACATTCTTGCACAACATCAGTATAACAGAATTTAGTTAGGGGTATCAGAGTAGAAGGGGCTGAATACAAATGCACGGTACATGTTTCAGATATTTATTTTTAAAACATTTTGATGACCATTTATCATTTTCCTTTCACTTTACAATTATGTGCCACTTTGTGTTGGTCTGCTACATAAAATCCCAATAAAATAAATAAATAAAAACTCACTGAAGCGCACATAAAATACTAAATTGAAATGGATGTCTCTGCAAGTGAAATCTGTGCGGTTTAACCTTCAGTTTCCATGCATGTATGGTGTAAATGAGCTCTAAGAAAACACATGAATGTCACATGAGATTAAAAATACGTATTGGTAATTGTTATCGGCGAGTACCTGAGAAAAAGAATCAGTACTTGCACTCTGAAAAAAACTGGTACTGGTGCATGCCTAATTAAAACATACAGTATGTTTTATTGCACAGCATTGTTTTACGCTTTTTTTCTTGTTTTGTTTCTATCCTTTTAATTAAAAAAGGCTTTTTTTTTCCCAGCCCATAACTTGCCATTGATATGTGTCTGTAGATAATTTGCTTTTAGCAGAGAACAAAAAGAATTGGCTGATATTTTCCCCATCTGAAATTTTAGCATCTAGCAGTCAACTGAAACATTAATTCCCATTTCCTATATGGTTAGATTTTCAAGCATTGCATCCACACTGCAGCTTATTTGTGTTTCAATGATATGACATTGTGTATCCACTATATTTTGGATGTGGAGCTTCTACGTTATCATTTTACTTCTCTCATATCTGTTTTCCACTGTATGACATGATATTAAGGAGAGTAACTTGTGCAAGCTCCTTTTTAGGCCATATTTCAGGCTAGTTATTGATCGATAAGACTTGAATTATATTATGCAATGTGACTAAGCTTCATTTCCTTTCTCATCAACCACTGGGAATGCTTTTCTAAGTGATAATGAGCAGCAGTTCCCTTTAGGGATAGAAAAATGAAACTTGCAGTACCTCCAGGGGCTTGTTATCATGCTGCACAACTCAGCCTAAGTTTAAAAGTAACCAAACAGAATAGGGGTGCCTAAGGCTGTTAGTGATTCTAGATCTCCAAGACCAGGTATTTCTTACTGCAGAAAGAAGTTTTAACATTGTTATTTAAAAACTGTGTATGTTAGGAATAAGGGGACTTTCCTTATAAATTGGACAGTCTGGGCTTGAGGTCTACATGCAAATTAAACTCTATGTTTAGTGAATCATATTAATATAGTAATGCACATTATCCAGAAAAAAAAAAAATCAATGTGTGTGTGTTCTCTTATGAAATGTACAATATATAGACCAAAACCAAATAAATTATGTAACCCTGAATGACATCCATAACTCACCCTTGGCAAATTACTATACATTTTATGTTTAGAGCATTTTAAATCACTACCACTTTCAACCCAAAAGATTAACCTGCTGTGATTTTACAACATGCACACTTTTAAAGGTGGCTTTGAAGCCTGTTGGCTTACATATAGGCTTATTTAATGGCACTGAGCAAAGTAGAATTGTGAAATATCATAGCTAATAGTAATCAATCAAATTTCAGTTCACTGTGGTCAGGTAAGAGGATGATAGTCTCTGGCAATTGGGAGCTGTTTGTCAGAAAACAAATAAGAATTGCTACTCATAGCTCCCAACTGTCCTTGATTTTGAGGGACTGTCCCTCATTCGGAACAAAGTCCCCTCTGTCCCTCTTTCCTCCTCATGTGTCCCTTATTTTGGTCTGTTCTTAATAGTTGTATATACAAAATGCACTACATATCTATCACAGAGTATTTTACAGTGAAAAAACCTTTCATCCAATGTCTAAGTTGCTCCATTTGTAAATTCCAAAAGTCAAAATAAAGGAATAGTAGTGATAGTAGCACTTGTGGGGCCTTTAACCAATCATTTTTTATGCAATTCTCCTTTAAGGGGGGCGTGGCATGGGATGTGTCCTATGCCTACATTCTTTTTCTAATAGGTGTCCCTCTCAGAAGTTGGGAGGTATGGCTACTGCTGACTTGTTTTATTTTTTTCAAATATAATTTTTATTCAACTCCGGAGAGGTCGAAGCTCCCCAGTACACGTAGTAAAACATACATACAGAGCTATGGTTACAAGAGAAAACAGTACAATAAACAGGTCATGAGGTAATAATTGAACATACAATCTGTCATTGCTCATGTAAAAATTAACAGCAGCCCTTGTCGAAGCTCAGTCGGATAATACTGAAACAGGGATCGACCCCTGCACCCCCCTCTTCAAGTGAGAGGGGGGGTGCCCAGAGCCACTGAGGCCGCGTACACACGGGCGGACTGTTGGCTCAACTTTGTCCGCTGAACAGTGTTTCAGCGGACAGTCCGCTCGTGTGTGGGGCTTCAGCGGACAGTTTCAGCGGACAGTTTGACGAACAAAGTTTTTCGGAAATTCCGAAAAACTGTCCGCTGAAACTTGGTTTGAGCGAACAGTCCGCCCGTGTGTAGGCTACTTTCGAAATGAGCAAACTGTTCCCGCTCGGAGGGAAGTCTGCTCATTTCGAGCGCGTGTGCAGGTAGGCGGGGCCCGCGACGGAGACGTCGCGGGCTCCGCCGCCTGGAATGGACTTAAAGGGGAACCCCAACGCCGAAAAAAATCGGCGTGGGGGTCCCCCCAAAGTCCACAACAGACCCTTGTCCGAGCACGCTACCCGGCCGGCCAGGAAAGGGGGGCGAGCGAGCGCGCCCCCCCTCCTGAGCCGTACCAGGCCGCGTGCCCTCAACATGGGGGGTGCCTTGGGGAAGGGGGGGCCGCGCGGCCCCCCCACCCCAAAGCACCTTGTCCCCATGTTGATGGGGACAAGGGCCTCTTCCCGACAACCCTGGCCGTTGGTTGTCGGGGTCTGCGGGCGGGGGGCTTATTGGAATCCGGGAGCCCCCTTTAATAAGGGGGCCCCCGGATACCGCCCCCCACCCTATGTGAATGAGTATGGGGTACAATGTACCCCTACCGATTCACCTGTAAAATAAAAGTACCCAAAAAAACACAACACACGAGATAAAATATTTTATTGCACAGCTCCGGGGGTCTTCCGTCTTCGGGGGTCTTCTCGCCGGACTCCTCCGCTATCTTCTTGTAGCTCTTTTGCTAGCGGAGGAGTCCGGCTTTCTTCCTCCCCGCCGCCGGCCTCTTCTCCCGACTTCGGGGGTCTTGTCCCCCTCTTCGGTTCTTCTGCCGGGCCACCGCGCCTTCTTATAGCTCTTTTGCAGGCGGTGGCCCGGTCTTCTGTCGCCACCTTCCGTTCTTCTGTCGCCGCCTTCGGTTCTTCTGCCGGGCCACCGCGCCTTCTTATAGCTCTTTTGCAGGCGGTGGCCTGGTCTTCTGTCGCCGCTGTCGCCGCCGCCTTCCGTTCTTGTTCTTCTTCTTCTTCTTGTTCTTCTTGTTCTTCTCCAGGAGATGTTGACACGTCGCTCTCTCCGGCCGGAATGCCAGAGCCGCGCTGAGCGGCCACTTATATAGTGACAATGGGGCGGTGTCACATGGTATATGTCACATGGGTTGATGTCACATGGGGACTATGACATCGTAAGGGGGCGGGGTCACCATGTGACCAACCCATGTGACATATACCATGTGACACCGCCCCATTGTCACTATATAAGTGGCCGCTCAGCGCGGCTCTGGCATTCCGGCCGGAGAGAGCGACGTGTCAACATCTCCTGGAGAAGAACAAGAAGAACAAGAAGAAGAACAAGAACGGAAGGCGGCGGCGACAGAAGACCGGGCCACCGCCTGCAAAAGAGCTATAAGAAGGCGCGGTGGCCCGGCAGAAGAACCGAAGAGGGGGACAAGACCCCCGAAGTCGGGAGAAGAGGCCGGCGGCGGGGAGGAAGAAAGCCGGACTCCTCCGCTAGCAAAAGAGCTACAAGAATATAGCGGAGGAGTCCGGCGAGAAGACCCCCGAAGACGGAAGACCCCCGGAGCTGTGCAATAAAATATTTTATCTCGTGTGTTGTGTTTTTTTGGGTACTTTTATTTTACAGGTGAATGGGTAGGGGTACATTGTACCCCATACTCATTCACATAGGGTGGGGGGCCGGTATCCGGGGGCCCCCTTATTAAAGGGGGCTCCCGGATTCCGATAAGCCCCCCGCCCGCAGACCCCAACAACCAACGGCCAGGGTTGTCGGGAAGAGGCCCTTGTCCTCATCAACATGGGGACAAGGTGCTTTGGGGTGGGGGGGCCGCGCAGCCCCCCCTTCCCCAAGGCACCCCCCATGTTGGGGGCACGCGGCCTGGTACGGCTTAGGAGGGGGGGCGCGCTCGCCCCCCTTTCCTGGCCGGCCGGGTAGCGTGCTCGGACAAGGGTCTGTTGTGGACTTTGGGGGGACCCCCACGCCGATTTTTTTTCGGCGTTGGGGTTCCCCTTTAAGTCCATTCCAGGCAGCGGAGCCCGCGACGTCTCCGTCGCGGGCCCCGCCTACCTGCACACGCGCTCGAAATGAGCGGACTGTTGCCTCGTGTGTGGGCGAGTCCGCTCATTTCAAAAGTTGCGCGGACTTAGTACGACGAACAAAGTTTGCCGTATTTGTCCGCTCAAAAAGTGCCGTGTGTGGGCGTGTTCGTTCATTCAAAAGTTTGAGCGGACTGTTTGACGAACTTAGTTTCGGCAGACAGTCCCCGCGTGTGTACGCCGCCTTAGAAGAAGGGTGTGGGGCGAGGGGGAACAGAGGGCAAACAAGAAGAGGGGTGAAGTAGAGGGGTCAGGAAAGAGAAAGGGGGAAATGAAAGGGTAAAGAAAAGAGCGTAAGAAAGGCCAGAAGGGCAGATATGGACATGACGGTGGCCCAGACCACCATCCCTACCTAGATGATGTGGAAGGGTCTGGTCGCCAGTAGGCATTGCCCCTCCGCCGAGAATATGAACATGCACCAGATAGCTGACTTGTTTTTATGCATTCTCCAAAGCTGTCATCTTTTGTCTTTTATTTGCTCAGTTAAAAGTTAAAATACAGATTTTTAAAGTTCTACTCTCTGAGTTCATTGATGTGACAACACTAGAAATTACACTTTACTACAATGTACAGTAGTGAGTGTACTGCTTGTATAACAGTAAGTTGCTGTCCCCTCAAAATAACTCAGCACACAATCACACAATCTTCTAATAGACTAGGTCATCTTTATGTAGAGCAACTATTTTTTTTTCCATATACAGTGGTGTGAAAAAGTGTTTGCCCCCTTCCTCATTTCCTGTTCCTTTGCATGTTTGTCACACTTAAGTGTTTCGGAACATCAAACCAATTTAAACAATAGTCAAGGACAACACAAGTAAACACAAAATGCAATTTGTAAATGAAGGTGTTTATTATTAAAGGTGAAAAAAAATCCAAACCATCATGGCCCTGTGTGAAAAAGTGATTGCCCCCCTTGTTAAAACATACTATAACTGTGGTTGTCCACACCTGAGTTCAATTTCTCTAGCCACACCCAGGCCTGATTATTGCCACACCTGTTCACAATCAAGGCATCACTTAAATAGGAGCTGCTTGACACAGTAAGGTCCACCAGAAGATCCTTAAAAGCTACACATCATGCCGAGACCCAAAGAAATTCAGGAACAATTGAGAAAGAAAGTAATTGAGATCTATCAGTCTGGAAAGGGTTATAAAGCCATTTCCAAAGCTTTGGGAATCCAGCGAACCACAGTGAGAGCCATTATCCACAAATGGCGAAGACATGGAACAGTGGTGAACCTTCCCAGGAGTGGCCGGCCGCCCAAAATTACCCCAAGAGCGCAGCGACGACTCATCCAAGAGGTCACAAAAGACCCCACAACAACGTCCAAGGAACTGCAGGCCTCACTTGCCTCAGTTAAGGTCAGCGTTCATGCCTCCACCATCAGGAAAAGACTGGGCAAAAATGGCCTGCATGGCAGAGTTCCAAGGAGAAAATCACTGCTGAGCAAAAAGAACATCAAAGCTAGTCTCAATTTCTCCACAACACATCTTGATGATCCCCAAGACTTTTGGGACAACATTCTGTGGACCGATGAGACAAAAGTGGAACTCTTTGGAAGGTGTGTGTCCAAGTATAGCTGGCGTAGAAGGAACACTGCATTTCATAAAAAGAACATTATACCAACAGTAAAATATGGTGGTGGTAGTGTGATGGTCTGGGGCTGTTTTGCTGCTTCAGGACCTGGAAGACTTGCCGTGATAAAAGGAACTATGAATTCTGCTGTCTACCAAGAGATCCTGAAGGAGAATGTCCGACCATCTGTTTGTGTACTCAAGCTGAAACGAACTTGGGTTCTGCAGCAGGACAATGATCCTAAACACACCAGCAAGTCCACCACCGAATGGCTGAAGAAAAACAAAATGAAGACTTTGGAGTGGCCTAGCCAAAGTCCTGACCTGAATCCAATTGAGATGTTGTGGTATGACCTTAAAAAGGCCGTTCATGCTCGAAAACCCTCTAATGTAACTGAATTAGGACAATTCTGCAAAGATGAGTGGGCCAAAATTCCTCCAGGACGCTGTAAAAGCCTCATTGCACGTTATCGCAAACGCTTGGTTGCAGTTGTTGCTGCTAAGGGTGGCCCAACCAGTTATTAGGTTTAGGGGGCAATCACTTTTTCACACAGGGCCATGATGGTTTGGATTTTTTTTCACCTTTAATAATAAACACCTTCATTTACAAATTGCATTTTGTGTTTACTTGTGTTGTCCTTGACTATTGTTTAAATTGGTTTGATGTTCCGAAACACTTAAGTGAGATAAACATGCAAAGGAACAGGAAATGAGGAAGGGGGCAAACACTTTTTCACACCACTGTAGTTCTTTGCCATGAGGTGCCATGTTGAACTTACAGTGACCAGTATGAGAGCGTGAGAGTGATAACACCAAATTTAACACACCTGCTCCCCATTCACACCTGTGACTTTGTAACACTAATGAGTCACATTACATCGGGGAGGGAAAATGGCTAATTGGTCCCAATTTGGACATTTTCACTTAGGGGTGTACTCACTTTTGTTGCCAGCAGTGTAGACATTAACTAGTTGCTGACCGCCGGCCGTCAAATGACGGCCAGGCGGCGCACCTATTGTGGCGGGAGGCCGTCATATGACGGCCTCCCGTTTAAACAGGGAATGCGCGCGATCGTGCGCGCGCATCCCTGTTTCTTCGGTGGCGGCGTGTCACGGAGACACCGCTCGCCACCGAAGGGGGTGAACAGCCATTCGTTATGGCTGTTTACCACGTGATCGGCCGTGATGAAGTCACGGCCGATCACAGATGGTCACACCCCCAACGTGCACGGCGCATGTGCGAGCGCGCCGCGCGTGCACGTCGGTGGCGGCGTGTTCCCCGGAAACATTGGCCGGCTGTTTACCCACGTGATCGGCTGTGATCCTTTCACAGCCGATCACAAAGATGTAAACAAACTGCGGTAACGGGATGTTACCGGGTTCTCCTCCTCACACACCGATCGTGTGTGAGGAGGAGATTGCGGTAACATCTCGTTACCGCATACAGTGTACACCAAACATACTGATTGCCCCCCCCCCCAATAAAGAGGACCTGTCACCACCCCTCATAGTACCTGTCAATCACAGTCCATCAGAGTACCTGTCACAGTCCATCAGAGTATTTGAGTACCTGTCACAGCACATCAGAGTACCCGAGTACCTGTCACAGCCCATCAGAGTACCTGTCAGCCCATCAGAGTACCCGAGTACCTGTCACAGTTCATCTGAGTACCCGAGTACCTGTCACAGCCCATCACAGTACCCGAGTACCTGTCACAGCCCATCAGAGTACCCGAGTACCTGTCACGGCACATCAGAGTACCCGAGTACCTGTCACGGCACATCAGAGTACCCGAGTACCTGTCACGGCACATCAGAGTACCCGAGTACCTGTCACGGCACATCAGGGTACCCGAGTACCTGACACGGCCCATCAGAGTACCCGAGTACCTGTCACGGCCCATCAGGGTACCCGAGTACCTGTCACAGCCCATCAGAGTACCCGAGTACCTGTCACGGCACATCAGAGTACCCGAGTACCTGTCACGGCACATCAGGGTACCCGAGTACCTGTCACGGCCCATCAGGGTACCCGAGTACCTGTCACGGCCCATCAGGGTACCCGAGTACCTGTCACGGCCCATCAGAGTACCCGAGTAACTGTCACAGTCCATTAGAGTACCGAGTACCTGTCACAGTCCATTAGAGTACTGAGTACCTGTCACAGTCCATCAGGGTACCCGAGTACCTGTCACAGTCCATTAGAGTACCGAGTACCTGTCACAGTCCATTAGAGTACCGAGTACCTGTCACAGTCCATTAGAGTACCGAGTACCTGTCACAGTCCATCAGGGTACCCGAGTACCTGTCACAGCCCATCTGAGTACCCGAGTACCTGTTCCAGTCCATCTGTGTACCAGAGTACCTGTCACAGTCCATCTGAGTACCCGAGTACCTGTCACAGTCCATATGAGTACCTGTCACCGCCCTTCAGAGTACCCAAATACCAGTCACCAAACCATCAGAGTACCTGTCACCAGGCCATCAGAGTACCCAAATACCTGTCACCAGGCCATCAGAGTACCCGAGTACCTGTCACCAGGCCATCAGAGTACCCGAGTACCTGTCACCAGGCCATCAGAGTACCCGAGTATCTGTCACCAGGCCATCAGAGTACCCGAGTACCTGTCACCAGGCCATCAGAGTACCCGAGTACCTGCCACCAGGCCATCAGAGTACCCGAGTACCTGCCACCAGACCATCAGAGTACCCGAGTACCTGTCACCAGACCATCAGAGTACCTGTCACCAGACCATCAGAGTACCCGAGTACCTGTCACCAGACCATCAGAGTACCCGAGTACCTGTCACCAGGCCATCAGAGTACCCGAGTACCTGTCACCAGGCCATCAGAGTACCCGAGTACCTGTCACCAGGCCATCAGAGTACCCGAGTACCTATCTCCAGCCCATGTCTCATAGAATATACGTTGGGGTGTTTGCTTTCCAAAATGGGGTCATTTTGTGGGTAATTTCACTGTCCTGGTGGTCCAGGACCTTCAAAAGTGTGATGGGTAGGAATGAAATGAGATGTGTCATTTATGCTCCTAGAACGCCTGAACGCACTACTTCAATGTTCGGCCTCTCTATGTGGCCAGGCTGTGTAAAAGTCCTACACATGTGGTATCGCCATACTCGGGAGGAGTAGCAGAATGTATTTTGGGGTGTAATTTTTGCTATATACATGCTATGTGTTAGAAATATCTTATAAATTGACAATTTTGTGTAAAAAAAAAAATGCGTTTTAATTTTTTTCCACATATTCCAAAAACTTCTGGAAAAAAATGAACCGTTCAAAAGACTCATTATGCCTCACAGATTATACGTTGGGGTGTTTGCTTTCCAAAATGGGGTAATTTTATGGGAAATTCCATTGTCCTGGTACTCCAGGGCCTTCAAAAGTGTAATAGGTGGTTGAGAAATGAGATGCGTAATTTTTGCTCGTAGAACGTCTGAAGGTACTACATCAATGTTAGTGCTCTGTATGTGGCCAGGCTGTGTAAAAGTCCTACACATGTGGTATCGCCGTACTCGGGAAGAGTAGCAGAATGTATTTTGGGGTGTCATTTGTTGTATGCATATGCTGTGTGTGAGAAATAACCTGATAATATGACAATTTAGTAAAAAAAAATTAAAAAAAATAAAAAATCTTCATTTTGCAAAGAATTTTGGGAAAAAATGACAACTTAAAAAAACTCACCATGCTACTTACTTAATACCTTGGGATGTCTACTTTGTAAAAAGGGGTTATTTGGGGGGTATTTGTACTTTCCTGACTTGTTAGTGTCTCAAGAAATGAGGTACACCTGATGTACTGAAGGCCTGATCAGAAGTGATCAATTTTCAGCGATTGGCACCATAGTTTGTAGACTCTATAACTTTCACAAAGACCAAATAATATATACTAATGTGGGTTATTTTTACCAAAGATATGTAGCAGTATAAATTTTGGCCAAAATTTATGAAGAAAAATTACTAATTAGCAAAAATTTATGACAGAAACGAAGAAAAAGGCATTTTTTTCACAAAATTTACGTTTTATTTTATTTATAGCACAAAAAATAAAAAACCCACTAGTGATTAAATACCACTAAAAGAAAGCTCTATTTGTGTGGAAAAAAGGATGCAAGTTTCATATGGATACAGTGTAGGATGACTGAGTAATTGTCATTCAAACTGTGAGAGCGCTGAAAGCTGAAAATTGGTCTGGTCAGGAAGGGGGTGTAACTGCACTGTACTGAGGTGGTTAATGGCTGTGTGTTGAGTTATTTTGAGGGACAGTAAATTTACACTGTTATACAAGCTGTACACTCACTACTTTACATTGTAGCAAAGTTTCATTTCTTTGGTGTTGTCACATAAAAAGATATAATAAAATATTTACAAAAATATGAGGGGCATACTTACTTTTGTGAGATACTGTATATATATGGACAGGAGTAAAAATTTTTTTAGGGTTGCAACCACTTTAAGACCCTCACAGTCAGCACAATGCCTGCAAGGCACGCCAGAAGCTCCAGTATGTAATGTGCAAGCTCTGGCTGGTGATTCAGCCTGAACATTCAATAGTCCATGGGGTTTGAACCAGCGACCCTTCTTACTGCTAGGCGAGAGTGCTAACCACTACACCACCGTGCCACCCAAGCACACAGAGGAGCCTTATTCCTCCTCCTTCCACCTCCTCCCTTTTGATCTTACCCCCACTATATCTCTATTAGCAGCTCCAAGTTATAAGGATTCCAGGATTTTAAGGGGTGTCAAAGATTTAATTTTTGGTACTTTTAGAGGAGAGCAGGGTCAACATTAGGCTATGCCAAACAGGGGAAAGTGTAGAGTGTAACAATGCTCTTGTTCTATAACCCTTCCTTGTCATCTCTAGCTTTACCACTGAGCAAGCAGCTTTCTGTGCTTCAGTTGCTGGAATGTAATAAAATAAATTACCCTAGCCACCGCATGTCCAGTGTCTGCATGCATTTTTGTATTGGATTACAGTGTTTTGGCACTAATAACACCCAAACCATTTTTTTTAAATGCTTACATTATGGGGCATTGTCATTAAATGTGGTCAATGAAACAGAAAAAAATACTGCATTTTTGCTAGTTAGCTGGAGCTAAGTATTTTTAGAAAATTCCTATGATGCCTGGCTCCATTTAGCTCCATTTAGTGGAAAAATGCTTTATTTATTTAAGATCAACTATTTACAAAACATATATTATGAGCATGCAAATTCTTAATAAATCAACCACTTAAAGAGAAACTGCAGTCTGCTCACATAATTTGTAATAAAAACATCTTTGCCATTCTGAAGCTTCCCTCCAACCACTTTGCATATTATTTAATATATACTGTGATTCTGTACTTGCCAAATATGCTGCAGAAATCTATCTTCACTGAGTCTGGCTGCATCCATTTTAACTGTGTGCAGCTGAAGGCACACCTCCAGCTCTGCAGCTCTCATTGGCCCTCTGATGACTAATCCCCCCTCCCTACCTTGAAAACGCTCATGAGAGTCAGAGAGAGAGAGGTGTGCATGATGTCATAAGCCTAGGCTTTTTACCTGACAAGAAACAGGAAGTTAGCTGTATATGATATTTACTGGCGGGAAAAAAATGTTTTACTACCCAAAGTTAAAACAACAAGGGCAGAAGATTTAATAGATGGAAAGTTGAAAAAAAAATATTGAAGTTCCACTTTAATGTTTCCACATGCCACTCCTCTTGATGGCATTCTTTTTTCACTTTTTTTTACTTTGATGCAAGCTACATCATCTGCAATCTTTGAGGCCTGCTTGAGCGCATTGGCATAATCCAGATTTTTTTGGGGATACACAACATCTACACAATATCACACAATAACAGCAGTGTAGTCCAGCATTGATTCCTTAATTAGCAATCAATGGGTCTCACCCTCTATCTCTGAAACGTGTGCCCTATAAATCATTCTTAAATGCTGTGTTGATAATTTGTACAAATGTTTTCTCGTTTGTCACAAGGATAATACAATCTATTTTTGCAATTAAAGATTTAGTCTGCCTGCTCTATCCTGTGTTCTATTGCCTTCCATGAGAACGAATTATATTCTGTAAAATTATTATATGTATCAGAAATAGTACAGTTTGATTGAATATTTTTAGTTGAAATAAAACTTTGCTCCACTTCCACAGTTAAATGCTAGTTAAAAGGAGAAGATTCAGTTTGTACATTTTTTTTCAAAAAAAAAAAAAAAGTTGCATGCAATATTTAGAGCTGGAATAACCAAACTCTCTGCCCAAAAAATTGTCTATTAACCACTTGCCCTCCTGAAGATCTACCTACCTTCATGACCAGGCCATTTTTTGCTTTTTGGCATGGCGTTACTTTAACTGACAACTGCTCAGTCACACAATGCTGTACATAAATGAAAAAGAGAATTTTTTTGGTGGTATTTGATCACTACTGGGTTTTTTTGTTTTTTGTGCTATAAACAAAAAAGACTAACAATTTTGAAAGAAAAAAAAATATATATATATATTTTTACTTTCTGCTATAAAACATATCCACAAAAAAAAATTGTAAATTTCTTTGAACATTTAGGCCAATATGTATTCTGCTACATATTTTTGGTAAAAAAAAACAAAAAAAACAAAAAACAAACAATAAGCGTATATTGATTGGTTTAACCACTTGCTTACTGGGCACTTAAACACCCTTCCTGACCAGAGCAATTTTCAGCTTTTGGTGCTCTCACACTTTGAATGACAATTACTCAGTCATGCAACACTGTACCCAAATGAATTTTGTGTCCTTTTTTTCCCACAAATAGAGCTTTCTTTTGGTGGTATTTGATCACCTCTGGGGTTTTTATTTTTTGCGCTATAAATGAAAAAATACCGAAAATTTTGAAAAAAAAACGCATATTTCTTTGTTTCTGTGATAAAATTTAGCAAATTATAATTTTTTTTTCATAAATTTTGGCCACAATTTATACTGCTACATATCTTTGGTAAAAATAACCCAAATTAGTGGATATTATTTGGTCTTTGTGAAAGTTAGAGAGTCTACAAGCTATGGTGCGAATCGCACAAAATTGATCACACCTGATGTACTGGTGGCCTATCTCATTTCTTGCGACCCGAACAAGTCAGGAAAGTACAAATACCCCCCAAATGACCCCTTTTTTGAAAGTAGACATTCCAAGGTATTTACTAAGATGCATGGTGAGGTTTTTGATGTTGTCATCTTTTTCCCACAATTCTTTGCAAAATGAAGATTTATTTTTTCTCACAAAATTTTCAATGTAATAGGTTATTTCTCTCACATGGCATGTGTATACCACAAATGACACCCCAAAATACGTTCTGCTACTCCTTCTGAGTATTACGATACCAAATGTGTGAAACTTTTACACAGCCTGGCCACATACAGAGGCCCAATATTGAAATAGCACCATCAGGCGTTCTAGGAGCATAAACTACGCATTTCATTTCTCAACCACCTATTACATTTTTGAAGGCCTTGGAGCACCAAGACAATGGAAATGCCCACAAAGTGACCCCATTTTGGAAAGCTAACACCCCAATGTATAATCTATGAGGCATAATGAGTCGTTTGAATGGTTCATTTTTTTTCCAGAAGTTTGGGGAAAATGTGGAAAAAAAATGAAAACGCATTTTTTTTACGCAAAGTTGTCCATTTATAAGATATTTCCAACACATAGCATGTACATAGCAAAAATGACACCCCAAAATACGTTCCACTACTCCTCCTGAGTATAACGATACCAAATGTGTGAGACTTTTACACAGCCTGGCCACATACAGAGGCCCAATATTGAAATAGCACCATCAGGCGTTCTAGGAGCATAAATTACACATCTTATTTCTCAACCACCTATTACAGTTTTGATGGCCCTGGAGCACCAGGACAATGGAAATGCCCACAAAGTGACCCCACGTGGCACTGACAACACGTGGCACTGACAGATGGCACTGGAGGCAGATGGCACTGGAGGCAGATGGCACTGGAGGCAGATGGGGCTGACAGATGGGGCTGACAGATGGGGCTAACAGATGGGGCTGGCAGATGTCGCTGGCAGATGCCACTGGCAGATGTCGCTGACAGATGGCACTGGGGCTGGCACTGGCAGATGGCACTGGCACTGGCAGATGGTGCTGGCTATTTGCTCTGGCTAATTGCTCTGGCAAATGGGGCTGGCAGATGGCACTGCGGCTGGCAGATGTCACTGGCACTGGCAGGTGGCACTGGCAGGTGGCACTGGCAGATGGCACTGGCGTCACTGGCGCTGACGGCACTGGGGCTGACGGCACTGGGGCTGACGGATGGCACTGGTGCTGGCAGGTGGCACTGGCGCTGGCAGGTGGCACTGGCAGGTGGCACTGGCATGTGGCACTGGCGGCACTGGCACTGGCGGCACTGGGGCTGACGGCACTGGGGCTGACGGCACTGGGGCTGATGGATGGCACTGGTGCTGGCAGGTGGCACTGGCGCTGGCAGGTGGCACTGGTGCTGGCAGGTGGCACTGGCAGGTGGCACTGGCGGCACAGGCACTGGCGGCACTGGCGGCACTGGGGCTGGCAGGTGGCACTGGCAGGTGGCACTGGCGGCACAGGCACTGGCGGCACTGGCGGCACTGGGGCTGGCGGCACTGGGGCTGACGGATGGCACTGGCACTGGCAGGTGGCACTGGTGCTGGCAGGCGGCACTGGTGCTGGCAGGTGGCACTGGCAGGTGGCACTGGCACTGGCACTGGCGGCACTGGCGGCACTGGGGCTGACGGCACTGGGGCTGGCGGCAGGCACTGGCGCTGGCAGGTGGCACTGGCGCTGACAGGTGGCACTGGCGCTGGCAGGTGGCACTGGCGGCACTGGCACTACTGGCAGATGGCACTGGGCTGACAGATGGCACTGGGCTGACAGATGGCACTGGCACTGGGGCTGACAGATGGCACTGGGGCTGACAGATGGCACTGGGGCTGACCGTTGGCACTGGGGCTGACTCACAGATCCTCTCTCTCCTCACACGCTGTCTCTGTGTGAGGAGGGAGAGATACGGCAATGGGAGATGATCTCATATGTTTACATTTGAGATCATCTCCCATTGGCAGCTGCGATCGCGCTGTGAACGGCCGCTTTGATTGGCCGTTCACGGCGATCTGTGTTTGCCTGTCTCCGGGAGACACGGCGAATACAAAACTTCCGCGATGCGCGCCCCCGGCGGTGCGCATTGCGGAAGTAAACACAAGGACGTCCAGGGACGGCCAAGCGAAGGAACCCGCCTGCTCTACGGCCGTCATTCGGCTATAGGGCGGGCGGGAGGTGGTTAAGCAAAAGTTATAGCATCTAAAATCTATGGTATATATACTGGAATTTTTTATTATTTACTTTGTTTACTAAGGGATGTGGTGGATTTTATTCCCTGCTTTGCATGTAAGCAAAATCCGCCACACCCCTGCTGACAGAACAGACCCCTGCCTTGTTTACTTAGGCAGAGCTCTATTCTGTATCTTTCCCCACCAATCAGAGGATGTGAGTTGACATCCATTGTCTGGCACATGCTGATCAGCTTGTGCTGTGTCTAATCACTAGGTACATGATCCAGGGTAGGAGAGCCTCCCTGCCATCGTACTCATATGCGAGGTGATAGAAAAGAGTGCCTCAACCAATAAATAAAGATAGGGGCGTGTACCATCATCCTTGATTTACAGTGATGATGTATGGGGCGTATGTCGGGGCTACTCCAGAAAATTTCACATGACATAAAAGATTTTATGGACTATCTTGGTACCCAGAAATGGGCAATTGAATATATATTTTTTTATTTATTGTAGAAAAACAACTTGATACACATTGATACAAACCACATAATAAAAAAAAATGTATAAAGCATAATTTCATACAAAGGCAATGATACAGACTTTAAACAATGGGAACCCCACACAATGGTGGAGGCTCCGGAGATGTAGGTCCAATGTATAATCCTCTACATGTTTCGTAAAAAAATATTGCAGAGTACTACCTTTTGTTTTTCAGAAGAAATGGCTTGTTTGTCTGTGTTCATCTGCAAAGTTAATATGCAATTGAGTGACTTTTTCATTGGTGATCAGCTGCTGCACTTGCAGGGTTCTAATAAGGAAAGTGGCAGGGTCTGATGGGATTGTAGTCATAACTCATTAACAATTGATATTTAATAAAATATGCTATTAGTTGAATAAATAATACTACAGGAAATACCAGTGTTTTAAATTGGCCGTGGCCTTTTATTTATAGGTATAAATGATAAATCATCTTATATCAACTTTCAAAAAATCATAAATAATCAATACACTTAATGTGTATTAAAATATTAATATATTAAACATACATCAATATAATTATAATTGATGTTATTTGTATAGCTTGAGCTTAAATGGCTGAGCTATATATATATATATATATATATATATATATAGAGAGAGAGAGAGAGAGAGAGAGAGCTCAGCCATTTAAGCTCAAGCTATACAAATAACATCAATTATAATTTTCCCCTTTCAAATAAAGGGATACAACCTCATAAAATAGGCCACAACAGGGAGGGAGGGTGAGATGTGCTCCTCTTCTGATCTTCGCCATCTTATGCCCAGTAGTGACGCATCCTCTTTTCTTTATAGGCTGAAGCTCATGTTACAGGACCGTTTGAGACAACTGTCAAACTTATTAACCAATCTCAGGTAAGTAATTCAATTTTTTTTGCCTCAAAAAACTTTAATTGATTTGATTAGGTCTGACACGATCCCACATGTGGTGAGGGTGGGGACATTTCATGCCCCACCCTTCACCTTTATGGGATCATAGTCATAACTCATTAACAATTGATATTTAATAAAATATTCTATTAGTTGAATAAATAATACTTCAGTAAATACCTGTTTAAATTGGTTGTAGCCTTTTATTTATAGGTATAAATGATAAATCATCTTATATCAACTTTCAAAAAATCATAAATAATCAATACAATCAATACTTTTTTTTATATTTTATATATATATATATATATATATATATATATATATATATATATATATATATATATATATATATAGCTCAGCCATTTAAGCTCAAGCTATACAAATAACATCAATTAGAATTTTCCATATGCCAAGCTCAAATCTTAAGGAGCCTGGCACCCCACCAAGGCAACAGCCAATTCAACGCAGGTTTGGAAATCCAAATTTAAAATGTCTAGAGCAATATCAGATAAAAACCAGGAAAACCGCCTTCCAAGTCCACATGTCGAAAAGACATACCATGAACCAAAATCAGGAATTTAGCCAAAGCCCTATTAATTCGCTTATGAATTTTCTCGAAATACTTATACTCTGAGCAGAGCAACCAATAAAGTCGAGGGACTACCTCAGAAAAAATTAAAACAGTATCAGGTAAAATAGCATGTAAGCATAACAGATCAAGCTTAATCTGAGAATGTAATTCTGATGTCTTGCTTTTACTAAGATCGTTACCAGATAAATGAAAAATAATGATCTGAGGAATAGGCCAACAATCATGTAGATAAGATAAAACAGAACATAAATCGCATACCATGTCTTCCATACCAATGAACAGTAAACCCAGAATAAAGTAATCCTAAATTATTGCCATAGACTCTCCATTCAGCTCTCTTCTGAGCCCAAAAAACATAAGAGTAGCCAATAATCCAGATGTTATAGTGAGCATCTAAAATGAAAAACAAAATTTAGGTCTAACATGTGATCTATAACAGTTCGACTACCAACCTCCAATTTTTTTATTCCTAGATTCATTAAGACCAACCATAGCTGCTGTAGTGGCTGCACCAATATGAAATGAGATGTTCCAAATATAATGATTTGAGGCATCTACTCAGAACAGCCTTGAATTGATAAATAGTCACCGGAGCACCCGTGACATGAATCAAAAATTGCTTATAAGATACAGATCTGACACCCAAAAATTGTTTAATTAAAGAGAAAACACAATAGCAAGCACCAGGAGTAGCTCGCAAAGTAATCCATCTACCATGACCCAGAGGATCAGTCTTACTTTTACAAAGCAAAACCTGAATAGAATCTATTCGAACAAACACATCATGAAAGAATAGACCAGAATGGTCAAAAACCTTAAGTGGTAGCAATTCAGAAACCTGAAAGGCCTCAAAAAAACATAAACAAAAGGCCAAAGTAAATAATAATGATTCATAAGGAGAATAACAAACATCCCTAGAAACGTCAGAAAGATGACTCAAAAGATCAACAAAGATCGGAACTCTCGCATCAGCAATCATGTGTTTCTTCCTGTAACCGAGAAAACCTGCATATGCATGAAAAAGTAAACACCAGATAGAGTGTTAACGATATGAGAATGTGAATAACCATGAGACATTAGTAAACTAAGAAAAGATAAAACCAATCCTTCAGAAAAAAGGGGTTGATGATGACTTTACATTCCCTTCTAGTCACCACTCTGGAAGCTGAGTATAAGAATGAAAGTTTCTACCCATGGACTCTGACGAGAATACTATTTCCTCAATCTGTAGAACCCACATCTGTTCCACCGAGGATGATCGATTTGTACAACTATGTTGCATGTGAATCTGTCTTAAGGATGTTGACATTATCACATTATCAGGTACGCAGTTCCTTTCTCTTTCCCACATGATGCATCAATACGTGGCAACTCCATAGCTAATAACCAATGCTTGTCATGCCTTTGAAAATTATGTTTCTCAAAACTAAGGGACTCAATAGCCCTTTTAAGCGTGCTGCCCTGTTGAAGGAAGCTCGCTCCCTCAAAGCAGATAGAATTTTTGCTCAAGAAACGCATTTTGCAACCAATAAGTGCCCACGACTGAACTTCCCACTTTTTTTCATTTATACATGGCCAACGGCCCAAAAAAGACCTGCGGAGTCCTCATTGCCATTAAAGACTCTGTCACCTTTCGACACATTCGCACTATATCAGATCTCCAGGGGCGATTCCTCATCCTCATCTGTGAACTGAATCAAACTATTTTCACGCTTGTTAACCTCTCAGCCTCAAATGCGAAACAGAGGAGATTCCTAGCCCCATTACTTACCAAGGCCTTGGAAGAAAAGCAAGGTACCATACTTATTGGCGGGGACTTTATTACAATTCTCAACCCAGACATGGATTCTACTACCCCTACGAGGAGACATGAGCACACTATAGCTCCACTTTTACGTAAGCATGAACTCTACGAAATCTGGCGGTGCTTTCACGGCTCGGAGAAGAACTTCAATTTCCTATCAGCAGCCCATGCCTCCTACTCACGTATTGACTTTTTCTTAACTGATAACTGATGTCTTTACAAAATGTTTTCCGCGCTGACATTGGTACAATTTTTTGGTCGGATCATGCTCCAGTTACGTTGGAATTCAATGAAAGTCTTCGCAACTCTCCCCCTACCGTCTGGAGACTAAATGCCTCAGCTAAGATGCAGCAGCTAAAATGTAAAGTAGCAGCACTCAATCACCCCATCTCTCATAAAACCCTATTTAACCCAAAAGACATTGCTAATGCTTTTGCGGATTATTATCAATCTCTCTATGATCTCTGCAGTGATAAAACCACCCCCAACCTACTCAGGAGCTTATTAATGACTTCTTGAGCAAAGTGAGGCTTCCCAGTCTAAATAACGACCAACTTCAATCTATCTCCCAACCATTTACCACCCAAAAAATATGCAAGGTTATTAATAAACTCCCAATCCATAAATCTCCAGGAGATGATGGCTTCTCGAAAGCGTATTATAATCATCTCGCCAATGAAATTGCCCCGCACTTATAAGCTGTTTTCAGTCTTGCCTCCTCCTCTGGATCTTTCCCTCCTGAAATGATAAGAGCTGTGATAGTAACTATTCCTAAACCAAATAAAGACCCCACCAGTCCTACTAATTACAGGCCCATTTCACTTCTCAATACAGATGAGCTAGCACTAAGGCCGCGTACACACGGGCGGACTGTTCGCCCAACTTTGTCCGCTGAACAGTGTTTGGGTGGACAGTCCGCTCGTGTGTGGGCTTTCAGCGGACAGTTTCAGCGGACAGTTGGACGGACAAGGTTTTTCGGAATTTCCGAAAAACTGTCCGCTGAAACCTTGTTTCAGCGAACAGTCCACTCGTGTGTAGGCTTGTTCGTCAAACAAAGTTGCGCGCATGCTCAGAAAGGATTTTCACGCCGAAAGCTATAATGCAGTGTATAGGACGTCGTATTTTCCGTCCCGTCGTACGTGCCGTTCACGTCATCGCGCACGGTTTCAGCAAACTGTTCGTTCGTCGTGTGTGGCCATGTCCGTCCATGCTAATTTTGAGCGGACTGTTTGCCGAAACTGTTGGACGGACAAAGTTGGGCGAACAGTCCGCGCGTGTGTACGCGGCCTTAGACTACAGCAAATTCTACCTTGCCTTGTCCACCCCGACCAGGTGGGCTTTGTCCTGGATGCCAAGCCCCAGATGGAACTAGGCGCCTCATCAACTTAATCTCCCAGGCTGGATCCTCTTGAAGGCCTTCTCTGCTCCTCTCCTTGGATGCGGAGAAGGCGTTTGATAGGGTCCACTGGGGATACCTTAAAGCAGAACGAGACGCATTTGGTATCCGAGGGTGGCAGCATACTGCTATCCTTTCTTTTTACTCCACTCCCTCTGCCACTGTTCTCACCTCAGGTATCACTTCTACACCAATAAATATAACCAACAGGACTAAGCAAGGCTGTCCCCTATCACCCATAATCTTTACACTCCTTATGGAACCGTTAGTAGAAAGAATCAGATCGCACCCTAACATAACAGGCATCTTCACGGCAGGAACTGAACATAAAATCAGTCTTTTCGCGGATGATGTCAGGCTTATTCTTTCCAATCATAAAACATCACTACAGGCAACTCAGAAACTCTTAGACAAGTTCAGTGCAGTATCCTACTACAAACTGAACGCATCCAAGTCCCAAATTTTAGGTATTAACATCCCACCCCCACTTACAGTCAACCTTAGCTAACACATTTCCTTTCCCTTGGTCCCTGCACTCACTATCATATTTAGGTATCCAACTGACCCCGCATACCTCTCATAAGTGTGTTGAGAAAATGCGTCTCATTGGCAAAACTGTAGATGCAAACCCCAATAAACCAAGCAAAGATTGTAAAACTTTCAATCCAACTTTACATTTAGACGAAACTCCATTGAAACCGTATCTATTTGTATACCGAGAAATTCAAGGCACAACATAGGGTAGACAGACTTCTCATCAGTCAACAGTATACCAAATTCCCTACACACAATCCTAAATTCAGTAAATAAATATAAACAATCAGATCAGCCATACCAATAAAAAAAAATCATCTAAATAAATCATTGGAACCTGTACAAAAACGAACAACCCATTAAATAAATGTACATCAATAAAAGACCCCTAGTGGTGGACTTTAACGGCACATACAACCAAAAAGTTACAAATAGAAACAATTAACTTTCTTAATTAAATTAGTATAAAATCATATAAAAAAAAATCATAAAGTTGATACATATCATAGGAGTTTGTAACAGTAGCAGAAACTGATTACTTATACAGAGTCGACTATAGAGGTGATCACCCTATGTGTTTCGGAGCTGAAATAGTCTCCTTCTTCAGGGATATACATACGGCATTAAGATAATGTTCTATTGAGGAACAAATAACAGGGTATTAAAGCAGGCGAACAAAACAAAGGTCATAAAGAGGTGGACTCCATATTGTACTTACATAGCCAGGTACAGTATCATATGAATGTATCTCACAATTGAGTTAAGAGCAACAGATAGTATTGGATGGACTGCGTGATTTGCCAGTGTCCAAGGCTTCCCAAGGAGAGAGGGGAAGTAGTGAATAGAGAGGTCTTTGGTAATTTGGATTAATTGGTCTCTTGTTGTTGCCTGAAGGCAGACAAAGGCAGACAAAATCCCATATAAACCTCACCTAGAGAGCCCCTGCAAAGGAAACAAGGGGGGAATTGATGTTAACTGGGTCAATACCAGGGAAATACTGGGGAGGGCAATAAAGTGCTGGGTCCAAGAAAAAAAGATTGGAATAAAGCATGCAAAGAGGTGTGGAAAGAACAGCAGTTTCTGAAGTAAATATAAAAATAGTGATATGAATATGTATCAAAGTAAGAAAGTGTACCTGTATTAATGACAATGCGTGATTTGGTACAGAACCCAGAAAGCTGTAGACAACTGAGGGAAAAAAAATAAAAATCATTTTTTTATATATAAAGATCCTACATTTTTTATTATTTATTTTAGTAGATATTAGAAGAATTTGTATAGATCAAACACATACAAGAATGTTTTAGGATTCATAGAGAAGGGGTTCAATTCCCAAATCACTGCATACAGTATATTCACAGCCAAAAGTTTAAGCCTACATAGAACAGGGCAAAGCACATATTGCCATGCCTAATGATGTCCATAGTGACATGCTGACAAGTACAAGAGAGTAAGGACATGGGGTGAAAGAATCCAATTCCATACCTGCTTTGCAGCGAGTAGTGAGAGAAAAAGACACACCGGACCATCCAAATGGCATCCCACATGTAAAATCCGTGGGATACCGGTGGATAGGAAGCTGGAGTATTTAAGCAGGAATACTCCAATCAGCTGGTGCGAAGATGATTGCGCCAGCTGAAGGAGAGCAAGAGGAGACGCGGCTGGGAGCCCGCCCCACGGGTGGTGTGCGCGGGGCCCCGCTCCTAATGCGCATGTCAAGGCAGAGGCGCCACCCAGAGTGTGGAACCACGGCGGCTTTGTGTGCCAGGCAAACCCTGGAAAAGCGCCCAAAAGACAAGGGGGGGTTTTAATGGGATGTACTGAGTAAGAGTATATTATTTAAAGTAAACTATATTAGGATGGTGAAAGAAGGAAACAAAGAAAAAAGAAAAAAACATTTTGTATAAAAAAGGGCAAGGGGGGAGGGATAATCGAATGCATAATTAAAAGAAAAAGGTGGCCTGGGAGACTGGCAGCCACAATACGGTTTAAAGAGCAAGATGCAAGGAACAAAATATGCAGCAATATACTGTACATATAACAAAAAACAAAACATAAAACAATATATAAATGATATAAATGCATTTATACAACCATAGAACAATATATAAAGCAATAATAAAATTAAAAAAAATTATTATGTATATTACTGTTCTCTACCACCTGAGACACCATATGCTGTGGTTAAGGCCCGGAGGCTGAGTAGCTTTCAAATTATGGATCCACAAGATTCCAGCTGGAGGAGGGCTTTGTTCCAGTCGCCCCCCTGGGATCTTGGTGGACCCTATCTAAACTGAGAAATTTAATTTTGGGGAACATACCATTATGGACTAACTGGTGTGCCAGCCTAAAGAAAGGTCTGGGTCACACGTGCACATACTTGTAATATGTCTATACGCCCTTTTCCAAAATTCTAATTTGGTTTTACCAACGTAAAAGCAGTTGCATTCACAAAGGAGTAAATAAATTACTCCAGATGTTCGGCAATTGGCAAAATGCCTCGGACGAAAATTTTTGCCATTAGGCAGGGATGGATTCTTCTGTGTAAGCATAAATTTATAGTAGTGGCATTTGCCGCAAATAAAAGTGCCTTTGTAGTTACAATGTATTTTACTGTTTTCACCTCGAAATTCACTGCTAACCAGTATGCCACCAATGGAAGTTGCCTGTTTAAAGGTAAAGGAAGGTTTAGATGTCACGAACTTGCCCAAAACAGGGTCACAAGTGAGGAGATGCCAATATTTTTCGTCAATTTTTTTTATCTTATCATGTTGATTACTGAACTTCGTTATAATTCTGATATCCTGGGTCTCTTTTTTGGATTTTATAGAGTGTATTAAATTGGCTCTGGTTTGAGTACAGGCTTGTTTGAAGGAACGTTTAAGGGAGGTATGGGAATAGCCCCCCAGCAGAAGTCTGTTCGCGAAGCTTATTCGCCTCCTCCTGAAAAACCGTATCGTCCAAAAAATTACGCCTAACTCTCAGGTACTGGCTGTAAGGAATGGAGTTTAATAGAGGCTTTGGATGGAAGCTTGAGGCATAAAGAATGTAATTACCCGCAGTGTGTTTCCTGTACAATTTACTTAGGACAGAGCCTGACTCTCCCCTGTAAATCTTGACATCAAGAAAAGTTATGCGATCAGGGTCGTAAGCCATAGTGAAGCATAGGTTTAAATCGTTTTTATTGTTTCTCAATAGCCACTGCTCCAATAAATCAGAGGGGCCATCCCAGATGATGAAGATGTCATCGATGTACTGGTACCAACAAAGTATGTGGTCCGAGTACATCGATAAGTCCTCATCACCTAGGACCATCACCTCCCACTCCCCCAGATACAGGTTGGCATACGATGGGGCACAGCCAGTCCCCATCACAACCCCCTGTATCTGGAGGTAGTGGGAGCCATTAAACGTGAACACATTGTGTTGAAGAATGTAGTCCAAGATCGATACGATAAACTCTCCATAAACCGGATCGATATTGGTATCCATTTGTATAAAATGTTTAATTACAGCTATACCCTTGTTGTGGGGAATTGAGCTGTAAAGGGATTCTACATCCACTGTGACAAAAAGAGCATGGTCAGGAATCTGTAATGAATCGATAATTTGAAGAAAATGTAGAGTGTCCTTAACAAAGGAAGGCAAGGAAATAACTAATGGTTTAAGAAATTCATCCACAAGTTTGCTGGCCTTATCACTGACTGAACCGACTCCCGAAATGATGGACCTACCAGGGGGGGAGGAACATCCTTGTGAATTTTGGGTAATGCATAAAATACAGGTATGCGCAGAAATGTATTCCTGATGAATTCCCAGGTTTGTTGGGTAATGATTTGATTAGAGTATGCAGTATCTACAAGCAAATAAAATTAATTGTTGTATTTTTTCACAATATCTGCATGAACTCAGCGGTACCAGTCTACATTCCTGAGTATTTTGTTACACATGTCGACATATGCAGCATTGTCCAAGATGACGATGTTCCCTCCCTTATCGGCTGCCTTAATAGTGATATGCTTATTCTGGGAAAGTTGTTTTAGAGCTGTATATTCTCTTTCATTGAGATTGGAGGGAGTATACATTTTTAAAACTTCCAAATCATTGTGTATAAGTTTGAGAAAAGCCGCAGCATTGGGACAAGTGCTTGGAGCGGGACAAAAATCTGATTTCTTCTTTAGGTGAGATTTTTTGTTGCTACAGAGGTATTATGAGAGTGAGCAGTGTCCTCAAGTAGTGCAGTAAGATCGATTCGGTCAATATAGTCAGTTGGATCGTTCTCCTCCAAGAGGGCGACTAATTGACTAAGAGCCTGTGTCTCTTGGGGAGTCTGTTCTGTCAGAGCTTCCTTATTAGAGAAAAAAAAAATTAAAAGTAGTTTTCGAACAAAGAGCTGAAGATCTTTGTACATTTCGAAAATATTGATATCTTCATTGGGGCAAAAATTCAGGCCTTTTTTCAGGACATACATTTCATCATCAGATAAACTATAAGAAGAAAGATTAACAATATTCAGATCTGTAGGTGACTCGTGAGGTGATGTTACAGAGCTACCTGTGTATAGGTGTTGAGATTGTCTAGTGGCGGGGCAGTACCCGCAAGAATTCGCTCTAAAAAAGATGGATCATTGGAAATGGTGTCATAAGAGGTAATGGTAACTGAGTTTTGACTAATCTGGTTAATGTGTGTACCTAGGAGGTCTTCCTGGGTAACCAGAAGAGGTTGTGTGTGATTGTGCAGTGAGAGTGAGGAAAGTGACGGTGCATTGGAGGGATTTTTAGTCATGTCTAATGTGAGTTTTTTTAGCTTGTTTCAGTGGAATCGCCAGAGTATTGGCGTTTGGTACTCGGTGCAGTCTTAAACTTATGGCTAGATTGAAGATGCGGGGGTGAGTATGTGGAAGGGACGAAGTGTTCCTCAGCGGCTGGTTTAAAGGCTAAAAGCACCAATATATATATAGGAGGGGAGGGGAGGGGGGGTGGGGTTGATAGAAAGGGTGGGAGGGAGGGGTGGGGTTATATCAGTAGGAAAAATGTAGGAATTGCAAAAATAGTGGTGGTAGGATAAGGGGGGATATGGTATTGTTTAGATAGTGTGCTTTTTTTTTTTTGCTTGCTAATTATATGTGATGTATGGATGTATCTTCATGTCCCCCTTCCCTTCCTAGAACTCTAAAACTCAGATTTCGGAATGGAAGAAAGATGTATTTGAATCCTGGCAATGTTATTTTAAAATGTGGTCTGTATAAATGTGAAAATTTAATAAAGATTAATAATTAAAAAAAAAAAAAAAAAGTCGCTGAAGAATGAGGTGGATTGGAGGGGCCATTATTTAGGTTGGATTTATTGGAGGTGGAGGTCCATTTATAGGCTCTACCGTCCTTGAAGGCATTTTGGTCCCGAGAATATTTTTGGCCTTTTTTTTTCTTAAAATGTCTCTATTGAAAGCTTCCAGATGTGTTTTAAGTTTATTTTCTTTATGTGCTATTGGTCTTTGTAGTTTGAGTTGTTGAAGTTTGTTACATAAAATGGTGATGTCGACATCTAAAGCACTCAAACGTTTATTGTATTCCTCTGTCAGGATCTCCATTAGACCGCGTGAACATGTCCACAATACTTGTTACCATTTGCATTTAAACTCGGAGTCCAGACCTTCCAGAGTGGGGAAGATCTGGACTTGTAGTCCTAGTGGATTGATGTCTTCTTTTATATAGTCCTTAAAAGACCTAACATGTCAGAAGAGCATTGATTTTTTTCTCTAATATTTTGGAGAGTCTGTAAAATAAGGAAGAGATCTCTGAGTCAATCTGTTCCTTGTCGCCAAAATCTTTTAAGAAACCCTCCATAAGGGCCCCACTCGTTTCCTGCATATCCTGTCATATTGACCTCACTGTAACCAAATTATTTTAAATTTACCTATATATAGATAAATAAACAAATAAAAATAAAAATGCTATGATAAGAATACAGAAACAAAGATTTCTTATATTGGAATTACAAAACAAAAGAGATATATTGTCAAAAACAGACAGTAAGTAAAGTAGTATGACATACAGGGATGCCGAACTACCAAACGGGAAACGGTATCTACTACCAAAATGTGTTAAACAAGGTGTAATTCGGCATGACTGTGTAAAGTTGTTGTGCCACATCCAATACAGAAACTACATCAATAAAAGACCCCTAGTGGTGGACTTTAATGGCACGTACAACCAAAAAGTTACAAATAGAAACAATTAACTTTCTTTATTAAATTAGTATCAAATCATACAAAAAAAGGGTTTGAAGGATTTGTCTCAGGTGGTAGGGAACCGTAATATACATAATAATTTTATTACATTTTTTTTATTATTGTTTTATATATTGTTCTACGGTTGTATAAATGCATTTATATAATCATTTATTGTTTTATGTTTTGTTTTTTGTTATATGTATATTGCTGCATATTTTGTTCCTTGCATGTTTCTCTTTAAACCATATTGCGGCTGCCAGTCTCCCAGGCCACCTTTTTCTTTTAATTATGCATTCGATTTTCCCTCCCCCTTCCCCTTTTTTATACAAAATGTTTTTTTCTTTTTTTCTTTGTTCCCTTCTTTCACCATCCTAATATAGTTTACTTTAAATAATATACTCTTACTCAGTACATCCCATTAAAAAAAAAACCATCGTCATTTGGGTGCTTTTCCAGGGTTCGCCCGGCACACAAAGCCGCCTGAGTTTCACACTCTGGGCGGCGCTTTAGGAGGCTCTAGCTGGCACTAACATCGCCGGCCATTCTCCATCTTGCCACTCCGGCGGACATGCGCTGTCCGCCGGAAAGGCTTGTGTGTGTCGGCGGGTGTAGTGGGCGGGGCCCCGCCCCGGTGCCTCTGTCCTTGACATGTGCATTAGGAGCGGAGCCCCGCGCACACCACTCGGGGGGCGGGCTCCCAGCCGGGTCTCCTCTTGCTCTCCTTCAGCTGGCGCAATCATTTTTGCGCTAGCTGATTGGAGTATTCCTGCTTAAATACTCCGGCTTCCTATCCACCAGTATGCCACGGATTTTACATGTGGGATGCCGTTTGGATGGTCCGGTGTGTCTTTTCCTCTCACTACTCACTGCAAAGCAAGTATGGAATTGGATTCTTTCTCCCCATGTCCTTACTCTCTTTTACTTGTCAGCATGTCACTATGGACATCATTAGGCATGGCAATATGTGCTTTGCCCTGCTCTATGTAGGCTTATACTTTTGGCTGTGAATATATGCAGTGATTTGGGAATTGATCCCCTTTTTAATTATATGTTACCTTCTCTATGAATCCTAAAACATTCTTGTATGTGTTTGATCTATACAAATTCTTCTAATATCTACTAAATTAAATAATAAAAAATTTAGGATCTTTATATATAATTTTTTTTTTCCTCAGTTGTCTACAGCTTTCTGGGTTCTGTACCAGATCACGCATCGTCATTAATACAGGTACACTTTCTTACTTCGCTATATATTCCTATCACTATTTTTATATTTACTTCAGCAACCGCTGTTCTTTCCACACCTCTTTGCATGCTTTATTCAAATCTTTTTTTCTTGGACCCGGCACTCTAGTGCCCTCCCCAGTGTTTCCCTGGTATTGACCCAGTTAACATCAATTCCCCCTTGTTTCCTTTGCAGGGGCTCTCTAGGGGAGGTTTATACGGGATTTTGTCTGCCTTCAGGCAACAACAAGAGACCAATTAAACCAAATTACCAAAGACCTCTCTATTCACTACTTCCCCTCTCCCCTTGGGAAGCCTTGGACACTGGCAAGTCACGCAGTCCATCCAATACTGTCTGTTGCTCTTAACTCAATTGTGAGATACATTCATATGATACTGTACTTGGCTATGTAAGTACAATTTGGAGTCCACCTCTTTATGACCTTTTTTTGTTCCACCGTTCGACTGCTTTAATACCCTGTTATTTGATCCACAATAGAACATTATCTTATGCCGTATGTATACCCCTGAAGAAGGAGACTATTTCAGCTCTGAAACGCGTAGGATTATCGCCTTTATAGTCGACTCTGTATAAGCAATGCGTTTCCGCTACTGTTACAAACTCCTATGATATGTATCAACTTATATGATTTTATACTAATTTAATAAGAAAGTTAATTGTTTCTACTTGTAACTTTTTGGTTGTACGTGCCGTTAGAGTCTACCACTAGGGGTCTTTTATTGATGTAGTTTCTGTATTGGATGTGGCACAACAACTTTACACAGTCATGCCGAATTACATCTTGTTTTTCATTAAATAAATGTAGAAAATAATTCAAAATAATAGCAAGAAAAAAGAATATCCCATAGGGAGACACTTGTCAAAATAGTATTCATCTTGAAAATAAAATCCTAAAGAGTTAAACGCTGACGGGTGAATAGGAAGTAACCGAAAAGCGGACTGGATATCAGCTTTAGCAAGTAAAGTGGACGTACCAATGTTTCTAATTTTAAACAATGCATCATGAAATGTAGAATACTATACAGAACACCACGACGTGCCAATATTATCGTTCAAAGAAAACCCGCTAGGAAAAGATAGATGGTGTATCAATCTAATAGAGTTTGGTTCCTTTTTCAGAACAATACCAAGTGGTGAAACACGAAAGTTAACAAAAGGAGGAGTAGAAAACTGACCCCCAGTCCTACCTGCCTGCAATTTCTTATCTAACGTCTCCCGAACAACAGATAATTGAAAAGAAACTGAAGGAAAATTCAGAAATACAGGACAACCAATCCCAGGAAAAGAAGGCAAATGAAAACCAAACAAAAAACCATCACGCAAGAAGACCACCTTCTGAGGTCCTGGATACATGTGAAGCCATGGCAACATGCTCAGTATTTTCATACTCTTATGTTTATTATATTCATTTCTTAGGTCTCTTACCCATCTTTTGTAGGTTGATGTTTTGGTAAACTGGCCTTTGTTTTGTAAAATGTTGTACATGAGGGTTATTTCCTTGGCTTTGAGGGAGGTAGATGTCTAAAAGAACCATACTTTATGCAGTAGTTTAATGCATGGGATAGGATGTTTTCTTATGTAGGATGATAGCTGTTTGTATTTGTACAGACCTCGTATAGATATGTTGTGTAACTTTTGTAGATTTGGAAATTCTAGGGTTTGATGATTGTGTAGCAGCGACGTGAAGGATTGGTGTTTGATGTGAGACCAGTGTTTTAGGGACAGATCGGGTATAAGAAACTTATATCGGAATGGGTATAATATGAATCTGAAGATGGGGGAATATAGTTTAAAGTTTTCCATACTGCGATCGCAGATGAGATTGTGGTGTGCCTCATTTCTTTGACTTTGGTGGGGAAAGATTGAGCTAGGAGGAGAGAGCTCAAATTGCCCTCGGGGAGGAAGAATTGTTCAATGTGTTGCCATTGTTTGTTACAGGATAGTGTGAACAAATTTATTACTTAGTCCAGGATCACTACTGTATGATAGTCATAAACATCAGGGAATCCCATATCTCCTACCGATTTGTGTTTAATGATGAATGCATATTGACAGCGGGGCTTTCTACCTTGCCAAATGAAGTTCTGAAGTATTTTTTTAAGAGTGGTGAAGAAGGGCATGGGTGCATTGATAGGTAAGGCTCTATACAAAAAAAAGAAGTTTAGGTAAAGTGAGCATTTTGAAGGCAGCAGTTCTATCCGCCAAGGAGAGATATTGTTTGCTTATCATTTGGAGGTCTGTCTTGCAGGTCTGAAGAAAAGATGTAATTGTATGTATACATGTGAGGTCGGGGTGGTTAAATTGATTCCCAGGTAGGGCATGGAGGTGGTCACCCACTTGTAGGGGGCTATATCTTTTAGACAAGGCTTAGTATTGTCAGGTATCATTACACTCAGTACATTGGATTTTGATTCATTTACTTTACATAATGAACAGGAGTTCATGCAGGATTTTCTGTATCTAAACCAGGGAGGAAGCCGGGTTTATTGTCAAAATGATATCGTTCGCAAATAAAGCGATTCTATAGTCCTGATCTTTGACATGGATTCCAGTAATATGAGGGGAAAGTTGAATTTTCTGGGCTAAAGGCTCCATCAACAGTGTGAAAATAATTGGGGAGCGGGGGCACCCTTGTCTGGTGCCATTGGTTATAGGAAATGGATCAGAAAAAGTTCCATCTGAAGGGACTCAGGCTGAGGGTTGTGTGTATAGGGCTAAAATGGCTGACAGGATATTGCCTTTGAAGCTAAATTCGCTTAGGGTGTGTTTCATTTAGCCCCAGTGTATCCTATCAAATGCTTTTTCTGCATCTAGGGTTATAAACAAATATGGGGTGTTAGTGGTCTTGGCATAGTAAATGAGATTTGTTATTTTACGGATTGCGTCAGGTGCCTGTCTGCCCATAGTGAAGCCAACCTGGTCTGGGTGGATGAGGTGGGTCATAATTGGAGCTAATCTTTGGGCTATTAGTTTTGCATACAGTTTAAGGTCAGTATTCAGTAATGAGATGGGACGAAAGTTAGATGGGGTAACCGGCTCCCTTCCTGGTTTAGGCAGTGTCACAATATTTGCAGAAAGCATTTCATTAGGAAAGGCACCCGAGGACACAGCAGCATTGAACACACGACAAAGATGTGGAGCTAGGGTGGTGTTAAACAGTTTGTAGTATTTGGCCGAAAAGCCATCAGGGCCGAGGGCTTTACCAGAGGGAAGTGTTGATATAGTTCTGATGATTTCATAGGGAGTAAATGGGTAATTTAAGGACTCTAGATGTTCAGGAGATAGTTTAGGTAGATTTAGTTGGTCTAGAAAAGCTTTGATGTTAGTTTCTGTGGGTTGTGTTGTTGCTGGGTCAGTTGGAAGACTGTATAATGCATGATAGTATGCTCTAAAAGCATTGGATATGTCCTTCTGATGGTATAGTTTGTGTAGACTAGAAGGGTGCTTAATGAAAGGTATCCTATGTTTAATTCATCTGAGGCCGCGTACACACGGGCGGACTGTTCGCCCAACCTTGTCCGCTGAACAGTGTTTGGGCGGACAGTCCGCTCGTGTGTGGGCTTTCAGCGGACAGTTTCAGCGGACAGTTGGACGGACAAAGTCTTTCGGAAATTCCGAAAAACTGTCCGCTGAAACTGTGTTTGAGCGAACAGTCCGCCCGTGTGTGGGCCTGTCCGCTGTACTTTCGAAATGAGCGGACTGTTCCCGCTCGGAAAGTCCGCCCATTTCGAGCGCGTGTACAGGTAGGCGGGGCCCGCGAAGGAGACGTCGCGGGCTCCGCCGCCTGGAATGGGCTTAAAGGGGAACCCCAACGCCGAAAAAAATCGGCGTGGGGGTTCCCCCCAAGTCCACACCAGACCCTTGTCCGAGCACGCTACCCGGCCGGCCAGGAAAGGGGGGCGAGCGAGCGCGCCCCCCCTCCTGAGCCGTACCAGGCCGCGTGCCCTCAACATGGGGGGTGCCTTGGGGAAGGGGGGGCCGCGCGGCCCCCCCACCCCAAAGCACCTTGTCCCCATGTTGATGAGGACAAGGGCCTCTTCCCGACAACCCTGGCCGTTGGTTGTCGGGGTCTGCGGGCGGGGGGCTTATCGGAATCCGGGAGCCCCCTTTAAGAAGGGGGCCCCCGGATACCGGCCCCCCACCCTATGTGAATGAGTATGGGGTACAATGTACCCCTACCCATTCACCTGTGAAATAAAGTACAAAAAAAACACAACACATGGAAAAAGTATTTTATTGCACAGCTCCGGGGGTCTTCCGTCTTCGGGGGTCTTCTCGCCGGACTCCTCCGCTATGTGTGTGTAGCTCTTTTGCTAGCGGAGGAGTCCGGCTTTCTTCCTCCCCGCCGCCGGCCTCTTCTCCCGACTTCGGGGGTCTTGTCCCCCTCTTCGGTTCTTCTGCCGGGCCACCGCGCCTGGTCCGGTGGCCCGGTCTTCTGTCGCCGTCTTCCGTTCTTCTGTCGCCGCCTTCGGTTCTTCTGCCGGGCCACCGCGCCTTCTTGTAGCTCTTTTACAGGCGGTGGCCCGGTCTTCTGTCGCCGCTGTCGTCGCCGCCGCCGCCGCCTTCCGTTCTTGTTCTTCTTCTTGTTCTTCTTCTTCTCCTGGAGATGTTGACTCGACGAGCTCTCCGGCCGGAATGCCAGAGCCGCGCTGTGCGGTCACTTATATAGTGACAATGGGGCGGTGTCACATGGTATATGTCACATGGGTTGGTCACATGGGTTGATGTCACATGGGGACTATGACATCGTAAGGGGGCGGGGTCACCATGTGACCAACCCATGTGACATATACCATGTGACACCGCCCCATTGTCACTATATAAGTGACCGCACAGCGCGGCTCTGGCATTCAGGCCGGAGAGCTCGTCGAGTCAACATCTCCAGGAGAAGAAGAAGAACAAGAAGAAGAACAAGAACGGAAGGCGGCGGCGGCGGCGACGACAGCGGCGACAGAAGACCGGGCCACCGCCTGTAAAAGAGCTACAAGAAGGCGCGGTGGCCCGGCAGAAGAACCGAAGGCGGCGACAGAAGAACGGAAGACGGCGACAGAAGACCGGGCCACCGGACCAGGCGCGGTGGCCCGGCAGAAGAACCGAAGAGGGGGACAAGACCCCCGAAGTCGGGAGAAGAGGCCGGCGGCGGGGAGGAAGAAAGCCGGACTCCTCCGCTAGCAAAAGAGCTACACACACATAGCGGAGGAGTCCGGCGAGAAGACCCCCGAAGACGGAAGACCCCCGGAGCTGTGCAATAAAATACTTTTTCCATGTGTTGTGTTTTTTTTGTACTTTATTTCACAGGTGAATGGGTAGGGGTACATTGTACCCCATACTCATTCACATAGGGTGGGGGGCCGGTATCCGGGGGCCCCCTTCTTAAAGGGGGCTCCCGGATTCCGATAAGCCCCCCGCCCGCAGACCCCGACAACCAACGGCCAGGGTTGTCGGGAAGAGGCCCTTGTCCTCATCAACATGGGGACAAGGTGCTTTGGGGTGGGGGGGCCGCGCGGCCCCCCCTTCCCCAAGGCACCCCCCATGTTGAGGGCACGCGGCCTGGTACGGCTCAGGAGGGGGGGCGCGCTCGCTCGCCCCCCTTTCCTGGCCGGCCGGGTAGCGTGCTCGGACAAGGGTCTGGTGTGGACTTGGGGGGAACCCCCACGCCGATTTTTTTCGGCGTTGGGGTTCCCCTTTAAGCCCATTCCAGGCGGCGGAGCCCGCGACGTCTCCTTCGCGGGCCCCGCCTACCTGTACACGCGCTCGAAATGGGCGGATTTGCCTCCTCCTTACGTGGGCAAGTCCGTTCATTTCAAAAGTTGAGCGAACTGTTTGCCCAACCTTGTTCGTCAAACAGTCCGCTCGTGTGTGGGCAAGTCCGCTCATGCAAATTTTGAGCGGACTGTTTGCCGAAACTGTTTGACGAACAAGGTTGGGCAAACAGTCCGCGCGTGTGTACGCGGCCTTAGTTTAATTTGGTTTGCCAGGAGCTTGCCAGCTTTGTTCCCAGCCGTGTAAAAGGTGTTGCATAATTTAAACATATGTTTTGTGTGTTTAACGTTAAGAAAGGATCTAAGGTCATTTTTCTGGCTTGGAATAGTTTATCACTAATTGTTGGCGATGGGTTAGCTTTATTCGTTTGTTCTAATTTGGTGATGTTGGCTATTAGTTTGGTCAGCTGCTGTGTCCTTTGGCGTTTAGCTTGAGAACTCATCTTAATGAGTTTACCACGTATGTTTGCCTTATAGGCTAATCACAAGGTAGATGGTGTGGGACTGATGGCTCATTCAGCTCAAAGTATTCCTGTAAGCAGTTTTGAATGAAAGTTTTGTTACTGGGGATCGCCATCAGATGTGGGTCATTCCTCCAGTTCATGAAGGTTGGATGAGCAGACTTGTCTCCCAAAGTCATTGAGACGGTTGCATGGTCTGACCATGTTATGGGTTGGATTTCAGTTTCAGTGGCATCTTGAAGTAGTTGTTTATCCCCTATGAATAAATCTATTCTAGAGTAGGTGCAGTGGGGTTTAGAAAAAAAGGTGAAGTTCCATTCCATGGCATGTTGACATCTCCAAATATTGAATAGGTAATTAGCGTGAAGAAACTGAGTTAGAGTCGCTGGGCGGGGCTTTTTGGTAGATGGTCCCTTGACGTCGATTGGAGGCGTCAAGTACTAGATTAAAGTCTATGCATAGGATGGTTTGACTTTGCTTGAGGCCTTGAACTTTTTTCCATAGCTTGCGAATGAAACACAGTTGTCCCGAATTTGGGGCTTAGATGTTTACTAGTGTGTAGGTGACATTGTTTTGTTCTCCTATTAGTATAATATATCTCCCTTGAGGGTCAGGGGTAACTGAGAGTAGTTTGAATGTAATGGTGTCTTTAATAGCGATAAGGACTCAATTTGGTTTGGGCATTAGCAAAAAATATATGTGGGAAGTTTTTGTGAGACATAGGGGGAGGTTTTTTTTCTGGTAGAAGTGGGTCTCCTGTAAGCAGATACACTATTGAGTTTTTGTGCTTCTGTCCAGAGAGAGTATCTTTTCCCCGGGTGATTCAGGCCCTTAACATTTAGGGATGTGATTTTGATTGGCATTGTGGAATTGATAGGGTGTAGAGGATTGCAAGAGAAGTGGCGGGTCCTTGGAGAGATTCTGTGTTGGGAATGTGGTGGCTGGTAGCTGGATGTGATAGTCAAATTACTTTGGAATAGGTGAATTGGCGGCTTCCGCTGGGGTTTGGTTGCTTCAGCATTGTTTGGCATCAACCATGGCTGGAAAGAAGTGCAAGTAGTTGTGGACTGCAAAGGAGTCAGAAACAAGTCAATAGAAAATATCAGTATTGTAACAGTAAAACAACAATTTCACTGTACGCATAAACAGGGATTAGGGGTAAAACTGGATATGAGCGGTAACTACTGCAACTTATATTGTTTTTTTTAAGGCTATTCAGATGAAGAGGGCTCCAATGGGCAATCCAGGGCTTGCATCTTGTCCTGGAGTCGTAGAGACATTTTAGGTGGTCATGTCATCAGGAGGGTCAAAGTCATCCCAATCGCCGGTATTGCGGTTGTTTACATTGCGGTTCGGGTGACGTTGCTCCAACGGTTCCAGGATGTGCCATTGGCGCAGTAGGGAGAGGCCTTCAAGGTTGCGGACAGAGAAAGATTTATTATCTTTGGTGATGATAAGTTTGACTGGGTGACCCCACTTGTAAGGAATTTGGTGGTTCCGAAGTGGTTTAGTGATAGTGGACAAGTTCCTACATTGCATCATGGTGTATTTGGATAAATCCGCAAAGAAGGCCATGGCTGCATATGGCTGAGGATAATCATTATGATTCCTCATAGCTCGTAGGAGTTTTTCCTTAATGTGAAAAAAGTGAATGTGGACAATAATGTCTCTAGGTATGGTGTCCGCTGGGTGAGGCGGCGTGGGTAGACTATGTATTCAATCAATAACCGGCTCCCTCGGAGGGGTGTCAGGAAGAAATGCAGATAGCAGCTTCGTAAAGTAATCTTTTAATGCAGATTGTGGGACAAATTCTGGTATGCCTCTTATTTTTAAATTGTTACTTCTTTAACGGTCTTCAAATCTTCTATTTTGGCTTTCATCAACTCTATATCTTCTGCTTCCTCCCCTTGTGCATACACTAAACTGTTAAAGGAAGATGTCACTTCTCTCAGTTTTGATTCTATGGTAGTGGCCCTGTCTCCAAGATATGACACTTCAGATGTAAAGTTGTGCATCATTTTAGTTATATCAGAATGGATGGCATTTTGCAATGTGAGAAGCATTTCTTTCAGAGTGGTGTCAAGGACAGGTTGGTTCAGCGTGGGGTATGCAGCAATGGAGCTGGTGTCAGCAGGGCTTATAGGAGACATTAGGTTAATATGGCTTACCTCAGCAAAGGTTGTGTCCTGTGTCAGCTTCAGCTTGGTCTTAGCTGGGCTGGTAGAAGGGGACAATGCAGTAGAGAGGCTTCCTGCGTGCTGTGACAGTGTAAGGGCTCCTGCCACTGATGATTCTCTTGGGGCTGTGTGTGAGGGGCCGCTGCGGCATGTGCCTGTATGTCCACCAGTGCCATCTTGGAATTCTGGTCTGTTAGGCGGCGGATAGAACTTAGTCAATTTCCACTGTGTGGGCCGTTCTTTTTTCCTTTTATGCATCCCGTCCGCAAAACTGGAGATTCTCTGTAGCTCCCGGTGTTGCTGTGGCTATCTCCGTTCATTGCTGGTGCCCTGAATAGCCGCCGCTGCCTCAGAGCTATCTCACTGAGCAGCCATCACGATCGGCTTCCGGCCACGCCCCCAAGTTTGAGCTTTCTGACAAACTAGTTGACCCAGAAAATGCGGTGGGGTTCCATTTACTCTGGCTAATGCATATTTCCCTAACACTGCACACCTCACATTCTGCCAAAAATTTATAAAAGAGCTGACGAGTTTTTGCTCGGGCTGTCTAATCCTGGGTGGGGATTTCAACATCCCTCTTAATTCACTAGAAAACACCGGGAAGTCGCATATCACTTATAGAATCCTAAAAAGGATTAAAACCCTGTTACATTCACTAAATCTGATCAACACATAGCGTTTCTCACACCCTGTGGATTAAGATTATACTTTCTATTCAATCCCACATGACCGCCACTCAAGAATAGACTACTTATTCATCTCACAAAGAGACCTCGAAATACTCTCTGGTGCAAACATAGGACTGCAGACTATCTCAGACCATGCCCCAATCTCCATTGCCCTGAACCTCTCAGATCCTCCAATCAAATCCAACATTTGAAGACTTTAATCATCCCTACTGACAGACGCATCCCTGCTACCCACATCGACTTCCTCATTGGCTGACTTTTTCAAACGCAACATAACCCCCAATATAGATCCTCTGATGGTTTGGGAGGCCCACAAGTGCTATGTTAGAGGGGGATTAATCAAAATGGGAACTCAAAGGAAAAAGAACAGAAAAATAAATTACACAATTAACATATAAAATTCATTCACTAGAATCCCTACATAAACACTCCCTTACAATCCATTTGAGTCCAACCTACCCTCACTTGCTGAGGAAGATATTTCACACTTGGAAAGCCCCATAGATGCCTCAGAAATCAGACTTGCTATTAAAGACTTAAAATCAGGTCCTGATGGATTTAGTGCCATCTACTACAAAACATTTGTTGACCTACTTACTTCACCCCTCAAGGATGCACTGAATTTGTTGTCTGAACAGAGATCAGTGCCGTCTGATTTTCTATCAGCATACATTACAGTGATACCCAAGTCTAGCAAGGATCTGTTACATTGTGTCAGCTATAGGCCAATCTCCTTGCTGAACTTGGATGTCAAACTCATGGCTAAAATTATAGCCAACAGGCTAAAACCCTTACTTAAAGACCTGATCGGTTCAGACCAAGCAGGATTCATGCCTGGAAGAGAGGCCAGGGATAACGTTACAAAGTCTCTGGACCTGATACACATGGCCCACCAGTGAAAGATCGAGGGCTTTCTCCTGTCGACAGACGTGGAGCAGGCCTTCGATCAAATAGCATGGGACTATATGTTAGAAACGTGTAAACATGCAGGGTTGGGCCCACACATGGTGGCATGGATTGCGGCATTGTATCAAGGCCCTTCAGCCAGGCTTAAAATAAATGGCACACTGTCAAATTGGATACACATAAACAAAAATGGGACAAGACAGGGTTGCTCTTTGTCACCCTTACTCTTCATTATTTAGCTCAAACTGTTTATCAGACATATACTAGCAAACAACTCCATTAAGGGATTCCAGATGTCCAACAAGGAATTCAAAGTCACTGCACATGTTGATGACCTCTTGTTTTCCCTAACTTATCCACACATTTTTTTCCCCTCACTCATGAAAGAGTTCTTACGTTATGGCTACATCTCCAATCTAAAAATAAATTATTTTAAATCTGAAGCCATGAACATCACACTACCTGAGCCCAAACTGAAATTAGCACAGAACAACATCCCTTTTAAGTGGGAATCAGTGACTATGACATATCTTGGGATTTGGCTAACCTCCAGACTCTCATGAACCTTCAACCACAACTTCCCTCCTCTTCTTAAAGAATGGCACTCAAAACATTTCTCATGGTTCGACAGGGCAGCCATTTGCAAAATGACTGTCTTGCCAAAAATCCTTTACCTACTCCGTACACTGCCTATCAAAATACCTCAGAGCTTCTTCAAAGCCCTGAATTCATCACAAATGAAATTCATTTGGGCCCATAAACCACCTTATATAAAATCTATTTTACTGACTAGACCCGAGGCAATGGGCAGTATGGGCATCCCAGACTACAAAGCTTACTATTATGCTTCACACATTGCTCGTATCATTGATTGGCACTGCCACTCGAAGCTAAAAGACTGGGTTTCAATAGAAAATGATTTGGGCACAGTACCCCCTTACTCCATTGCAGGATAATCCTGACTTCCCACCAGGAATAGGGAATCACTTACTGAGACCAACAGACAAGAGGTTACCCCTCCTGGCTTTACATTGCTTTACTAATAATACGATGAAAGATTTCATTAAATTTAGGGTAGATAACAATATCCCCTCATACCCATGTGGTCATACCTTCAGGTGTGCAGCTACACCAATAATAGCGCTCGCAGAAGTCACTTCATGAGAGACCTCACTGAGTTTGAGTCAGTGTGCCTGAAAGGAGAACAGGTTCAGAAATCCACCTCTACTTCATACGCATGATTGCAAAATTTAAAGACACTGGGCCCAGACAGGTTCAGAAAGAGATGGACAGATGAGCTTGGAATACCGATCACGGATGACCAATGGAAGAGAACCTGTATTCTGGCTCACAAATGTTCACTTAGCACATGTATGAAGGAAACTGCATATAAAATTCTTACCCACTGGTAAGCCAACCCAGAGAAAATTCACAAGTGGTATCCTCAGTCCTCGGACATTTGCTGGAGATGCAATAAAAAAAAGGCACCTTGCTACACATTTGGTGTCAGTGTGAAATATTACTTCCATTCTGGTCAAAATTGTGAGAAACTATTTATCATATTATGGAGACCAAACTTACGCTTGATGCAGCCTGCTGTCTGCTACACATTTCAAAATGTTCTTTTAGGAAATACAAGAACTCCCTCTCTAGATAAATATGGCTAATTCTCTGATTCTGCTGTTTTGGAAATAAACAAATACCACCACACTGAAAGACTGGTTATACAGGGTTTCCTCCATCTGCAAGATGGAGGACACCAAGGCCCAGTCTACTGAGATCATGGAACATTATCACAAAACTTGATCTCCCTGGTTTGTCTTTAGACACGCTCAGACTTATGATAAGGTTTACCATGATTCACTGAATCCCACAACTACACCTACAGGAATGTATTACTCCTGAAGACCTCCTTAGAACTCCCTTTTAAGACTTGGAATACATATTGTTATATGTGGATTTCAATGAACACTTGTGTTGATACACGCTTGATTTAAGATGAAAATGTATGGTAATTCAAAACATCCTCTCAATACATGCAATACACCCTGGTAGGTTAACAACACTCTCTTCTCTTTCTCTTTAATTCCTTCTTTCTTATCTTAACTTTGTCCCATACCACTTCGAAAATAGCAAATGGAAAGTTACAATTAGTTGTTGGCGGAGCTTGTTGCCAAGCTGAGGGCCTAGGCATTGCACATGGCCCACCTCATTGTTCTTGCTCTATCATACTACCACCCATTGATTTAGAAGAAATTGTTTATGTTTTACTTTTCTTTGATTATTTGCTTTGTCAAATCACATGTCTGTAATTGGATTGTTTTCTATGCATGTATACAAATCTCTCTTTTGTTTTCTCAATAAACTTTGATGTTTAAAAGAAGCAGCGATTGTGGACATACATTTAGAAAATGAAAAAAAAACTCTCTAAATTTTGAAGAATCAGTAAACTCACCAGCAGGAGTGGAAACCATGTTATTGGGGGCATTCGCTGACTCTGTTAACATTTGTGGTTGGGAAATCACAAATTCAGGAGATGTACGTCATGACCAGACACCATGGCAACATGATCTGTCATCAAAGAAGGACCGGCAGAAGATGCAGGCTGTGGAATAGCTGGATTGAGAAAACCAGAATAATTCAATTTAGGATCCAAACACTCGATATCACTTAAAACAGTAGAAGGTAACACAATACCTTAAATTTTCCAAAGTCGTTTTTTTCCAATTTGCATCCTTTCATCACCAGTCACCATGACAATGGTATCTGCAGTCATTGAAGAACCCACAGAAGATGTCTGTGTCATTTTAGCTGAAGCAGCAGCACTAGAAAGGGTTAAATTAAAAGTATGACAATCAGCAACATTAAACAAACCATTGTTAGAGGTTTTTGCACACGTAGCAGTAAATAACCTTTTTTGATTGACTCTTTTATCAGCATGACCAGCTGGGGAATTGAACCTGCGAGGTCGCTTATGATGTCTCTGTGTTGATCTTTCAATATGGACTGTGCATTTGCCAGCGATCCCAGCCGAAGTAGAAGGCCGAGTGTCATTGTGGATGGAAGGAAAGCCCGAAGGAGATGATGCAGGCAGAGATGATGACATCTGAATCTGAGACACCAAGGAGCCATCATGCCAGACTGGACAGAAGAGAAGAATATCCACTCCAGGATACTGGAGGACCAGAAGGAAAAAAGGCAGCAGTGGACATGTCAGCTGTGGGAAACTGAAGAGCAGAAGGGGGACAAAAGGAAGGCCCAGACAACGGCACCGGAGGATCATAGACAACTGATCCAGGAACACAGAAGAAGAAGGAGCTGAAGGAATCTGTTCTAAGATAGAAGAGCCAAGAAGAGAGAGGCATTGACGCATCCAGCTGTCGCCATCCTCAGCCGCTGCCCGGTCCATCATTTGACAAGTAACTGCTCCGTGACAGGTAAGTGCAGATGTGCTCCTCTTCTGATCTTCACCGTCTTCTGCCCAGTAGTGATGCATCCTCTTTTCTTTTATAGGCTGATGCTCATGTTAAAAGACCATTCGGGGCAACTGTCAAACGTACTAACCAATCTCAGGTAAGTAATTAATTTTTTTTTCCCTCGAAACACTTTAATTGATATGATTAGGTCTGACACAATCCCACAGGTGATGGGGCGGGGACATTTCATGCCCCGCCCTTCACCTTTAGTCTCTTTAAGTGTGATTAACTCTTTAGGAGTCTCTCACCAAAAATAAATTTTTTGTTGCAGAGAATGCAAGGATGCCCAAAATCTGATTTTTATTTTAGTGAGCCAATCATGCAAGCGGCAAATTATATTTCTGGGGGATGGTCCTCGCACCATCTGTGTACAGAATGCCTCCAGAAAAATACAGTGCTGCAGATTGAAAAGAGAGGTAATTTTTAATAAAAATATATTACAACATGGCTTGTGTCCCAATTGTGTATGCTATATTATTTTTTTATTTTTTTTAAAACACAGCAATTTATTTTTTTAATCTACTGATTCTCTCATTCAGAAATAGTGGTCCATCAGAAAAGGGTTAAACGCTGTCAGAAATACTGCTGAATACTGCCAGTGAAAGTTGGTTTACTTGCACTATTACAAGTTTTCTGGGTGTTTCCATCTTCTTGGTCTAAGCAGTACTGATAAACAAAGTTCTAGCATAATGTTAAGTAGTACAATCTCTGAGAAAAAAAAAAAATACACAGCAATGGTGATTAAACTGGGATAGTTGTTTAGATAAGAAAATTATATATTATTATATTATATATTGTTCCTACTTGAACTGATATGGTATTAAATAGTATAAAATTGTATTCAGAATTAAATGTAGAGTAAATTTATCAATCCAAATTAGACTATTTTTTTTAAGTTTGCCCACTGGCATATTGTGGTGTACCTTGCATCTCATACCAAAGTCCCAGGAATCAAAGTTATGTATTTATTACCATATTTCAAAATTGGACACATCTCCACAGTGAGAAACAACTGTGGTTAATGCTCAATCCATAAATTAAATTAAAACAGTTTTGTTTAATAACTTGCTATATTTGTATTCAGCTACTGCTGGCTTAGTTTCCTTCATATCAGTGAAGGATGGATGCCGTCCTAATTCCTGATTCACTACCTAGTATGTTGCTGACATAGGGCAAGTATGTAGCCAGTAAAGTCTGAAACTTCTACCTTGTATACTTATTGTAGATCAACAACCTACTGCGAAGCAAAGCCATAATAAGGATGACAGGCTTGAAACTTGTACCTTAGAAACCCTAGCCAAGACAGCCCCCATATTTCTACTCTTGTTTTGGACCCGGACTAGAAAAGCCCGGTATCTTGTTTCTGTCCCCCCAGCCAAATTAATCCTTAATATAAAGTGTGCACACTTGAAGTCAAACACTGACACACACATAGTTCAGTATTCAGATACTTCTGCTTTTTATTTCCTGAACTCCGGCTGATATACAGTGAGCCGTATATCTTACTATCAAATCAAAAATTAGATAAAAGACAGCGTGTACAAACCACAAATTATACATATTCATTATTATGACGAAGGATAAGCTTTTTAGCTGGGTCATGTCTTAAAAAGGTAAAAGTAAGTTACGGTAGCTAAAATAGAGTCTTGTTCCCAGCCCCCTTCCTCTTGGTTGTACTGTCACGGTGGCCGAGAACGGGCGCAATTGTTCTCTTTGACGCTGCTCTCTTTCTTTTAACTCTTGCAGTTTCACATGAAGGGAGAAGCTGGCAGACATCTTAATTATGATTAAATGAGTATGATTAAGGTTGATAACTGATAATGAAAGATAAGCACTTATATCTATAAGAGTACCAGAAATAGGCATTTCACTTATAACACTCATGATCACATCCATTACAGTTCCCCCCTTGAAATGCTTATTTCACTAAACTGTCCCTCACACTATAAGACCACCTAAAACCACCGGCTTATCATTCCCCTCTGCAACTCTTTTAAGCTGTACATAGGGAAAGGGCAGTGACTAGCTCACCACCCCCCGATACAGCTGGTGAAATGTAGCCAGGTGCTGTCTGTCCCTATGGCCCTACAGTGTTGCATCTCGGGGAGGGTGACTGTAATGAAGCGTAACACATAACTGTCATCATAGGCATCATCAAGTCTAACATAAACATCGTCGTCATCGTCTGGGGTTTCTTGGTTCACCAATGTAAGGGTAGCTTGATTAACTGCCTTTTCTACATATTTCCTGATGCAGGGGAGAATGCAGCAGATTATAGCCGCCATTACCAGGATAGCTATTCCTATCTGGGTCAGCAATCCCTGCCACCCCCCCTTTATCCAGGTAAAATACTGATCCCAGGGATTGGTGAGCCCTGAATTCTGTTTTAGCTCTCTGCACAAGTCCTCAAGTTTCTGGATGGCTAAGGTCTGAGAATCCAGTTTCTACAGCCATAGTATCCTCAAAGGTAGGGTTTGCTATGGCTACCATGTCCCCTATTGTTCGCATATGGGGCCTCAGGGGGTTAGAGTTAGGTTAAAACGGGGAACCTGTACACTCTGGATTGTTGAACATGTCTTTTAGGTGGAAAGGTTTCCTAACGCTGTAATACCCACTTCCCCACCATATACCGAAAACATAGGTTCCGCTGTCTCCTAGGCTGGGGTTTTCAATGGTCAGTCTAAACTCCTTTTCAGCATACCGTCCTTGTTTGTTAATTGTCATTCTGTCTAGAAGTGATTTCCCATTCTTGTCTTTCCTATTTTTGGCGGTTTTGGGGTTGTATCCTCATTTTGTATCTCCAGTGTTCTAACCCACTGCTCCCCAATAATCACAGTTGTCACCCCAGTAAGTGTCGGTGACACACACATACAAGGTTCCCGGATCCAGTGCTATGTCTCTGACTGAATAGTCTGTGCCCAGTATCTTACCATAAGGGGATATGAATGTAGCAACACGTGTGTTAGATGAGTTATACCAGAATTGAGTCATACCATCTTTTTGTTTTATGGCCACCTCTTGGGCCTGAGCATAAATCACAACAAAAAGGATAAACAGGATCATGGCTTGGTCCCCTCAGCCTCTCCTTCTTCGGGCACGGGGACTTTCTTGCAATGGGAGGCGTGTACCCACGAGTTTTTTCCGGCCACTTTTACTGATGTGGAGGTGGTCAGAAGGACTTGGAAAGGACCATCGTATCTGGGTTCAAGGGTGTGTTACCTCACGAACTTCTTCACCAATACCCAATCTCTGGGGGTTTAACCTGTGCGATCCCGTGTCTAATTCAGGATCTGGGATAGAGGAAAACACTTGCACATGGATACGGGTTAATTTTCGAGATAAAGCAGTCACATAATCAGTTAATACATCAGATTGTAGTTGCAACTGTTGTGGAAAATAACAACCCAGTCTGGGGGCTGAACCATGATTTCCCCTTGGGGTGTACCTGACACTGAACAGGGCAATGGGTAGGCTGTCTGGCCAACTCATTCCTGTTTCCTGAGACATTTTCAGCATCCTGGACTTTATTGTGCCATTTAGTCTCTCCACATTCCCACTACTCTGAGGGTGGTATGGGGTGTGAAAGGCTAGTGTGACCCCTAAGGCTGTCCATATCTCTTTGGTTACTGAGGCCGTGAAAGCCGGCCCCTGATCACTCTCTATAACCTCTGGGACACCATATCTGCACACTATTTCGGACAAGAGTCTTTTTGCGGTAGTCTTGCCGGTCATGTTGGCCACCGGATACGCTTCCGGTCATCTCTAGTCATTTCGGCCACTTCTTGGCATCTGGATGTGGTCGATCTGTATCCGCTGAAAGGGGTATTGGGCCTTTGTTGATTAAGGCATTCATCAGAGTTTTCGACAGGTGAGAGGCACCATGGGCCCATTGTACCACTGCAGGGAACATTGTCCGTGGTAGGCACATTCTCTTGTTCAACTCCATGATTCCTTCAACTTCTGTGGCTCCTTTCTTGATCCACACATCCTTTCCTTCTTTGTCTCTTTGTCAGATGCCTCCTGTTGTTCCTTGAGGTAAGTTCTGCTCACAGGAGGGTTTTGCAGAGTCATGACCGTTTGCGCAGTCTCTTCGAGATCATCTATTGGATCGTCTAGGATGGGTGCTGCATTCACTCTGCTGACCACTTCTCGTGTAACATCTGCTGCTTGCTTTGTGGCAGTATCTGGCAAGTGATTGCTTCATGCTTCTCGGGAAACCATTTTGCCGTGCGCTTTTACTTAAAGTATGGCTACTTGTGTTGGGAGAAGTAAGGCATCCATCAAGTTCTTGATAGCTGTGCTGTGTTTCACAGGTGTTCCTGCAGCTGTCAGGAACCCTCTGATTTTCCAGATGATCCCAAAATCGCAGGCCACTCCCAGAGCATACCTCGAGTCTGTGTAAATGTTGGCTCACTTGCCTTCTCTTGTCAGGTCAGGGTTCTCAAAGGCCGTTTCACTGACTGTCGGTAGGTGTGATGTCTCCATCTTCATCACTTCAAAGCAGTCATGAGCAGTTTGATGAGGATCATCTTCCAAAAAGGTTCCCCCCTCGAGAATGGGAAGCAGAGTGGATGGGTTGAGAGTGGGTCTGCAGTTATACCAGAATTTACATCGAAGGATGGTAATGTTGTTGGGGAGAAGCAAGGCACACTGAAATCTGAGGTGCCTCTGTGAAGACAGGTGTCTGGGCTGGGTCTGGTTCGGTATGGCAGTGATGTCAGGCGGGGCGAGGAGCGTGGGTCTGCAGTCTTATCTAGGAGAATTTGGGCTGCAAAAACAGCTCTGAGGCAGGGGGGCCCTCCCCTCGCCACTGACTCCAGTTGGCCAGAGTAATAACCAATGGGTCTGAGTCTACTGCCATGGTTTTGGGTTAGAACTCCTGTGGCATGTCCTTGTCTCTCTGAGACAAACAGTTTGAAAGTCTTTCCATAGTCAGGTAGGCCCAAAGCGGGGGCCGTCGAAAGGATTTTCTTCAGAATTTCAAAGTTGTTTGCAGCTTCTGGTGAAAGCAGGAAGGGGTCGGATTTCAAAGCTTTGTAGAGCGGTTGCATCAAAAGGGAGGCTTCTGGGATCCAAGCACGGCAGTAGGAGATTAGTCCTAGGAAAGCATGGAGTGGCTTCTGTCCTTGAGGCAGGGGGATGGCCTTGATTGTAGCAACCCTTTCTTCAGTAAGGTGTCGGATGCCTTGGGAGATGCTATGACCTAGGAAAATCACTTTCTCTCTACACCACTGAACTTTTTACTACCCTGTGCTGATTCTAGACCCTTCGCCACCAACAACAACTTATCACTCTCCATTGTCTTGTAATCTGGTCATGCTAGAAGCAGACCCTTTCGGATTGGTTCCCTAAGACCTGAGACAAAGGCAGCAGTCAGCATCTGCACATGTGCTTTGATCTGCTTGCTGAACCCCAGGTCATTGAACACTTGTGTAATTCTGGTATGAAATTTCTCAACTGTTACCCCCTCATCTTGTGTCATATCCTGTATACCGGTCGCTTGATCTGCCAAGCGATCTTGAGCCCATGTTTTCAACTGGGCCACGAATTCGACCCCCGAATTCCAAGTATCAAGGTCATACCGTATATTCCCATTAAAGCCTTTTCCCATTACTGGCCAGTAGACGTCCCCTGCTTTTATTTCACACAGACCTTTTAAATCCCGCCATGCACAACTATATGATTTCTGGATATGCTCAATCCTTCTATAAAAAGCCATGGGCTGTTTTTCTGGGTCCGGCAGGCCGGCAACCAGGCTAGCAGCATTCTTGGGAGTAAAAGTTACATACATCAGGGGGGCCCCCCGTGCCGCACTTATCCCCCGGGGAGTGGTCCATTGTGTGTGGGTGGGTGGCCAATGGGGGGGTCGTGTTAGACCCCTTCCCCCAAGTACAGGCCAGTGTGAATCAAGTCCTTGAAGCCAGTGTTGAGAAGGGTGAGGAGGTTGGGAATGGTATTGTGGTTACACATATGAGCCGTTGAACAGGGAATCCATGTAAGTCTCATAATGTGGGTCATATTGTGGGAATGTAACATTATGTCTTGGTGGGACTGTATTCGGGGCCAGTGGGATCGTGGTTGCACTGGTGTCTATATTAGTTATACCCCCAGACACCACAATGTTCAGTGCACGCGGATTTGTCTGGTTACTCTGGTCAGCACTACGGTGGGAAGGACCGGCATGAACTGCCGATGTATCCGGGCTGTGGTGAGTGGGACTGGCATGAACTGGCGATGCTGTCTGATCCATCCCATCAGTGTGGTCTGGCCCCGGCATCTCCACCACAGACTGGTCTCGTGTTTGGTCCATTGAATCAGTCACAGAATGGGCGGAAATGCTAGCCGGGCTTGCCTTACCATCCCGGGAACCTGCCATCATCAGCGGGGTTGGTTGAGCAGAAATAGGGCTAAGTTGGGCCTTGTAGTATGTTCCGGTCGATTGGTCTATCACCAGGTATATGTGTGTGGGCTCCGGTGTGGGCGGCAGTGCTGGTGGGTCAGGCGAGTGAGGTGTACTATAGTGATGGCAGTTGACTGAGGGGTACAAAGAGGGTGTGCCTTGCCAACCGTCAAACATGGCGGAGGAGGTATTCCCTGTAGGTCTATTTCTTGCTGCGTAGAGGCAGTAAGGGGAGGTGCCGTCTGTGAAAGAGGGGTGGTAGACGAACGGCGGTACTCATTTCCCGAAAGACATCTGCCATCATGGTGGCTGCCTACTCAACTTCCTCTTTCCTAATTTCTTGTACACGTACACAATACAGCCATTTTGGTTTGTTTCCTCCTCAATCCATCCTTCTTCAGCAATAGCTTTCGCAACCTTAAACCAGGAGTCTGCTATATTAAATGCACCATTCCTCTACTTGTCATCTCCCACCCAAATGCATGAGAGAGAGAGAGAGAGAGAGAGAGAGAGAGAGAGAGAGAGAGAGAGAGAGAGAGAGAGAGAGAGAGAGAGAGAAAAGAGACTGGAAGTTGATGTAAATGAGGAAGTAAAAAGATCTCAAATAATAAGTCACTTAGTGAAGGCAGAGAGAGAGAGACCAGATAATAATTAAAAGATCCCTTGTAAGACAGTTATTGAGGAAACATACAATAAAAATCAACAACCATTATTCAATGGGCCTTTCTAAACATTCCTAACACGTCCCAGTGCAGCACCCAAATTCCTCACTCTATCTTTCTCTGCCTCCTCGTAGTTTTCTGGTTGCTGAGGTTGTAGGTGACACCTTTTGCTCCACTGTCCTCTTAATCTAGCCTCAGCCTCAATAACTGCCAATGTCTTGCCGAGTAAAAATGTCACTGGATAATGCACATTTAGTCCTCATTAATACCAAACAACAGTCCACAAATATACTTAGGACATACATGACATCACCACAATCAATGTGGCAACCAAGGTGAAATATGGGATTGACTATTCTCACAGGATCCCCATGCCCTCGCCTCGGGCATATGTGACGCCCCCTCTTGGTACAATTCCCGTACTCTTGGTACAATTCCCGTACTCTTGGTACAATTTCCGTACTCTTGGTACAATTCCTGTACTCTTGGTACAATTCCCGTACTCTTCTTAGTACAATTATTTATTCCCCCAAGAGGGGTTTAACCACGTCACCTCCATCCATGATGATATACTCAATCCCTTTTTCCCAAAAGGGGGTTCCCACAAGACAAACTCCAACAAAACACAAAACACTCCGAATACAGGCGGGCCAGAAACAATTGCAAGTTCATATAAATGGACTCGAGAGAAGATATATACCTGTCTTTTAGGCCTCAGGAAGCCGATGTCAAGACAGAAATTAACCAGATACGGATGCGGACTAAACGGTAGCCAAATTATTAAGGAAAATGTCTTACCGTTTTATCCAGAGTTGATCAGGCTCCAGCCCGCCCGTATTTGGTATTACTTCGGTCTCTTTCCATTTCGGCTGTCCCTTGGACCGACTCTCGAGCCCCACGTTGGGCGCCAGCTGTTTTGGACCCGGACTAGAAAAGCCTGGTATCTTGTTTCTGTCCCCCCGGTCAAATTAATCCTTAATATAAAGTGTGCACACTTGAAGTCAAACACTGACACACACATAGTTCAATATTCAGATACATCTGCTTTTTATTTCCTGAACTCCGGCTGATATACAGTGAGCCATATATCTTACTATCAAATCAAAAATTAGATAAAAGACAGAGTGTACAAACCACAAATTATACATATTCATATATATTCATATAAGAATAAGCTTTTTAGCTGGGTCATGTCTTAAAAAGGTAAAAGCAAGCTACGGTAGCTAAAATAGAGTCTTATTCCCAGCCCCCTTCCTCTTTATTGTACTGTCACGGTGGCCGAGAATAGGCGCAATTGTTCTCTTTGACTTTGCTCTCTTTCTTTTAACTCTTGCAGTTTCACATGAAGGGAGAAGCTGGCAGACATCTTAATTATGATTAAATGAGTATGATTAAGGTTGATAACTGATAATGAAAGATAAGCACTTATATCTATAAGAGTACAAGAAATAGGCATCTCACTTATAACACTCATGATCACATCCATTACAATCTCAAGGTTCATCTTTAATGATACACTTTATGTGTGAACTAAAATGCATGTAGCAAGCATTTATATTTAAAATGATTGTATCCCTTCCCTTTTAATAATTTCCCAATCACACAATTAAATATGCTTGATGGTGGATTATACATTTCACTCCAGTCCTATGTTGTGTAACTGAATAAAACTATACACTGCAGTCAATTCCTAATTAGGGGACACCTTATTAAAATATGCAAGCCGACATAGGAACTGGGGTCTATAATATATCCCCATGACTTTGCATGTTTGCTAAATATGGAATCTGATAGCTATGTGTCAACTTCATTAAAGCCTTTTATGGTAATTTCCCTCTTTGGTCTCTTTGAATCTTACACCCACAGGTTTTCTTTGTAGCATTTTAAAAGAACATTTAATTTACAATGAATTCATTACTTGCATGAAGAGGATCCCTATGCCTTAAGGGCTGAGAATGTATTACCAAAGTATATCTGGCTTATTTAAACCCCACTTCACGCCATCACAAAATTACATTTCATTTGAAGCTCCTTTGTGCCATTCATATATGACCTAAGGCTGGATAGCCCAGCCATGCAAATATCTGAGACCTCCTAATGCAACCACGTATGGTATGTGATTGATTTAACACAATAATGAGCTTATTTTAGCAATTTACAGGTAATTCTTTTATATAAATATTCATGCTGGCATACAACACACACAAACACACACATGTCCTCCAATATTGAATAGTAAATTCACTGTGCTACAGTATGTTACTTAATTATGGATGTGTATGGTTTGGTTGTAAAAACAGAACCACAATATACATTTGTGGATTAGATAACCAAATAAAACATTTTCAAAGTAAATGGCTAGTAAATATGTATGTTCTTAGGAATAAATAACGGATAACTGGTTTGATGAAAAAAACAAAGCTGTATAATTAGTGGTGTAGCAGGTATTGTAACAATAGCTGAACCATACGGATTGTGAGGTCTTTCCTGTGACTTTGTGCATCTTCTTAGTGTCTCTTTCTCCTCTTTATTAATCATTCTGATGCAGCTCCTGTTTGGATTACTAGGCAATAGTTATATAAATGCCTCTGATCATAGAGCCTTTCATAAAGTAACTGGACATTTCTATGGTTACAATTTGTCATAGGTAGCTTAATGCATGTTTCCATTATTTTAAGTTTTTTTTTTTTTTATAGAGCTGCCAATAAACCCAGTGCATTCAGGTGAAAATTAAAGAAATGTGGTGACCCTTTCAGATAAGTTGCTAGTGAGAGTGCAAAATGTCCGGTATAGGATACAATATACTTAGGATATATACGTGTATATATATGCTGACCCATAGTAGGCTGACATGGGGAGGTCTAGGATATATATATATATATATATATATATATATATATATATATATATATATATATATATATATATATATATATATAACATATGGACTGTTATAGAGAGGTATCAATGTCAGTATACATTTTTTTGTCTGCCTTTACAAACACCAGCTTGACATTTTACAAAACATAGGTTTTCCCAATGATCTGATCTGGGACCCTAAAAACTGTTTCTTGAAAACCACTTGGGGTCTATACTTAATCGGCAAAATATTTTGTGTGTTTCACTGCACTTCTAGTGCTATATATTTCAGTGTTGCTATTTAAATAATAAATACAAAAAATGTGTGACATTAATATTAGTGCACCAACCAATATTCAATGCCACAGTAGCTCAACCACTGCTACTTTGCAGTAGACAATCATATATCTGCAAGAGATATAATCAAATGTGAAAATAATACAAAATATTCAGAAATTTCAAAATCGTACAAATAAGTCGATACAACTGTCAAAATAATGACGTATAAATCAAAATAAATCTTCAAAGTGATTCAATTTAGGAAAGCTTGTAATTAACAGTCAACTCTCTATGTGAGAAGAGCAAGGAATATTACACCTTATATCCACCACCAGTGTGAATAAATAGAGCCATCTCCCCTATGGAAATGCACTCACCAGATTGAATTGCCTTTCACACTCATGAAAAGGCAAATAATCTTTTAAGTCAATATCCACCTGGTAGTATCACTCCACAATCAGTAGGTCTCATCTCATAGCATGTATGTGAGAGAAAACAAAAAGCCTCCAATAGTGCATTAATCCCATAAACATTTATTAAAATTGAAGTAAACCACTCACATTTAATATCATCTTGTACATTGCATGTAAATGGGTAGGTATCACAGAGGCAACAACTCATCCCAGTCTCACCACCTCCACGCTAGTTTCAACTGTCAGTGTAGTCACCACTACTGAGGATTGCAATCCTCATTGATGAAGGTGTAAATGACAAAAAGCTTAAGGATATGGCTATGCAGAGCTCGGTTCATGTGTTGATCATGGAAGAGTGTGGAAGGTGACTAAAATGACAGTTGAAACCAGCGTGGAGGTAGTGAGTCTGGGATGAGTTGTTGCTCTGATATCTACCTATTTACATGCAGTGTACACGATGATTTTAAATGTGAGTGGTTTACTTGGATTTGAATACATTTTCTATGGGATTAATGCACTATTGGATGCTTTTTTGTTTTCTCTTGCACACTTGCGATGAGATGGGACCTGCTGATTGTGGAGTGATACTATCGGGTGGATATTGACCTAAAAGCTTATTTGCTTTTTCATGAGAGTGAAAGGCAATTCAATCTGGTGAGTGCATTTCCATAGGGGAGACAGCTCTATTTAATCGCACCGGTAGTGGATATAAGGTATATTATTCCTAGTCTACTCACATAGAGAGTTGACTGTTAATCACAAACATTCCTGACTTGAATCACTTTGAAGATTTATTTTTGATTTATACATCATTATTTTTTACAGTTGTATGGTCTTATTTGTATGATTTTTACATTTCTGACATTTGATTATATCACATGCAGAAAAATGATTGTCCACTGCATAGTAGCAGTGGTTGTGCCACTGCAGGATTTCGGTGTATTTGGCTTGAGAAAGAAACATTGAAAAGACAATATTGCTTCTGAACTATATTATCTGTGAAAGTAGCCAGTTCCACTCAACCTTGGATTTTGAATCTAATTCACCAATAATAAGATGTATGCATAATGGTGTGGAAAGGGTATATGAAGTGGATGTTGCATCCGTGACCGATTCATCCCGATGTGCCCCAGTTGTCTGACCTCATTTCAGTACATGCTCCAGAAATCTGGTTCGTTGTCAGTCGCATATATGGTGCGACTGATCCATATCTCTGTCATGGGAATCAAGTATCATTCATTTCACTCCCATGTATCGCACCCTATATTGAATCCAGTCGCATCCAAGATGCACCAATTCGTTCCAGAGTGTCTAGTCGGCCTTATCCAGTACCTGTTCCAGAGCTCAGTTCATTGTCAGTCGCGGTCGCGGCTCGACCGATTCGTGCCTCTTTCAGGACAGAAGATTTCACTAATTTCGCTGTTACGATCTGCGATGCACCAATTCGTTCTGGTGTGCACCACTGTTTTCTGTTGCCTCATTTCAATACATGCTCCAGAGTCCGGTTCGCTGTCAAGTGCAGCTGCGGTCATGCCTCTGTCATGGCAGATGTTTTATTCATTTCACGATTAAGGCAAACATTTTGTTCATTTCATTCATTTCATTATCGACAAACGGCAACCTGTTGTTAAAGTTGCTATACAAGTCACTTCTTCAAGTTAGGTAAGCAAGCCCTTCACGAGTTGTTACTTTTCATTTTCCTCCAGGTCAGTTGGGTTCAGTAGGTCCACCCTGCACCAGGTTGGACGATATTCCCCCAGGTAAAAACAAAACAAAAAAACAAAACACAAGAGCACCAACTAGGTACGTATGCCTTTAGGGGGTTGAAGCAAACTTGAAATTCATGTCACCCTCAATAGGTTGCGGTCTACCAAGACTCGATTCTGAGGACAGGACATCATACCTAGGGTATAGAACACCAGAACCATGTCCCAGGCCGGCAGCGAAGACCTCACGGCCCCTCTGTCCCCTTCTCCGGTCTCAGAGAGCAACAGTGTTCAGTCCCTCAGGATATGGACCATCCCCAAACTGATGGCAGAACTCAGGCGCAGAGCTGTGTCCTTTCCTGCTACAGCTAGGAAGGCTGAGCTCTTCAAGCTACTCTTCTCTCCACCAGTCACAGCAGGGCCCAGCAACCAACATGCGTCCCTCCAGTCCATATCTTCTGCCATTGCACAGCTCCACACCATGGTGTTATCACTGACCGCATCAGTCTCAGATGTCCAAACCAGAGTGGCACTCTTGGAGACTCACCTGGCCCATTCCTGCAGGTACCATAGGGTGGAGCCCCATTGTATATCCATCCCATTTGGTTCCAGCCAGCATCAGGAAGGACATCCTGGATGGCAGGGACATCAACCTTGCCTCTCCCCTCATTTTGGTTCACGATTTGGTGGAGAATAAAGCCTACACCTGGCCTGTCAGTGGTCCTTAAAGCCAAAGACCACAGACTCAACTGGAAATTGTCCATCCCAGAGTTCACATTGGCCTTCGGCATTCTGAGGGATGTCCTGTGTCCTGTGTCCCAGCAGAAGGGAAGAGCTGGACTTATACCTCCATACTGTAGTAGACTTGGACTACAAGTATGGAGGATTTTCCTTTTATGACTATCACCGTTCCTTTTCCGCCAAGGCAGCAACCAGGCTCACACAATTCCAGACAACCATGAATTGGTGCCTTTTGGACACAGAGCTGTTCTGTCGCAACTTTTCTGGCTTACGCTTACCACTGTGCGCCATTTGCCAATCCTTCACCCACACTGCCACCTGGTGCGCCAATGCGACAGTCAGTCGCCCCTTCGAGTTTCCCTCCACCTCCGGTGCAGTCCAGGGCCAGCAAGCCCCCGTACACACGCCCCAGGTAGACAAATTCGGATGCCCAGTCTGGACCATGGGAGGAGCAGACATTTGTAACAATTTCAATTATGGCTCCTGCAACTTCAGCCAGTGCCGTCTGCTCCACATATGCACATTATGCCAGAGGGCACATACAAGGTTCTTGTGTGAGGTCAAACAACAGAAGAAGACATGACTAAGCTGAGTTAATGTCATATGGCTTGGGCTCTACCTCACCTCACACCCCACTCCCTCCCTGGCCACCTACCTTATCCAAGGATTCACAAAAGGGTTTCACACTGGCCTCATTACCCTGCCTCACACTACTCACGAATGTAGGAATCTCCACTCAGCGGCCACTGACAAGCAGGCCATAGACGAGCTTCTACAACTTCTATTATGAATAGACTTCATAATAGGCCCTTTCACTCAGCCCCCTTTCAATACCTGGAGAGTCAGCCCTATTGGGATTATCAAGGGCAAGTTCTCTAATGAACTGCATCTGGTGTACAATCTGTCTGTGGCTCATTCTTCCCAAATTCCCAGTCTCAATTCCCTTATCCCCTCCGAAGAGTTCTCCCTTAAATATGCCTCCGTGGACATGGCAATTCAAGCAATCATAAAAGCGGGTACAGGTACCTGGCTCTCCAAAGCCGAAATCTCTGATGCCTTCAAGCTACTGCCTAGCCACCTGTCCCTTTGGTGCTGGCATGGCCTCAAGTGGAAGGAGGCATACTATTTCACCACCAAGTTGACTTTCGGTTCGAAGAGTAGCCCCTGGCTCTTTGACACTTTTGCGCAGTCTCTCACCTGGATTTTATTGCACAAAGCCCAGTGTCAAGAGGTCATCCATTACCTGGATGACTTCTTACTAATAGAACCGCCAAGCATGAACCCAGAAGACCTCGACAAACTAAGCGTTGTATTCAAGAATCTCAATGTTCCCATCGCAGGACATAAATTCGACAGTCCAGCACACACCATCACCTTTCTCGGAGTCAACCTAGACACCTGCTCTATGCAGGCCAGCCTCCCCCTCGACAAATTGACCCACATTAGGGCGGTCCTCCGAAACTTCACTCGCACTAGGGGGTGTACCAAGAAGCAGCTGCAGTCTCTCTTAGGGATGCTTAATTTTGCCATTCGCATCATCCCACAGGGTCACTCCTTTGTGTCCCATCTGCTGGTATTCCTTTTACAAACACAGGATCCCGATCAGGTCCTCAGTCTGGACACCACAGCAGTAGAGGATCTTTCTATGTGGGAGGAGTTCCTCTCGACCTGGAATGGCATATCCCTATATATACCCACAATACTGTCCCTGTCGCCCCAGGTAGTGACAGATGCTGCAGTGTACACAAAGGCTTCGCTGCAATTTTTGGCCATCGCTGGTTTTCAGGACCCTGGCCTTCTCTGATACTCTAAATTCCTGGCTTCTCCCGAACTTCCTCCCTCTTTGAGCTCTATCTGATAGTGGCAGCCGCACAGCTCTAGAGTCATTGCTGGACAAGACAAACTGTGGCCTTCTCCACTGACAATCAGGCCACGGCAGAGATTATTAACAAAGGCAGGTCCAAGTCCCTCTCAGTCATGTCCTTCCTGCATAGGTTGGTACAACTGTCTTTATAATATCAGTTCAATATTTACTCATTTACTCATTTACTCATTTGTTCCGGGCAAGCGCAACCTCACAGCAGACGCGCTTTCACATTTTAATTACACCTCCTTTTTCGAGCAGGTGCCCAGAGCCGATCCAGTTTCAGCCACTATCCCTGCTTGGTCTCAGCTGACCCAGGATTAGCACAACATCAGCTCGTCAACTGCTCACTCTCCCGCAACACCCTCAAAGCCCCCCAAAGGTCCCCCCAAAAATCCATACCAGATCCCAGATCTGAGCAAGCCACATTCCCTCAAGATGGGGAGGGTGCTTTGGGGTAGCCCCCAAAGCACCGTGTCCCATGTTGATGGGGACAAAGACCACTGGGCAAGGGTTGTGGGGGGTCTTCAGGTCTTCGGGTGGGGGGGCTTATCAGAATCTGGAAGCCCCCTTTAACAAGGGGACACTCAGATCCCGGCCTCCTCCCTGTGTGAAATGGTAACGGGGTACAAATGGTAAAAATGACATGACACGGCTTGGGACAAGTCCTTTATAAAAAAATCAAAAAATCAAAATGTCCCACAAAGTCTTCTTCTTCTTCTCTTGCTGTGCTGATGGACCAAAAAAAAAAAAACGCGACCAACCCCCCTCCTTGGGAAGCTCCCGCTGTATGACGCATCTTCGCTTTGACAGTTCTTTTATAACTAAGGGTGGGGCCACACCGTGATTTTACCCTGCCCTGACACACGGGGACTTCCCAATGGCTTCCCCGGGCATCAGAGGGGGGTGGGGCCACCCGTTTATGTAACCGGGTTGCCCCACCCCCCTCTGACTTCTATAAGGTGCATGCCTTTGCTGCGGGAGATCCAAGAGAATAATCCTGATGATTTCAGGGATTATCTCCGGATGACGGACCCCATCTTTCCATGTCTGTTGGCTTTGCTGTCCCCTTATATTATCAAGCAGGACACCTGCATGTGGAAAGCCATTACTTCTGAGCAGATGCTCGTCGCCACCTTGCGGTACCTGGCAATGGGGAGAAGTCTGCAGGACATCAAGTTCTCGACAGGCATCTCCCCCTAGGCTCTGGGAATCATTATTTCAGAGTCCTGTTCTGCCATCATTCAAGTCATGCAGAAGGACTATATTAAGGTAAGTTTTCTCCTTTAACATCACATTATATGTATTTAATGTTTGCTAATGTATAATGTATTGTATTTCTTTCATCATTCCCTAATTACCATGATTGTAATATGCTGTGAATGTCCTCTTCATCCTCATGCATGCTGGAATCTTTTAAAGTTCCTTTTTTGTTTTTAATTTTTTTGGGGGCCAAAACTCATTTGGAACCCTCCCTCCCCCAACCGCTACCAATCCTCTATCTGCTGCCTTTGCCAAACCCATATACACTATACCTACATCTTTTGTGGTCAGATTTATGGATGAATTCACCAAAGCATGTAGTGCAAGGGCCTGCCTGAATATTTTCAAATTGTACTGTTTAAAGTTTTGTTCTCCTATTATCTTGATAGGTAATTGCAGAATGTAAAAATGTGCTTCAATTTGTACAGTGTGTAGACATATATTGGTATTATCACACTTCTTACCTTTCCAATAGTGTAAGTAAGTAGGGGCTGGCCAAAGTAAAACACATTATGTATTCAGCTCTCAATGAAGTGGAGAGGGTTACCTGTCCAAAACATCCCCCCACCATAACATTTTTACAATGGCCCATCAGAGTGGGTGAGGAATCTGATAAGAGGACCTTATACTTTTGTCTTTAAATACTGTACTCATTTCAATAAATGTTATACTTATGTTAGCCAAGAATTTTTGTGTCTAATGTGTCTTTCTATTTGACCCAACAGCTTTTTAGGATGTGGATGGAACCATTCGGTTAGCTGGTCCAGCACAGATGTTAAGTAATAGTCTTCAAAGTCTTTGGTCCCTGGACCTCCTGCTGATTTGTGTTTTATGAGTTTGGAGTGTGCACATCTAGGCATGGAGCCCGTCCAGATACATTTGTTAAATATGGTTTGGAGAGATTTGAAGAAGGATCTGGGTATGGGGATTGGTAATGTCCTGAATAGGTAAAGCATTTGCGACAGGTAAATCATTTTAAATGCTGAGAGCCCCCCTCACCATGATAGTTTGTGTTTTGTTATGGATTAGGTGTCCGCGTTCAGTTTGGTAAGGAGTGGTTTAAAGTTAACTGAGAAGAGGCTTTTAACAGATCTCGTTAAATGAACTCCGTGGTATGAAATGCTTTTATCAGGCCAAGCAAAGGGATACTGTAACTGTAATGCCGCGTACAGACGATCAGAATTTCCGACGCAAAATGTTCGATGTGAGCGTGTTGTTGGAAATTCTGACTATGTGTATGCTCCATCGGACATTTGATGTCGGAATTTCTGACAACTGTCAAATTTTCCAACAGAAAACGTTGTTGTCGGAAATTCCGAGTGTGTGTACACAAGTTCAAGGCACAAAATTCCACGCATGTTCAGAATCAAGTACGAAGCACTTGGTTTGAGATAGCACATTCATCACACTGCAAATTTTTAAATCATTCAGTGCAGCACATTATCTTCTTCTTTATAATGCTAGAATAATGAAGTTGTATTAAAGTCCCATAGACATTAATAGGGTTTCCAAGTTCACACGAAGTATGCTATATAGAGTTTAGCAGCTCCGTCGAATCTTCTTTATACATTCGACAGACACCATAAGCCTTCAAAGACAGATTCGACCGTAATTCATGTGGATTTTTGGACGAATGCAATTTTTGAATGAAAAACGAAATAAATAAAAACTAATTTTGGGAATAACTAAATAAATTTATTTTTCGGACGAAAACGAAATTCTGAAACAAAATATTTCACTCTGCACATGTCTAATCTCTGGATGGGCAATCAATGGGAAGCACGTCCACATTGTCCCACTCTCAACACGGGGTCATACTATTATAATTATAAGGGGTTTAATAGTATTCTACAGACGGCTCCGGAGTGGCAGCTTGGGCTTGCCTCCTGCAGAAGACAATGTGGCTGGTCTTCCTTTTGTGCTCGACACTGATGAAGTATTTAAGCTGGGAGACCATCTGATGCTGTCGTTCCCCATGAGGACCCTCACCCTGGACCAGAGGGTTTTTAACTACCGGCTGGCCCTTTAGGTCTGGTATGGATATTAACCACTTACAGACCGGACCATTTTGCTGGCTTAAGACCAGGCCACTTTTTGTGATTCGGCACTGTGTCGCTTTAACTGACAATTGCGCGGTCATGCGATGTGGCTCCCAAACAAAATTGACGTCTTTTTTTCCCCACAAATAGAGCTTTCTTTTGGTGGTATTTGTTCACCCCTGCGTTTTTTATTTTTTGTGCTATAAACAAAAATAGAGCGACATCATTATTTTTTACTTTTTTATATAGTAAATATCCCCCAAAAATATAAAAAAAAATTTCCCTCAATTTAGGCTGATGCGTATTCTTCTACATATTTTTGGTAAAAAAAAAAATCGCAATAAGTGATTATTGATTGGTGTGCGCAAAAGTTATAGCGTTTACAAAATAGGGGATAGTTTTATGGCATTTTTATTAATAATTTTTTTTTACTAGTAATGGTGGCGATCAGCAATTTTTATTGTGACTGCGACATTAGGGCGGACACATCGGACATTTTTGACACATTTTTGGGACCATTGTCATTTATACAGCAATCACTGCTATACAAATGCAGTGATTCCTGTGTAAATGACACTGGCAGTGAAGGGGTTAACCAGGGAGTGGCAGTGTAGGGGTTAAGTGTTCCTAGGGGCATGTTACTAACTGTGGGGGGCTGGGCTTTGTTTTAGTGAAGACTGATCTCTGCTCCAATCACATGGAGCAGAGATCAGCGTCACTTGTTGCTAGGCAGAACGGGGAGATGCTGTTTACAGCGGCATCTCCTCGTTCAGCCGCCCCGTGAGACGATCGCGGATATCCCCGCGGCGATCGAGTCCGCAGGACCCACGACCGGACTGATCCCAATCCCAATTAAAACTTTCCACCATTTATCTCCAGATTAAGGATGAGCCGAACATCCCCCGGTTCGGTTTGCACCAGAACCTGTGAACAGACCTAAACTTTGTGTGAACTTTAGAACCCTTTTAAAGTCTATGAGACTCGAACGTTCAAAATCTAAAGTGCTAATTTTAAAGGCTAATATGCAAGTTACTGTCCTAAAAAGTGTTTGGGGACCTGGGTCCTGCCAGTCCACGGGACCCGCGACCGGACTCATGGGGGTCCTGACCAGCATACAAGTGCGCCGCCGGTGGTGCGCTTGCGATGGCAGGGCGGCATTTAAAATTGGATGTACCTATATTCCAATATGCCTGCCCATGCCATTCTTCCAACGTACATCAGCGTGCGCCGGTCGGGAAGTGGTTAAGGGGAACCCCGCATCAAATGTAAAAAAAAAATTGACGTGGGCCCCCCCTAAAAATCCATACCAGACCCTTTATCTGAGCCTCCAACCTGGCAAGCCGCAGGAAAAGAGGGGGGGATGAGAGAGTGCCCCTCCCTCCTGAACTGTACCAGGCCACATGCCCTCAACATTGGGAGGATGCTTTGGGGTCCCCCCCAAAGCACCATATCCTTATGTTGATGGGGACAAGGGCCTCATCCCCACAACCCTGACCGGTGGTTGTTGGGGTCTGTGGGCGAGGGGCTTATCAGAATCTGGAAGCCTCCTTTAACAAGGGGACCCCCAGATCCCGTCCCCTTTGAAATGGTAAGGGGGTACAAAAGTACCCCTACCATTTCACAAAGAAAGTGTAAAAAATAGTTAAATAAGACAAACACACTTTTGAAAAAGTCCTTTAATAAAAAAAAAAGAAAAAAAAAAAAAGATTCCAGCGGTGGTAATCCACTCTTACTATCCAGCGACGGATGATCATCTCTCCGGGGTCCAGCGATGGCTGATCTGATCCAGCGACAGGTGATCTCTCCCTCCAGTCAAGCGCAGCGCAGTCCATTCATGCATTCTCTGTCTCCACTGTCGGAGACACTGCGGGATCCCGGCGGCCTGACATTTCTTATATAAGGAGGGCGGGCCACCCATCACCTGACCCGCCCCCTCTGACGCAAGTGGGGAAGCCGGGCTTCCCCAATGATGTGTGGGTGACCCCGCCCCCTCTGATGTAACGGAAACCTGCATTACATCAGGGGTGGTGGGGTCACCCATACGTCATTGGGGAAGCACGGCTTTCCCACTTGCATCAGAGGGGGCGGTGTCAGGTGACGGGTGGCCCCGCCCTCCTAATATAAGAAACGTCAGGCCGCCGGGATCCCGCAGTGTCTCCGACAGTGGAGACAGAGGAAGGATGGACTTAGCTGCACTGGACGGAGAGATCACCCGTCGCTGGATCAGATCAGCCATCACTGGACCCCGGAGAGATGAACATCCGTCGCATCCAAGAGTGGATTACCACCTCTGGAATCTTTTTTTATTTTTTTTATTTTTAATAAAGGACTTTTTCAAAAGTGTGTTTGTCTTATTTAACAATTTTTTACACTTTGTGTGCATTTGTACCCCCTTACCATTTCAAACAGGGGGGGCCTGGGATATGGGGGTCCCCTTGTTAAAGGGGGCTTCCAGATTCTGATAAGCCCCCCGTCCGCATACCCCCACAAAGGGCAGGGTTGTGGGGATGAGGCCCTTGTCCCCATCAACAAGGGGACATGGTGCTTTGGGGGGACCCAGGAGGGGGGGCGCTCTCTCATCGCCCCCTCTTTTCCTGCGGCCTGCCAGGTTGGGTGCTCAGATAAAGGGTCTAGTATGGATTTTTAGGGGGACCCCCACGTCAATTTTTTTTAAAATTTGTCACGGGGTTCCCCTTAATATCCATACCAGACCTGAAGGGCCTGGTAATTGAATTTGGGGGAACCGCACGCTTTTATTTTTTTTATCAATGACTTTCAATGAGTGTTCTCTGTATTGCGGGAGCCGACAATTCATTATAGCCGCAAATGATTTTAAATGACTTTTTTTCCTGCAGAAATTACACTTTGTGCAGGGACAGTTCTAAGCACGGGAAACATGCGCCCCTTTACAGGCATACTATAGACATCCCCAGGTACGAAATTTAAAGGTATATTACACTTTTATTGTTTCACTTTAATCATTATTAAAATCACTGCTCCCGAAAAAAAGGTCAGTTTTTAAAACTTTTTTGCATTGATACATGTCCCCTGGGGCAGGACCTAGGTCCCCAAACACTTTGTAGGACAGTAACTTGCATATTAGCCTTTCAAATTAGCACATTTGATTTCTCCCATAGACTTGTACAGGGTGTTCCAAGGCTTTTTCGAATTTGCCGCGAACACCCCAAATTGTTCACTGTTCGCCGAACAGGCAATGTTCGAGTCGAACATAAGTTCAACTCGAACTCGAAGCTCATCCCTACTCCAGATTAGTCCCTATCCCAATGGGCTCAAAAGGGCATTAAATATATTCAAAACCTACTCCAAGGATCCCAACTGAAAACCTTTGCCCTCCTACAACGTGAATTTAACTTACCTTCTACAGATCTTTTCACATATACCCGAGTGAAGCATTGCCTTAACGCAATCTTCCAACATCTTTATAACATACACCCAAAAGTATGGGAATTCCTAACAACCCCAGCCTCCAAAACAAAAGCGATATCCCTGTTTTACAATATCCTCCACCAAAAACTCCAATTCACAAAATCCTCCCCACCCAACCACTGGGAAAAAAAACCTGGGGTAAACGTACACTGAACACCAATTGACAACAAACAATACAAACAATATATAAAGCAACAAAATACTCTGCTCTATGGGAACTCACCCAAAAATTGTGCCTCCAATGGTACCTACCAAGCCTACCAAACTAGCATCATTTAACCAAAACAGCCCAGACACGTGCTATAGCTGCAACTTAGCTAAAGGAGACTTAATGCACATCCTTTGGTCATATAACTATAAAAAAAAATGCTAAAAAAATTATCTTTCAAGTCATATCAGACATCACAAAACACCCTATACCTCCACTACCTGATCTGGCATTATTGAACCTCAACATAGTATCCATCCCCCAACCCTTTAGACGTGTTACAACACATATCCTTTTGGCTGCTAGACTGAGCCTAACAAGACTTTGGAAATCTGACAGGGCACCATCCATTGAGCACATGCTTGACATGGTAAACCTTCACTACAGTTATGAAACAATGATGGCCTCCAGTGGAGGTCTACTTGCTAAATCGCAAAAAGTTTGGCAACCGTGGTCACAATGGTCTGGAGCAGCAACGTTTTTATAACAAAATATGATTTACCGGGGGCATTGTCTGCCAGCGGAACGGATGGCTGCACATTAACACAGCTCCTCTCTACCATGGGCCACCGAAGCTAGTTACAGTGACAGGAAGCCTCATTTTTCACCACCACCAGCATCCCCCACTGTGGGCACACTCCTGGATGCCAGCCAGGCAAAAGAAATGATGGTAAAAATGACAGATGTTGGGCCGCGGCAACAACCAAGATGGCGCCGGCGGGCATTAGGGACATACACGCAGCGCCCGGCCACGCCACGGCGCCACCTACAATGTGAATCCCGGTCGCAGACACAGGCAGGACCAGGGGATCTTCTCATCACCACCCTCATCAAGCCCAGCAAATAGCAAGCAGAAGAAAAATCTGCCACAGGAGGAAGGCTTGGAGGCAAGCGACTCAGGTTCCTCCCTGGATGACACCAAGGAATTATAGGACTCCATATCAGACTTCCCTACTGCCAACCAACCAGTCCTATACACCACTTTAAAAGACATGCTAGTCTCTGCACTCCACGCTGCATGCAGACATTTTGGCTTTGACACAGCAATTTAAAACAGAGGTGTCTGCAGTGACTAAAAGAGTTTCCCATATTGAATCAAAGATGGGGCAGTTCACAGCTACCGTTAATAACTTAGTAGACGCTCATAATGACCGTGATGAAGATCTCCTGCAAATCAAAACAATTTAAGAAGAAATAATGTTAAAATTAGAGGGATCCCTTAATCTGTGAAACCCCCTGATCTGAAAGCATATTTTACTAATGTCATGAAAGCAACTCTCCCTGAGGCCCTATTAGAAGACCTTTTAATAGATCATATACACAGGCTGCCAAGGCCCAAGCATATACCCAATCACCTGCCCAGAGATATGACCACCAGAATTCACTTTTACCACATCAAAGATCAATTCATGTCGGCCAGTAGGCACTGCAAGGAATTACCAGAGGAAATGCAGGAATTGTCTTTTTTTGCTGACTTGTCAGCATTTACTATGCAACAACATAGGCAATTGGCTACGATTACCAAGCTGTTGAACAACCACAGCATCACCTACAGATAGCTGTACCCCGCAAAGCTGCTCAATACTAGACAAGGCACCACTCATGTGATCACCTTTATCTACTCGCGACAATTCAGATTCAGAAACAGGCTAACACATCCTTTTACTGGAAATACAACTCATACTCTGATGGCCCTGGGGACTACTACACTGTTAATTATCCCCTTAAAGTTTAGTGGCAACTCCTCACAGATTCTATACAGAATCGTCTATTTTTACCTTATTGGTACTTGTGTTCTTTTTTTTTCTCTTATTGTTTGTTTAGTCATGATTAACGACTACTTATTTTTTTGTATAAGGTTTCCTGTTAGAAACCCCCACCCCTGAGTGCTGGAGAGCCTGCCTAGAATCACAACTAGCCTTTACTAACTGCCACTCTACCAGGGACACAACCAGAGACAGGTAACTACTTTATATAGTTTAATACAACAAAAGCATCGTGATTGACAGAGCCTGGAAGGAAAATACAATGTCTTTCACAATTTCTTTGCTTAATGTGAAGGGTCTGAACAGCCCTCACAAAAGGCAGATGGCTTGGAGGGAGGCAATTAATCTTAAAAGTGATATTGTATGTTTCCAAGAAACACACTTTGTTTCCCACAAGCATCCATCTTTCCAACACCACAATTTCCCTCACGTTCTCCTAGCCAATGGAACTTCTAAAAAATGCGGAGTGGCAATAGCCATCAAAAATTCAGTCCAAATCAAGCAACTGGACACGTATATGGATGGCATGGGAAGGTATATCTTACTGATCTGTGACATTAACAACATTAGATACACCATAGTTAATTTATACCTCCCTAACGTGAGGCAAGTGTCTGCTCTACACAGGATTTGGAAAAAAGTTTTAACTATGAAACAAGGGCATGTGATCTTATGCGGAGATTTGGCTATTCCAAACAAGGATCTGGACCTCTCTAGAACTACACGTCATCAGCATCGGAGAGAGACATTAGCCCAATTCATCTCAACCACAGGGTTATTTGACATTTGGAGGTGCCAACACTCATCCAAGAAAGACTTTACCTTTTTCTCCAATGTACACCATACTTATTCCTGTATTGACTTATTTCTGGTCAATAAATTTTTGTTACAAAAGGTAACTAAGTCAAATATTCACTGTATCATGTGGTCTGATCACGCCACAATTTATATTAGTGTGGGGACATTCGTACCGAAACCAGGGCTAATAGATGGCACAATGACATATACACGATTTTTCAACCCGATAACGTCAAACTGATTCTCAAAGATCTTAAAGAATTTTTTGACATTAACACCACTTTGATCGATGATCCATTCACCAACTGAGTACTAGGTATAAAAAACAGCGGACAGAGCGGCTCAATGACCTGCTACATACCATACAACAACTAGAGAAACTTAACAAACACAATACTACTCCAAAGACCCGAGATCAATTGTTCCACACTAGACAGGACTTGTGTACCCTGTGGTATCTCAACATGACAGTCAATTGAGAGCACTAAAAGCCAGTTCATATCGCTGTGGAAATAGAGCAGGGAAATTACTATCTAGGCAATTGAAAGAAAAAATAGCCAAACAAAAAATTCCTTATATCCACAACCCTAAAACGGGTCTTAGAGTTACTAACCCAAAAGAGATTGCATATGCTTTCAGTGATTACTATAAGGCACTATACAATCTTAGAAATGACCCTGACACTCACTAGCCCACAGATGAAGCGATTAATGAATTCCTCAAATCTGTAAATCTACCTGTCATTTCGCAAAACGATCTAATCCAACTAAACCAACCATTCACAATAGCAGAAATGGAGAAAACAATCAGACACCTACCCCACAATAAATCCCCAGGTCCAGACACATCGGAATATTACCAATTATTCAGCAACATACTTTCACCATACTTAAAGCAGGTCTTTGATGCCACAATGTCAATGCTAACTTTCCACCAGAAATGCTTATGGCTACAATAATAACATTACCTAAACCAGGTAAAGAACCGAATGTGCCTCAGAATTTCAGACCTATCTCGCTACTGAATGTGGATGTAAAAGTGTAAGCTAAGCTCATTGCAAATAGATTAACAAGTTTACTTCCACATTTAATCACTCAAGACCAGGTGGGATTTGTGTCGGGTCACCAGGCCACAGATGCCACTAGAAGAATGGTAAACCTAGTGCGCTTGGTTGAGGAAACAGGAAGGCCTTCTCTGCTTCTCACCCTGGACACAGAGAAGGCCTTCGACAGGGTGCATTTGGGGTATCTTAGGGGGGTGCTTGAGACGTTTGGCATGACAGGCCCGATCCAAAGAGCAATTAGTGCATTATACTCCTCTTCCTCAGCCTATGTTTTTGCAGAAAGAATGTTTTCTAAAAATGTCCTGATCACAAATGGGACCCGACAGGGTTTCCCCCTGTCACCGTTGATTTTCGTCATAGTCATGGAACCCCTGGGCGAAAGGATTAGATCTAACCCTGACATCACAGGCTTCCCAGAATATTCAACACAAAATATCACTATTTGTGGAGGATGTCATCTTAACATTATCCAACCCTGCCATTTCCCTTCCAAAAGCTCATGAAGAACTCTTACAATTTAGCAAAGTGGCTTACTATAAAGTTAATGCCTCCAAATCCAGCATATTAGGCATAGCAATCGATGAGCCCCTCAGATCCTCCTTACAACAATTACTACCATACCAATGGGTTACTGAATCTATCTCCTACTTGGGAATTCAGTTAACTTCGCCCCTTACTAACCTATATGAAGCCAACTACTTACCACTGATTAACTCTACCCAACAGGAGCTTACAAAAATTAAAAAAAAAAATTCCTCTCCTGGGCGGGCCGCCTAGCGGCATTCAAAATGCTAATACTGTCATAAATACTGTACTATTTTAGGGCACTTCCGATCCCTGTTCCTAATGCATTCTTTACTACAATGCAAAAGAGTGTCTCAAAATTTATATGGGCGGGCAAAAGGGCTAGACGCTCCCATACAATACAAGTGATGCATAAATCAGTGGGAGGGATGGGGGTACCAGCTTTGAAGGATTACTATACAGCAGCTGTCCTAGACCAACTCAAAGATTGGTTTATAAAAACTGACTTAAAACCCTGGTACCAATTAGAATTTGCATGGCTACGCCAAAAGCCACCACTATCCCTTCATATAGCTTCAAGGTTTCTTCCGAAAGGACATACTATAGACCACCCTACCATACAAGCAACAATCCAAGCCTGGACAGAACTCCTGATGACAGCAGATAAATCCCTTGCGCATATAAACATCCCTATTACAATAGAATCTATCAAGTGGGTAATCCCAAGCATATCATTGAAACATTGGACGAGTAAAAACATTCACGCCATAACAGATATAGTCAAGGACAACAAATTGGTACCATTCACAGACATCAAATCCAACCACAACATTCCAACCAATGAAATGTTCACATACGCCCAGATATCATCATACTACAAACAGATTAAATGTACCCACATATCAGTGCCTGAAATAGCTTGGAGGTGTTTGCAATCTAAGGCTTTTGGGAAAGGGGTATTGCCTTATTCTACAAACTACTTAACTCCAAAACATACTTTGTTAAAATAGCCCCTCTATTGAAATGAGAACTAGAACTAGGCAAAACATTTTCTAAACAACAATGGCTGGTGGCCATTAAATGTACACATCAATTTTCCCGCTGCTCTAACTATGAAGAACTAGCCCAAAAATTCCTACTTAGGTGGCACTTCACCCCATATATTGTAGAAAAATTTTCAAAGGACAACTCCAATCTCTGCTGGAGGGACTGTGGTAGGGTGGGAACATTGACACATATGATGTGGGCGTGCCCCCACTTCTGAAGTTTTTAGGCAGAAGTGTATAAATTGATATTTAAGACCACTGGAATATTCGTCAAACCAAACATAGAAATGGTGATCCTTAGCAATAACATTTTCCCAGTCCAGGTCAGATCTATAGCGATCCATATACTTTTTGCAGCACGATCGGCAATAATGTGCAAATGGAAAATGAATGAGGTACCTAGCATAAAGGAAATCATCACAAAAGTCAACATAATAGCTGAATATGAAAAGATTCTAGCGCTCAGGGATGGGAACCTTGGTAAATACAATACCAACTGGTCAAGTTGGAGATCTATTTCACCAATTTCCACTTAAGTTAACAAGTTCATGATGTATGTTATAATCATAATCTATAGTAACTGGTCAAAATACTGACACAGATTTTAATTGTTACATAAATACTACCAGATATGATATATGCAGGTCGCAAGGAACACTCGGAAGACACATTATCTTATCCTTCTTATCATCCGTAATATAAGATGTGAGTTTTTCAACTGTTGTAATGCATACTTGTGTTATATATATGAATGCACTGTTAAAATGGTAAGGCCCCTTTCACACTGAGGTGTTTTTCAGGTGCTACAGTGCTAAAAATAGAGTCTGTATAGCGCCTGAAAAAAATGGCCCCTTTCACGCCAGTGTGAAAGCCGGAGCGCTTTCACACTGGAGTGGTGCGCTAGCAGGATGGTAAAAAAAGTCCTGCTAGCAGCATCTTTGGATTGGTGAAGGAGCAGTGTATTCACCGCTCCTAAACAGCTCCTACCCATTTTAATCAATGAGGCAGCGTGGCTGCAGCGGCGCTTTGCGGGTGATTTTAACCCTTTTTCAGCTGCTAGCGGGGGTTAAAACCCCTCCGCTAGCAGCCGAATACCGCCGCTAAAATGACGGTAAAGTGGCAGTAAAAATAGCGCAGCTTTACCACCGACGCCTGTACCACCCCAGTGTGAAAGGGGCCTAACACTCAAATGTACTACCATACATTGATACATGATACTTTCAAGTAAATTTTTGTTTCTGTTATTGTAAAATTTATTAAAAACCATTGAAATTAAAATATGATTTACCTTCAAGTTTAGTCATGACTCTATAAGTTATGTTAAATAATTCTCAAGTTGGTTCGAGTTTTTTATACACATTGCCCAAGGGGGGTGACAGTACCCCTCCCTTGGGCAACAAAAGAGATCCCAGTAGGGGTTCCTGAGGGAGGGGTACTGTCACCATGGGCATCCGCAGAACTTTTTTCAGGGGTGGAGGTATAATTTTAGGGTCACCCATGCATCATTCCTTTTTGACACTGTAATTATCACATTATCATGGTCAGAGACTGCAGACATAGTACTGTCCCTAGGATAAGTAATGGATAATGGCCAACAGACCCTCTTACCAGACCCAGCGAAACTACAGTAGTGATCCCTCTGGCTGGACAATTGCTCACTCTGGGTTCCCCGGGGGCGACTCTGGTTAGTAGTGTAGCGTGTCTGTTCCCTGGTAGTGGCTCAGTCTTTCTCTGTCTGGTGGTGCTGGGCAGCGTGGCTCTCTCTGGTGGTGCTGAGCAGCGTGGCTCTCTCTCTGGCTTCCGCCCACCACACTCCTTATTCTTTGCCCTGTAGTGATCTCTCCCTCAGCTTTTTTCCAGGCTGCAGTCTCTTAATCTCTCTCTTGATCGAGCTGTAGCCTCCTCCCTGTGGAAAATGGGGTTGCCAATCTTTGGGACTACATGTTCCATGATGCTCTCCTCTCCTAGTCTGCTTTGATTGGCCCTCAGTTATGGCCAATAGGAAAGGAATGGAGCAGGCAGGAAGCTGGGCAGGGAACCTGGTAAGAGCCGCCATCTCTTTTCCCTGACAGGAGAAAGGGGGGTGAGTGGGGGAAACCTCTAATAGCCCGCAGCTCGCCTTTCTCCTGTCACAGTGCCGCCGAGTTCTCTGCTGGACTGAGCAGGGAAAAGAGCCCAAAGTCACACTACACTAATGGAGGGGCTTGACAGCACCTTAATTGCGACACCCCATTGGTGGGTGGCACCCGGGTGCGGGCTGCCCGCACCCCGATAGCAATGCAACTGTGCTGAATTTAAGATCCGATCCCTGATTCCAGGGGGTGAACTTGACCCCCCTTGCCACTACCTGTGGACGCCCATGACGGTCACCGGAAGTATGTGTATAAAAAACTTGAACTACCTTGAGAATTATTGAACATAACTTATAGCTGAGTCATGACTAAACTTAAAGGTAAATCATATTTTGTAATTTAACATATAACTGAATCTAAGGTAAAAAATGTAAATGCATTTATTTGTACCAAGTTATATACGACAACTTATTGTACGACAAACAATGTCCACATTGTTATCTTTTTGTTCAAGTCATATAAAAATAAAAATCTATTGATGAAAAAAAAAAAAGAACCAGCAAGCTTTGACGAGTATGTAATACCAATCAATATCTGGAAAACACTGGACAACATTTGGCTTCCTGAAAATATTATGTGATTATGACAGACCCCTTCAAACTGAACACAATCATAATTTTAGAATGATTGTATCACACAGGATTCTTGAAAAAATAAAATTGTTTTGCTGCTAATATTCATGTGTACTCTGCCTGGTGCATCTCACTGCAGTGAACAACAATAGTCAGTCAGCATTGATGGATTCTAGTTCCCTTGATTGTGGCTTGGTGAAACCTTTTACCAAGTTCATCCCTGACTGCACCTAGATTTTTTAGAAGTGTGAATACAGAAAATAAATCTTCAGTGACATTTTGCACTTCATCCTTGAATGCTTTCCTGTTGATTTCCCCTCACCCCACTAACAGAAATTGAAACTGATTGTCACTAATGACATATCTGATCTGTAGACCAACAAAAATTACTTCTTTAACACCTTTCTACCCAGCCTATAGCATATTGATGGCCAGGTGGGTGCTTTACCATCCTGACTGGATGCCATATGACGTCCTTCACATCGCCCTTTACCATGTGATCAGTTGTGTCCAATCACAGCTGATCACATATAAGCAAATGCCGGTTATTAGCATTTCCTTTCCTCAGCACTGTCATTTTCTGAGGAAAGGAAAGCCAATAACTGGCTTTCCAGTTACAGGGGGCATTTACATATAATCAGTGCCCTGATTATTAGTGCAGTCCCATAAGTGTCCATCAGTGCAGCATATCACTGTGCATCAGTGCAGCATATCAGTGCCACTTATCAGTACTCATCAGTGCAGGCTCATCAGTGCACATCAGTGTCCATCAGTGTAGATTATCAGTGCCCATCAGTGTCACCTCATCAGTTCCCATCAGTGACGCCTCATCGGTAGGGATACGCCCAATGTTGGTGTCGAAGGGAAGTTCGACTCGAACATCGGGTGTTTTCCGAATAGCGAACAATTTGGGGTGACATAATGTCAATGAAAGAAATGGCATGAGATTCCCCCACAGTCCATTACCAGGCCCTTTGGGTCTGGTATGAAAATTTTAAAAAAAATTGCGTGGGGGTCCCCCCAAATTTCATACGAGGCCCTTCAGGTCTAGTATGGTTATTAAGGGGAACTCCGCACCAAAATGTAAAAAAAATGGCGTGGGTTCCCCCTAAAAATCCATACCAGCCCCTTATCTGAGCACAAAACCTGGCAGACCGCAGGAAAAGAGGGGGTGACGAGAGAGTGCCCCCCTCTTGAACCGTACCAGGCCACATGCCCTCAACATGGGGAGGGTGCTTTGGGGTAGCCCCCCCAAGCACTGTGTCCCCATGTTGTTGGGGGACTAGAGCCTCATCCCCACAACACTTACGTGGTTGTGGGGGTCTGCGGGCAGGAGCCTTATCAGAATCTGGAAGCCCCCTTTAATAAGGAGACCCCCAGATCCCGGCCTCCCCCCTGTGTGAAACGGTAACGGTACAAATGCCATTTCACAAAAAAGTGTGAAAATTGTAAAAATGACATGACACGGCTTGGAACAAGTCCTTAAAAAAAAAAATGTAAAAGTAAAAATGTCCCACAAAGTCTTCTTCTTCTGCTCTTGCTCTGCTGAAGGACCGAAAAAAATAATGCGACCGGCCCGCCTCCCGCTGTATGACGCTTCTTTGCTCCAGTGCGTCAGGATGGGGCAGGGTCACCCAGGAACATCACGGTGTGGCCCCGCCCTCAGTTATAAGAGAACGTTCAAAGTGAAGACATGTCATACAGGGGTAGCCTCCCATGGAGGCGGGTTGGTCGCATTTTTTTCTTTTTCAGTCCGTCAGCGGAGCCAGAGAAGAAAGAAGAAGAAGAAGACTTTGTGGGACATTTTTATTTTTTAATAAAGGACTTGTCCCAAGCCGTGTTATGTCATTTTTACAATTTTCACACTTTTTTTGTGAAATGGTAGGGGTACATTTGTATCCGTTACCATTTCACACAGGGGGGGGAGGCCAGGACCTGGGGGTCCCCTTGTTAAAGGGGGCTTCCTGATCCTGATAAGCCCCCCGCCAGCAGACCCCCACAACCCCCGAGCAAGGGTTGTGGGGATGAGGCCCTCGGCCCCATCAACATGAGGACACAGTGCTTTGGGGGCTACCCCAAAGCACCCTCCCCATGTTGCGGGCATGTGGCCTGGTATGGTTCAGGAGGAAGGTGCTCTCTCATCCCCCCTCTTTTCCTGTGGCCTATCAAGTTGCGTGCTCGAATAAGGGTATGGTATGGATTTTTGGGGGGACCCCCCAAGCCATTTTTTCAAAATTTTGGCACGAGGTTCCCCTTAAAATCCATACCAGACCTGATGGGACCACCATTTTAAAAAAAATGTTGTTGCCTCATCAGTGCTCATCGGTGCAGCCTTATCAGTGCCAATCAGTGCCCATCAGTGCAGCCTATCAGTGCTCATCAGCACAGCCTCATCAGTGCACATCAGCGAAAAAGAAAAATTGCTTATTTTCAAAATTGTATAACATAAACATGGTCTTTTTTGGTTTGTTTAGCAATAAGGAAAAATCCCAATGGTGATTTAATACCTCCAAAAGAAAGCACTATCTAAAAAAAAAGATAAACATTTTATATAGCTACAGTATTATACACCCACTCAATTGTCATTTAATATGCAACAGTGCTGAAAGCTTAAAGTTGGCCTGGGCAGAAAGGGGGCAGAAAGTGCCCTGTATTAAAGTGGTTAATCTTGGCATTAATTATTCTTAGAAGCATCTGCCTTATAAAACAAAAACCTCAACTTCTCTTTTCATTGCTTTCACAATTTTTTTTTATCAGTCTGAGATTTATGTGAAGGGGGTAAGGTCAACATGGGGTTCACATGCCATGTTTTTCTGTCCTAAAATCAAATTCTCTTGAGTGCCCATTTATTTTTAATACAATATGACAGAGCCAATACTTTTAGATCTGCACAGATATTCCAGTTGTATTTAGTGCTCTGGATATGCTTATAAATGTTCATGTATTTTTATGTTTCTTTAATGTCTGAAGCATAGCCAACAGGAATTGCAAATTACAAAAACTGACAATTTCTTATAAACAGTACCTGATAGGTTAAATTTACAGGCGATTTTTAAGATTAGCAGCCAAAAATATCTACAATACACTAAAAAGTATTCAGGAAGCAACTTTTTTTTGTTGCCCAGTGTATCTGTGTTTCTTTAGGAATCATTGTGTTTTTTTTATTACAGACTTCTATTGTGTATATTTTTGATATCCAAGCATGACTTTCTAGTTGCTTGTCCATCTCTTCATTTTTCCTGGATACAGTTGTGCTCAAAAGTTTGAATACCTAGATAAGAAATTGTAAAATGTTGGCATTAATATTAAAAATATGACTGATCATGACTTATTTAAGGATGGCAATCATATGAACGCATTTATTATGACGTAGTTTTTTGGATCCTTTTTAAATCATAATGATAACATAAATCACCCAAATGGCCCTGATCAAAAGTTTACATACCTTGGAATGTTTGGCCTTGGTACAGACACAGAAGGAAAAATTAGTGTCTGTGTATAAATAGTCAATGAGTTTGCTAGCTCTCACATGGATGCACTAAGCAGGCTAGACACTGAGCCATGAGGAGATAGAAAAGAACAGTGAAAAGACTTGCGTAAAATGGTAATGAAACTTTACAAAGATGGAAAAGGATATAAAAATATATCCAAAGCCTTGAATATGCCAGTCAGTACTGTTCAATTACTTAATAAGAAGTGGAAAATTTGTGTATCTCTTGATACCAAGCCAAGGTCCTGTAGATCAAGAAAGATTTTAGCCACAACTGCCACAGGAACTGTTCAGGATACAAAGAAAAACCCACAGGTAACCTCAGGAGAAATACAGGCTGCTCTGGAAAAAGATGGTGTGGTTGTTTTTAAGGAGCACAATACGATAATACTTGAATAAAAAAGAGCTGCATGGTCAAGTTGCCAGAAAGAAGTCTTTGCTGTACAAGTTCCACAAAAAAGCCTGGTTACAATATGCCCAACAACACCTTGACATGCCTCATTGGCTTTCAAAGGCTTCCTTCTGACAGCTCAACCATGCAGCTCTTTTTTGTTCAAGTATCATTGAATTGTGCTCCTTAAAAACAACCACACTGTCTTTTTGGAGAGCAGCCTGTATTCCTCCTGTGGTGACCTGTGGGTTTTTCTGACCTACCTGACCCTGGCTTGGTATCAAAAGAGCCCCTAATTTTTCACTTCTTAATAAGTGATTAAACAATATTAACTGGCATATTCAAGGCTTTGGATATCTTTTTATATACTTTTCCATCTTTGTAACATTTCATTACCATGTTATGCAGGTCTTTTGACTGTTGTTTTCTACCTTCTTATGGCCCAGTGTCTAGCCTGCTTAGTGCATCCATGTGAGAGCTAACTCATTGACTATTTATACACAGCCACTAATTGTTAAAAAGACACAAATGTAGGAAATTAACCTTTAATTCCCATTTAACCCGTGTGGGCCACCTTCTGTGTCTGTACCAAGGCCAAACATTCCAGGGTATGTACACTTTTTATCAGGGCCATTTGGGTGATTTCTGTTACTATTTTGATGTAAAAAAAGATTCAAAAAACTATATGATAATCGATGGCTTCATGTGATTGCTATCCTTAACCACTTGAGATCCGCGCTATTGCCAAATGACGGCATTAGCGCGGACCTACATTTCCAGGACTACGTCTATTGACGTCGTCCTGGTTACGAGCGGCCTGCGCGCCCCCTGAGGGGCGCGCGGCGCGCTCTGTGATCGGCGAGTCCATGAGACTCGCCTGATCACCGATCCGTGTAAGGGGTCGATCCCGACCCCTTATCACGTGATCAGCTGTCAGCCAATGACAGCTGATCATGTGACAGAACGGAGCCGATAATCGGCTATTATTCCTCCTCGCGCTGACAGCGCGAGGAGAGAAAAAAAAAGCCGATCACCGGCGGCCGTGATCGGGACATCAGTCCCGATCACGGCCAGCAATACAGCTGACCACCTGCCCCCTGCCAGTGCCCACCTGCCCACCGCAGTGCCATCCTGAATGAAAGTAAGTGCCCCCCATCAGTGCCACCCAGCAGTGCCCATAGTGCCCCCAGCGCCACCCACAGTGCCACCCACAATGCCACCCACAGTGCCATCCAGCAGTGCCACCAACAGTGCCACCCACAGTGCCCACAATCTGCCGCAAAGGTGCTGCACCCCAGTGCCGCCCATCAGTGCCCAGCAGTGCCGCCCATCAGTGCCCAGCAGTGCCGCCCATCAGTGCCCAGCAGTGCCACCTATCAGAGCCACCTATCAGTGCCACCTATCAGTGCCCATCAGTCCCATCTATCAGTGGTACCTATCAGTGCCCATCCGTGCCACTTATCCGTGCCACCCATCCATGCCATCTTATCTGTGCCCATCTTTGCCCATCAGTGCCGCCTTATCTGTGCCGATCGGTGCCGCCTTATCTGTGGCTATTAGTGCCGCCTTAACTATGCCTATCAGTGCCCACCAGTGCAGCCTATCAGTGCCCACCAATGCAGCCTATCAGTGCCCACCAATGCAGCCCATCAGTGCCCACCAATGCAGCCCATCAGTGCCCACCAATGCAGCCATCAGTGCCGCCTAATCAGCGCACTTCAATGAAGGAGAAAAATGACCCGTTTGCAAAATTGTATAACAAACTATTAAAACATGATTTTTTATTTTTATTTTTTTGCATCTTTTTTTGTTTGTTTAGCAAAAAATAAAACTCCGAGCTGTAACTAAATACCACCAAAAGAAAGCTCTATTTGTGGGAAAAAAATGATAAAAATTTCATTTGGGTACAGTGTTGTATGACCGCGCAATTGTCATTCAAAGTGCATCAGCGCTGAAAGCTGAAAATTGGTCTGGGACTGAGGGGGGTTTAAGTGCCCAGTAAGCAAGTGGTTAAATAAAAGACATTATTTTGGCATGATCAGTCATATTTTTAATATTAATGCCAAAATGTCACAATTTCTGCCAGGGTATGCAAACTTTTGAGCACAACTGTATATGTATGTATGTATGTTATTTGTTATTTTATATCTTTAGCCTGACACAAAGCAGGGATGCCTGAAACATTGCTGTGGGTTTGTACTGTTGAGTGAACAATAAATCTATCTCTTTGAGCTGCAACCCTCACTTTTTTTTATTTTCATGGTGGTTATCAGGGACACATCAAGTTGCGTTCATGGATTTTTTGGGGTGAACTTTATAGTGCTTACCACCCACACAAAACATTATTACTCCCATACATAGGACCAACCCACTTGACTGAATACAAAAAATGAAGTTACACAAACAAAGGGTAAGCTTAGATTTAGAAAGTCAATGATATCTGATAGCTAAATGTGGACTGGGAACTTAAAATGTACACAAACCTCTCCTCCATGCTGTCTTTTCAAAACAAAGCCGTTTACAAATAACAGATTCAGATGTGACCCAAATGTCCCCACTGTGTTCTGTCTATGTCAAAGCAAAAGTACACATGCACAAGAGCTTTGCTGTAGAGGATATTGGTTAGTTCAAAGAGACAAAAAAGTCATTATATTATTTGGTCAAGTGTGCAGGAGGTAAAGGAATGTATGAGAAGCATTTTTCTTTTCAATCCTTACTCAAATTTTAAACAAGATATTTTAAATAAGGGGCAATTACTTGCACAACACTTTATAAAATATTATCATATATCCAAAATTGCAATCCACTAACAGGAAGGATTAAATGTCAACAAGGTTAATATAATTTATTGAAATGCAATCTGTAGGATTTAATAAAAGTATTACCATTTTTGGTGTCTAACAAGCTGATGAGGCAAAGCTTGGGTTGCTTAGTATAGTAATTTAATGTTCATTCTATACAAGAAAGTTCTCTGCATGTATAAGCCATGTTATATATATTCCTTTCTAATTCAGTATTTCTAATTATATTATTTGTATAATTGATCATCTGTGCTTTAATCCACTGAGATTTAATATTTCACATAATAATGTTATTCAATGATAATGACATATATGCAGTCTTATGAAAAAGTAATTACACAACAAGGAATTTATTGATATTTTCAACATATATGAAAAGGAAAACATTAGATCTTCATTCAAAAAGTATGTGTCTTGCAAGGAAAAAAAATACACCTCTATATTTACCACCAATTCAAGTTCATGAAACTAGTATCGGGTGACAAAGTTTAGACCCTTCTTAGAAAGTATGCTTAGTCTTTCCTGGTTAAACCCCAGATATCTTATTTTTGGTGTTTTCTTTGCTATTGTTGTTTGAAGATGTAATTATGTCGAGATCAAAAGAGCTCTTTAAAGCTGACTTTCAGGCTTTTTGTGACTTTACATATTTTATTTGGACCCAGCTTGTCCAGACAAACTATTTACTTGACGAAACGCATCTGGGAAGGTACGCAGTGATGCCACCACGCTTTACGAGGGGAGGACGGGACGCTTTTTGAATGCCGGCAGGCTTTCTGTGATCTGGTTTGATGCTGTTTTAAAGAACTCCTTACGTAAGTGCGATATTTATATCTTAATAAAATATGTGAATGGTTTTACGCTATGGAGGTATCTCTTTCTTTCTGGGGTTGATGCTGGTGACATACCTGATTGCTGACAGTTGAAGTTTTTAGTGCTGTGATGCTGCCATACACCGGTGATAGTGGAATCGTGATGCAAGAATTATGATACGGATTTTTTCATACTAAGACCACAATCTGTCTCGGATAAATACCATTAAGGCTATTATCTAATCTGCATCTGGTAAGCGTATCAAAATTCTGGTGACGGGCACTGGTTTGCAGCTTTGTTTGGACTCACCGCGGTGACTTGATAAGCACTGATATATTGGACTTTATCTTCCAGTCCCAGCTTTCTGCAAGCTGTTATATGTTATTTTTACACTTCTTATAATTTTTTGTGGTTTTATTTGTGTAATGTTAATGCTATTTTTTTGGCAACAAATATTTATTTTCTGTGTGTGCTATTAACTCCTTATTGATATTTCATTGGAGATGTCTTCTATTATTGAATAGGACTATTGGCGCAGCTTTCCAAACTTTCTTATAAACTATTTCCTTCACTAAATGCTGCACTGGCTCTAAGTACCGTATGTACTGCATGTAGATTCAGCTACATACAGTACACAGTGCTGGGTTCCAGTTGTGAGACAGAGACTTCAGGTCTCACACCTGGAACAAAGCAGAGTTGGCAGAGTGGCACCGAGCCATTCGTAAGCAGCTTTGTATTCTGTAATGAATACAAAGCTTCCTCTTATTGGATGGGTCAGAGAGCATGACTTCTTCTGCCTGCCTTTCCACCTCAGACAATCAGAGGAAGCTTTGTATTCATTCACAAAATACAATGCTGCTTATGAATGGCTGAGCACCACTCAGACTACCTCTGCTTTGTTTGTTGGCTGTGAGCTACCTACAGTACATACAGTGATTGGAGCCAGTGCAACACTTAGTGAAGGAAATAGTTTGTTTGGACCAGCTTGATCCAAACAAATTGTTTCAGAAGTCACAGAAAACCTGGAGATCAGTTGTAAGGCCCCAAAAAGAAGAATGGGAATTCTGGTAAGGGATTTACAAAGGTCACCAAATTATTTAAAATTTAATAATCTAAAAGTGGCATAGATTTCAAGCAACTGCTTTATGGTTGACAAATTAACTTATCAAGAGGGCTGACTCTGATGCTAAAAAGAGTCTTCAAGAACCCCAACATTTTATTAAAAGTGCATGCATCTACAATCAGAAAGAAATTGCGTTAATTTAACCCGCATTTGAGGTCTGTGAGGAAAATGCCTTTGCTCTCCAAAAATAACTTTAGAGCAAGACTACTGGTTACCAGTGATTATATAAGCAAAGTGAGGCCTTCTAGAACAATCTGATGTAGAGTGATGAATCAAAGACAGTTGTTTGGTCACAGTAAAAATAGTCATGTTTGGCGCAAACTGAAAACAATATTTCAGCAGCAAAACTTCATACAAATTGTGAAGTATGGCAATAAATATTCTGTGGCTTCGTTCATTCAGGCCGTTCAAACATTGTGGAGGTATTTTAAAGGTCAGATCAGACAAAAACACCTAGAATTATCTTGAAAATTAAGTAATTTTGCATGGGGGAGTGGTAGAAAATTTAAAGGAGTCAATGTCAGACTGTGATGGGCAGTTATGAAAAGCTTACGCCATTCTATCTATTAATATTTTTGTAGGATACATAACTGAAAAAGCTATTTTTTTTCAAGACAAAAAGTAAAACTTGCGCTTGGTAAAAAATTAGTTGATATGGAAGAAATCAATTTAAGAAAATAGCAGCTAAGCACAAAAAAACAGATACTAGGTCTAAATAACAGAGATGTGAAAAACAGTGCAGCGCTTAATGTGTATAGATATAACACGTGACTGAATACAGTGAAGCAATAGATCAGGAAAAAAACTTCAATGGTAATGTTTCCAAAAAGTAAAACATCAATAGTAAAAAATATAAATGTGCATATTGTGCAATAAACAAAGAAGCAATAAATTAAAATTGGTTATTAAACCAAAAAGATCAAAAAATTCCTTTTAAAAAAGGCAAATAGTTGTTTAAACTACAGCTTATTGCTATGAAGCACAAACTTATAATTAAGTGAAAAAAATAAACAACAAGATTGAAAAGCAAATCAAAACAAGTCCCATGCCTTGGATGAGTGAAGTGATTTACAAGGCCCCATATATGTGAAGATAAAAGTTCATTAAGTGAAACGTAAGTGAATAAAACTTTAAAGTTGGTCCCAGGTATCACTGGTGTAGGTGCTTGACCACGTAAATTCTTTCGCTGTACAATTTAAGTAAGTAGTAAAGGCTTACCAGAGCAACCATTAGTGTGCGCAGATACGAACTCCCAAACGATTAGGATCGGACAAGATCGTTCCTCCGACACTCCTCGTATAAATGGATGATTCGAATCACCTTTGGGGGTAGGAAGGTGAAAACTGACCCACACCTTCGGATGTTCCTTGAACGTCGTCCGTTCCGGTCAGTTCGAAAATTTCAAGTTGGCGTATCACCAAATGGATGAAAAAGGAAAAAAACGCCCAATCGTGTGATAAAGTCTAAAACACGTGAACTTTATTTTTCAACCAGATAGACGTTGAAAGCTACAAATGACTCGATCGAGTCGCATAAAATTGAACGAAGAAAAATGCTAGCAAAAATATAAAATCAAGCAGATAAAAATAGCACGAGATGTAGACGTATCTACCCAACTATTTGCCTTTTTTAAAAGGAATTTTTTGATCTTTTTGGTTTAATAACCAATTTTAATTTATTGCTTCTTTGTTTATTGCACAATATGCACATTTATATTTATATTTATATTTTTTACTATTGATGTTTTACTTTTTGGAAATATTTTTTTTCAAGAACATCACCTTTATCTGTAGACATTATCTGAATGAAGATCTAATGTTTGCATGCTTAAATATTTTGAAAAAGTCAACAATTTCTGTAGAGTATACTTACTTTTTCCACATGACTATATTTAACTACAGTCATTATCCAGTGAAAACTAATGAAATTGATTGTAAATTCAAATGCCCAAAACTGATTTATCCTTCATGCTTTTGCTATTTTAACAGTGCAATGTGTGTGTTTTCTTTTTTGTGATCATAAATACCCTTTTCCTGTTCTCTGACTGATGATCAAGCGTCCTCCCTCCACTCTTCATCCCGATCTAAGGGAGCCAAGCTGGAGAGGCTGAGATTCCCTGCTCTCCCACGGTAATACACTGTGAGGCATTGCAGCTTTAGGGTGAGGAGCAGCTTCAGAGAAACAGTACAGCCATGAAGGCTGGGGGAGAGTAGAGGGGAGGGGTGGAAAGGAAGGGGGCGGACAGGAGAGGAGATTGTGTTCTCACTGAACACTATGTAACTTACAGGGAGAAAGGGAGGTGGAGGTGGAGGAGATGCAGAGTTGCAGAGTTGCAGAGAGAGAGCTGCAATTATGAAGGCACGTGAGCTGACCACGATTTCATTATACAGCAACCATAATAAACGTGGTCAGTTTTCAAAGACGAAATCAGGACCAGGCAGTATCAACCAGGTACTGTATAACATACAAAGAGACAACTGACAAAGCAAAAATACTATGCTATAGCTTGTGCCTTAAAAGGAGAGGAGCATGATTTTTTTTTTGTGGGGGGGGGGGGGGGTTGCAACCACTTTAGGTTCTTGTTTTAAATCAAATATTTAGCTTCCTGCTCATAGTCTACTTTATTTTCATATTCATATCAGTTTATCCCTTAAAGGGGTAAACTGATGTCATGATCTCTGAACATCCCATTTTGAAATGATCTTACACTTCATTCTGTGGATTAAAATCTGACATTAAATTAGGGACAAATCTATAAGGGAAAACAGATTGCTATCCACTTTTTGATATATTCTACTTGGGTAGCATATGCAAACCAAAGCCTGCATTGCCCCACAGAGTTCTTTTGGCTTAATACAGCTTAGAGGAAAGCAAGTTATGGGACCTTAGGAGGGTTTGCCACCATTTTTTCCATGTTTTTTATTGTGCTCCATGAGTCTTGTTCTCTACCTCTCTGCCCGTTGTATTGGCTCTTGATTGGATAGATTTAAAGCAGTGCAGCCACTGGCTCCCACTGCTTTCAATCAAATCAATCAATGACGTAGGTGTCGGGAGATGGGGCCAAGTCTGGCATTCTGTGTCAATGGATGCAAATGATGGCTTTGGGAGTGTACCCGCATGGTTACCCCCAAGGAGAGAGCTTCTCCTAAGGGATTTCCCGATGTGGGGAGGAGCCACCAGCGTCAATGTGGGACCCCAGAAAGGATGATCAGGGCCACTCTGTGCAAAACTAATTGCACAGTGGAGGTAAGTATGAAATTTATTTATTTTTTTAAACAAGTGTTTAGTAACCCTTTGAGTGAAAATTCTGAACGTCTTCAGTTTCATTTTTTTTTAATCAACATTTTTATTGATTTTATAGCAATTCCATTAATATTCCACAATATAAACTTTCAGATATAAAATCCTTTTCAAATATACCATATCCACCTAGTGCTTCATTTACCTTCTCCCGTATTACCTGTGCCAGAGGAGGGGGTCAGGGAAAATCAATAAGAAAAAAAGAGAGAGAGAAAAAAAGAGAAAGAGAGAAGAAAAAAAAAGGTAAACACCCATCTTCAGTTTCATTTAGTATACATACAATGCTGTGAAAAAAGTATTTGCCCTCTTTCAGATTTTTTATTTTTTTGCATATTTGTCACACCTAAATGACTCAGATCATCAAACAAATTGTATTATTACACAAAGATAATCCGAGTAAATAAAAAATGCATTTTTTAAATAATAGTTTCATTTATTAAGCCAAAAAATCTGTCCAAACCTGTCTGGCTTTATGTGAAAAGGTAATTGCCCCCTAAACCTAATAACTGGTTGTGCCACTCTTGGCGGTGACAACTGCAATCAAGCATTTGGAATAACTGCCAATAAGTCTTTCATATTGCTGTGGAGCAATTTTGGCCCACTCTTCTTTGCAGAATTGTTTTAGTTCAGCCACATTGGAGGGTTTTCCAGCATGAACGGCCTGTGTAAGATCATGATACAGCATCTCAATTGAAGTCTGAGCTTCGACTAGGCTGCTCTTAAACCTACATTTTGCTTTGTTTGAACCATTTGGTGGTGGACTTGCTTTTGTATTTTGGATCATTGTCCTGCTGCATAACCCAAGTGCACTTGAGGTAGCAAACTGATGGCAGGACATTCTCCTTTAGGATTTTCTGGTAGAGCTCAAAATTCATGGTTCCATCAATTATGGTAAGTCATCCAGGTCCTGAAGCTGCAAAGCAGCCCTAGAACATCACTCTACCACCACCATGTCTGACTGTTGGTATGATGTTCTTGTTATGAAATGCTGTATTAGTTTTATTCCAGATGTAACGGGATGCACACCTTCCGAAAAGTAAAATTTTTGTCAGTTCACAGAATATTTGCCTAAAAGTTTTGGGGATAATAAAGTTATTTTTTGGTAAATGTAAGATGAGCCTTTGTGTTCTTTTTGGTCAGCAGTGGCTTTGGCCTTGGAACTCTCCCATGGATGCCATTTTAGCCCCGTCTCTTTCTTATTGTTGAATCTTGAACACTGATCTTACCTGAGGCAAGTGAGGCCTGCAGTTCTTTAGATGTTGTTGTTCTGGATTCTTTTATGACCTCCTGGATAAGTCGTCGTCATGCTCTTGGAGTAATTTTTGTAGGCCGGCCACTCCTGGGAAGCTTTGTTGCAAGTTATCTCCATTTGTGGATACTGGCTCATCCTGTGGTTCACTGAAGTTCCAAAGCCTTAGAAAGGTCTTTGAAACCCTTCCTAGACTGATACATGTACATTACTTTGTTTCTAATCTGTTCTTGAAATTTTTTAGATACGATTATGTATGGCTTTTTGTGATCTGTTAGCATGCTTCACTTTGTCAGACAGCTTCTATTTATGTGATTTCTTGATTCAACATGTCTGGCAGTAATTAGGCCTAGGTGTGGCAAATGAAATTTAACTAAGCTTTCCATAAAAATTCAGCATGGGAGGGGGCAATTACTTTTTTCACATAGAGACAGGCAGGTTTGAACAGCTTTTTTCTAATTTAAAAAAGGCATCTTGGATTTATGCAGGTTATCTTTGTGTAATATTAGAATTTGTTTGATGATCTGAATAATTTAAGTGTGAGAAATATGCAAAAAAAAAAAGAAAAAAAGGGAGGGGGGAAAATACTTTTTCACAGCACTGTACATGTGCAATCTTTGCAGCATCATTAAATTCTTAACTAACAGATGCCTGGACTCCCAAATTGCTTGATTTTCTGAAACATAAAATAGATATGCATTGGAGTTTTAATGTTAAATAAATAATATATGAATTGCTGATGTTCCTCAAGCTGCTAATGACAAATTCATTTTTTTCCAGGACATTCTCCTAAAGACATGTTTGGTGCGTGAGTTATGCAGTTAAAGTGGTTCTAAAGGTTGTAATTAAAAGAAAAAACAAACAAACATGCTATACTTACCTGCTCTGTGCAAAGGTTTTGCACAGAGCAGCCTCAATCATCTTCTTTTTGGGTTTCCCTTTGGCTGTCCTGGCCCCTTCCCCCTGCCTAGTCCCACAATAGCAAGCGGCTTGCTATGGGGGCACTCGAGCGGACTTGCTCCTAAGCCACGCTCCTGTGATTGAACATTGTCCATTCACACACAGAGCATGACTTGGCCCCACCCCCCATTCTATCCTTATTGGCTCACTGGTTGTAATTGACATCAGCAGGAGCCAATGGCCAATGACAGAAACTTGGGGGATCTGCTGCTTTCCTGCACATCGTTGGGGACTGGGGGAAGAGCTGCACCTAGAAAGTTTTTATACTAATGCAGAGAATGCATTAAGGTAAAAAACGTTCTGCCTTTAGAACCACTTTAGGGAATTTAGGTAATTGTGAACAATAAATTGTAAAATTCTGGATAAGGGAATAATGGGTAAGTCTACTGAATATGTTTAGGTACATTGAAAAATGTGCTTTATTTGCCAATTGACTTGTTTGCCTGATTTGCAGATTGATTGGCTCTTGTCTAATCAGTATGTTATAGGTGGGAATAAAAAAGCTTAAATGGAAGTTGTTAAGATGCATGCATGGGATCTGCCAATACTGACAAGATTTTAAAGAAACATGTTCAGGGACTGTCAACCTAAAAGCTTTCTTAAAGCTGAACTTCAGACAGACACAAATTACACAAATTAATTCAACTATGCAACATATCAATTAATACATAATTACATGTATTTTTTAAAAGGGAAACAGCACACCTGCATTTGACTTAGTATCGGCCTCTTGCAATCGGTTGTACAGCAGAGCTAAGACTGGCAGAGGGAGAAGCAGCATAAAATGCCAGTAAGATCATGTACTAATAAGGGACAGTAGATAGGAGGAAAAAACAGAATGACAGTGAGGTGAGATCATCAGTCTACGGCTTCTCCTCCAGTGTCCAGCCACATACTAAGGACATGGTTAAGACCCATTGGTATTACCAAATGGCAGCAGAGAAGCATAAAGTCTCCTGACCTTCCAGGCAAAGCTGTCTTGAAAAGCTGTGTAATTCTCAGAACTGGATGGACAGAAATACAAATCTTTGGCAGGTGAAACAGATCCTATGTATTGTGTATACTTCATTTTACCGAAGCCACATGTCTGGGAATTAAAAAAAATAAAAAAGTATTAGAGTATTTGGAATCCCAACACTTCAACGGTATAAAACCATTTAATGGAACTAGGGTCAGGATGAGAGCTCTGGAACTTGCAACTTTAAAAGCATGCCATCAATGGCAGCTCCCATATTTCTATTTTCACAGGTTCCTTCTAAGTTGTAAAACGAATCAGTTTAATGTAATAATTTAAAGCATTTGTTTTAACTGTTATCACACTTCCTACATTAAAATGACTCAGCAGTAAGTGGAAATTAATGAGCATCTGCACAACTACAAGAATAAAATTGCAAAATGGACTATACCTCACAGAATGACTAGTATTTTGAAAAAGAGTAACAATTATTTGGTACTTGAGAAAATAATAAGCATACCTAAAGCACACTAAATCAGGTCTAAAATAAAAAAAAAAACAATGCTTACTTGGCAAAACAGTACAAAGAGAAAAATACTAATAGTAACCAATCAGTAACCATTCTTTAAATACTTGGCTTGAGTAAAGTGGATTTTATTTGGTTGCTTTAGATGCACAGTGCGCTTTATAACTTATTCTGTTATGCTGAATAAGCTCAAAATGTATAAAAACAAAAAATAAGCTCAAAAGGCAAAACATCTCCACACTGAAAATGTTAAGCAATGGGGTAATTTATTACATGAGAAGAGGATGTTCACTTGACAAAATTATATTTTGCTTAACTCAGTGAATAAGGTGAGGTTGACTTCAATCAATGAATCTCATGGGAGCAAAAAAATATATTTTTTTTCTTGCACCTGAGTAGGCATTCAATTTAAAAATCAACTTTACCTCATTCACTAAGTTAAATCCAAATTTACTTTAATAAATAAACTGAATTTATTTAAATTTTACCCCTTCCAACCAAAAAATAAATACATTAAAATTAAATGCACTGGCTAAATTCTAGGGAATGCTGGAGATGCATTTTTTACATGTTGATCTGGGTTTATTTAAAAACCTGTTTTTAAGCACAAAAAGTTCAGCAACCCATAGCAGCATGTCACCTTCTGTCATTGTCTAGTCAAATGATCCTAAAAAAAAATGATAAATAAAAACATGATTGATTGTTGTGACGGCTAGTTTTTATACTATATTATATTTTATATCTATTTATAGAAGTATTAATTTAATTGAGCCTATATATATATGTGCATATGCACTTTAGTACTTTAGTGACTTCCTCTTGATTTTCATTCCTTTGCGTAAACATTTTTTTCCCTTTAAGCATACACATCTTTATGCAAAAATACCATATTCCTAACTCAAGCATTATTTTCTTTTATATAAAAATAACGCACTTAATCTTGCAAGTTTTCAGAAATGTGTCTAGCATAAAAATCAAATGTTTCTAGTAGAAGGGTGTCATATTCTATACTTGGCTGTTCTCCAAAAGCATTATCCTCTCATAAAATTATCAGGATCTTTTTTGGCAATGATCGGGAGCAGCAGTTATTCCAAATTAATGTTATTAAGCTGCATAGAGAACTGCCTGGAAAATGTTTTGACTACAGAGTACTGGTTTCTAGCGAGACAGTGTGCAACATAGTTGGTGCATACATCCAACATTTTTTTTAGTTTACATATCTCTATGTGTAGTATTCCTTGGCTCATATGAGGCATTGAAGCATATTCTGGAATGACAGTAAATAGCCCTAAATATGTTTGCTTTTTCTTTCTTTTTTTTTAAATTTGGCTTTGTACCACAGTGCCACATCATCACACTTCTGTGTATGAGAAAATGTTTCATGAAGGAATGCAATAAATATAAAGTCGCACTCCTATCAAGAGTGAAAACTCAAATGCATACAGTAGTTGCAGTCTGCACATCACTAATACTTTTGTTTTTATCCATGCACAAAATAGCTAAAATGTTGCGTTAAAGCAACCTACAACTGCAATGCTGCTGTCATTGTGAAATATGCAAATCTGACAAGTTTTTCTGTCTATAGCCGTTTAAATCTAGGGTGGGATTTTTTCTGCATCTTGCATTTGTGAAATGGCACAAGGAAGAATCAGGTTGCAAGAGGCTTCAAAAAGCAACCAAAAGCACATGTGAGTATTTTATAAATCAAGTCAAACAATGAAAGTTAAATTGAGTGGAATTTTTGAGTTTTTCCCAGTTATAACATGTTCTGAATAGATTTACCAGTACCGGTGATTTAGTAAGCAAAAGAAAGTAGCAGTTTACCTACTGATCATTTCTTTATCTTATGTAATAACTTTTAGACCAATTTTTTTTAAAGAAAAGTTTTATGTGTACTGTAAAACAGATTTTTGTTATTTCTTAATTAGTGGCGGGAACACAAGTATGGAGTAGTGTACTGTAGTGTAACTGTAGTGTGACTTCTTCCTGGGTACCCCAGGAAGAAGTCACTTTTGACGAAACGACGTAGGGTGAGCGGCGTGCTGACGTCTCCGCATTTCCACGTTAATCCGGAAGGGCGGGCAGTGCAAACAAGAGAGAGCCGGCCGGCTCGTTTTTTATACGCTATACGCTTACACTCTGCTGGGAATTCGTGAGTTGTTACTTTACTTTTTATATTTTAATAAATCTTTACAGAATTATGCTATGGGAGCTTTTTTTCTTCTCTCTTTGCCGTACTAAATGATTGTGGTGGAACGAGATATACCATAAAGAGGGAGCAGATAGATTGGTGTTACCAACAGAGCCCAGTGTGGGGACCAGGAACGTAACATTTTACAAGCCCGTATGATCTCCTTAAAAAGAGATCTTGACAGCTGGTAAGCCTCCTCTAATTTGGTGGTGGATAATCTCTTTCTACTCTGGGTGCACCTGCTACGTGTGTAAAGGGTGGTTTTTGAGAGTCACCGAAAATGGACTAAGATTCAGCATCCTATCCATCTTTCCTTTTCTTTGGACTGCTTATATGCCTGGAAATCATTACTTTGGCACTATTTTTGCATGTTTTTGGGATTTTTTGTAAATTAGAAAAATTATGTCACTTTATAATTTTGTTTTATAAGTTTTAGCGCAGCTATATTTTTTGATTGTTGTATATTGTGTGTGTCTCGCATTGGGTTGCAGCAAGAACTTACTACTGTCAGTATTAACACTAATATCAAGTTTTTGTTTTATTTACACTTGATTTTTTCATATATATTTGTCTAGCACTTTGTTTAGACCAGCGCTGTTTTTCGAAGGTTTTATATGTAGTGTAACTGCACCTCCATGTAAAACTCATTACATCCGCTTTCTAGTCCAAGTACACTCCAAGTGACTTAAATTATCTGAGGCTTGTGTTAGCAAATTCGGTCCTATAAATGTCCTGTGGTAGTTAATTGACAAAAGAGATGGAGGACGAAACTGCAACTTGTATATATGTTCAGTGTTGTGAACCTCTGCGCTATGTGTATTATTATTATTATTATACAGGATTTATATAGCGCCTACAGTTTTACAACATTAGGGTAGATATTACAATACAATACAATTCAAGACAGGGGGAATCAGAGAGCCCTGCTCGTTAGAGCTTACAATCTAGGAGTATTGGATCATAGTGTTGCAAAGCTGTCAAATAAATAACGATTCAACAAATATGTATATAAATATAGGTGCATGGGTTTCTGCAACCCTGGATTGTGTTCCCACAATGTGGCAAAATAATAGTGTAGAGTAGGGTTGCACAGCCTAAATCAATTGCGTGAACATCAACGTACTAAAACAATAAATGAATAAACATCATATATTAAACATCAATTATCTTTAAAAGTCCAATATAAAGTGCTTGTTGCGTCTTGCCCACATGCCTTTATTAGGGCCCCTCCTGATGGGCGTGACGCAAAACATAGGGCCCCGAAACCAGAAATGATGTGAGATACCGTGCAATGCCGAGCATACACCAGATTACATGCACTTTTTTTTTGTGCTGTATTTAATATAAGAGGTTTTCTTAGTAAAATAAAGAGTTGTTGTTTTACATTTTACACTATGGGAGGCATATTTATTTTGTTTTAACATGTTGTTGAGCAGATGCACCAGAGATTTAAAAGGACTACAGGTGTCCTCAAAGGACCAGTACCTGAGTAACCCTATTGGAGGTGGAGAGTGGTGGAGTAGCATACCAGTTTATTGAATATATTATTCAAAGGCTTGTCTTTATTTTACATGAGGTGAGAGTTCTGAGAGCATTGGAATGGTGCACAGAGGTGGAAGTTCACTATTGTTTATTCATGATACACATGGATACTGTTTGAGCAGAAGAAGGGGGTTGATATACATCACGTTTGGAGCATGGACTTTACTTAAACTTATATATGACCTCACTGAAGTCACTATTAGCACTTGCACTTTATATTGGACTTTTATGAAGAATTGATACTTTTTTGCACATTTATTTATTGTTTTAGTATGTTGATTTTCACACATTTGATTTAGCCTGCACAACCCTACGCTACGCTGTTAACTTTCATATGTTTGCTTAGACTTTTGCTTTTGACAGATGGATGAGCTTAAAGTGGAACTTCACTCTCCCAATCAACATTGACTATTTTTTTTCTTTCAATGTGTTTTTATTTTCAAAATGCAGAGATAACAATAATGTACAATGCAGTTAACATGACACCTGCGTGAAGGTCCCAAGTGTTGCCTTATTTTATACAAACAGTCTTCAAACATAATAATGAACAGTTTATACATTGAGTTTAGACTTGGTGGGCTGTCATTCCAGCAGACTAGGATGGGCTGCATTAGAGTCTAACATGCAACCAGGCCTCTAGAGGAGCGGAAGTCCTCTCTGCCTCCGGCACCCCAACAGTATCTTACTGTGCCAGAGGAGGAATCCTCCCGCCTCCCCCGTTGCCCTGCCCCGGCAACCCCAGGCCGCTCCAGTTTGAATGCTGGTAGATCTGGGTTTTACCAATGCCCTTCATGACTGATCAGAGACACCATCAGACTGAGTAGTATCAGAATAATAGTATAGGTGGAAAAAGAAGAGAAGAAGAGGGGGGAGAAGGGGGATGTGCATGCCTAATTTGAAACTGTAAGAGGGTGCATGCCCACAGGGACACCAGGGATGATGGAGACTCCCTCATAGAGGGTCCAAGACTCCCATATCTTTTGGAATTTCTTAGTTGTATCAGTAAGGTCACTGGCCAGCTTTACTTGGGTCATTATCCACAATGTCTTCCTTTTAACTGAAATAGGGTGTTTTGGGGGATGCAATAACCCGAGTATCCCCAGGTGTATTTAAGTATTCTGCTCTGGAGGGTCTTATCGGGAAAATCCACCAGCAGGTGCCTCCTGGCAGTTTGGAACTGTCAGGAGAGCTTTCCCCTGCTGGTGTTATGTGATCTTTGGACCACAGTATTGGCGTCCACCAGCGGGTGGTTCCTGGCAGTATGGAGCTGATATCACCTCCTGCAGTCAGGCATCACCTGATCCTGATTGCAGGAAATTGTATAAATACCTGGCAAGCTCACACACACCTGGTCTTGGTGTCATCCTTGTGCCCTTACCTGAAAGCTCTGAACCTAATCCTGAACCTGATCCCTGTACCTTGAACCTGAACCTGTATTTGTACCTGTTCCTGTCTATCCCGTATCCATGTATCCCTGGCCTGCAGCCTTATCCCTTCCACCTTCTCCCTGTCTGTCTTACTACTTGCCCCCATCAGCTGACCCCAGCTTGGCTAGCTTACGATTCTGGTATTCCCTTTTGCTGTATATATTTGTTTGATTATTATTATTTGTGGGTCTTATTTGATATTGGTTTGTTGTGCACTGTATGATATTGGGGGTGGTTGAATTAATATATTATTCACTTATCTTAATAAATTACTTACTTTTTCACCTACATACATTTTGGTTACTCTGTTGCAGCGCACACAGCTCTGGTCACACCCTATATGTGACAGGACTTCGGGTGGTCTTTCCTAATTGGGATGGGGAGGGACTGGAAGAAATAGAGGATTCTCAGGAGTAAGGTAAATTTAATTGAGTTGATCCTACCTAGCCAGGCAAGCTCATGTCTGGACCAAAATTTGAGGTCTGCTTCTAAATTTCCTGTACAATGAGGGGTAGTTGTGGGTGCAGAGAGTTTCCATTCCAGCCGTTAGGGGGATACCTAGGTAACAGATGGTGGTGTCATTCCAGTCAAATTTGAGCGACTGCTTCAACAAGGAGACTGTTTGGGAGGGAAGCAAAACATTAAGGGCTTGTGATTTAGAGTAGTTGACTTGCAAGCCTAATGTCTTGGAGAAGTCGTCTAGTACTTAGCAAAGATTGGGTAAGGATGTGAGGGGTGGGGAAGTGAGAAATTAAAGGATGTCATCCTCAAACAATCCGCATTTATGGGTGTGATCTCCACAGGACACCTCTTTAAAGCGGAGGTCCACCCTAAAATGGACCTTCCGCTCATCGGATTCCTCCCCCCCTCCGGCGCCACAATTGGCACCTTTCAGGGGGGAGGGGGGTGCAGTTACCTGGATAATCCAGGTAACTGCACCCACTTCCGGGCTAGCTCTCTGCGGAAAGGGGCGTACATTACGCCCCTTTCCGCAAGTGCCCGCCCCCTTCCGCAAGTGCCCCGCTGCCTGCTGGGAAACACACAGATCCCAGAGGCAGCGGGACCGTCCTCATTGCGCAGCGCGGCTCGTGCATGCGCAGTAGGGAACCGGGAAATGAAGTCGAAAGGCTCCATTTCCTGATTCCCATACCCAAGATGGCGGCGGCAGCACTCGAGTGTCGATCTAGAGATCGGCTTCGGGTGCCGACATCGCGGGCGCGCTGGACAGGTAAGTGTCACTATTTTAAAAGTCAGCAGCTGCAGTATTTGTAGCTGCTGACTTTAAAAAAAAAAAAAAACGCGGAGTCCCGGCGGACTCCCGCTTTAATGTTAGGGTTTTGTCGGATAGCAATTGCTAGGGTTTCTATTGCTATTGCAAATATGAGTGGGGATAGTGGACATCCTTGTCTGGTGCCTCTTGTAATGTCTATTGGTTTGGAATAGTGCCCCTAAAGTCAAATGAATGGCTTTGGCCATGAGTATAGAGCCCGTAAGCGTCCCATAATGCGTTGCTCAAAGCCCCAACGGTCCATGAGGGAGAAAATGAAGGGCCAAGACAGTGATAGGAGGAACCCCTGTAATTTTGCCCCCCCCCCCGTTAGATTGCAGGCGCAAAACTACATCAATTGCTTGTTGAATTTGGTCTGGGCCTTGTCTACCGGGTATGAATCCCACTTGGTCCTTATGTATGTATTGACTGATGAAGGAGGCTAGTCTGTTTGGCAAGATTTTGGTTAGAATTTTCAAATTGTTATTTATGAGGGAGATTGGTCGGTAATTGCTAACGTCTTCATGATTTTTGTCTGGTTTGGGTATAACCGTGATGTATGCCATATTGAGATGGCTATCTAAGGGGTCGCCTTGGGTTTTGGAGTTGAATAATTTAGTCAAGTGGGGTGTTAGGGTATTTGCAAAGGTCTTGTAGTGGGGGATGGACAGACCATCAGGTCCCGGAGCTGACCCCTTTTTTGAGGTCTTTGATGACCTTCAGCACTTCCTCCTCTGTAAGGCCGCGTACACACGCGCGGACTGTTTGCCCAACCTTGTTCGTCAAACAGTTTCGGCAAACAGTCCGCTCAAAATTTGCATGAGCGGACTTGCCCACACACGAGCGGACTGTTTGACGAACAAGGTTGGGCAAACAGTTCGCTCAACTTTTGAAATGAACGGACTCGCCCACGTAAGGAGGAGGCAAATCCGCCCATTTCGAGCGCGTGTACAGGTAGGCGGGGCCCGCGAAGGAGACGTCGCGGGCTCCGCCGCCTGGAATGGGCTTAAAGGGGAACCCCAACGCCGAAAAAAATCGGCGTGGGGGTTCCCCCAAAGTCCACACCAGACCCTTGTCCGAGCACGCTACCCGGCCGGCCAGGAAAGGGGGGCGAGCGAGCGCGCCCCCCCTCCTGAGCCGTACCAGGCCGCGTGCCCTCAACATGGGGGGTGCCTTGGGGAAGGGGGGGCCGCGCGGCCCCCCCACCCCAAAGCACCTTGTCCCCATGTTGATGAGGACAAGGGCCTCTTCCCGACAACCCTGGCCGTTGGTTGTCGGGGTCTGCGGGCGGGGGGCTTATCGGAATCCGGGAGCCCCCTTTAAGAAGGGGGCCCCCGGATACCGGCCCCCCACCCTATGTGAATGAGTATGGGGTACAATGTACCCCTACCCATTCACCTGTGAAATAAAGTACAAAAAAAAAACACAACACATGGAAAAAGTATTTTATTGCACAGCTCCGGGGGTCTTCCGTCTTCGGGGGTCTTCTCGCCGGACTCCTCCGCTATGTGTGTGTAGCTCTTTTGCTAGCGGAGGAGTCCGGCTTTCTTCCTCCCCGCCGCCGGCCTCTTCTCCCGACTTCGGGGGTCTTGTCCCCCTCTTCGGTTCTTCTGCCGGGCCACCGCGCCTGGTCCGGTGGCCCGGTCTTCTGTCGCCGTCTTCCGTTCTTCTGTCGCCGCCTTCGGTTCTTCTGCCGGGCCACCGCGCCTTCTTGTAGCTCTTTTACAGGCGGTGGCCCGGTCTTCTGTCGCCGCTGTCGTCGCCGCCGCCTTCCGTTCTTGTTCTTCTTCTTGTTCTTCTTCTTGTTCTTCTCCTGGAGATGTTAACTCGACGATCTCTCCGGCCGGAATGCCAGAGCCGCGCTGTGCGGTCACTTATATAGTGACAATGGGGCGGTGTCACATGGTATATGTCACATGGGTTGGTCACATGGTGACCCCGCCCCCTTACGATGTCATAGTCCCCATGTGACATCAACCCATGTGACCAACCCATGTGACATATACCATGTGACACCGCCCCATTGTCACTATATAAGTGGCAGCGGAGCGTGTCCCTGGCATTCCGGCCGGAGAGCTCGTCGAGTCAACATCTCCAGGAGAAGAACAAGAAGAAGAACAAGAACGGAAGGCGGCGGCGGCGGCGACGACAGCGGCGACAGAAGACCGGGCCACCGCCTGTAAAAGAGCTACAAGAAGGCGCGGTGGCCCGGCAGAAGAACCGAAGGCGGCGACAGAAGAACGGAAGACGGCGACAGAAGACCGGGCCACCGGACCAGGCGCGGTGGCCCGGCAGAAGAACCGAAGAGGGGGACAAGACCCCCGAAGTCGGGAGAAGAGGCCGGCGGCGGGGAGGAAGAAAGCCGGACTCCTCCGCTAGCAAAAGAGCTACACACACATAGCGGAGGAGTCCGGCGAGAAGACCCCCGAAGACGGAAGACCCCCGGAGCTGTGCAATAAAATACTTTTTCCATGTGTTGTGTTTTTTTTTGTACTTTATTTCACAGGTGAATGGGTAGGGGTACATTGTACCCCATACTCATTCACATAGGGTGGGGGGCCGGTATCCGGGGGCCCCCTTCTTAAAGGGGGCTCCCGGATTCCGATAAGCCCACCGCCCGCAGACCCCGACAACCAACGGCCAGGGTTGTCGGGAAGAGGCCCTTGTCCTCATCAACATGGGGACAAGGTGCTTTGGGGTGGGGGGGCCGCGCGGCCCCCCCTTCCCCAAGGCACCCCCCATGTTGAGGGCACGCGGTCTGGTACGGCTCAGGAGGGGGGGCGCGCTCGCTCGCCCCCCTTTCCTGGCCGGCCGGGTAGCGTGCTCGGACAAGGGTCTGGTGTGGACTTGGGGGGAACCCCCACGCCGATTTTTTTCGGCGTTGGGGTTCCCCTTTAAGCCCATTCCAGGCGGCGGAGCCCGCCACGTCTCCTTCGCGGGCCCCGCCTACCTGTACACGCGCTCGAAATGGGCGGACTTTCCGAGCGGGAACAGTCCGCTCATTTCGAAAGTACAGCGGACAAGCCCACACACGGGCGGACTGTTCGCTCAAACACAGTTTCAGCGGACAGTTTTTCGGAATTTCCGAAAGACTTTGTCCGTCCAACTGTCCGCTGAAACTGTCCGCTGAAAGCCCACACACGAGCGGACTGTCCGCCCAAACACTGTTCAGCGGACAAGGTTGGGCGAACAGTCCGCCCGTGTGTACGCGGCCTAAGGGTAGATTCCATCATGTCTTTGTGTGTGGTGTTTAGGAAAGGGATAAGGAGGCCATCTAGGAACCGTGAGACTGAATCTATGTCGGTCTAAATGTGAGAGCTATATAGTTGTGAGTAGAACCCTTGGAAAGCATTGAGTATTTTGACTGGTTTGGCTGTGGGGGGTTAACTGGCTATTCTGATCTTGGGCATAGTATGGACCCTGATGCAAGGGGAGAGTTTAGCTGCTAATAGAGGGCCCATTTGGTTTGCTTGTGAGTAAAATTTGTGTCTGCTTCAGCCGTGACTTCAAGGTTGAGATCCAGTCAGGCTTTATCTATTTGGGTTATGGTGATCTTGGATGGATCCTTTTTGTGTAGAGCCCGTAGGGAAACATATTCCTGTTCTAGACGTTCTATATCGGCTTGCCTTTCTCGTTCAACTTGGGTAGACATTTTTATAAATTTGCTTCTGATGAAGACTTTGTGAGCCGCCCCCGGGCCTTGCTGCCATGGTTCCCTCTGTGTCATTTATTGCAAAGTATTCTTGTAGGACTTTTTTGATTTCCTTGGCTCTTATGGGATCAGGGGTGTATCGACTCATTCATTCTCCATTGTCCTCGTGTCCCACCCAGGGCCCTGGAGTGGATAGATATGACTACTATTGAGTGGTTCGACAGTGCTATGTCCCTGATGTGGGCTCTGAGGACTATGAGAAGCAGGGAGGCAAGGGTGAGGATAGGATCTATCCTGGCATATGTGTTGTGTGGATGTGAGTAGTGAGTATAGTCTCTTTTGGAGGGGTTAAGCTCTCTCCAGGTATCTGCCAGGCCGTGAGCATGTAGTACTTCAGTTATTTTGAGACTTTCTTTTGTTGGGCGAATCAGTTGGGACTTAAGGGGTTTGGACTTGTCTAAACCCTGGTCGAATGCAACATTTGAGTCTCCACCAAAAATGATTGTTCCTTCTAGTCTTGAGTAAAGGCTGCTCAGTAGGATGTTAAAAATGTTTGCTTGTCCTTTATTGGGTGTGTAGTATGACACTAGGGAGTACAGACAACAAAGCTCTCCCAGAAAATCAGACTTCGGGGGGAGAGACCCCTCAAAGCCCCTGAACAACTAACAATATGCGTCAACAACTAACAATATGACCCATAAGGTCACAGACAACCTAGCCCTCAGAGAACTTCGGTGTCTAAGAGTTAGGTGGAGGCACATGTGTTCCATCCTGGAACAGGATGACCTGAAAAAATGTCATACAAGTAAACAATTAAAGAATAGCTATCCATGGCTTTGTCTAGTGTGTGGCCCTAGCCTCCCCAGTTTGTCTGTCAATGCTACCTTCCCTATCTCCGATAATGGGGGGATTTCTGAGGTCCAACAGGTAAACTGCATCTCCAGGTGTGCCAGTCTTGTAAGGCTTTTTCCCTTTCCTGTAGAGAGTCTGTTATGGAATAGGAAACAATGCCCTGCAATTATGTGTAATTACTGTTCATATGTCAAAGATGGAGAATACCTTGGAAGTTGACTGGTCTTACCAGGGGAGTCCTAGTAGTCATGGTGTATTTGAGGATCGAAATGAGAAGCCAGAACTGAAAACATCAAACAGTAAAACAGATAAAACGTAAAAAACGAGGGTGGGGGAGCACGTGGGGCATGGGCTAGGAAGAGCACCAAACAATGTGATCACAAAGCCCCAGAACCAGACTCTAGGTCCGAGAGAAAAGAGCAAGTCTGGGAAAAGGACTTAATTGTCTTTGGCCTTCTTGGCTTTGGCTTGGCTTTGCCTTTGGTCCATAGGGGGGATTGAGAGCTGGTATGTGTGTTTTTTCTGTGGGAGCTTGTGCCAGCTTTGGAAGTGTCCATATCAGCTTCCTGGGTTATAATCTTCTGGTGCAGGAACAGTGTTTCCCCTTCCGAGGATGGAGAAGGTGTAATTTCTCCCCTTGTCAGTGAACTTGAACGCAAACAAGAAGGCCCATCTGTATTTAATGTCTCTTTCAGACAGTGCATGCAGTAACAGTTTCAGTGCTCTTCACCTCTGTATCGTGGAGGTTGAGAGGTCTGCAAAGACCTGTACCTGGTGTCCCTGGCACATCACAATGGGAGAAGACCTTGCTTGTTTCATCACTTCCTCCTTTACGGAGTAGTAATGGGGTTTGACAATGATGTCTCGTGGTGTGCCATCTTTCTTGGGGGCTCTGTCTAATTCAAGACTGGGGTGAGGGATATTAGGGATCAAGTTTTTGATCAAGTCCTGCACTGCCGATGGTACATTGAGTATGGTCTCTGGGATCCCCCTAATTCTGGTGTTGTACCTCCTGGACTTGTTCTCCAGGTTGTCGATTCAGGACATGGCCAAATCAAGTTGTTTCTATATTTGTGTAAATGTGTTTGGAATTTTGGTCATTATGGCTATAGTTTCTTCCATTTTGTGTTCAATTGTATCAATCCTGGTGCCTAGATTGTGAAAGACTGCCTTTAAGTCACCTGTGATTTTTGCTGCCGTGTGTACTAGGCCTCTGTCCAGGAAGTCTGAGAACTTTTGAAATAGTTCCTCCATCTGGTAGGCAGGGTCCCTGGCCTGGATATCATGGGGACGGAAGCCAGGCTGCACTGCTCTGTTAGGCCCCAGGGGGGAGGAGGTGTAGTCCGCCATGGTGCTGCCAATGAGAGACTCTGTGGAGGCAGGGGAAAGGGTGACAGCCTGCTGGTATCCCATCTGTTTCCCTGGGGTGAGGTGCTGTGTCACTGGGGGTGACTCTGACCTGTAGTCCGTGTGTTCTGCTGTGCCGGGAGTGTGGAGCTGTGGCTGTGCTGTGGCGGACATTTTGGAAATTATATCCACGGACTCAAATTGTGACCTGAGGTCCCTCTTTACCACTTCCCTGAACATATAGGGATGTTTCTGGGCGTGAGGGGATGCTACCGTGGGGTTGTGGAGCCTCTGGGACTGCCAGGCAGGATGCTGTGGGCGCCCATGTGTCGGTCTGGAGCGGAGCTCTCGGCTCAAGCGGCCATCTTCAGAGTTCCCCGCACAAGCACTACAACATTGACTATTTTTAATTATTTTGCTGCTAGCATTACTAAAAAGAGAGGAATGTATATCATAGCTACTTGTTTTGAATTTTCTTGTTTTAAATTTCTACTGTTAATTCCTGGTTTCTTGCCTAGTCAAATGTTGTCATACATTCCAGGAGTCTTCAGGAAAGGAGGAGGAGTTTTCTCATCTAAACACATCCTCCTGGCCTGGAAGCCTGTGTTAAGTGCAGATGGATTCCAGGAAGTAAGTGTTACATTAATCATCTTCCCTTACTCAAGTTGGCTGTAGCCAGAAATGCTAGGTGGTGCTTTTTAAGGGGATTTCTCTCAAAATAAATTGTGGGCAAGGATGGATGGAGGAGTTTCCTATGAATAATACAATATAATTAGCATTTTTGGCTTGTGTGCTCAGATGGAGTGTAGTTCTGATTTAAAAACCCCCTCTTTACTTTACCAAGCTTTGTTTAAAGTGAGTGCACAATGTAAGATGGCCTTCATACACCTGCTTTTGGCTCCCATTCTGCTTAACAGCATTGGTAGCTCACATCTTCTGTGGGTAAGTACACAACCAAATGTGTTCTTGGAATCTTCTGGCCTGGTACTGGAATGGATCTATATTTCTAAAAGTATAATATTTGTTTGCCTTTGCTGGTGTAGGAGTAAGAGCAGGTACACACATGCCAACTGTTCAAAGGGATTGCCTGTGAATGGGCTTCAAAATCATACACCTTAGTGTAGTTATTGGTGGACATGGTCTGTGGCCACAGAGACATCATACATCCCCAATTAGAGCTGTTAGAGAAGCAGCTGCCTCATGATTCTTTATAGAATGGGGATTCTATACTCTAGATGTACATCAGGAGAAGGGACCCCAGTTGGAGGTGACTGTGCATACTAACATAGTTGCTAATAATCTCCATGGAAACTAGTGGTTTCCAGTTGTCAAGAACATTGTCTCAGCAGACCATATATATTATCCATGTATGTAATTTATAAAAAAAAAACACAAAACACAAAACATAAATAGGAACATTGAATCTTTTTTTTTAATGTAAACACATTATGTAATTTATTCCCAAGGGCAGAAGGTACGGAAGACGATACCTATGACAAACTTCTAGTGTATTAAACATCATTAGGCATATTTCAAGAGTTACAAATAGGGGTGAGCTTTATGTTCGAGTCAAACTCATGTTAGACTCGAACATTGGCTGTTCACCAGTTCGCCGAATAGCGAACAATTTTGGGTGTTTGCAGCAAATTCGAAATCCACAGAACACCCTTTAAAAGTCTATGGGAGAAATCAATAGTGCTAATTTTAAAGGCTTATATGCATGGTATTGTCATAAAAAGTGTTTGGGGACCTGGGTCCTGCTCCAGGGGAAATGTATCAATGCAAAAAAAAGTTTTAAAAACAGAAGTTTTTTCGGGAGCAGTGATGTTGTCAGAGGGGGCGGGGTCACCCGTTTACGTAAACGGGTGACCCTGTCCCCTCTGACATCATGAGGAAAGCCATAGGGAAGTCCCCGTGCATCATCGGGTGGCCCTGCCCCCCCCGTTATTTAAGAAGTGTCAGAAGAATCGAAGCATCATGCGGCTGAAGACTCCCACAGAGGAGGATCATGCGGTCAGCACGGAGAAGAACCCGGAGCAAGATGTGGGAGGAAGAAGAAGATGAAGATGAAGATGGAGAAGAAGAAGTTGGAGAAACAAGAAGAACATGGAAGGAAGACCAGAAGAAAGAAGATGAAAGAAGAAAAATTAAATTAAGGACTTGTCAAAAACTCTCTTGTCTTTTTTAACCTTTTTGTAACTTTTTTGTGAAATGGTAGGGGTACATATGTACATAATCATCATTGTTCATCTGGGGTCCTCTTGTTAAAGCGAACTAAAATATTATAGCACACATGCAAAACTAACATTTACCTCCAGCAAGGCTTTTTAAAACACCTAGACTTATGGTGTGACCAAATCCCCATATTTTTTGTTTTTTTTTATGTTTTTTGAAAATGCCCAGGTGTTTTAAAAAGCCTTGCTGGAGGTAAATGTTAGGTTTGTATGTGTGCGCTGTAATATTTTTGTTCTGTTGTATGGTCTTATGGCAGCACCATCTTTATGCATTTTTTTCAGGTGTGCCCCCCAAATATCTTGTTTGTCTCTTTTTAAAGGGGGCTTCCATACTCCGATATGCTCTCCGCCAGCAGACCCCCACAACCACCGGGCAAGGGCTGAGGGGATGAGGCCCTTCTCCCCATCAACATGGGGACAATGTGTTTTGAGGGGCTACCTCAAAGCACCCTCCCAATGTTGAGGGCATGTGGCCTGGTACAGTTCAGGAGGGGGGCACTCTCTCGTCCCCCCATCTTTTCCTTTGGCCTGCCAGGTTGCGTGCTCAGATAAGGGTCTGGTATGGAGTTTTGGGGGGACCCTACGCCATTTTTTTACTTTTGGTGCAGAGTTCCCCTTAAAATTCATACCAGACCCTTTGGGTCTGGTATGGATTTTGAGGGGGGGCCCCCACGGCATTTTTTTTTACATTGTGGCGCAGGTTCCTCTTAATATCCATACCAGACCTGAAGGGCCTAGTAAGGGATTTAGGGGGACCCCCACGCATTTTTTTAAATTTTGGTTTGGGGTTCCCCTGTGGGGAAATCCCAATGCCATTTTTATCAATGAACTTTTATGTGTATTGCTGACCGACAATGCATTGTAGCCGCGAGTAGTTTTAAATGACTTTTTTTCCTTTAGAAGTGTAATTTTGCTGTCAGACTGTTCTAAACACGGGAACCATGCGCCCCTTTGCAGACATACTATAGACACCCCCCAGGTACAAAATGTAAAGGAATATTACACTTTGATTGTTTCACTTTAAGCATTATTAAAATCACTGCTCCCAAAAAAACGGGGGTTTTTAAAATATTTTTTTGCATTGATACCTGTCCCCTGGGGCAGGACCCAGGTCCCAAATCACTTTTTTATGACCATGCAAATAAGCCTTTAAAATGATCACTTTTGATTATTCATGTTCGTGTCCCATAGACTTTAATGGTGTTCACGTGTTCAAACACTTTTTTTGCCTGTTCGCATGTTCTGGTGCGAACCAACCTGGTGGGGTGTTCGGCTCATCCCTAGTTACAAAGAATGCAAGAACCAAAATAAATTCTAAATAGAATACACGATATTTAAAAGAGAGAGCAAATTCCAAACAATTACCTAAATATGCTGCTAGCAAGAACATGATGTCTGAGAATGTAGACCAATGCACTATAAGGCAATGGTATTGCCACAATTTCACATAAACCACAAATGATTACATAAATTAAATGTGAAAACAGCACCTGGGTCAGATGGCTTACACAATACTATTGATACTTCAATTATTTCTAAAAGTAACAGCTTCAGTTATTTCTAAGCCATTGTTTCAAATTTTTTTTAGGCAGATATGAGACCTATATTTAAAATGACATTAAAGATTTGGTTCTTATTTAAAAAAAATAACAAACATGTTTTACACACCTGCATTTATCCTCCTCTACTCAGGTCCCCGCCAATGCTCCAGACCCCTCCCTCATACCTAGTACCCTCACAACAAGCAGTTTGCTATGGGGGCATCCAAGCAGGCTCACTCAAGAACCACTGTTTCATGTGTCCATTCACACATGGAGCACGGCCCATCCCCACCCCTGCTCCCTCCTCATTGGCTCCCTGACTGTGATTGACTGCAGTAGGAGACAATGGCTTTCACTGCTGTCTCAGCCAATAAGGAGGGAGAGACCCAAGAGAGCCAAGGTTCTCATGCACATCGCTGGATTGAGATGAGCAAAGTTATGTTTTAGGGGGGCTGGGGGCCCTGCTGACTCAGAAGGTTTTTTACCTCCATGCATAGAATTCATGAAGGTAAAAAACCTTGAGCATTTACAACCACTTTAAGATGGAATTGAAGGTATTTTCTAGCAGCTATAGAAATGTAACTTTAACTTCTATTATTGGGACGCTATTTGAGAGGTTGGTATGGAACTACATACAAAAATTTGTGATAGAAAATAACGTAATAAATCAGTAGTATGTACGGATTTCACAAGAAAATCTATTTATTTTCACATGGATACTCTGAGACTCACACTTACTACTAATTTGAGCTCCCCGAGAACTTTTCTCTGGGCCAGGGTTACATGGTGCAAATGCATGCAAATCCTTAAGCAGGTGAAAGTACACCCTACCAATGGCTACCTGATCGTTTAAAGAATCTTTTCTGCCAGCATTTACCATACCAAAACTTTTCTTCTCTTCTTCTGTGGAACACTTCTATACTTTGTTTGACCTTCCATTGTCTTCTTTGTTCCCCAGACTAATCTTGTTATCTAATCTTGCCTTTGCTTTTGGTTTAGTATTTTACCATAGCTCCCTGATTTTTCATTTATTGGCTTTTACCCATCCCTAGCCACAATCCCGCTTTTGAAACTCAGGCAAAGGGACTGTGTTTTTAGTACATTTTGGCTTTGCTAAGGTGTTTCATACAGGTCCTACCAATCACCTAATGTGAGAGTTAAAATATATCTAAACCTAAGAAATCAATACTAGATTGTTTGCTAGTTATAAGATTTGATAGCTGCAATCATTTTAATTTTTAATGCTAAGAACATTTTCAGTGCAGAAAATATATGTTGATTTTGCCAGAAATGCAGTGCCCTTATCACTTCCTGGGAACTGAAAGCATGAACAATGTTATCTTTCTTCCATAAACTACCAATCCCCCAGCCCCACATGTAAAGTAGATGGGGAGAGGATGATATAAGGGTTGCAATCGTGACCTCTTCTATAATACAATGTAGCGAGTGAGCATAGCCACAGTGGTACAGGAATTTTGTTGTCTGCAAGATTAACAGGTTAAAAAAAAAAACTAAAATCTAAAAATAAAAAAACGAATACAACCATTTAATCTAAGAACTGGTGAATAAATGGGTGCAAGGAGATAGTTCCCTATAAGAGAGTCTCCAAAGCAAGAACAAAAAGGGAAAATGGACTATAGCGGTACCCTGAATAAATATGACATCTATTAAAAATAAAGTGTCTTTATTAATGTACAATTAAAAATAGAGTATCTAGAGGTCGGGGGCGTGGTCTGGCCGCTGCTGAGGATGGCCGCCTGAAGCGTCTGCTCCGCTCCTCCACAGCCTCGCTCAGTGGAATAGGCAGCCTGACATAGCCAGAAATCCTCCGGAACGGAGGGCACAGCTAAGGGACATACCGCAGAGTATGTCCCGCAAAAAATCCAAGCTGAAGGGACCCCGAAGGCTTCTGGATTTCTACATGAAGCCTCCAAGGCCTAGGAGCCAAGATGGCGCCGACCGCGCCGACCGCGCGTGCAGGAGACCAGAGACATCGCCGATCTCACAGGCGGACGAAGCATCCGACGGCCCAGAGCTGCTGGAAGAAATGGATCATTTGGACAATCACAGCCTGTCTCCGGGGGATAGAGGTAAGAGGCTTGCTGATTTCCCTGCTCACTCTCCTGACAAACAGCCTCCCTCTAAGAGACAGCACAGCGCTGGGACTGGTAGTTCCTCTTTAGCACAACCCCAGGCACAATCACTTGCTGAGTTCCCCTCCACAGATAGCCCTGCCTCAGAACACAGTATGAAGGCGATGTTAATGTCACTCCAAGCTGAACTGCATAGAGAACTTAAAATATCTGTTAATCAAATCCAGGATACTGTTAATGCTTTTGAACGCCGCACTGAGCATATTGAACAACACCTGTCTGAAGCCACCAATGCGCATAACAGGATGGTTGATTTACAGGATGAGCAGGCTGCAGCGATTTCCCAAATGCGATTAAAAATCGCAGACCTCGAAGATCGCTCACGCAGGAATAATATAAAGATAAGGGGAGTATCCGAATCTTTAGCTACTCCAGATATAATCCCGTACCTGCACCAGTTATTCCGCAAGATTGTCCCATCCCTGACGACACAAGATCTACTCATAGATCGGGCGCACAGGCTGCATAAGCCACAACACCTCCTACCCTCAGTGCCCAGAGACATTTTAGCGAGAGTACACTTCTTTCATGCTAAGGAAGAAATTATGCGTGCTGCGAGAGCCATGCGCACACTGCCAGAGCCCTTTACCAAAGTGCTATTGTTTAATGACATCTCTGCAACCACGGCTCAAGCTCGCAGAGCGTTCGCCCCAGTTACAACCATCCTGACCGAACAAAAAGTGGCCTACAAATGGGGCCATCCCACTAAGCTCCTGGTGTCCTACCGGAATCAACAAGTGGCCATCTTGTCGCCAAAGGAAGGTCTTAAGCAACTACACAACTGGGGTATGACCCCCCAAGCGCCGCCGCCTAACACGCCCGGTATGAGATCATCCTCAAGAATGACTACGCCCTGGGACTCTCACGCTCTCACATAATCTGATCCTGCCGGGGTCCCTGCGGTAATATATATTCTTAGAGATATGATTATATTATACTGCCTATGTTTACTGTTTAATGTGTTACATCACCTATATACAGTGATGCTGTGGAGGAGTGGAAGCGGTTGTGATACCCCTTCCACGCTCCTCATTTTCTTTTGATGTGCTACGCACATCCACTGGTTTGATTCACCTGATAGTTCCTAACACCCTACCTTATAACTAGTCCCTTTTTTGGGTTTTTAGTTTTTCTGCTGTTCTTGTTATTATTCTAGCGTTTTTTTTCTGTTTTTTTTTTTCTCTTTTCTTTTTTGTGTGTGATCGCATAGCTAGCTACAGGTACCAGGTCAGGGCGTTCAGTCTCACTTGAGGGCTGCCTGACTTGGTCACCCCTCTCAGCGGTTACGTTACTAGTGTGCCAACTTACCTTAGCCATTGCATATTGCTCTAGTCCCCTCTTGTTGTCACGCATCCCTACAGTGGAGGTGATCTCTCTCGGTACCGCAACAAAGATTCATAGCAGGCCTCCTACCCGTGGGAAATGTCGATTAGAATAGTCTCATTAAACGCAAAAGGCCTTAACGGCCCCTTTAAGAGATCCTTACTCTGGCGAGAAGCATTAGCCCAAAAAGCAGATATTTTATGTGTTCAGGAAACGCATTTCTCTGAGCTCAACTCCCCAAAATGCTCTCACAGGCTATTCACCCACTACTTCCACGCTCGATCTGAAAAGAAAACGAAAGGTGTGATGATTGCTGTACGATCATCCATATCATTTTCCCTCACACATATTGAACAAGATCCAGCAGGTAGATACTTGATCCTATCAGCCATATTTAACAACCAACCTCTGGTCTTGGTCAATCTTTATGCCCCGAATACTGGTCAAAAAGAATTTTACAGGTCCATATTGAGCAAAATTCAGCCATATCCCAAGGAACACCTAGTGATCTGTGGAGATTTTAATGATGTTCTTGACACCCAGCTAGACACCTCTAACACGAAGCGCAGACATTCCACGGCTATCTCCAGTGTGGCTCTACAGGAGGACCTCCACGATCCATGGAGGTGCCTCCACGGTACCGAGAGAGATTATTCCTTTTGCTCGCATGCCCAAAGATCATATTCTCGGATCGATCTCTTCTTAGTCTCGAAAACGACACTACAGAAAATTAGTCACGCCAAGGTGGGCCTCATAACTTGGTCCGACCACGCTCCAGTATCGATCACCATTGCCACTTCCCCACCCGTAGCCAGACATACACTCTGGCGTTTGAATTCCACGCTTCTAAGTACGCCGGAGACTCGAGAATTGATCCGATCCGAGATATCACTATTTTTTTACTCTAATCTTGATTCTGTCTCTAGTCCCACTACACTCTGGAATGCTCACAAGGCGGTCATTCGCGGAGTATGCCTCAAATTGGGTGCACAGGAGAAGAAAAAAAGGATGGCAACGATTGAATCCTTTCTAAGGAAAATACGTAGTCTTGAAACTACAAATAAAAACGCTCCTTCCCCCCACATTGCCAAAGAACTTAGTACTCTGAGGAATGACCTTAGCTCATTTCTTCACAAAAATTTTGATTTTTACCTAAGAAGGTTAAGACTCACTTGGTACTCCCAAGGTGATAAAGCGGGGAAACACTTGGCACAACAATATAAAAAAAGAGCCGCACAGAATAGGATCCCCTTTCTTTTAAACCAGAAGGGTCAGAAAATTAGCAATCCCAAAGAAATAGCCGAGGAATTTAGCCTTTTCTACTCTAAGCTGTACAACCTCTCCAGCTCCCCTTCTGAACCGCACCCTGAGGTGGGGAATATATCTGGATTCCTGGACCTACTTCAGCTCCCCTCACTCTCCCCAGAGCAATTAGAACTTCTATCCCGGCCTTTTACCCATCAAGAACTTTCTGACGTAATAAAGGATCTCCCCCTTCACAAAGCTCCTGGGCCTGATGGGTATACTAACGGCTACTATAAAACCTATTTGGACCAATTGCTACCTCATCTATGTGCCACACTTAATGATTTTTTAGCGACTGGGAAGATACCCTCAGAATCCCTAGAGGCGGTTATCACCACCATTCATAAATTAGGCAAACCATCCCATGACCCCGTAAATTATCGACCCATATCTCTGCTAAATACTGACACCAAACTTTATTCAAAACTTCTAGCCACCAGGTTGGCGAGCTACATTTCCACCCTGATCCATCCAGATCAGGTGGGTTTTATCCCCTCAAGACAAACCTCAGATGGAACCCGTAGAATAATTAACATGCTCCACTGGGCAGAGCATCATCAAATGCCTTCTCTGCTAATATCGTTAGACGCAGAGAAGGCATTTGATAGGGTCAACTGGCTCTATTTGAAAATGGTTCTTCAAAAATTCGGCATTACGGGCAAATTCCTCCAAGCCATACTAGGACTATATTCTACCCCCAGTGCCAGAGTCCTGACTTCAGGACTACTCTCATCTCCCTTTCTGATTACGAACGGGACTCGTCATGGGTGCCCTCTTTCACCGTTAATCTTTGCGTTAATGATAGAACCGCTAGCGCAAGCCATTAGATCCCACTCGGACATCAAAGGTCTGGAAATCAACCAATGTAGCCACAAAATTAGCTTATATGCGGATGATATAGTCATTTGGCTCACCGACCCAGTTCAATCTCTCCCCTCGCTTTGTGCTCTTCTACAAAGTTTTAGCCAAATATCTTTGTATAAGTTGAACCACTCCAAATCGGCAATGCTAGGCATATCCCTTCCCACTTATCTTAAAACGAATATATCGTCCATCTCTCCCTTCTCCTGGGCACCCAACTCTTCCGTGTCTTATCTGGGCATCCAACTGACTTCCCCAGCATCCTTGATGTTGCGTACAAATATTTCTATTTTAACCCAGAACTTCAGGAGACTGCTACCTCACTCCTATCTGTTAAAGCTTCCTGGGCAGGAAGAATTGCATTGGCTAAAATTTTTTTGTTACCGCATATTCTCTACCTGTTCAGAACTTTACCTTTACCTATTCTGAAACCTGACATGGCTGGTTTACAAAGGATTGTTAATAAGTTTATATGGGCGGCCCACAAAGCACGTATTAGATCCCCATTGCTGAGCATCCCGACTAGATATGCTGGGATGGGAGTCCCGGATCTCAGGGAATACTACAAAGCCACTATCTTGGACCAAACCAGGAAACTATGGGATCCAACCTCATCTCTGCCATGGACCTCGATTGAAATTGCAGATATGTCGTTTCCTCCATCACATTTACTTGCAGCCATATGGATGGGTTTACACCCCATACACTCCCTCCTTCCAACGGTCAAAGCCCTTACAAACAACTGGAAAGCAATCGTACAGTCCACGGGTGGCCTGCACATCCAAGCTCTATATCAGCTACCACTTGCCTCCATTTCACTCTTGTCCCAGGATTTACCGCTCCATAGCTGGGCCTCAAAAGGCATAAAAACCCTCGGAGACTTGTTTCAAAATGGTCACCTAAAGTCCTTCATTCAACTCTCTAGAGCCTTTAACATTCCTAGTAAAGACTTCTACATCTACCTACGGATCCGTCATGCTATCTCTTCTGTACATACGTCGGGCAGTTCTTTGACTAAGGACATAATACAAGCATTTACATCAACGATCAACAAACTAAGGGGTATTTCATACTTCTATGGTCTTTTGACAAAGCCCAGCCCGGAACGCTCCACTCCGGCGATTGTATCTTGGGAGCGAACTTTACACCTACAAGTTTCCCCAGCGACCTGGTACCGGGCAATCCGTTTTTCAGCAGTAGTATCCAGAAATGTGTCACATTGGGAGACTGTGATGAAAATTCTTTACAAGTGGTATTACACTCCGGCTAAATTAGCGAGGATTTTTCCATCCCAATCTAGAAAGTGCTGGCGAGAGTGTAACCAAGACGGACATATTTACCATATTTGGTGGGAATGCCCGCCCATAACTACCTTCTGGGCCGGAATTTCCTCCCTCATCCAGAGCATAACAAGTGTTACTGTTAAGCTGGCACCGCAGACGGCTCTCTTTGGTCTTGACCTTACATTTTGGCCCTCTAAATTTCACACCATAATTACTCACACACTTATAGCGGCTAGACTAGCCATTTCCCATCGCTGGAAGCAATCTTGCTCTCCCTCCATCCCAGATGTAATCATAATATTAAATGAACATATGCTGATGGAATTCATGTTTGCGAAAGCACATATGAAATTGGGTAAATTCTATGCAAACTGGCAATACTGGTTGCAAGACTCTAGAGCTCAGTTACACTCTTGATCTTAATATTCTCACTTGAGCCCCTCCGCCAATGTTTTCTTCTGGGTGGGGGGGGGAAACCCATCTGACCCCTATAGGGCACGAGACTGAGCCCTCTGCGGTGTGCTTGCTTATAGCATATAAGTATTCCTCTCTTTTTTTCTTCTTTAATGACATACTCACCGTTTCTCCGCTCATCCTCCACCTTCTCTTTACCCTTTTTTGGATGCTCTGAGGGGGAGAGAATTGAGGCAGCCTCTCCCCCCAGTTATTCCTTTCTCGCTAGAGTATCATGCTCTTATGCCTAATACCTCTATATCCCACTCTTCTTTCTCTACAATCTGCTGCACAGAACTACTCTTATGACATGTTAAGTTTGTTGGCATTGACAATGCATTGTTTCCCTCGACTTTTATGTGATTTGAGCTGTACATGCAGTTTTATGCTCAATAAAACTTTTGAAACTCAAAAAAAAAAAAAAAAAATAGAGTATCTAGATATAATAATGACTATTAAAAATTGTACAGATTGATAACATGACACTGGTACTCAAATACACCCCATGATGGTGAATGGGATTTGTTTGATTTGCCTCAGTACACGATCATCCTCTACATGTTTTGTTGCCATAAACTGCTTCTTTAGGAGGAGCACAATATACAGTCTATAAATAGGGTGATAAGATTGACACATTAACCAGTTCCTGACAAGTGCACGCCGATGTACGTCAGCAGAATGGCACGGCAGGCATATTGGCGGACAGGTACGTCCAATCTTTAATGCGTGCTGGTCGGGACCTCTGTGAGTCCGGTTGCGGGTCCCGTGGACTCGATCACCGCGGGCATACCCATGATCATCTCACGGGGCTGCTGAATGGAGAGATGCTGTTGTAAACAGCATCTCCCCGTTCTGCCTAGCAACTAGTGATGCTGATCTCTGCTCCATGTGATTGGAGCAGAGATCAGTGTTCACTAAATGAAAGCCCAGCCCCCAACAGTTAGTAACACACCCCTAGGAACACTTGACCCCTACACTGCCACCCACTGGTTAATCCCTTCACTACCAGTGTCAATTACACAGGAATCACGGCATTTATATAGCAGTGATTGCTGTATAAATGACAATGGTCCCAAAAATGTGTCAAAAATGTCCGATGTGTCCACCAAAATGTTGCAGCCACAATAAAAATCACTGATCGAGTGCGCATGCACGAGGGATCCAAGATGGCCACTAGCGCTTGATCCCCGCACCCCCCTGGACCAACGGAGCTCACAGAGCGGCCCCGCACAACCCAGGGAGGTAACTCCACACAGTTTCTGCCAGCTAAATACCCAGGGATCCCCCCCAGATGACTGCCACCGCGACCAAACGAGATCTGGGGCCACAATTTGAAGCGGCATCCCGAGCAGGGTGTACCAAGATGGCCACCGCGGCTGAAGCACACAGGTAGCCTCATGCTCACAGCGTGGACAGCAACACAGAACACAGGCAAGTTCTCTACCCGGCCATCCTGAATTACACCCCTGTCCTACATGGGAACTTCCCCCAGCTTGGCACCCCCTCACCGGCCTCCACAGAATCTCTCATAGGCCTGACCATGGCCGACCAGGCCCTATCTCCCACGGACGCATTTAGGCCCTCTCTCCCGGGCCTCCCCCCAGCAGAACAGCCCCTCCAGGAGCAAAACCTATCCACAACGGACCTTTTTGTAAAGCTCTCTATGTTGTTGGAAAGGGGATTGGCCACCACAGCTGCAAAGATTACTGGTGACATCAAATCAGACCTACAAAACATTGGCCACAGAATAGAGGCGACAGAAACTAAACTGGACATTACTGCTGCAGTCTCTAATCAAAACTCTGACATGATCCACTCCATACAGGATCAGCTAGACACCGCTTTATCGCGCATCGACGACCTTGAGAACAGGTCGAGGTGATACAACTTCAGGATCAGGGGGCTACCGGAGACAATCACGGATGTGACTGCTGCTACCCAAGACCTGATCAAATCCCTATTGCCCAACATCGATCCTCTGCGCCTGGAATTAGACAGAGCTCATAGAGCCCTGGGCCCCCCCAAGAAAGATGGCCTACCCAGAGACATAATCGTTAAACCGCATCATTACGCAGTTAAAGAAGAAGTGATGAAACAGGCCCGGACCTCTACCCAGGTGACATGCCAGGGTCATGCGATTCAGATCTTCAGTGTTATGTTATCAATGTGTACAATTTTTCATATTATTGTATATAGATGCTATATTTTTAATTTTGTTTTAATAAAGAAACTTTACTTTTAATGGATGTCATATCTTTTCAGGGTACCACGATAGTCCATTTTCTCTTTTTGTCCTTTTTGCTTTGGAGACTCTCTTATGGGGAACTGTCTCCTTGCACCCATTTCTTCACTATTGCTATTTTGGATGATGGTACCCCCGTAATGATATTTTACCCTATTTAACTGGAGGTTTCCCTATTCATACCTCAGAACTGGTAGTAAACTACAAACTGTATTTTTTGAGTTTAGATACATGTTTAAGTTTTTTTGTTTAGGAAATGCATTATATAAATGGATAGGATACTGGTGAATAAATCATATGCAGACAGTAAAACTATAATGGGGGAGGTGTTATGTGATGTACTGTACCACAATGCTTAATGTTTGAGAATTATTCTTTACATTGTTTATAAATATAACTGTTTCAGTGTTTATAAATGGCTGAAATTCAATCTTTGCAGATGTCTCAAATTTAAGTGATACCCTTAACATATGTGGATTTGCCATCTACATTGGAAATTGGGTTTAATAAGGAAAAATGTGAGGTTTTACACATGGGGGCTCAGAAGGCAGGTAGTCAGAGAAACAAATCAGTACACAGCTACTGTATATTAAGGCACAACATTGTTGTTGTTATTTATTTATTTTTTTAATTATAAGAAAACTCTGAAACTATACTTGAGTGTCCTTGTGAACTCCAGTACATAACACATGCAGATAATGCAATAGCCTTTTGGTTCTTTTTTTGTGGGCCAAAATTGTAATTAAAGGTATGCAGTGAAAAACTGTGAGGCATGCCAATATGTGTGCCATCAAAAGAATTCTGTGGCTGAGTCAGATGGTAGGACATATACTGTAAAATTATTTATTAATTGTGGGACCAAATGTAGTGTATGGGATGATTTGACCATATGTGACCATGTTGGCAGTACATCATGCTCCCTTAGTGTTTGCTTTGGGGAACATAAGAGCAACATACTAAATGGTATCACCAATTATTCAGACATTTAAAGACACTTCAATACAACAGCAAAATGGATATATTCAATGGGATTTTTGCAGTCTATGGGTATAAATATAGCTATGGTTTTGAAATGTTTATATAGTGTGACCTTGTTTTTTTTTTCTCATACCATTTAATGTGCCTAAAATAGTGTTTTTACATTTTTTTATGAAATTCATGAAATATCTTTAATGGATCGGTTAATGCATTATTACCACTCTGGCAGACGTGAGTATGAATAAGTAGGAAGTTATTTATAAGGAAGAAGTCAGTTTGATAGTTTCAATCCCCTTATGAAGACATGAGCTTAAACCATAGTTGGTTGCTTTTCAACTTCTTCAGTTCTGCCACCTGTACACCTCCCTATGGACCAGAGATATTTTGACATTTCTGTTATGGACCTGTTTATTCGGCCATAAATTTGTCATTACTTAAAATAACAAAGTAATACATATACAATATCCCTCTCTTGATAGATAGATAGATAGATAGATAGATAGATAGATAGAAAGTTTGATGGGATAAGGGAAACACTTTATTAGGGCTGATTAGGACAAACTAAAAGTTAAAAAGGGATTAAATAGAAACAAATTGTATTTGAAACAAAAAATAAAATGTTTTTCATCAGGCTGATTTAACTAATATCAACAGTAGATTGAAGCTCCTCTCTTTAATCTGCAGATTAAGGAACATTTATATAGATCCATAGATACAAAGGTAACAGTGTTTGGATCTGAGCAGTTTTGATAAACATTGTGTCGAAAAACCTTTTTTTAACAGCAGCAGCTGCTAGATCTGCTGTATTTACACAGCAACTGCCAGTTTTAATTTTAAGAGCCAGAAATGGCCTGTGTACTTTTATGACTTTTTTTTACATGTGTAATATGTCCAGTGTCCTTAACTTGTTAACAGCTTCCTGTCCACCTATAGGCGGTGGAAGTGAAGCAACACTGATGTGGGTTAACATATCTATACATCACCCCCCATTGGAAGTGCCTGCATGGCTCACAGAGTGCGCTCCCATGAGAAAGAGCATTGAGGCCACTGACACAACCTTATCTCTAATTACATCTACAGAACATATACATGTGGTAGGTGTTACTAAGTGGTAGAACACTCCCCCAAAAATGTTCTTGTAATACAAGTTTGCAGGCAGACAACTCAGCAGGATCCAATTTCTGCATAGCATTTGAAGCCAGGGAAAGACTAAACGTGAGGGTGAAATAAATGAAAACTCTAGCTGAATTATATGACATCTTCTAGTTGGCTACACTTTAGCTTTAAACTGAATATTATATATCACTATTATGGAGATGCTATGTAAATAGATAGATAGATAGATAGATAGATAGATAGATAGATAGAGTGTGTTAGCAAAGTGTTTTTTTTTTGTGTGTGTGTCTGACACTTACAAACACACAATTTAATGTCCTGCTGGAGGCTTATGCAATGCATTACAGGGGATTTAGCACAGTTTACGTCCCAGAGAACAAGCACTAAGAGGAAAAAAATAGACAGGCAGACTTTGGCTGTGCGGGAATGATGCTTGCTTTTCCAGGCTCTGCTGAAATGTTTATTTATAACTCCCACTGTCTGGCAGAATCCTTGCCAATCAAAACACTTGAAGGATTTTCCAACTGGTTGGGAGCATTCCATTTCAAAAAAAGCTTTCTTTTAGGGGGGTCAGGATACTTGATATGAGTTAAGCTGTAAAATTAGTTTCAGAACAGTGGGTCATCTAAACTCAAGTCAGCTTGTAAAAAAAATAATAATTATTATATATATATATATATATATATATATATATATATATATATATATATATATATATATATATATATATGTAATAAACCTCCTGGACGGTGTGTAAAGAAAGCAAATATACAGATAGATATATAATATGGAAAATGAAGCAATGTATATAGTTATTTTCTTAGTACAAAATACTGTATGTTTTTTTCTTCTTCTTGTTCATAAATAAGGCTGTGTAAACTAACATTTTTTTCCTACTGGATGATGTTTTATTAAACACTAAATAAAACTAATTTATAAATGGGATAAAGCAGATTGCATGTGTGTTGTAATTGTACATTATGCTTTATGTTGCAGGCAGAGGTATCGTATTCCTGTATCTTACTGAATATAAAGTAAAACAGTATACTAGATTCAGTCTTTTGTAGATTACCATTGGTAATGGTTTCTGGGGGGTTCTAGAATATCATTCAATAAAAAAATAAAATAGTAAGCAAAAGATTGTACCAGTGATTGTTTATGTAATACATATACCAATTGTCCAAAAGATTAGAATAATTTACTGATAACCGATCTAAGCAGGACATGCTAATTTTCCTACACCTTTTAATTTCAATTTTTTTCTTCAGTTGTTGAAATTTGAATGAAAAATGTTTGGTTCTCTGGTTTTGGACTAACTTAAGGCTTCATGTAGTCTTGGCCATCATTTACCGCAGCCACGGGAAACCACAAAACATGGTTGAACCTCACCTAACCACAGCAGCTACTATACTATGCAAAAAGCCTATGTGTACATTGACACATAGGCTTTTATGGAGTTGAGTTTAAGGCCTCATGTACACTGCTGCTGCTAAACAGACATTTAGGAGCAGTTGGGCATTTTTTTTCAACTGCTCCTGAACTCTCCTTTATGCTATCGTATCAGTACATGTACACAGGGTCATTTGTTTCTAGGCAGTTGACATTAGAGGCTTTTTTTGGAACACCAAAAAAATGGGTTCAGAAGCTGAGTTTAGAGGCATTTCAATCGCCAAACGCTTCTAAACACGGCTAAATTCAGTAACTCGCGTTTAGCTGCGTTTCGTTTAAAGGCATTTTTTTGACTATTTAAAAATATATATATATATATTTATATATAAAAGCAGCATAAAGCATCAAGACACGACATGTAAATGTGGCAAAAGGGACGTTTTAAATGTGGTTTACTATCTGTCAAGTTAAATCATTCAGGAGAGGTTGTAAAAATGTCCTGTGTGCATGAAGCCTGAGAGCTTTGACCAAAAAATGGCAAAAGCTTCTAAACTCAAGTTTAGGAGCTATTAGTGTAAGGTTTATAAGGTCTGAATGTTTTTGTCACATGGAATCTGAAGTCGTCAGGAGCTGGACAACCTCAATTGTGTCTACCTCTAAATCTATGAATTTTCATGACATCATGAGCAGGCCTAAATTCTCTTTCATTGTACTGAGCAATTTTAGCAAATTGACAGGAAAGAGACTGCTAGTTCTTGCAGCACCAAGATATTTTGTAGCACTCCAGTATACATATTTTAAAAGAAATTATCAGCTCCTGGGAAAAATCTGAAATGTGGTTTGTTGTGACATGCTACACTATCTTAAATAGGTGCAAATTTCAGTACACAGAGGGGGTTTGTCATGGGAGGGATGCCTAACACAGGCATCCAGCACAGAGTAAACAGATCAATGGGCTGCACTAAAGGAATCAGGCTCAAAGGTAAGTGAAAATGTATATATATTTATTAAGGATAAAGACACACATGTAAACCAAACACAGCAAACCATGAACAAGCAAGAATGCAAATAATACACAGCAACCCCAAAACCCTAACCTAACTAACTATATATACACATGGAAAGGGAACACATATATAACAAGGCAGGGATGAGAGACAAGGGGAACAGGAGGCCAGATGGAGGAAGCAGAAGCAAGGGGAGCCAAGGCAGGATTCAGGGGACAAGTCTCAGGAACCAGGTACAGGAAACAGAGGACAGGGCAGGAAGCAGATCAGGAACAGGTTTCTGGCAACAGATCAGATCAGGCAGGGACAAGACTTGCAGGAAGGAATTCTGAAGCACTGAGCCTCAGTGAAGGGCAGGCTTATATACTCCCAGCAATTCCACATCAGGTGCAGCTAGATCACTAGAATGTCCATTTGCTGGGAGACACCCGCTGGTGACCACCAGAACTGCAACCTTTGATGGCGAAAGAAACAGTGACACCAGCAGGCGATCCAAGCAATAACACTGTTCCTGACAGGGTTATTTACTAAAGGAAAATCCACTTTGCACTGCAAGTGCACTTGGAAGTTAAGTCGCTGTAGATCCAAGGGGGACATGCAAGTAAAATAAAAAATAGCATTTTAGCTGGCACATGATTGAAGGATAAAATCAGCAGAACTTCTACTCATTTCATATTTTAGATTTAGGGCGAATACACTTTCAAGTGCACTTGCAGTGCAAAGTGGATTTGCCTTTCGTAAATAACCCCCAGAGTTTGGAACTTGATTGATTGTCAGCGTTTGGGTTCAAAAAAGCAAAATATATGTGAAAATACACCAATATTTGTTGCTGCATAATGCAGTTTAACCACTTCCCGACCAGCGCACGACGATGTACGTCGACAGCATGGCACGGGCAGGCATATTGGCGTACATGTACGTCCAATATTCGTTGCCGCCGTGCCATCGGGAGCGCGCCGCCGGCGGCGCGCTCCCGCGCTGGTCGGGACCCCCGTGAGTCCAGTCGCGGGACCCGCGGACTCGATCGCCGCGGGCATCCCCGCGATCGTCTCACGGAGCGGCCGAATGGAGGAAATGCTGTATAAACAACATTTTCCCATTCTGCCTAGCAACTAGTGACGCTGATCTCTGCTCCATGTGATTGGAGCAGAGATCAGTGTACACTAAATGAAAGCCCAACCCCCCCACAGTTAGTAACACACCCCTAGGAACACTTAACCCCTACACTGCCACCCACTGGTTAACCCTTTCACTGCCAGTGTCATTTACACAGGAATCACTGCATTTATTTAGCAGTGATTACTGTATAAATGACAATGGTCCCAAAAATGTGTCAAAAATGTCCGATGGGTCCCCGACAATGTCGCAGTCACAATAAAAATCGCAGATCGCCGCCATTACTAGTAAAAAAAAAATAATAAAAAATTATTAATAAAAATGCTATAAAACTATCCCTATTTTGTAAACGCTATAACTTTTGCGCAAACCAATCAATAATCGCTTATTGCGATTTTTTTTACCAAAAATATGTAGAAGAATACGTATCGGCCTAAATTGAGGGAAAAAATGTTTTTTTATATATTTTTGGGGGATATTTATTATAACAAAAGTAAAAAATAATGCGTTTTTTTCAAAATTGTCGCTCTATTTTTGTTTATAGCGCAAAAAATAAAAACCGCAGGGGTGATCAAATACCACCAAAAGAAAGCTCTATTTGTGGGAAAAAAAAGGACATCAATTTTGTTTGGGAGCCACGTCGCACGACCGCGCAATTGTCAGTTAAAGCGACGCAGTGCCGAATCGCAAAAAGTGGTCTGGTCTTTGACCAGCAAATTGGTCCGGTCTGAAAGTGGTTAAAACACACAGCTTGTAAACTGAAGGGACCACATGAACTTTCCATAGGAGACTTTGCACAAAAGTTTGGAATGTGTCTGAAGATATTTGTGCCAATTTAGCTGGAAGAGCCCTTGTAGGATTGGTACTGATGTTGGACAAGAAGCCTTGGCTCACAATTACTATTCCATCTAGTTTTAAAAATGTTCAACAGGGTTCAGGTCAAGGCACTGTGGTTATTGACAACACTTCCTTTTGATATCAGCTGCTTTCATTATGGTTATTACAATATGAATTTTTATTATATACACAGCAACTCCTTTAATAAATACACGACTCCTATCAATATAGGTGCACTCACCGGCTCTCCCAAACAGCTGCTACAGGCAGCTTAAAGCTGTTCTTGGTAGATGACCATCCACACCTGGGTAACACTGTCTCACCAGTTGCCACCTCACCTTCAGGACTACACAAACAAAATTCCCTCTAAAGATTGAGACTACTGTTTGGCAAAGAAACAATTGTGGGCTTTTATATATAAAACATGATTATAATAGCTTTATGGATACAAATACATAAAAGACACATAAAACCAATGCAAATAGTGGCTCAAACAATCATGTATACATTTGTAGATAGTCAGAAAACCTTGACCATAGTAACAAACAATGCCTATGTATCTGTGAGCTATTATAATCATTTTTATATATATATATATAAAAAAAACACAGTTGTTTCTTTGCCAAACAATAGCCACAATCTTTAGAGGTAATTCTTTTGTATAATATGAAAGGGATGATGGCTAAGCCATAGCATTGTGTCACAATCAGGTGTCAGGCTCAAAGACTAGTTGCTATAGCAGTAGGGGAACTGCCACCAATCAGCAGGATAGGTACACAGGCTTGGTAATTATTATTATTATTATTATTATTATTATTATTATTATTCACCTTGGTGAATGACATAGGCTTACCTGAAGTGTGGAAAGTATTAACTGGTGTTCACAAGAGCTCCTGATGATGGAGATGGATTTTGCTGCATGTTAGTACCAGGTAACGGTCTTTAGGATAGCCCCAGCAGGAGGTGAGCAAGCTGTAGACCAGTAGCGGATAAGCAGATAGGGATCAAACAGAAATGTAGTCAGTAAACAAGCCAAAGGTCAATAACAAGTATCTGCATGTTGGGATCAGGCAGAAGTGTAGTCAGGGAACAAATCATAGGTCAATAGTGGAAGCAAAATATAGATGACAGGAGGGAAGAAAGAGAAAGATACCGGCTGGAGAGAGCACAATAATCCAGCAAACAGAAAGTGCAGAGACATGGATTAAATCAGAAAGCTCATGGAAGAATAAAAAAGTTCAGGGTTCAAGACAAACAAGGCTCCAAACAAGATCATTCAGGAATCATCTCAGGCTCTGTCTAGTATACCAGGTAGCTCAGCAAGAAGAAACATTGACTGCCACAGCAAAGGTTCTGGGTACAAATCCAGACACTGACAGTGCTCCCCTCCTCCCAAGATGTCCCCTGGAGGTTTTGAGGCTAGGTTTGTGTGGAAACTCTGGTGGATGTATCTTGTTCATCTAGGGGCATGAATGTTCTCCTCAGACTCTCAAGAATTTTCTTCTGCCCATATCCTTCCCATTGAACCAAATATTGCAATTTTTTCCACTAATCAAGAATTTTCTCCACCACAAATTCGTCTTGACCCTGTACCTCAACAGGTGGAGAAGGTGGAAGAAATATTCCAGAAAAAGGATTTTCACGCAATGGATTGAGTAGTGATATGTGAAAAACAGGGTGAATCTTCATACTGTCTGGAAGTTTTAAGCTAAAGGTGACCGGATTGTTATAAGCAAACTCTGCCATAGAAAGATAGCCCATCCAGTCATCCTGAAGATAGCTGACAAAACATGGAATGAGCTGCTCCAATGTTTGATTGGTTCTCTGTACGAACATTTTTCCAAAATCTTGAGGTAAACTGCACTCCTCTGTCAGACACCACATAATCAGGAATTCCATGCAGTTTAACCGCTTCAGCTTGGAAGATTTGGCTGCAAAATGACTGGGCCATTTTTTGCTATTCGCACTGCATCGCTTTAACTGACAATTGTGTGTGTTGTGATATGGCTGAACCGGAGTGACTCCATCTTTATAAGTTCATATAAGGTTAACTTGGGTTAATCTGCTAGTTAGTTTAAAGTTCTGTATTTACAGACTGTAGCAGTTTCCTATAAAGCATACATATAAGAAAATATAGTGTGTGACTTTGCACCCAAACAAAATTGATGTCCTTTTTTCCCACAAATAGAAATTTCTTTTGGTGGTATTTGATCGCCTCTGCGTTTTTTATTTTTTGCGCTATAAACAAAAAAAGAGTGACAATTTTGAAAAAAAACGATATTTTGTAATTTTTGCTGTAATAAATATCCCTTTCTTTTTTAAAAGAGCTAATTTTTTCTCATTTTAGGCCGATATGTATTCTTCTACATATATTTAGTAAAAAAAAAGCGTATATTGATTGGTTTGCGCAAGTTCTAGTGTCTACAAAATAGGGGATAGATTTATAGCATTTTTATTAATATTTTTTTACTAGTAATAGCAGTGATGTGTGATTTTTAGAATGACTGTGACATTATGGCAGACACATCGGACAATTTTGACACATTTTTGGGACCATTGGCATTTATACAAAGATCACTGCTATAAAAATGCATTGATTATTATAAAAATGTCACTGGCAGTAAAGGGGTTAACACTAGGGGGCGATCAATGGGTTAACGGTGTTCCCTGGGAGGTTAACTGAATGGTGAGGGGACTGACTAGAGGAATGGACAGATCGTGGTTCCTAGCTAATAGGAACACACAATCTGTCATTCCTCTCAGAACAAAACATGGATTTGTGTGTTTATACACAGACTTCCGTGTTCTGTCCCTCATGCTCGTGATCGCTTGTGGGAGGTGGTCATCACGACCGTCAGCCACGAGCATTGGCAACCCAACTGTGCAGCAGGCATGCGCCTGCTATCCCGATCCCTTGAGACGACGTATAGCTACGACCAGGGCAGGACTTAGGGTGGTGGGGGCCCCTGGGCTTGAGTCACTTTCAGACCCTACCTTCTATACATTACTGTATTTTTCGGCATGTAACACACGCCAGCGTATAACATGCACCCCAAGTTTATAAGGAAAGTTTAAGGAAAAAAACGTACATTTAAATGCCCATCAATGCAACCATTCATTCAGTCATTTGTAGCCTTGTCATTTGCAGCCTTGCCCCAGTGTCATTTGCAGCCTTGTCATTGCAGTCTTGAAGTTTAAAAATGGCACCGCCGAGATACAGAGTGCCGTGTATCTCGGCGGCTCTCGGGTCCTCTCGGAGGCTCTCGGCAGCTCTCAATGGCTCTCGGGTCCACTTGGCGGCTCTTGGGTCCTCTCGCAGTCCTGAGCAGAGCCGAGAGTAGCAGAGTGTGCTCGGCTTGGCTCACAGACACGCCCAGTCCCTGCGTTATGTCCATCATAGGGCGGGACTGGGCATGACTGTGAGCAGAGCCAAGCCGAGTACACTCGGCTATGTATTTCAGCGGGGCCGATGGGGGCTCCTATTGGGTGGGGCCCATGGGCTTGAGCCCAATCAAGCCCAATGGTAAGTCTGGCCCTAGCTACGACAGGTTCATGGGATCATGCCGACCTTAACCCAGTATAGTGAAGGCGGCTGGTTGGCAAGTGGTTAAAGATCATAAGTGTCCAAAAGTGTCTTTGTATGTATGCCATTAATGGTATCCTTCACTGGAAACACCAGGACTCAACAGGGTTTGAAAGGGTGGTCTACATAGTTTTGGTCATATGTCAGTTTGTTGGAAATATACTGTAGTATAGGTCTACAGAAAGTCAAAGTGTGTCTATGTATACAGTTTGCTATACACATATAAACACACATACTGTATATGCAAGCACAGACACTTGTAGACTTTTTTTGAATTTTTTAAAGTGTTGTTCAATATACACTCACTCTTGTCTGTGCCTTGCTCATCTGTTTATAATATCATAGTTGGATTATTTGTTAGAAAATACTATAGGAAGTGAAGACACACCATCTTGCCAGTGGAAAATCTGAGGTCTGTAATGCTAACACAAGAATCGTAGGTATAAGAGGCTGCCTTCCGGGTATATTCAAAAACAGACTGTCCTAGAAACAGTATGCTTCTTAGAAGTGGGACGCTAGGTAATAAGGCAGACATGTGAGTCAATAAACAGTACTGTAAGGAATTGGCTCACAAATCCATCCAGATTTAAGGGAGCTATTCATTCCATTTTCTAACTTATGTAGTAGTATAAATAGGCTCAGGTGAAGGAAAAACTTTGAAAGGGATCTAAAAATGAAAATACTGATTAAAAAAAATTATGATAATAATAATGGTCAATAAAAATACACATACATTTATATTACTGGATTAGAGATCCCATTAACCACTAAAAAAAATTCTGCTACATCTATAACAGTCACTGTTGTAGAACTACATATACAGAAACCATTCTTTTACACAGAATTTGGGTATTTTGTGTGAAAAATTCAGAATCTACAGCACACAGGTACTGTATGTTACTTTAAGCGCTAATTTTGCATATCCATTAACTACAAGTTCAAGTAGCGTTGTTTTTAACTACTTATTACACCTTTCCTGTGATGGAAAAGTTAAATAAGGATGGTATTGGTTCATCTAAGCAACAAATATGTTTAGTTGATTTTCTTTTTTCTAGCTTCAATTAATTAACCTCTATGTATATCTGTGTGTTCATATGTTTGCTCATCTAAATTACCTAAGATTGTCTCTGTGGCATTAAACTGTACAACTGTTTTCTTTCATAGGTACCAGTCCCCAGCACTATCTCCAAGCTTCTCCTGCACCTACACACCTCAATCTCCACTAATTCCTTTGTAAGGGTTGTCCACAAATGAGAAAAATAATTGATTTCCTGTCCCTAAAATGTGTAAACCCAACTTTTTATATTCCTGATACATCCCTGCTGCACCATGAACTTGTATGAAAGAGTAAGGTTCTCTCTTTACATTGCTTCATTTGTGTGAAATCCCTGGAGTTCCTGACAGTCCCTCTTCTTTCCTATCAAAAACTGACCATACTAGGCATGAGAGCACAGCTGAGCATGCTCTCCTCCAATGATCTAACTTGTCCTGACACGCCCCCCCTACACAGTCATTTACTAGGAAGACCAGTGTACTGCTGTTTCTCTAATTTTCTGAGCTCTTATGCAGCTGGGAACAGAGGGAATGATATCATGTAAAAAAAAGGGGAAGAAGTATTTATAATGCTTTGTAGGCACCTCTATGGCTTACACTCTGTGGTCCAGAAGTGTGGGATTAAAAAAAACAAAAAACATACTCATCTAGGTGCATGCAGCATCTGTTATTGCAATTGTATTGTCCCGCCTCTACATTGTGAAGTGCTGTGCACACTGTTGGTGCTATAGAAATCTTGTATGCTAATAATAACCTCTAAGTCCCAGAAATGAGCCATTAACCACTTCAGCCTGGGAGGTTTCATCCCCTTCCTGACCAGAGCATTTTTTGATATGGCACTGCATTGTTTTAACTGACAATTGTGCAATTTTTCCCACAAATAGAGCTTTCTTTTGGTGGTATTGGATCCTCTCTGCGTTTTTCATTATTTGCACTTTAAACAAAAAAAGACAGACGTTTTTGAAAAAGAAACTATATTTTTCACTCTTGCCATAAAATATATCCAGTGAAAAAAATCTAATTTCTTCATCAAATTAAATCAATATGTATTCTGCTACATGTTTTTGCAAAAAAAATAAAAAATCCCAATAAGCGTATATTTATTGGTTTGCACAAAACTTATGGAGTCTGCAAACTATGGGATAGATTTATAGACTTTTTTTTTATATTTTTTACTAGTATTAGCTGCAAACAGCAATTCTTAGTGGGACTAATACAGTGATCAGTGCTAAAAAAAATGCACTGTCACTGTATGAATGACACTGGCAGGGAAGGGGTTAACATCAGGGGTGATCAAAGGGTTAAATGTGTGCTTAGGGGGTGCTTGCTAACTGTGTGGGGGATGGTTTGACTGGAGTAAGAGAGAGATCCTGATTCCCGCTCAGCAGGAACAGAAAATCTCCTTCTTTCCCACTGACAGAATAGCGATCTGCCTTATTTACATATGCAGACCACTGTTCTGTCTCTCTACGAAGGATCGCCAAGTTCTCAGCGGACATTGCAATTGCCGGACCAGCTGATTGGCTCCTGCTGTGTCCAATCACAGCAGGAGCAGGTTGTCAGTGGCGTGCATGCCCCAGATCCAGAGGAAGCGAACAGCATACAAGAACATTGTTTCCTGCAGCCGGCCAGCCCTTCCGCGGTATATGTGCGGTGGGCAGTCCAGAAGTAGTTAAAGACCACAGATTGCTTAGTTCTCGTTCTTCAGTGAGCAGAGAGCTGGTGACTGTGACTGCCTCTCCACTCTGCCCCTACAGTGCTTACAGGAAAGCTGGGCTGTGGAGGGGGTGGGATCACCTGGCTAAGGCTCTTAACAGAATGCTTAGAGGGTATTCCAACAACCAGTTAGACATCTGGGTGTATCCCAACATTAAAGTTTGGATCCCTTCAGAGTCTGGACTGGCTGAGCGATGTCAACAGACAGCTGACTTTAATCCACTGCTGGCTGAATACGGATCACAGGAATGCAGAACTAAGTGCACTCCTGTGACACACAGGAGAAGTAGTACTGAAGGAGCATTGGTCCTATTTCTCCTTTAACTACAAATCAACATAATGACATAGCACAAGTTTGGCTTGTATGGTCTCTGGCTACAAATTGCTGTTAATTACTGGCATTAGTGATCTGTAGCCATGATAATTCAGTAGGTCACAGCTTACTTTCCCTGCCAGGCTGTGTGCTCAGCTAAGGATCTGCTGTGGATTTTTGAGGGAACTTTGTGCTTTTTTCATGACTTTTGTGTGGTGGACCATCCTAAAATCTATTAGGATCCATGATGATTTTTTAAAACCTAAAGGTTGTTTTTTTTTGACTGGACCTGAAAGGCATGGTGTGAAATATGGCAGAAACATCATTTTTTTCATGGCATGGGATTCTCAGCCAGTAAATGAATAGGGTTGGGTGACATCATATGTTGTCAAGGATGTTGCGAATGCAAGAAGGAAGCTGTCATATTAAGTAATGGGCGAAAAGCCCTACTATGTATGATGTTTGGTACCTGCTGAATGGGCTAAAAGTCGGACGTTCTAATGAATTCCTCAATAAGCAAAGTTTGGTCCAAACCTGTGCTCAGACCTAACCGGGAGCTCATCCCTACCCATAACCTAACCTTCTCATGAACTGGTGGGTTTATAGAAAACCCCACAATATTCTTTGCTGGACCTGCCACCAACTGACATCTGGAGACCCTGTGCCAAAGCAGGATGAGCTGATGGAATGTGACATGGGCTAGTGTTGCTCCATGTATGAGCATGTGGCCTGTACTACTAAAAGAACCAGCTCACATTGCTAAATGGTGAGCCATAGCAACCTCTAGCTAATGTGTGGTTCCCCCATTTTTCCCTATACCATGATTTATTCTACAGAGTACAATGTAATTCAAAAGTCCCTTATACAATGTATCAATCAGTCCCAGGTGTCTTAATTTCATCTCCAGTACAATCTTTCCACAACTGTATTAGTAATCTCAGGATTGGTGGAAGTGTTTTACTGTGCGGCACACATGCAATTGTGGAAAGATTGCACTGAAGATAAAATAAGTACACATAAGACTAATTGATACATGTTGTAAGTGACTTTTGAACTACATTGATTGCAATCGACTTATTATGTACGATTAGTAATCTATTACACATGAATGACCCAGCATTATTTATGTAGATATGTGATCACTATTGATAACATGATATTGTTTATTCAAATTTTTATCACTTTATGATATGCAGGGGGGTGCACTAATTAATTTGTTTGAATGTAGGGATTGTGTAATTGGAAGAGCTCCAAAATAAGCTCACAATGGAAGCAAAATGGCATGTATTGTTCAAGCACAGAACAACAAATGTTCACCTTCAGCAAACTGGCTTCTGAAAATTCAAATTCAGGCAAATACATTTGTTTATAAACCATAATAACTACTAAGCAATCATACTGTACCAATACCAACTGATTAATCAACTGTATTTTTCATGAATTTAGAGTAGTCAACAAACTAAAATAGGATGACCCATTGATTGTTATAACTAACTCCGGACAACAACTTTTTTCAAAAGTTTAGCTTCCTGAAAAACTTTTGGTAATTATGATGGATCCATTCAAAATGAATGTAATATAATTTCAGAATGACTGTATCAAGTAGAAATCTTGAGAAATGTGAAATTACCTTTTAAATAGCATACTATATTTAATCGCATAATGTCTGACATGCTGCCTGAGTTCAACAGAGCTAAAAGTGTTTTGCTGCTGACTTTCATTTGTACTCAGTGTCTGTTACATCTTGCTGCAGTGCCTAGCAATAGCATTGATAGATTTCAGTTGCCCTGATACCTTTTTTTCCATTTTGGCAATGTCCTGGTGAAACCTTTAGCCATGTTCGACAATGATAGCACCTAGTTTTTAAAGAAAAGTCCAAAACTGAATGCAGATAATTAATCTTCAGTGATATGTTGAACTTCATGGTCTTGTTTGCTGTAAGATTTTTGTCAACAAGCTAAATATACTATATATATAAAATATATATATATACACAACCTTCACCTTCCTTGTTCATTGATTCACACATTTTTGTTTATCAGTCTGAGATTTATTTGAAGGCAAAATTGTGAAGCAAGGACAGAAACATAGAAGAGTGATGGCAATGAAAAGACCAATGGTCAACAGAGTCTGTCCCATTTTTAATATGTTTTTGATATTTTTTGTTACCTTATTTGTACCAAACATGCTTGAATCCACCTACTGTTGACTGACGCAATACCTCTGCCGGAAGTCTATTCCAAGCATCAACTACTCTTTCAGTAAAATAATATGTTTTAAAATTAATTTAAACTTTCCTCCTACTAGTTTGAGGTCATGTGACTGTGTTCTTGATCTTGGCTTAATATTGCCCTCCTGAACCTTATTCAATCATGTCTCCTCTCTCCCTTCTTTCCTCCAGCTTGTACATGTTAAATTCCTGAAGTCTCTACTAATAAGTTTTGTCCTTCAGACTTTTCATCATTTATGTTGCCCATCTCTGTACTCATTATATCTTATCAATATCTTTTTGTAAGTGAGAACTGGACACAGTGGGGTTGATTTATTAAAACTGGAGGGTGAAAACTTTGCTGCAGCTCTGCAAAGAAACCAATTGGCTAACGTGCACAGCTGCACCAGATTTTGCACTCTTCAGTTTTAGTAAATCGACCCCAGTATTTCAAATGAGGTCTAACTAAAGATCTATAGAGGAATATATAGAGAGGAATCAGGACCTGTTTTCTGCTGATGGGGTTCTGGTGATGCAGCTTACAATTCTATTCACTTTTCCCACTGCCTGGCCACACTGTTTGCGCATTTTGTAATAATCTGAAATAAGTACTCCTAAATCTTTTTCCTCTGTTGTGCTGGCCTACACTGTACCCCTATACTGTACTCTATCAAGGGATTATTTTCCTAAGGGCATTATTTTACATATACTGTAGAAACACTGCATTGACCAATTTTACAGCAATACCCAATTATGTTCCATGTTACAGTCACCTCCAGGAATATCAACTCTAATGCATTCTTTCTTATATCATCAGCAAAAAGACATATTGTACTGTACATTACCCACCAACCCTTTGAAAAAAATATCTTCATTGGGCCAAAAAGTGGTTTGTGTGTAACCTACTTTTCAATAAAATGCAACTTTATTTCATGGCTGTCCCATTTGCATACAATATTCTTTAGAAGAGGCTTCCTTCTGGGACAACAGCCATGCAGACCAATTTGATTCAGGGTGCAGGGTATGGTGTGGGAGCACTGACAGGCTGACCCCCCACCCCTTCAACCTCTGTAGCAATGCTGGCAGCACTCATATGTCTATTTCCCAAAGACAACCTCTGGATATGACGCTGAGCACGTGTACTCAACTTCTTTGGTCGACCATGGCGAGGCCAGTTCTGAGTGGAACCTGTCCTGTTAAAGCACTGTATGGTCTTGGCCACCGTGCTGTAGCTCAGTTTCAGGGTCTTGGCAATCTTCTTATAGCCTAGGCCAGTGATGGCGAACCTTGGCACCCCAGATGTTTTGGAACTACATTTCCCATGATGCTCCAGTACACCGCAGAGTGCCAGAGCATCATGGGCAATGTAGTTCCAAAACATCTGGGGTGCCAAGGTTCGCCATCACTGGCCTAGGCTATCTTTATGTAGAGCAACAATTATTTTTTTCAGCTACTCAGAGAGTTCTTTGCCATGAGGTGCCATGTTGAACTTCCAGTGACCAGTATGAGAGAGTGAGAGCAATAACAAAAAAAATTAACACACTTGAGACCTTGTAACACTAACAAGTCACATGAAACCGGGGAGGGAAAATGGCTAATTGAGCCCAATTTAGACATTTTTTACTTAGGGGTGTACTCACTTTTCTTGCCAGCAGTTTAGACATTATTGGCTGTGTGTTTATTTGCGGGGACAACAAATTTACATTATTATACAAGCTGTATATTCACCACGTTACCTTGTAACAAAGTGTCATTTCTTCAGTGTTGTCACGTGAAAACATATAATAAAATTTTTACAAAAATGTTAGCGGTGTACTCAATTTTGTGAGATACTGTATGTAATAACGGTACAGTACTTGGTATATCCAAGCTGCATTCCAAGCAGTAGAGCCTCTACTTCATTTAGATATTGCAGTTGTACTTAGTATACTGGATGTGCTTGAACAACATGTCCAAGTTTTCATATGTTTCTGTTATGTTGTGAAGCATAGCAAACAGGTATTGCAAACTACAAATTATTTTTATAAAACAATACATGATAGGTTAAATTACAGGTTATTTTCATTATTAGCAGCCAAAATATCTATATGATACACCAAAAAGTGTTCAGGCAGCAAAATCTTTCTTGTCCAGTGTTACATACTGTACTCCGCATGTTTTCTTTATTTAAGCAAAAGTCAATATCTAAAATGATGAACTATAACTATATAACTATACTGTACAGTATATCCTCATAAGAGCTCATACATCAACTTTTTAGCTGCTGTCTCATAGACACTTGATACCACCTGAAACTCAATACTGATAAAACCCCATTATTATCAGTATGGTGCATACAAACACTTTTGTAAAGTAATGCATTCTGGGAACACTGCAGATAAATAGCTGCATTTTGTATACTGTATTTTATCCCACTATGAAAATTTTATGACAATACCTTTATCCTTATAGGGTGTAAATCTATTTTACCCCATCTGTCAGTTTCTTGCAGCAGTTTTAATTATCAATGGCATTTGATTTTTATTTTCATAAGACTATATATGTTGTAGATTTAAGAGTTGTCATAAAGCCAACAGCAAGGCTCTTTATGGTGTCCTTAAAAGCATATTTTTCAGTTTATTTCTCTCCTTTAAGCCAAAAGACATATGCAATTATTTAGAAATGTCTGACCTTGAACATTTTCCAGCACATCAATGTATCTGTGTTACCATGTACTTTCCTGAGCCCTATGTGATTTTCTTCCCACTTGTTTGAAGTTCACTTGAGGAAGTCTTGGCATTCACAAGATTTAGTTCTGATTTTTAGAGCCCAAAGTTAAATCAACAAAGTTTAATCTAAAATTGAATATATTTGACCATAGCACTATATTTTCCAGGGTGTTTCACAGGTTTTACCATAACATGGCTAGGTTTTGGCTTTCAGGTGCTTTGTCACTAACGTTGTTAGAAAACAGCAGTGGCATTATTTTATATATATATATTTATATATATGCTTTTCAATTAATTAAAAATCATAAGAGATTTAAAAATGCATTGGTAAGAGGATATACAAATACATTTAACTGCTTGCCTACCAGGGCAAAGTTTTTATTTTTCACATACACTATATTTACCAATAGTATTAGGATGCCTGCCTTTACACACACATGGACTTTAATGACACTCCAGTCTTAGTCCATAGGGTTCAATATTAAGTTGGTCTACCCTTTGCAGCTATACCAGCTTCAACTCTTTTGGTATGTGTAAAGGCAGATGTCTCAATACCTTTGGTAATATAGTGTACATGGTAAATTAAGTTTGATAGAAAATGACTCCCTCAAACATTATATATTTTCTGAAAGCAGAGGCCCTGGAGAATAATATGGTGGCTGTTGCGATTTTTTTTTATGTCGCAGAATATTTGCACAGTCATTTATCAAACGCAAAGGGAAAAAATACACTTAAAAAAAGTTTAGTGCATATAGACACAATATAATACCCATTTTTTTGGTAAAATATAACATGATATTGCATTGAGTAAAGAGATACCAAGCACATCAAAATTTTAATTTGCACATGCCTGTGAAATGGGGACAAACTACAGTACCTAAAACTGTCCATGGGCAATGCTTTAAAAAGCCTTTACCCGTTATCAGTCAGTCGGAATTAAACATTTGCTATGACTCTAGAATTATTGCTCTCGCTGATGATGTTGCTGATTTTCACTGTGATACCTCACAGGTGTGGTGCAATCACTATATAAATATGTGCATTTGCATATAACCATGGGGGAATGAGGGTGTGTTTACATTTTTTTTAAATATTTCTATTTGTTTATTTTTTGATACTTTTTTCATTTAACTTTATTGCTGTCACAAAGGGGTGAGCAAGCTTCTTTGTGATAGCTTTGAGGAGTGACACTGTGACAGGTACTCTTTAACCACTACAATACAGGGCACTTTCGCCCCCTTCCTTCCAAGCCCAATTTTCAGCTTTCATTGCTCTCGCACTTTCAATGACAATTGCGCGGTCATGCTACACTGTATCCAAATGACATTTTTATCATTTTGTTCGCACAAATATAGCTTTATTTTGGTGGTATTTATTCACGACTCCGTTTTTTTATTTTTTGCGATATAAGCGCAAAAAAAGCAGAAATCTGGAAATAAAACTATATTTTCTTTTTTCTATTTTAAAAGAAATCCAATAAAATCTAATTTTGTCATAAATTTAAGCCAAAATGTATTCTGCTACATGTTTTTGGTAAAAAAAATTCCGTTAAGTGTATAATAAATATTTGATAATCATTGGAACATGTGATTTTAGTGGGACATATGTGGGGGACATGTGTTTTTTTATTTGGGGACATGTCTTTTTATTATTTGGGGACATGTGTGGTGACATGTTTATTGTGGTGACATGTGTTTTTACACTGTGTGGTGATGTGTGTTTACACTAGACTGGTGATCAGTGAGTAAAAAGCTGTAAAAACAGCTCATACTCACTGATCACCAGCCGGCTGCAGCGATCTGCTCTCCTCTCCTCAGCGATGACTTCTGTGTGAGGAGAGGAGGATCTGATTGCCTAGCAACCGGCTGTTTGTTTACATCACATGACGGCCGTGATTGTACATGGCCGTCATGTGATCAGGAGGGCCAATCACAGAGCCCTCCTGCCGATCTGAGATGCGCCGTGTCCGGGTGACACGAGCACATCGGGATCGCGCCGCTGTGCGGGCACATGCACGCGCGATCCCCCTCCTTCTGAAGGACGATCCTGAATGTCCTATCAGAAGTAGAGAGCTCCCACCCGGCCGTATATGTACATTGGCTGGGTGGGAAGTGGTTAAGGAGGAATCGGAAGTCTGTTAAATCCTTGATTCCCCCCCCACCTTCCAAGTCAGCTGATCAAACAAGCTATACTGGCCAGAGAATGCCAGCTCTGAAACCAAAAGTAAGAAAATCCTAGTCGCTTCTGGCTTTATTTGTCACAGAGGAAATTGGGGAGTGGATCTTCAATCTTCTCTGTGGGCAGGCAACCTGACAACTTACCATGGTCATGGGTTTCCCAGTGGATCTGAGGAGCCTGGAATGGTGGTGGATAGTAGCAGGAGGGGGCTCCGCAATGCTGTAAAAGTGATCACTTTTATAGGAAAGCCAATCACCAGCTTTAAGAAACAGGCGGCTTTTAAAAAAAATAATTTTGGAATTATTTTATTATAGGTACTTAGGTACCGAGGTGCTTCTAAACTGCCAGTAAAACACTGAGCACTTTTGAAGAGCTTTGTATGCGCTTTTGAAGAGTTTACAGGTGCTTTTGAAGAGCTTTCAATTAATTTCAATGGAGAGGGGGGTTTTTTCACCACCCTGCCAGCTCACTGTCCCAGTGTGAAAGCATTCATTGATTTGAATGAAAATAGGTGAGCTTTGCAGCCACTGTAGTTTTTAGCAATGTTTTTTGCCGCTAGCGGGGTGCTGTTACAGCGCTCCTAAGCTGCCCCAAAGATACTGCTTGCAGGACTTTTTGTAGTGTCCCGCACGCACACCATGCTATTTTTAGAGTTAAAACACCCTTCAGTGTGAAAGCAGTCTTAGACGTGTATTTGTTTGATATGCATTACCTGGAATTTACCAATAAAAATGATTTGAAATGAAACAGTGCAACAACAAGAAGAAGAGCAAAATGTCTGCAGAGGACAGCACTGGGGTGAAGGTAAATATTTATTTGAAAGCTGTATTTTTTATGTTTACAGGCACTGGCCAATTTGATTGTTATTTCTTTAAATCTGGATTTGGTCTGCAATACCACTGGCATGAAGATGAAGATAATTAGTTTTTTTTTAATTTATAAAGTGAATCTGTACTATGCTTTAAACATTTAAAAGTAGAAGTCCTGTCTAAAGGCTGCTATAGACACATAACAGTTGTTAGAATGGGGCTGGTGAATGCATACATGAATGACTGAACTCCAATGCCAGCAATGCCAAAGAAAGGCCCTGCTTAAAGCCTGCAACCTGCCCATCTCTGTGGCTTCAGGTGTCAGCCAATAGAGCTTGTTACTGCCCCGCACATAGAATGAACCAAGAAAACAGACACACACTCCAATAACATCAACCTTCACAAACCTCACAAAATTGTTCCAGGACAAAATTACCAAAGAGTCTGCCCAGAACAAGCCTCCCTCTGACGTGTTTTACCCAAAAAAGGCCTAATCATAAAAAAACAGGCGACATAAATACCAACACCAAAAGAACCCGCTACTTTTTTCTATGATGGTCCTATCTGATTTAGTTTAATTTTGCCCCTAAGTCTGCTAAGTGCACTTTTGCTGTCTAATAAGAATGCCCCCATTGTCAGTAAGGATATCCTCATTGGACAGGGTAATACAGTATGTGCAGCTTATACCCCAGTTACCCCAGTTACAAAGTGAAACTAAATCAGAAGGATTCACTAAATTGCTTTTGGGTAGTAAAGGAAATAACAAACACCCTATGGTCTTCAATTTCATAGTTAGTAAGGTTGAATAAAGACACCAGTCCATACAGTTCCAGCTGAGTGAGTATCTACAATTGCCCCTATCCCTGAACATTGCACACTCACATAAGTCCCTACCCTCAAGGAGCCCACAATCCAAGGTCCCCAATCATATACTAGGGCCGATTTTGGACAGAAGCCAATTAACCTACCTGCATGTCTTTGGATTGTGGGAGGAAATGAGGGTACCTGGAGGAAACCCACGCAGGCACAGGGAGAACATGCATCTCCAGGAAGGCAGTATTGTGGTTGGGATTCGAACCAGCGGCCCTTCCTACTGCTACAGCGACCCTTCTTACTGATTTAAAGAGAATTGTTTACTCTTATACATTTAACCAGGGGTACAAGTTTACTTTAGAAAGTTTTTTTGTAGACGTGTAGAGTGGGTATAACACATTTTACATTAAGCACAAATGTTTTTGTGATGCTGCATTGTTAACGCAAATAAGAAGATTTGTGTCCGTCGGAATTTTCAATAATTCATTGTCATATAGATATACATAATATTTCAAATGACTTTCTAAAGGAAAGACACATGATTTGTAATTTGAAGTAACTGATGTCACTGTTCCTTGACTGTCATCAAGGCTTTTACAGGTAGGATAGAAAAGAAACTGAAATGTAAATTTCCCTCTATTTTCTATATCTTCAATTACTGTGATATTCACACACATTTATTTGATAAAATAATAACTAAAATCCCCACAGCAATAGACATTGCTGCTCATCACCTGTTAATGATGTATGGTCTGTCTTTCAAAAAGGAATATTCACAACCTTTACTTAGCTATTGGGGACTTCAATGCATAAATGATTTATTAACAGATTGTCAAAGTTAAATAGAACTAGAATGAAGAGTATTTTTATGCTACGGCACTGCCATGCATTTTTTTCTCACCAGCACATTGTAAGGCAGGGCGTTGGGTTAAAAAATCCTGCATGGCGTGACTCCTGACCCTAAAGTAGCACTATTGAATTGGCTACCACACAATTTCACCAAACCCCAAATTCGACTTTCCCTTCAAATATTAACTGCAGCTAAGCAAACGATAGCGAGAGCCTGGAGGACACCTACCTTACATGTAGCTGAGACCAAACACAGAATCACACAAGCGATGATACATGCGAAAATAGAAGCGGTAACGTTGGACAAAATCCCACTGTTTAATAAAATTTGGCAACCATGGGTAGACAATTTCCTACCTAAGGACTTTGACATGCGTCTTATGGCTCCCTAATTTAAAATGATCAGTGATTTGGGGCCCGTGGTTCCCCTGGGTCCGCCGACCATGCCTTTCCTTCTCTCCCTCCTTTCCCTTACTCTACTACAACTCTTCCCTCTTTCTCTATGACCCTACTTCCTCCTTCTCTTTCCTCTCCTTTTCTATCCCTATATCTTCTTTTTCTTACTCTTTTTTCTAAGTTGGGTAAAATACCTTAAGCAACGCTGTTCTCCTTCATTATTACCCTGAGTAGGGACTGATGATCTGAGCATAAATGTCTACGGGTTTTTTCCCTTTCGACACTAGTTGGCCTATTTTCGTCTGGCCCCCCCTTCCATTGTTTTGACTCTTGCTTACCCTATGCGTATGGGAAGCAGGGGCCAATCTCGAGTCTGTACCGAGTTATCTACTTTTACAATGCTTAAGTAACAGCGTATCTGATCATCCTTTGTTGCTGTTTTTGTAGTAAACTGTTCAGTCTATTTTACTGTACCCTGCCTGATTCTTTAATAAAATATTTGAAAAGAAAAAATCCTGCATGGACCTGAAGTTTGACATTCAGGTCAATTGAAAGTGTTTTTCAAAAATGCAATAAAATGCACCTAAAATGCATATCAATCAATGCAGCATGTAATAAAAAACTTGTTGGGTCCATTCACATTATGAATTATGCTGTTTTAGGGATATGCTGTCACTTAGGGGTGAGCCTGTAAGTTCTGTAATTGCTTTCCTGATGTGTCAGTGGGGGGCGGGGCCACTCGCTTACGTAAGCTTTTTTTTTTCTTTTTCGGTCCATCGGCGGAGGAGAAGAAGATGAATGGACTTTGTGGTACATTTTAATTTTTTAATAAAGGACTTGTCCCAAGCTGTGTCTTGTCATTTTTACAATTTTGACACTTTGTTTGTGAACTGGCAGGGGTACATTTGTACCCCATTGTTAAAGGGGGCTTCCAGATTCTGATAAGCCCCACATCCGCAGACCCCCATAACCACTGGGCAAGGGTTGTGGGGATGAGGCCCTTGTCCCCATCAACATGGGGACAAGGTGCTTTGAGGGTCTACCCCAAAGCACCCTCTCCATGTTCAGGGCATGTGGCCTGGTACGGTTCAGGAGGGGAGGGCATTCTCTCATCCCCCCTTGTTTCCTGTGGCCTGCCAGGTTGTGTGCTTGGATAAGGGTCTGGTATGGATTTTTGAGGGGACCTCCACGCCATTTAAAAAAAAAAAAAATTGTCACGGGGTTCCCCTTAAAATCCATACCTGACCTGAAGGATCTGGTATGGATTTTGAAGGGGACCCCTCATGCCATTTTTTTCTACATTTTGGCGTGGGGTTCCCCTTAATATCCATACCAGACCTGAAGGGACCGGTAATGGACTGGGGAGATCCCATGCCATTTTTTTCAATTACTTCTTTTAGCTGTATTGCCGAGACTGACAATTCATAATAGCCACAAGTACTTTTAAATTACTTTCCTTTAGAAATGTCATTTTGTTCAGGGACTGTTCTAAACACAGCAAACATGCGCCACTTTACAGGCATACTATAGACACCCCCCAGGTACAAAATTTAAAGGAATATTTCCTTTGTATTGTTTCACTTTAAGCATTATTAAAATCACTGCTCCTGAAAAAAACTTTAGTTTTTAAAACTTTTTTTTACATTGATAGAACCCAGGTCCCCAAAACACTTTTTATGACGATAACTTGCATATAAGCCTTTAAAATGAACACTTTTGATTATTCATGTTTGTGTCCCATAGACTTTAACGGTGTTCACATGTTTAAACAAATGTTTTGCCTGTTCGCATGTTCTGCTGCAAACTGAACTGGGAGGTGTTCAGCTCCTCCCTACTGTCACTCTTTGAATGACAATTGTGTGGTCATGCAACACTGTACCCATATGAAATGTATATATTTTTTTCCCCACAAATTGAGCTTTGTATGGCCAGCCTAAGCATCCAAGCCCTGCTGTGTCCTGAAAACTTTGAGAAAGCCTGCAAAGGCCTACAGGTGTGCCAGTCACATTACATTATATTTTGCAAAAAAGGCATAGTGCATTGTAAAATACTGGGGCCTCTTGTCGGCATGGGTCATTTTACTCATAAGGTGAACTTAGTTTTTAAATAAAAATCAGCTAAAGGAGATTTTATAGGTAAACATAGATTTATTAAATCACAAACAAATACAGATGTATAATAATTCACATAATTACATGTATTTTTAAATACAAGTAGTGTAAAGCTAGCTATATACTGATTGCATATTCTGGCAGCTTATGGTGGTGGCTGTCAATATACAATAGCTGCAGCTGAAGATTAGTCCATGTATGCTCTTTAGAGGAATCTGTAAGATTTATTTGTTTAGCCTGCAAGTTAAGGGAAAAAAATATTTGTTTATGACCAGCTTAATTAAGCTTAAGTATTAGATTCCTGCATTCTCTTGCATATTAGCACTGACTGCCAAATGTAGCATCAGCATTAGAGTCAATCAGGAATACTGCAATGCATATGTGCTGAAAATGACCATGCTTACAGTAGGAGATGCAGAGTTTGAGGTGGGATTAGTTCATCAACCTGTTACGGCTTCTTCACTATCCAGGCTGTCCAGGAACAAGAAACTGGCCATGATGAATTGCTTAATTATAGCATAGAAAATCAGGTTACCAGTTTGGCTGTGTTGTCTGACAGGGGTGTGCAATATCTAAAGACTGGGTGAACAGAAAACAAATCAGGTGACTAGTAAAACAGCTTTAATATATGCACCTCAGCTGTACTTTTTTTGCAGCTATTATACTGGTGTTCTACTTTAACCACTTCAGCCCCGGAAGGATTTGCCCCCTTAATGACCAGGCCATTTTTTGCAATACGGCACTGTATTGCTTTAACTGAAAATTGCACAGTCAAGTTGTGATGTTGTACCGAAACAAAATTTACATCCTTTTTTTCCCACAAATAGAGCTTTCTTTTGGTGGTATATGATCACCTCTGCGTTTTTTATTTTTTGTGCAATAAACAAACCAAGAGAGACAATTTTGAAAAAAAATGTTTTTTTACTTTTTGCTATAATACATACCCCAAACAAAAATTAAAAAAAAAAATAATTTGTTCATCAGTTTAGACCAATATATATTCTTCTACATATTTTTGGTAAAAAAAAATAGGAATAGGCATATATTGATTGGTTTGCACAAAACTCATCATGTTTACAGTTTTGTACAGGTGTTATAGTGTTAACTATTATAACTGTAGGGGAGATGGCCTGCCAGGGACACGACAGAGATCACTGTTCCTGATCACTGGGAACTGTAGATCCCTGTCATGTCCCCAGTCAGAATGAGGAATCACCTTGTTTACAAAGGCAGTTCCCCATTCTGCCTCTGTAACAGGTGATCGTAGGTCTCTGGCGACCATAGGGTCTGCCCGCAGCATGCAGCAGGCGCGAGCACCACCATACAGCTACAACAATTTGTGCAGGAGAGCCGACCTTCTGCCTTATAACGATGGTGGCTGGTTGTCACAAAAGAAGGATGTACCAGCCTCGCCAAGATTGCCTCTTTTCTATGCACATGCGCAGTAGAGCGCCACCCTGGCACATCCCTGGACACAATACAGCGGAGCGGCTAATGCGTGTGTGCAATTCATCAAAACGGCTAATACACGTTTGCAATTCAGTGGAGTGGCGAACGTGCGTATGTGTGCACGCACAACCTGAGCCTCCCTCTGCCTATAAAAGCCAATCTGTGCCATGGTCAAGTTGCTGGTTTGTCTTTTAGCTTCCTGTGTGTTTCCTGCTTGCATCCTGATTCTTGATTACCCATTGTGACCCGGATTGACCTTGACTTATGCTGATCTCTTCCTGCATCTGACCTTCAGCTTTCCTCTAGGACCTCGCTACTTACCTTCTGTGTTTGACCCTCGGCCTGTCTATGGATATCTCTTCCTGTCTCCAGTGATTGACCCTATGCCTGCTCCCAGACTCTGCTATTTGCCTCCAGTGCTTGACCCCTGGCTTACTCACAGACTTTAGCCGCGTACACACGGGCGGACTGTCTGTCCAACTTAGTCCGCTGAAACACATTTCAGCGGACAGTCCGCTCGTGTGTGGGCTTCAGCGGACTTTTTCAGCGGACAGTCTGGCGGACTAAGTCTTTTCGGAATTTCCGTAATATTGTCCGTCCAACTTTGGTTTCAGCGGACAGTCCGCTCGTGAGTAGGCAAGTTGGACGGACTAAGTATGGCGCATGCTCAGAAAGGATTTACACGGCCGAAGGTTGCATTGCAGTGTATTGGACGTCGTATTTCTAGTCCCGTCGTACGTGCTGTACACGTCATCGCGCAAGCTTTCAACGGACTGTCTGTTCATCGTGTGTGGTCAAGTCCGTTCATTCAAAAGTAGGACGGACTGTCCGTCGGATTGTCTGATGGACTTAGTTGGCCAGACAGTCCGCCCGTGTGTACGCGGCTTTAGCCTCCAGTTATCTGTTTTTGACCCTCGGCCTGTTTTACAGACTTCCTATCAGTCTTCAGCATTTAATCATCAGCCTGTTTACAGATCTGCTATCAGTCTCCAGTCTTCAGCAGATCTGCTATCAGTCTCCAGTCCCCAGCACAAGACTGTTCTGCCTATCTAAGGGGCTCTTGCCAGTCATTAGTGTTTGACCCCCGTCCTGTTGTTGGACTAGCTGTTCATCTACCTTCCTGAGCTTTAGCATCTTCCAGTCCTGCCCAGCTGTCTCCTTCCCGGTGACCTTCACGCAAGACCTACCCTGCCTGATGGTGACTCGTGCCTCTTTGTGTCCTTCACCCCCTGTACCATCTCCAGGAGTGGAGTGCGCTTAGTCGCAAGAAGTTACCGCTCTCAGCATCTTTGCCTCAGTGAGTACCCATATCTGACACTGGTCGGCAAATGGTTAAAGAGAAATATTTGGGATCAACTCCACTCTAGTGATTAGATTCCACTTTACCGATTTACCAAACATACAGCATATGGTGTAGACTATAAAATGGACTTTGTTTCACCCAGTTATATGCATTTCTTATTTAGCCTTATTATATAAAATGTCTTATTGTGTTAAATGGTCAGGAGTGACTTGATTTAAAAGTTCACGTAAGGACTTGGTTGTGCAATTTAATGTTGAATAGCCTATAAAACTGAATTTGAGGTTGTTGTGGTAAGGTGGTAACCCTCTTTCCTAATTAGACAGGACATTTAGCTTAGCGGAGAACTAAGATTCCTAAATTATGTGAAGAAAGTAGATTACAAACTATCTCTGTGACTCAATGAAAACATTAATTACCGTGTATGAAATGGTAAGGGTGAGGGCATTCTGAATGAAAAGGCTGTGTGTTTGATATAAAGTTCATTACAGCTGAGTGAATAAGCATTAAAAAAAATATTGAATAAGTCTAAATGTAAAGGATAAAAATAAGGGAGTGATTTTATGCAGTAATAAATTATCACAAACAATGAAATATGTGCAATAGTGGTGCACCAAATAAAGTCTAAATAACATGAAATCAACACAATTCTTGGTGATTAAACTATCTCTAATAGATAATGTTCTCTTCGTGCCTTCACACAACTGTTATGTGGTCCCAGAACTCTCACCTCCAAACAGTTAATATCCAGCCTCAAAGATATGGGAATATCCAGCCTTCACATATTTTATTGTTTGTGTTAATTTATCATTGCCCAAAATCACTTCCTTATTTTTATTGATTACTATGTGTATTGTGAACATTACAGATTTTGCAGCCCATTATAGTTACTGATTGTCACGTTTTCACATTTAAATATTCACCACTGATTTATTCGGTAGCACAAAGGACTTTCACATTTAGTAAATGTAAAGGATCACTCCATTTATTCCACTCAGAAACCTATATAACAGAGTTCATTCTTTTCAATTTTATTTTAGTTTCTTACCAAACATTCTGATATGGTGGTTTAAAACTGATCTCCAGATTTCATTTAAAGTTTAAATAGTTTGTTTGGACCGTTTAAATAGTTTGTTTGGACCAACCTGGTCCAAATAAACGATTTACTTCACTGAGGCCGCGTACACACGCGCGGACTGTTCGCCCAACTTTGTCCGTCAAACAGTTTCGGCAAACAGTCCGCTCAAAATTAGCATGGACGGACATGGCCACACACGACGTACGAACAGTTTGCTGAAACCGTGCGCGATGACGTGAACGGCACGTACGACGGGACGAAAAATACGACGTCCTATACACTGCATTATAACTTTCGGCGTGTTAAGCCTTTCTGAGCATGCGCGGAACTTAGTTTGTCGAACAAGCCTACACACGGGCGGACTGTTCGCTCAAACAAAGTTTCAGCGGACAGTTTTTCGGAATTTCCGAAAAACCTTGTTCGTCAAACTGTCCGCTGAAACCGTCCGCTGAACGCCCACACACGAGCGGACTGTCCGCTGAAACACTGTTCAGTGGACAAAGTTGGACGAACAGTCCGCCCGTGTGTACGCGGCCTAACAATTGCAGCGGCTGGGAGCATCGTATAAACTGTATGTAGCCTTAGCTACATACAATATACAGTGTTGTGCTCCTGCAGCAGAGCAGGAACTTTCTATCCTTCTCCTGAAACAAAATCAAGTCAAGCTGAGCACTGCTCAGCCATTAACGGGAAACTTTGTATTCTATGAATGAATGAACACAAAGCTTCCTCTGATTGCCTGAGTCAGAGAGACAGGGGGAAAATGTCACAATTTCTGACTCAGCCAATCCGAGGAAGCTTTGTGTTCATTCATAGAATACAAAACCTCCTGTGAATGACTGCAGCATTCACCCTGACTCAGTTTTGTTCCAAGAGAGTGATAGAAGGTTTTCATTCCACTGCCAGAACACAGCACTGTACACGGCATGGAGCTGAGGCTACACACAGTTTATAAAACATTCACATCCTCTGCAACTGTTAGTAAACATTTTGTTTGGACTGGCTTGGTCCAAACTTTTCAAAGTTAAATTAAGTTACGTAGATGTCTATGGAAGTTATATAACTTTATCATTATGTGTGTTACAATACAAACTGTATTCTTTGTGTTATTTTCATGTATAACATGATCTACTTTGTCGATAAATTTTCACTGTTAAAAAGTTAAATTATGTTAAAATTAAACTTACACTAGCAATCTTTTGTTGGGTACTCTGAAAAGTTATGTTGGAGTTCTATCTTGCGATGTTTGTTGGAGGAAAAACTGATAGCTAGGTGCCGCAAAAAATGTTATAGGAGCATTTGTTATTTCGGGTTAGAGTTTGTAGAGCTGACAATTCTTTAGGGGCAAGGCACCCAAGATTAGTAGCATTTGGTGTTACACAAGAACACAACTTTTTAAGGTCAGAAAATACCATATTATAAAACATAGTGAGGTGTGGGCCTCTTGATTGGTAGGGGTAAAATATTGATTTGGGTTTTAATCCTGAGGGTATGATGGGTGGGGAAGTGTGCAGGTGTTGTGTAAAAAGATCTAATCTGGTAGATGAGACATCATGATAAAGATGCTCAAGAGTCTCAATCATGTCTGCATCAATGTCGAATTCATATTCATCTGACAGAGAGTCTGGTGTAACAACTAGGTTGGAAATATCTGTGTTGGGAATGCTTTTGGTATTTTTTTATTTGAAAAAATCTTTTTAATGTAAGATTTCTCACATATCTGTTTAGGTCCTTAAACAATATGAATGGATCAGGTTTGTTGGAAGGTGCAAAGTTTAGGCTATGGTTTAACAAGGAGATTTCTGCGGGGGATAGGGTGTGTTGGGGCAAATTAAAGATTTTGATCATTTGCGGTTTTTGCACGGATTGGCATCTATTTCTACCTCTTACCCTCTGCAGCCTCTCTGGTGAACTTTCTTTTTATTTGAGCAGCTGGAGAGGGGTGTGCTAATAAAAAAGAATTGTCTAGGATACTATTAGATCCAAAAGTGAGAGGTTCATTGTCAACAACCTTAGGCCAATTTGGAATAGATGTGTGGGTATTATGAGTGGAAGGAATATATAGTATCAGGAAGCTTTCTACTTGTGTCACAAAGGAAACTGATTGTGGTGGATCTATGGGTATGATTGAGTTGGTTTCGGGGGTTATCTACGGTCATAAATTTGTTTTGCATCCCATTTTTTGTAGCAGAGTCATGAGCCTCTGCTGCCTACATTGAGTTGCTGTCATCTTGAGGTGGTATGTTAGTATAAGTCTGGATACTTGATTGTAAAAATGATTGAGATTATCAAATAGTTTGGTTTGTGATGGTTTAACAGGTGGTTTTATGTTTTTTTTTTGTTGTTCAGTGGAAGGGGGGGGGGTCACAATGCGTTGTTATAACTGTAAGTATTCTGTTTAGTGGGTATTAATGGTGAGGGATAAGGGGTATAAGAGTGATGAACAGTAGGGGTGGCTGATGGGTATTGTTGTTCTATTGGTGGCTGGTGATCAATGGGTGGTGAAATCAATGCAGATTTTTTCATTCATTCATGTGAATACTTTGTTGTTAGAGTAATCTTTGATATCAAGAAAAGGAAAAGGTCTGGTGTCCCCAGTGACACACTTCCATCCCTGCAAGTGTGTCGTTTCCGCCAGTAAACATAACAGTAGTAAATATAGTATATGGTTTATTCAAGTACAATTGTTTACATGCATAAATAACACCAACAGTTGCCAATTAAAAAAGATGCATGTGTATCAATGTACATTATTACACACATCCACCCCTGAATAGTGAGCTGGATCTCATGAAACTAGTCGGGTAGTATGATGCCCGTGTACTATGACTACTACTACATTTATGTACCAATATTCCTTGTTTATGTATCTTTTTTAATTGGAAACTGTTGGTGTTATGTATACAATTGTACTTGAATAAACCATATACTATATTTACTACTGTTATGTTTACTGGCGGAAACAGTACCCACTTTATTTAAAGTCCCAGGACGAATCCTTCGTTTTTATAATCTTTGATATCACGTCAGAATTTCCCAAATTTACTGTACTCTAAATCAGGTCACCTTCTTGTTTTTTTGTGTTTTTTCTAAGGATTTCTAGCCAAGAAAGAGGGACTTTGTGTCCCATGTCAATTATTTATTGCGTCAAAAGTTGCACAGACTTTTTTAATTGCTCAAACTTAGTGGTTCTGTGTTTCGCCAGGATTGACATCCACTTTGTGGTACAAAATTCAGCCAAACTACCCCATTCCTTAGCATCTTCAGGTTCCAAAAAAGAACAATTCTTTAGAATCCGAAGGCCGTGGGGGGAAATTCTACTATCCACTTATTTGTTAAGGAAATATTTGCCCCACCATTGGGAATTAGAGTGTATCAGATGTTCTAGTTTTTTAAATTTACCACATAATTTGTATTGTGTATTTTTATCTAACAATGCATTGGGACAAAAAGTGGAAGGGGGTAATAAAATGTACCATATTTATCGGCGTATAACACGCACTTTTTTCCCCTTAAAATCAGGGGAAAATCGCGGGTGCGTGTTATACGCCGATCCTGTGTAGTTTTTGCTCAATTTTTGAGCCTCTGGGCGGCTTTCAGCTGCCTTCGACCCTTCTCGCGGCTTTCCTGTGTATCTCGGCGGCGCCCGGTAGTTCTCGGCCACCTTCGGCCCTTCTCACGGTTTTCAGCTGCCTTCGGCTGTTCTCAGGGGCTTTTGGCCGAAAACCACAGAGAAAGGCCGAGAGCGGCCGAAAGATGACGAGAACGGCTGAAGGCGGCCGAAAATTGGGAGAAAGTCCGAAGGCGGCCGAGAACTTCCGGGCGCCGCCGAGATACACAGGACATCTCAGCGGCGCCATTTTTAAAAATAAAATCTGACAAGGGGACAATGATGCACAAGGCTGCATTACAAGGCTACATTACAAGGCTGCAATGATAGACAGGCTGCAATGATGGAGAATGCTGCAATGATGGACAGGCTGCATGACAAGGCTGCAATGATGGACAGGCTGCATGACAAGGCTGCAATGATGGACAGGCTGCATGACAAGGCTGCAAATGACACAGATAAGGCTGCATTAATGGGCATTTAAATGTAAGTTTTTTTTTCTTAAATTTCCCTCCTAAAAAATTTTTTCCTTAAAATTCCCTCCTAAACTTGGGGTGCGTGTTATACGCCGCGCGTGTTATATACGCCGATAAATACGGTATAATTGATCTAAGATGCTATATTTTAAGGACTCTATTTCAGCAATAAAATACATTATCAAGGGTAGGAGTATCAGAAATTATTAAGTTATAATCAGAAAATTATTATTATGTACCAATACTACAGAACTAATATGTATACTGTAACGGCTCCCCTAATATAAAGGGGGTTAACGCCGTTTGCGATGTTCCCTCTCTGAGACACACATCCAATCGGTACCAATATCCACAGTTAAACGACCCTTTCCTATAGGAGCTGATCCCTCTGGCAAAAAGACGAGACGCACTCTGACTCTGCTGAAGTAGGAATGACTTTATTAAAAACCAACATTGTATTTTTATACACAATTCTAAGGCACATGCTTTAACGTGAACAAGAGCCCAGCATCCCAAGACGTCTGCTATGCTTCAAACGATCCCACCCAATACACATCTTTTCACAAAGGGTTAGCAGCCAGTCTGTCTGGCACTTTACACTACACACAAGGATAGCTTTAAATGAACAATAGAAATGCAAAACAACTTAATTCCTCACAACAATGACACTTAACCCCCACATACAGTATACAATGTATTATACAGCCTTGAATATGGCTATCACAGACCATATCGGGGGTTTCTTTTATTCACCCTGTGTCCCAAAGTGACCCCACTGTCACACATCTCCCCTTTCGGCAGGAGACTAACAGAGGAGGGGACCCCAGACGGGTTGACTCCGCAGTTAGTCCATGGGTCCATTCTTCCAATACTGGATAACCCATCAACATTGCACTAGGAGCCCGGGAGGGTGTCGGTTTGCCGGGACAACCCATCAGCATTGCCATTTTGCTTACCGGGTCGGTAGCTGATGGTGAAGTTGTAAGGTTGTAGGGCTAAGCTCCACCGCAACAACCTGCCATTATCTCCGGAGACCCGGTTAAGCCAGACCAATGGGTTGTGGTCGGTGACCAGTGAAAATTCCTGTCCGTATAAGTAAGGGTTCAGCTTTTTAAGGGCCCAGACCAGGGCCAAACACTCCTTCTCCACTGCCGCATAGCTCACTTCCCGGGGTAATAGTTTTTTACTCAGGTATGCGACAGGGTGTTCTCCTCCATCCTCCCCAACTTGGCTCAGCACCGCCCCCAGTCCAAACATGGAAGCATCCGTGTGGACAAGAAAACGTTTGTTAGGTACTGGGGCAGCCAAGACAGGGGCATTTACAAGTGCTTGCTTGAGGGCTAGAAACGCGGATTCACAAGCTGGAGACCAGAGGACTTGCCTAGGTAAATTCTTTTTCGTCAGGTCAGTCAGGGGTTTGGCGATAGCACTATAATTAGGGACAAAACGTCGGTAGTACCCTGCAGTTCCCAAGAAGGCCAATACCTGGGTCTTAGTACGGGGCGTGGGCCAGTTAGCTACTGCCTCTACCTTGGCTGGCTCGGGTCGCTGGTTCCCACACCCCACTCGGTGTCCCAGGTACTGCACCTCCGCCATCCCTAGATGGCACTTGTCTGGTTTCAAGGTCAGGCCTGCGGCCCGAATTTTGTCCAGGACCACTCCTACGTGAACCAGGTGCTCCTCCCAAGACCCACTGTAGATCGCAATGTCATCCAGATATGCACATGCAAAATCCTGGAAGCCATCGAGGAGCCTATCCACCATACGTTGGAAGGTCGCCGGGGCATTTTTCATTCCAAATGGCATGACCTTAGACTGGTACAGGCCAAATGGGGTAACAAATGCCGACTTGGGGATAGCATCCTCGGCCAGGGGAATCTGCCAATAACCTTTACACAGGTCTATTGTAGTTAAATAACGTCCCCTGGCTATACGATCTAGTAGTTCGTCTACCCTGGGCATCGGGTAGGCATCGGTGGTGGTCTTCTCGTTGAGTCGCCTGTAGTCCACGCAGAACCGGGTAGTCCCGTATTTCTTAGGCACCAGGACTACAGGCGAGGCCCAAGGGCTGTCAGAAGGCTCAAGGACTCCTAACTGAATCATCTCCTGTATCTCCTTCCGCATTTCCTCTCGGACTGCTTCAGGGATACGGTAGGGGGACTGGCGGAGGGGTGCTTGTCCAGGGGTCTCTACCTTATGTACAGCCAAGGTCGTATAGCCCGGTCTTTGGGAGAACGTCGCCTGTTTCTCCCACAGAAGCCGCTTAGCCTGTTCCTTCTTTGTGGGGCTTAACCGGTCTCCTAGCTGTACAAGGCTAATGAGGTCGGTCTGGGGCTCTCTCTCTAGTAAGTCAGGGAGGGGTAAACCTTCTGAGTCGTCCGCAGCAGAGGCACATACTGCCGCAACATCCTCCTGCCGTTCCTGATACTCCTTCAGCATGTTCACATGAAAGGTTCGCTGGATTCTTTCATCTGCACAGCTGGCAATGACATAGGTAGTATCACATACCTGGGCTACTACTTTATACGGGCCCTGCCAAGATGCCTGCATCTTGTCAGTCTTCACAGGCTTGAGCACTAAGACCTTCTGCCCAACCTGGAAGACCCGCTGTCGGGCCCCCCGGTCGTACCATCTCTCCTGTCTTCCCTGGGCCGCCTGGAGATTCTCTCTTACCATCAGAGACAGTTGCTCCATGTGGTCCCTGAGTTCCAGAACATAGGGTACTATGGGGGTCCCTTCTTGCTCTGTCTCTCCCTCCCAGTGTCCTCTGATGAGATCGAGGGGTCCGCGGACCCTTCTCCCATAGAGTAACTCGAAGGGCGAGAACCCAGTAGATTCCTGGGGTACCTCTCTGTACGCAAATAACAGGTGAGGCAGGAATCTCTCCCAGTCTCTGCAAGAGTCCGAAAAGGTCCTCAGCATTTGCTTGAGGGTCCCGTTAAAGCGTTCGCAGAGACCATTAGTCTGGGGGTGGTAGGGGGAGCTCAGTAAGGGCTTAATATTGCACGCCTTCCACAACTGCCGGGTGAGTACTGCGGTAAACTGGGTTCCCTGGTCAGAGAGAATCTCTTTAGGGAACCCCACTCTGGTAAAAATCTTAACCAGGGCATCAGCTACTGTCTCTGCTTCAATGTTGGACATAGCTACTGCCTCTGGGTAACGGGTGGCGTAGTCCACCACGGTGAGAATATACTTCTTTCCGGATGGACTAGGCCGGGCAAGGGGACCCACAATGTCAACGGCTATGCGGTAAAAGGGCTCCCCAATAATAGGCATGGACGTGAGTTTAGCCTTAGGGTGGTCCCCCCTCTTCCCTATCCGTTGACATGTGTCACACGTTTTGCAGTATTGTCGCACATCCTGGCTAAAATTGGGCCAGAAGAAATTCTGTGTGATCCTATGGGCCGTGCGACGGAACCCTAGATGTCCCGCTAGCGGCACATCATGCCCGATTCGCAGAATCTCCAGCTGGTATTTCTTAGGTACCACCAGCTGTCGTTTCTGCGAAGGGGCCTTACTTCTCTGAGATGGCTTAGGGATCCTATACAGTCTATCCCCATCCCATTCAAACAGCTCCCCATCTATTCCCCTTTCCTGAGTATCTGCCTTAGCCCTATACTTGTGTAAGGTCGGGTCCTCCCGAGTTTCCCTCCCGAATGCTTCTGGGGTATCCCAGCCTAGGCGCGCCTGATCTAAGGTACGTGTCGGGGAGGATAGTCTCACCTGGGTCTCTGCAGCAAGTGGGCCGGTTCCAGCAGTACGTGTCTGTGCACGGGTAGTCACAGGGTTGACTTCATCGGGGCCCATCGGGGTGTAAGCAGAAAACATGGGGGCCAAATCATTCCCCAGTAGTACATCCGCAGGCAAGTCCTTCATCACCCCCACATTCATGTGTCCCGAACCAACCCCCCAATCCAGGTGAACACGGGCCACGGGTAGCCGGAAGATGGTACCTCCCGCTACTCTTACGGCTACAGTGTCTCCGGTGTGTTGGCTCTCTGGGATGAGGTTCTTCCGTAGTAGGGTCATGGTAGCGCCGCTATCACGTAAGCCATTGTCTACCGCTCCATTAACCCGGACCGTCTGCCTGTGTTGTTGCCTGTTGTCCCGGTTAGCTGCTTGTATTGGATCAGCCTCGTGCAGGACGCCCCAATGTTCTTCCCCCTCAACGCAGTGGGCCGCAGGCATGGGTGTGCGGGGGCTCCCCCTTGCTGGTTGTCTCCATGACTGGGACTGGATGGCTGGATTTAATGGACAGTCTGGCTTTTTGTGCCCTAGCTGTTTACATCCGAAACACCTGATGGGTTGTGCATAGTCCTGGGCGTTGAACCTGGGCTGCTGAGGATAAGTGGCCGCTGGGGTTGGTGCTGAAGCTGTGTTAGAGGCTGATAAACTGGGCCGAGATGGTGGATAGCGCTCGCTTCCGCCTGACCTTCGAGAGTCCAGATATTCATCTGCCAAAGTAGCCGCTTGCTGTACAGTCCGTGGTTGCTTATCTCGTACCCAATCCCGTAGTACCGGAGGGGTGTGGTTAAAGAACTGTTCTAAGAGTACTAGTTGGGTGATGTCCTCTATGGTATGAGCGTGGCTTCCCTGGATCCAGCCCTTAAGGTCTCGCTGCAGACGATGTGCCCAATCCACGTATGTTATGTGGGTTTGTTTCCGAGATTCTCGAAACTTAATCCGGCTGGCTTCGGGTGTAATGGCTAGCAGAGCTTCTTTTACCCGATCATAGTCTTTAGCGTCCTCATCCTCCAGGGCCCGATACGCATCCGCCGCTCTGCCAGTTAAATTACTTGCCAGTAAGACGACCCAATCTTTGGGCAGTACTTCATGTATCTGGCATAGTCTCTCAAAGTCCTGCAGGAATGCTTCAATTTCCTCCTCTCCCTCCTTAAATATTTTGAACGCCCGAAAGGGCAACTTACGGACAGGCGCTGCATCTTTAAGTGTTGTCTCCGATTGCCGTATTTCTGCCATTCTCTGTTCATGTTGCCGCTCTAGTTCTCTCTCCTGTCGCTCATCCTGCAGATGGATGTCTCTAATGGCATTCTGTATGGCGGTCTCTGATGGGTTAGCACCATATAATGCCAGCCGCTGTCGAACTCGTTGCTGAAACAAGTCTTCAACTGACCGGGGTCCTGCATCACCATCCCTCTGATCCATCTCGGTTAGTTCCCTGATCAAGGTGGCCTTGTTCTTTGTCCCACTGGTCCCTCCACGGCTCTCAAGTAAGTCTTTCAGTGTGGCTTTCCTGCAGGCTGCATAGCTGGTCATTTACTGTGGTGGTTTGAAGTGTCCCAGTAACTGGAGGGAAGATCCCGCTGCTGCCACCAATGTAACGGCTCCCCTAATATAAAGGGGGTTAACGCCGTTTGCGATGTTCCCTCTCCGAGACACACATCCAATCGGTACCAATATCCACAGTTAAACGACCCTTTCCTATAGGAGCTGATCCCTCTGGCAAAAAGACGAGACGCACTCTGACTCTGCTGAAGTAGGAATGACTTTATTAAAAACCAACATTGTATTTTTATACACAATTCTAAGGCACATGCTTTAACATGAACAAGAGCCCAGCATCCCAAGACGTCTGCTATGCTTCAAACGATCCCACCCAATACACATCTTTTCACAAAGGGTTAGCAGCCAGTCTGTCTGGCACTTTACACTGCACACAAGGATAGACTTAAATGAACAATAGAAATGCAAAACAACTTAATTCCTCACAACAATGACACTTAACCCCCACATACAGTATACAATGTATTATACAGCCTTGAATATGGCTATCACAGACCATATCGGGGGTTTCTTTTATTCACCCTGTGTCCCAAAGTGACCCCACTGTCACATATACTTTTGTATTAAATCCATAAGAAAATTAAAATATAGTATATGTAATAAAAAAAAATATACGTAAAAGCAAAAAATGCCCAAGATAAAAAAAAATGGGAAAAAGCAACAATAATCATAATAGGATGAACTATAGCTTGAGAAAGGAGCATGCTTTTTGTGCATGCTCAGAAATGTGTTGCTTTATGGCAGTACAGCCACTACATTGAACTCTGCACTCCAGTCCTCCTTCTGACCACGTTCCAAGCCTCGCTGTGGATCCTGCCCTAATACCGGAAGTGACCAGTGGACCGGGAAGCTGGCAGCATAGAGAGACACAAGGCACATTTCCATTCGGACTGCTGAAATCATATGTAACTCTACTGGATTCCCCTGCACCTGACAACAGTTTTTTTTACATGTGAGTGTTTTAATGCAATGTGTTATTAAATTTCAACAGTCTAGGGGGTGTGGTTAGCATCTGAGCAGCTTGGACGTGCTCTGCTAAGCTCTGTAGAAGCCCAGGATTCAGCGACAGATTCCAGCACATTTGGACCTCGTTTTCGCTTCACCCTGAGACTTTCCTCACCCCCCAGCAGTGTGGCATGTCATCCAACAAACATAAGGGAGAAAGACACCCGCAGAAAATAATGGCTTATATGATTTAGCCGGCCGCCGGACGAATCCAAGATGTCGCCCCAGTTGCAGTGCTTGCATCTCTCCCCTCTCGTCGTGCATCCTCACAGAGCCACATCAATGGGGAGAAAGAAGAGGAGTTTATGGGGCTCACCAACACTGAGCAAAGCTTGCCTACCTCCTACCCAGGCACTCCACATACAGGCAGCCCACAGAAGGCAAGGGTGAGGCTGGACACAGACAGCACAGCAGTGCCTGAGGTGAGCCTAAGCATTACACATGCTGTTAACTCCTGCAGTGCCTCTGACCCATTTGCTGGTTTCCCTACCAATGATCAGCCTATTCTTGACACTACACTCAAGGACATGCTGTCCACTCTCAGGAATTCTATGCAGGCAGACATGTTAGCCATTATGCAGGGTCTACACGCTGATATATCCTCAGTCTCAGGCAGAGTGTCCCACAGCTTTTGATTACTTTCAAAGGGGCCAAATTCACAGCTTCTAACTTGAATGAAGGTTTGCAGCACCTCTACTCCTGGGGAATAATCCCAGAAAATACAAACCCACCATCTGAAAACCCGCGGCCCTCAATCCCGCAGCCTGATGCCCAACTCACACAGCTTCCCCACTACTCTTCCAGTCGCTAAACAGGGTCTTACTAAGATAGCAGTTATGTCCCGGTCAGTCACAGGGCTCCGACTAGGCCACTTGAACTTTTTCCCAACAAATTAGCCAAGTAAGTGCACAGCACTTTTCTGCAAGGCCGTCTGCATGGCCACTTGGCTCAAAGCCAACCGTTTTCTCATCTTAAATTTTATATATTTTTCGCTTCTTGGTGTTTTTTTTTGTTGTTTGTTTTGACTCTGTGTTATTGTTGTTGCCTTTTTGCATTTTCCAGCCTTCTACACCAAACAACTTTCCTAGGGGCGTAGGTACTATAGTGCTAACACTGGTAGACAACCTCTCCAGTACTCCCACCAAGCTAATATCCCAGATTTTTTGGAATTTTCGTCTTTCCCACTTTCAGAATGACTATCAACTTCCTGATGATTAATGCTAAAGGCCTCAACCATCCAGAAAAAAGATCTTAATTCTGGAAACTGGCTAAGGAATCTCACTGTGACATTTTGTGTGTTCAGGAGACACACTTCAAAGCCACAGTGCCACCTAACTGCTCCAACAGCCAGTAGCTGCACATCTTCACATCAAGCACAAACTCTAAGGCCGCGTACACACGCGGGGACTGTTCGGCCAACTTTGTCCGTCAAACAGTTTCGGCAAACAGTCCGCTCAAAATTAGCATGGACGGACATGGCCACACACGACGTACGAACAGTTTGCTGAAACCGTGCGCGATGACGTGAACGGCACGTACGACGGGACGAAAAATACGACGTCCTATACACTGCATTATAACTTTCGGCGTGTAAATCCTTTCTGAGCATGCGCGGAACTTAGTTTGTCGAACAAGCCTACACACGAGGGAACTGTTCGCTGAAACAAGGTTTCAGCGGACAGTTTTTCGGAAATTCCGAAAAACCTTGTTCAGCGGACTGTTCGCTGAAACTGTCCGCTGAACGCCAACACATGGGCGGACTGTCCGCCGAAACACTGTTCAGCGGACAAAGTTGGCCGAACAGTCCCCGCGTGTGTACGCGGCCTAACAGCAGTAATCTCCGCCATAAACTTTGAACTACACAACAAGGTACTGGACCACAATGGCCAGGACACCATACTAGTGTGTTCCCTCAACAACTCCTTGTTCACCTTAGTAAAAGTATATGCACCAAATGTCCACCAAATCAAGTTCCTAATAAAACTGAAATGTAAAATTGACACTGTCCAAAAAGGCGCTCATCTTTGGTGTGGAGACTTTAACCTAACTCCGGATCTCAATTTGGACTCCTCCGCCCCATCCAGATGCCGCAATCTCTCCTTGGGCCCTCTTCTGAAAGAATTTCATCCGCAGGATATATGGAGATGCCAGCACACATCAGAACGCGACTTCACCTTCTTCTCACCACGTCACAACTCATATTCCAGAATTGATTTATTCCTAACCGATCAGTGGACGCTCCAAAAAATCTCCACCTCTAACATCCATTCGATAACTTGGTCAGACCATTTCCAGGTGAGGATCACTCTCGCGGACTCGTCCCACCACTCACCGACCTTCCTTTGGCGTATGAACACTAACATCCTGCAAAAAGACCCCCACAGTGCCATTCTAAAAGATATTTTGGAACAGTTCTTCAATACCAATAAGGACTCAGTTGCGAACCCAGCAACAGTATGGGCGGCCCATAAGGCCTACATGCGGGTATTTTTATTCAGCTAAGCTCTAGGGCTTAGAGAAAGAGATTGCAGCACATTGATAACCTCATTAAAGAAATGAATGTTCTCGACTCCTCAGATAAACAAAAAGCCAAAGATCTTTTAAAAACCAAATTGGGCCAACTCGGTTTAGAACTCTGATCCTTATTATTGAACCAATTTGAATTCAACCACAGATGCCTTAAATCCACCCTAAATGCCACTGGTAATAGAGTGGGGAAACTATTATCCAAACAAATTAAAGGGCCCCGCACTAAAACATCCATCCCCTTTCTGTACCACCCATTCACTAAAGAAAAATTGATTAACCCCCAAGACATATCTAACACGTTTAGCGCATATTACAGTTCCCTATACAATTTTAAAGAAGACCCCAACACTAAACAACCCAAACCTTCAGCCATAACATCCTTTCTGCAAACTATTAAGTTGCCCACCCTATCTGCTCCCCAACTTGAAACTTTGAACTCCCCATTCACCACCCAAGAAATAGCAAAAGCTATCAAACTCCTACCTAACAACAAAGCACCAGGGCCTGATGGCTTTGTAGCCAAATACTATAAACAATTTACCCCTATTCTAATGGATCCCCTTACCTCAGTATTCAATGCGGCTGCGGTCTCTTCATCTTTCCCTGAGGATATGCTAAAAGCTTTAATTATCACATTGCCTAAACCTGGTAAGCAAGACTCTTCCCCTCAACATTTCTACCCCATATAACTATTTAACCATGATCTGAAACTTTTTGCCAAAGTAATAGCAAGCAGGATTATTGACATCCTCCCATCGCTAATACACCAGGACCAATCGGGGTTCACGAAACAGAGACAAACGGTAGATGCCACAAGGCACATAATCAATATCATCCACCACACCAAATATCAGAAAATGCTTTCTCTGCTTCTGGCTCTAGATGCAGAGAAGGCATTTGACAGAATACACTGGTCATACCTTCAGCAGACATTACAAAAATTTGGATTCTAAAGTCACATATTATCCACTATAATGGCTCTCAACTCCAAGCCCTCCACTCAGGTTTACTTTTTGACAATGCTCTCCTCCACCTTCCCTATATCAAATGGGACTCGTAAGGCTGTCCCCTTTCCCCATTGATATTCAACCTCCTTATGGAACCATTAGCCCACAAGATCCACTCCCAATCAAACATTGTTGGAATAAAAGTAGAGAACATAAAATCAACCTATTTGCAGATGATGTAATTCTTATGTTGTCAGACCCACAATCATCACTAGAGGCGGTGACACTGCAGTAGTTTGGCTCCATCTCCTATTATAAGGTCAACAAGCCCAAATCCCACATCCTAGGACTTAACATTCCTCTTACTATCCACTTGATCCTCACTGACCATTTCCAATTCCCTGGGCAGACAATTCTATTAAATACCTAGGAATACATCTTACAGCTAACCCTCAATCCCTATTCCAAGAAAACTTCATCCCCTATTTCCACTCTCTACAATCCGAATTAGCACACCTTGCCAAATTTACACACTCATGGTTGGGAAGAATGACATTCTTTAAGATGTTTAAGCTCCCATAGCTATTATACCTCTTCCGAAACCTACCTTTTCCGATACCCACATCATATTTCCATAAACTGCAAACAGTGATAAAGCACTTTATCTGGCAGGGCAAAAAAGCGAGATGTTCACACTCTAAGCTCATCAAACATAAAGCAGCTGGAGGCATGGGACTTCCCAACTTTAGGGATTACCATCTAGCAACACGACTAGCACAATTAAAAGTATGGTTTACGCCCCACATAAAAAATCCAGGAACTTAGAAAGCCTACAAGTCCCAGGGGAGAACTTACACAGTTGGACCTTTAGCATGCTTCACAAGCACAAGAAAGACACACTTCTATCCCCTACTGTAACAGCATCAATGGCGGCCTTCCAGCATCTGACCCTTAAATCATCACACAGGGGATCTCTGAACCCAATCCCCATCCCACTAAATATAATCTTCCTTCTAACATCTGATATCAGCATCTCATCATGGATAACGACAGGCATCACGTTAGCATCGGACCTTAATACATCCGGAAGGCATAAATCCTTCCCCACACTCCAGAAGGAGTTCATCCTATCTAACAAAGAATATTATCAATGCCTTAGAATCACCTACTGCCTGATCCATTCATTGGTTTGAGGAGAGTCCACATATTAAAGGTATATCACTTTTCTACCAAACATTAAAAAACAAAACATTCTTCACTAAAACCCAATCCCAAAATAAATGGGAGAGTGAACTAGGAACACAATTCTTGTAAGAGCAATGGAGAGCGGCCTTAAATACACCATACTAGTCAACATAATCAGTCAACCTTTGGGAACTATCATATAAGACTACCTTTAGATGGTACCGAACCCCACATATCCTACACATAATAGACCCCTCTAAATCACCACTGTGCTGGAGAGAATGCGGCTTTCACGGCTCATTTTTACACATTCTGTGGTCTTGCAGATTCCTAACCCAATATTGGGCCGATGTTTTTAAACTCATTCAAAACGTCACCCATATTGAGATAAATCCCTCTCCAGAACTTCCCATATTAAACCTATGAATTGAGGATTTCCCCTTCGCACTCAGAAGTATAATTACACATATACTGCTAAACTGATCATCACACACAACTGCCATTCTAAACGGAGCCCCTCTTGCTCAGAAGTCATAACTACCACCCAATTGCACTGTATTTATGAATGTTTGTTCGCATCAAGCAAAGGCCGTCTACGTACAACACAAGCAGAATGGTCCCAATGGTCGATCTGGTATAAAGAAACGTTTGATAAGACAAATCAACAGATTAACGCATGCTATATAATACCAACAACACTCTGATCACTTACTCTTTTCACTCCCAATACATCACCATAGGGAACACACAGTTATAAGTAGACTGCCTACACTGCTACAGAAATAGAGGCAACATCTGTTACCCCTGTTCTCACTTTAATATTTTTAATGTTATATCAGCACCCGCATAAGGCATTAGACAATTAGTCTCCTCTTGTAGTCTTCTTAATCAGCTATGATATGAACAAGAAGTAGAGTATCTCTCCTTCCCTCATCACAGCTTGAACCCATATGGGGTGACGAGGGAATGGAGGATCACCTCCCATCTCTAGCCATCTCTGCACATCTTCCCAAAGAGCTGTATTTGTTCAAAGGACTTTAATTGCTTATCTCCATAATGTGACCTGCGCCGCTATTCATTGTTTTTTTTCTCCTATACTACCCTAGCCTGCCCATATACCACCCTAGCCTGTCTATATACTACCCTAGCCTGTCTATATACTACCATAGCCTGCCCCTATACTACCCTAGCCTGTCTATATACTGCCCTAGCCTGCCCCTATACTGCCCTAGCCCCTCCCTTGGAATTTAACTTAATGGTATGTCATATAATTTTGCATATAGACAAGGTACTGTTGCATGTAAATATGATCTTCTGGTAGGCGTGATTTTTTTTTGGGGTGTGGAACAGGCAGCATTTCATTCTTGGACCCAGGCAGCACAATCTATTGGACCAGCCCTGACTGCAGATTTTTTTGTCAGAAAGCGGAAACCAAATTGTTAGAATCCAGAAATTTCTTTATTGCATGCAGAACGCTGAGGCAACACAATGACATAGAAGTGCTTTAAGTGGTCAAAAAGGAGTGTGGCTTTCCTAGCCCCAATGTGTGTATTGTAAGGAAATTACCTCACAATTAGGAGGAAAGAAATTAAGACAATAACATGTAATACAAAAAATAGTCACAAAGAGGCACCAGAATAAAAAACAAAAAACAAAAAAAAACAATTAACTAGAGAACAACATAGACTATACATATAAGAATAGAGAGATATTTGGGATCAGATGGCGCAAAGAATCAGTCACTGTATAGTCTCTATTTGAGTATGAGTATTTTAACCACTTTCAGACCGGACCATTTTGCTGGTAAATGACCAGAGGTCTTTTTACAATTTGGCACTGCGCTGCTTTAACTGGTAATTGCGCAGTCATGCAATGTTGTACCCAAACAAAATTTGCGTCCTTTTCTTCCCACAAATAGAGCTTTCTTTTGATGGTATTTGATTGCCTCTGCGATTTTTATTTTTTGCGATATAAACGTAAAAAGACTGCAAATTTTGAAAAAAAATGATATTTTCTACTTTTTGTTATTAGAAAAATCCAATAAACTCAATTTTAGTCATACATTTAGGCCAAAATGTATTCAGCCACATGTCTTTGGTAAAAAAAAAGTCAATAATTGTATATTTATTGGTTTGCGCAAAAGTTGTCACATCTACAAACTAAGGTACGTTTTCTGGAATTTACGCAGCTTTTAGTTTACGACTGCCTATCTCATTTCTTGAGGTGCTAAAATGGCAGAGCAGTACAAAACCCCCCCAAATGACCCCATTTTGGAAAGTAGACCCCCTAAGGAAATTGATAAGTGGCATGTTGAGCCCATTGAATATTTTATTTTTTTGCCTCAAGCGATTGAATAATGACAAAAAAAAAATTTTTTTTTTTTTTTACACAAAGTTGTCACTAAATGATATATTGCTCACACATGCTATGGGCATATGTGAAATGACACCCCAAAATAAATTCTGCTGCTTCTCCTGAGTACGGGGATACCACATATGTGGGACTTTTTGGGAGCCTAGCCGCGTACGGGGCCCCGAAAACCAAGCACCGCCTTCAGGCTTTCTAAGGGCGTAAATTTTTGATTTCACTTCTCACTACCTATTACAGTTTTGAAGGCCATAAAATGCCAAGATGGCACAAAACCCCCACAAATGACCCAATTTTAGAAAGTAGACACCCCAAGCTATTTGCTGAGAGGCATGTTGAGTCCATGGAATATTTTATATTTTGCCACAAGTTGCGGGAATATTACAAACTTTAATTTTTTTTTATTTTTTTTTCACAAAGTTGTCACTAAATGATATATTGCTCACACATGCTATGGGCATATGTGAAATGACACCCCAAAATAAATTCTGCTGCTTCTCCTGAGTACGGGGATACCACATGTGTGGGATTTTTTGGGAGCCTAGCCGCGTACGGGGCCCCGAAAACCAAGAACCGCCTTCAGGTTTTCTAAGGGCGTAAATATTTGACTTCACTCCTCACTACCTATTACAGTTTTGAAGGCCATAAAATGCCAAGATGGCACAAAACCCCCACAAATGACCCCATTTTAGAAAGTAGACACCCCAAGCTATTTGCTGAGAGGCATGTTGAGTCCATGGAATATTTTATATTTTGCCACAAGTTGCGGGAAAATTACAAACTTTTTTTTTTTTTTCACAAAGTTGTCACTAAATGATATATTGCTCACGCATGCCATGGGCATATGTGAAATGACACCCCAAAATAAATTCTGCTGCTTCTCCTGAGTACGGGGATACCACATATGTGGGACTTTTTGGGAGCCTAGCCGCGTACGGGGCCCCGAAAACCAAGCACCGCCTTCAGGCTTTCTAAGGGCGTTACAGTTTTGAAGGCCATAAAATGCCAAGATGGCACAAACCAACCCCAAATGACCCTATTTTGGAAAGTAGACACCCCTAAATTTAGGGGTACACTAGTGAGACTAGGTAATAAATGGTGGGTGCCCTGAAACTATAAAAAAATAACTAACCAACCAGCGTCACCTGTAACAGTTATATGGTGATCACTGGTGAAAGGGTTAACTAGGGGGCAATCAGGGGGCTTTATGCGGTAGTATATGGGGGTCCCTGGCGCTATAAAAAGCTGCGGCGAACCTAAATACCTACCTGCCTAACTAGCGTCACCTGTGACACTAATACAGCGATCAGAAAAACGATCGCTTATTAGGCTGGGTTCACACTGGAGCGATGCGGGAACGCCACAAATCCGCGGCGGGTTCCCGCATCACATGCCTCCCGGCGGCAGTTCACACTGCCCTATGCGAACTGCTGGGAGTGTCAGTGAAATGTTAATGACACCCCCAGATCAGTTCGCATATCGCAGTGCGATCTGCAAACTCGGATCGCATGGTGTGAACACCCATGCGATCCGATTCTGCTGCGGACCAAATAAAGGGTCCCGTGCGAGTTTGCGGCGGGTGCGACACGAATTCAGCCATACTATCTGTATGGCTGAACTCGAATCGCACAGAGATCGGATGTGATTTGCACTGCAGTGCGGTGCGAATCACATCCGTTCTCATAAACCGCTGCAATGTGAACCCAGCCTTAGTGACACTGGTGACGGGGGGTGATCACGGGGTTAAACCTTTATTGGGGGGGTTAGGGGGGTACCTTAGAACTAAAGGGGGCTAACCCTAACTGCCCTAACAGTTATTACAGTCACAAATGACACCCGCCGGGTGATCAGGGGGTTAAACCTTTATTAGGTAATAAATGGCGGGTGCCCTGAAACTATAAAAAAATAACTAACCAACCAGCGTCACCTGTAACAGTTATATGGTGATCACTGGTGAAAGGGTTAACTAGGGGGCAATCAGGGGGCTTTATGCGGTAGTATATGGGGGTCCCTGGCACTATAAAAAGCTGCGGCGAACCTAAATACCTACCTGCCTAACTAGCGTCACCTGTGACACTAATACAGCGATCAGAAAAATGATCGCTTATTAGGCTGGGTTCACACTGGAGCGATACGGGAACGCCACGAATCCGCGGCGGGTTCCCGCATTGCATGCCTCCCGGCGGCAGTTCACACTGCCCTATGCGAACTGCTGGGAGTGTCAGTGAAATGTTAATGACACCCCCAGATCAGTTCGCATATCGCAGTGCGATCTGCAAACTCGGATCGCATGGTGTGAACACCCATGCGATCCGATTCTGCTGCGGGCCAAAAAAAGGGTCCCGTGCGAATTTGCGGCGGGTGCGGTGGGTGCGATGCGAATTCAGCCATACTATCTGTATGGCTGAACTCGAATCGCACAGAGATCGGATGTGATTTGCACTGCAGTGCGGTGCGAATCACATTCGTTCTCATAAACCGCTGCAATGTGAACCCAGCCTTAGTGACACTGGCGACGGGGGGTGATCACGGGGTTAAACCTTTATTGGGGGGGTTAGGGGGGTACATTACAACTAAAGGGGGCTAACCCTAACTGCCCTAACAGTTATTACAGTCACAAATGACACCAATGCAAAAAAAAAAAATGACATTGGTGTCACTGTGACTGGGGGGCAGGGGTAATTGGGGGGGTGATCGGGGGGGTGTGAGTGTGCCTGGCATGTTCTACTGTGAAGTGTCGTGTTGGTGCAACTCACCGATCCTCTCTCCTCGGTGTCGGAACGAAAAATACCGACACGGAGGAGAGATTACATCACTTCCTCTCCTGTGTTTACATTACAGGAGAGGAAGTGATGTCACGAAGGATTTCTATTCGTCGGGAGCGATCACGAGGGGGTGGCCATGAATGAATGGCCGCCCCCTCATCCCTGATCGCTCGCGAACGAATACCGACCGCCGCAGGCACCGGGCGGGGGCCCGATCGGGCCCCCGACCCGCGGGAAGGCAGGGACGTACAGGTACGCCCATATGCCTGCCCGTGCCATTCTGTCGACGTACATCGTCGTGCGGCGGTCGGGAAGTGGTTAAAATGTCAATAACAATAACATTTGTAATAATATAGGGGAAGCACCGTCGGCAGCAACAGTCTTGAGAGGAGAAGCAGGGCTCTCTAAAGAATTTGAAAACACAAAGAACAGGGAGAAGGTGCAGTATAAAAGATAAAGTATTTATTAAAATAAAAAACATACGGCCAAATGGCTACTCACAAAGGTCAGAGTGATTTAGGCATGTATATTAAATAGGGATGTATCCATGTCTCAATCCGGTCCACGGGGGTTTGCAGAGCTGATGGAGTATAAAAGCAGACAGGGGGGACGACAATAGGCTTGCCTCTGTGTTCCAAAAGCTGATTTGGAGCAGCACCTCTGTATTTCCAATGGTTTTCATCGGTTTCCAGCTTTGTTAAGCGTCCGGATGGTCGGATGGCTGGAACTGGAAGTGCGTTCCAGCGTGGAACGCAAGCTCTGGGATCCGGAAGTGACGCGTGGGCCAATCAGAAGACGCGTTTCACAACTTCAGTTGTTTCCTCAGTTCAGTAGACTATACATATAGATGCAACTGCATTTCTCAAATGCTGCCAAGGCAGCATAATGCTGATCAACTGTGTGTCCACATGGACATATTCTAGGGGCCTAGGTTGAAAACACTGGTGCTCAAGTGGGAGAAAGTTTTCATACAGGAATTATCTGGACACAGCCATCAATACTATTGTCATCACTTTTATCCTTACTCTTCTTACTATGTTCACTGATTCTATCTATCAGGGTCTTCTGTGTTCTTCCTACATAATGGAGGCCAGGGCATTTTAACCACTTAAATACAGGGCACTTAACCACTACAATACAGGGCACTTTCGCCCCCTTCCTTCCCAGCACAATTTTCAGCTTTCATCGCTCTAGCGCTTTCAGTGACAATTGCGCGGTCATGCTACACTGTACCCAAATGAAATTTTTATCATTTTGTTCGCACAAATAGAGATTTATTTTGGTGGTATTTATTCACGACTCCGTTTTTTATTTTTTGCGATATAAGCGCAAAAAAGCGGAAATTTGGAAAAAAAACAATATTTTCTTTTTTCTATTTTAAAAGAAATCCAATAAAATCAAATGTTGTCATAAATTTAAGCCAAAATGTATTCTGCTACATGTTTTTGGTAAAAAAAAATCCGTTAAGTGTATAATAATTGGTTTGTGTGATCACGGACATATGTACGCAAATGATCATGTACATATGTGTGCACATAATCATTGGGACAAGTGATTTTAGTGGGACATATGTGGGGGACATGTTTTTATTATTAGGGACATGTGTTTTTATTTTTTGGGGACATGTATGTTTTGGGGACATGTGTGTTATGGGGACATATGTGGGGACTGTGTTTACACTGTGTGGTGTGTTGTGTGTTTACACTAGACTGAAGATCAGTGAGTAAAAAGCTGTAAAAAACAGCTCATACTCACTGATCATCAGCCGGCTGCAGCAATCTACTCTCCTCTCCTCAGCGATGACTTCTGTGTGAGGAGAGGAGGAGCCGATTGCCTAGCAACCGGCTGTTTGTTTACATCACATGATGGCCGTGATTGGACACGGCCGTCATGTGATCAGGAGGGCCAATCACAGAGCCCTGATTGACATTCCTGAACGTCCTATCAGAAGTAGACGGCTCCCACCCGGCCGTATATGTGCATTGGCCGGGTGGGAAGTGGTTAAACACCTTCCTGCCCAGACCAATTTTGAGCTTTCAGCGCTGTCGCACTTTGAATGACAATTGCGCGGTCATGCTACACTGTACCCAAATGAAATTATTATTTTTTTTTTTTTTCACAAAGGTTGAAATTTTTATCATTTTTTTCCCACAAATAGAGCTTTCTTTTGGTGGTATTTGATCACCTCTACGGTTTTTATTTTTTGCGCTACAAATAAAAAAATACCGAAAATTTTGAAAAAAAAAATGTTTTTTTTTGTTTCAGTTTCAAAACTTTGTAAATAAGTACGTTTTCTCCTTCACTGATGGGCACTGATGGGGCTACACTGATGGGCACTGATAAGGTGGCACTGATGGGCACCAATGTGGCACCAATGAAGTGGCACTGATAGGCGGCACTGATGGGCGACACGGATGGGCGACACGGATGGGCGACACGGACGGACACTGATAGGTGGCACAAATTGGCACTGATAGCTGGCACAGATGGGTGGCACGGATGGGCGGCACGGATGGGCATGGATAGGCGGCACAGGTGGGCATGGATAGGCGGCACAGGTGGGCATGGATAGGCGGCACAGGTGGGCATAGATAGGCGGCACAGGTGGGCATGGATAGGCGGCACAGGTGGGCACTCATAGGCGGCACAGGTGGGCACTCAGGCGGCACAGGTGGGCACTCATAGGCGGCACAGGTGGGCACTCATAGGCGGCATCGGTGTTATAGTAATGGATGCCAATCAGTGCCAAAAAATAATGCATGCCAATCAGTGATGCCCATTGTGGCCACTGATTGACATCCATTATGGGCACTGATTGGCACCCATTGTGCTGACTGGCACCCTGGTGGTCTAGGGAGGATTATGGATTTTTATTACCTTTTCCCTGGTGGTCTAGTGGTGTCCCTGGTGGTCCAGTGTGGGCATCCTCGGGGGGGGGCTGTGCTGATAATCGATCAGCACAGACCCCCCCTGTCAGAGGAGCAGCCGATCGGCTCTCCTCTACTCGCGTCTGACAGACGCGAGTGAGGGAAAGCCGATCACCGGCTCTTCCCATTTACACTGTGATCAGCCGTGTCCAACGGCTGATCACATGGTAAAGAGTCTCCGTCGGAGACTCTTTACCGAGATCGTAGTTGCCGGGTGTCAGACTGACACCCCGCAACAACGATCGCCGCGATGCGCGCCCCCGGGGGCGCGCAGCGGCTCATAATCCTAATCACGTCATATGACGTCCGGTTAGGATTATGAAACCACTTTGCCGCCGTCAATTTGTAATAGGGCGGGCGGCAAGTGGTTAAACCATATACTACATATGCAGTAAGAAGAAGATAAACAATTTAATTGTATAATCTTTTCTTCTGGAATCATTAAAGTTTTTCTTGCTATGGGCAATAATTGCCAATTTTTTTGCACTGGAATACACATTTTTTTGCCAAAAATGTCCTGTCCTGGTATCTCTTAAGTATCCTTCTCTTGACCTGTATGTGGCCTGGGGCTAATACATGTTGCACACATTTTGATTTTCTTTAAAAAATCAATGGTTTTAGTGGCATGATTTCTTTGAATTTAGAATCTATATTTAAAAAAATGTGTATGAGAAGGTTGATTACCAAGCTTGGGAGGTACCAACATAAAATTCTAACAAAATGAGACCTAATGGGTGATGTTTTGGGTACATGATTTCTTAATCTTAAAGCATATCTAAAAAAAAAGGGCTACAAAACGTGTTGAGAACCCTGAGCAGCCATATCATTTGCTAATAACAAAAACATTTGGCGTTTATTATAATATTGTGTTAAGACATATGTGAGACTGTGTGCTGTGGTGCTGTTCAGGGGGAAGTGTACGCAATATGTTTGACAATCTGTATCAGCTATTTATTTTAGATATACTGTATGTTTTACAACTTTAAAACTAATTACAATAAAAGTTGTATGAGTTTATGGTTCCACTTTCTTTTAATTTAGGATCTGTCTGCAATATTCTCCAATTTTAGGATTTTTATTGATAGCTCTATATTCAATGTTCAACTGTGTAACAAAAAATATCTTCTGAATATTCTTCCTCTCATTTATGTTACTATATTTGCTATTCTTGCGCTGTGATTTTGAATATGTTTGTCTGTACTCTAGGACAGATTGTTTAATTTCTAAGGATAAAATCCTTTCTCTAGAACCTTACCCACTCATTAGTAACTTACATGGTACAGACAATCATCCTAATTAGTAAAATCTCTACCCAATCTGGTGAAAGCAATATACTAACATCATACTAGTGCATTTTCATTGTTTTTTTCCAAACTGTGAGCTATGGCAATCTAAGCTAAATCGCATTAGTTAATTTAGGTTTGTACTGTCGTGTCGGATGGATGGACTTTGGATGCTTCGTCTGTGATCATAATGGCTAGCTTCCATTCAGATATAGATTAAGATATTCCAGGGTGTGTTTTATGTGGGTTCAAGTATTTTAGGTGATATGAACACCACAAGTCTGGCACTAGGGGACCAGGACAAAGAATCCCTCAATGGGGGTATGCAGTGTTTTGCTACCATAAACAACTCTGAAATTCTGCACAAGCAGCGGTGCTGGAATACATAAAAATTAGGAACAATGATCTGGAAATTACTTGACTAAGTTCCTTAAGGACCCTCGGGTGCAAGCCATCTGGTCCTGGTGACTTATTTATGTTAAGTTTTTCAAGTCTGTTTCTAATTTTATCGTTTGTTAACCATGAAGGTGCTTCCTGTGACATGTCATGAGGATAAGTTTTGGTTACTGAAGCCCCCATTTGTATAATGACCATTGAGCTCTTTTGTGCTCTTTTTTAGATTAATTGTTCTCTTTTTATATTTGCTTAATAAAATTATATATTTTTCCAATATCAATTTCTATTGATTGTTTGCACCTTTAAACTCCAAATTTGTTTCTGTTAATGTTTCTAAATTCTAAGGAGGTGGTGTATATGGTGTAATCTCCAGCCTCTAATGTTGAAAATACCTTTGTAACTGTTTGTAAAATTATTTTTATTGGCATATAAAATTCCAATGTATGAATTAAAATATGAGCTCTGGTTATACAATACAAAACACATCATGATTAGCAATGTTGACACAGTGGAGCAAAACATTACATTACAGAATACCATCCACATATATACCCCAAATGCATTTCGACCTGTACTGTTATGGTCTTCCTTAGGGGGGTTATATACTCTAAGAAAAAATATATATATTCATTAACCACTTCAGCCCCGGACCAATAAACAGCCTAAGGACCAGAGGTCTTTTTACAATTTCGCACTGCACTGCTTTAACTGGTAATTGCGCGGTCATGCAATGTTGTACCCAAACGAAATTTGTGTCCTTTTCTTCCCACAAATAGAGCTTTCTTTTGATGGTATTTGATTGCCTCTGCGATTTTTATTTTTTGCGATATGAATGGAAAAAGACCAAAAATTTTGAGAAAAAATGATATTTTCTACTTTTTGTTATAAGAAGAATCGAATAAACTCAATTTTAGTCAAACATTTAGGGCAAAATTTATTCAGCCACATGTCTTTAGTAAAAAAAATGTCAATAAGCGTATATTTATTGGTTTGCGCAAAAGTTATAGCATCTACAAACTAGAGTACATTTTCTGGAATTTACACAGCTTTTAATTTACGACTGCCTATCTCATTTCTTGAGGTGCTAAAATGGCAGGGCAGTACAACCCCCCCCCCAAATGACCCCATTTTGGAAAGTAGACACCCCAAGGAAGTTGTGGAGAGGCATGTTGAGCCCATTGAATATTTTTTTTTTGTCCCAAGTGATTGAATAATGACACACAAAAAAAAAAGAAAGTTTACAAAAAGTTGTCACTAAATGATATATTGCTCACACATGCCATAGTTATATGTGGAATTGCACCCCAAAATATATTCTGCTGCTTCTCCTGAGTACGGGGATACCACATATGTGGGATTTTTTGGGAGTCTAGCCGCGTACGGTTCCCCCGAAAACCAATCACTGCCTTCAGGATTTCTAAGGGTGCAAATTTTTGATTTCACTCCTCACTACCTATCACAGTTTCGAAGGCCATAAAATGCCAAAATAACACAAACCCCCCCCCCCCAAGTGACCCCATTTTGGAAAGTAGACACCCCAAGGAAGTTGTGGAGAGGCATGTTGAGCCCATTGAATATTTTTTTTGTTGTCCCAAGTGATTGAATAATGACACAAAAAAAAAAAAGTTTACAAAAAGTTGTCACTAAATGATATATTGCTCACATATGCCATAGTTATATGTGGAATTGCACCCCAAAATATATTCTGCTGCTTCTCCTGAGTACGAGGATACCACATATGTGAGACTTTTTGGGAGTCTAGCTGCGTACGGCACCCCCAAAACCAATCACTGCCTTCAGGATTTCTAAGGGTGCAAATTTTTGATTTCACTCCTCACTACCTATCACAGTTTCGAAGGCCATAACATGCCAAAATAACACAAAACCTCCCCAAATGACCCCATTTTGGAAAGTAGACACCCCAAGCTATTTACTGAGAGGCATGTTGAGTCCATGAAATATTTTGTATTTTGCCACAAGTTGCAGGAATTTTACAAAATGATATATTGCTCACACATGCTATGGGGATAAGTCAAATTACACCCCAAAATAAATTCTGCTGCTTCTCCCGAGTATGGGGATACCACATGTGGGGGACTTTTTGGGAGCCTAGCCACGTACGGGACCCCGAAAACCATGCACTGCCTTCCAGATTTAAATATAAAATGCTACAAAAAAAAAAAACTGTTAGTGATCGCAGGGATCAGGCCTGACTCTGCGATCGCTGCAGTTATGTGTTTAGTGTTTTGTAAGTGACAGTGATCGATCGATACTGCACTTGGGTGGGCTGGGCAGAGGGGCAAAACGCAGGTGCTAGCAGGCATCTGGGCTGATCCCGCTAACAATGCATTTTTTTGGAACCCTAAACTGCTGGGGATGCTAGTATAGATCTGATCAGATCAGATATTGATCTGTTCAGATTCTATACCACTACGGGAGGTTTATGCTTTGCGCGTGGGTGTTAGCGGTACTGGCACTAACCTAGCGCTGCCTGGGGCGACGCAGACCCTGACCCTAAAACCTAATTGATATCACCCGCCGGGTGATCAGGGGGTTAAACCTTTATTGGGTAATAAATGGTGGATGCCCTGATGCTATAAAAAGCAAACTAACCAGAGTCACCCGTAACACTTATACGGTGATCACTGGTGAAAGGGTTAACTAGGGGCAATCAGGGGGTTCAAATTTTTATTAGGTAGTATATGGGGATCCCTGGCGCTATATAAAAACCTGATGGGGGAACCTAAATAACTAACTGGCTAACCAGCGTCACCAGTGACACTTATACTGTGATCGCTGGTGAAAGGGTTAACTAGGGGCAATCAGGGGGTTAAAACCATTATTGGGTAGTATATGGGGGTACCTAACGCTATAAAAACCTGGCGGTGAACCTAAAAAAATAACTAGCTACCTAGCGACACTAGCGACACTAATGCAGCGATCAGAAAAATTACCGCTTAGTGACACTGGCAAAAGGGGGTGAAAGGGTTAACTAGGGGCAATCAGGGGGTTAAAACCATTATTGGGTAGTATATTGGGGTACCTAGCGCTATAAAAACCTGGCAGTGAACCTAAAAAAATAACTAGCTACCTAGCGGCACTAGTGACACTAATGCAGCGATCAGAAAAATGATCGCTTAGTGACACTGGCAAAAGGGGGTGAAAGGGTTAACTAGGGGCAATCAGGGGGTTAAAACCATTATTGGGTAGTATATTGGGGTACCTAGCGCTATAAAAACCTGGCAGTGAACCTAAAAAAAAAACTAGCTACCTAGCGACACTAGCGACACTAGCGACACTAATGCAGCGATCAGAAAAATGATCGCTTAGTGACACTGGCAAAATGGGGTGAAAGGGTTAACTAGGGGCAATCAGGGGGTTAAAACCATTATTGGGTAGTATATCGGGGTACCTAGCGCTATAAAAACCTGGCGGTGAACCTAAAAAAAAAAACTAGCTACCTAGCGACACTAGCGACACTAATGCAGCGATCAGAAAAATGATCGCTTAGTGACACTGGCAAAAGGGGGTGAAAGGGTTAACTAGGGGCAATCAGGGGGTTAAAACCATTATTGAGTAGTATATCTGGGTACCTAGCGCTATAAAAACCTGGCGGTGAACCTAAAAAAATAACTAGCTACCTAGCGACACTAGCGACACTAATGCAGCGATCAGAAAAATGATTGCTTAGTGACACTGGCAAAAGGGGGTGAAAGGGTTAACTCTAGGGGCAATCAGGGGGTTAAACCTTTATTGGGGGGGTAGGGGGCTACCCTGGACCTAACACTAACTGCCCTGACAGTTTTTACTGTTACAACTGACACTGAATGCAGTGATCAGTAAATAAATGATCACTGCAATCAGTGACACTGTGACTGGGGGGGGGGGGGGGCGATCGGGGGGGGATCGGGGGGGGGGGGTTGTGTGCCTGTGTGTGCCTATGTGTTAGAGTAGTGTTGGTGCAGACTTACCGTATATACTCGAGTATAGGCCGACCCGAATATAAGCCGAGGCCCCCAATTTACCCCCAAAAAAACTGGCAAACTTATTGACTCGTGTATAAGCCGAGGGTGAGACATGCCTGTCCATCCCTGTGTGTGTGTCCGTCCATCCCTGTGTGTCCGTCCATCCCTGTGTGTCCGTCCATCCATCCCTGTGTGTCCATCCATCCATCCATCCCTGTGTGTGTGTGTCCATCCATCCATCCATCCCTGTGTGTGTGTGTCTCCATCCATCCATCCATCCATCCCTGTGTGTGTGTGTCTCCATCCATCCATCCATCCATCCCTGTGTGTGTCTCCATCCGTGTGTGTGTGTGTGTGTGTGTGTGTGTGTGTGTGTGTGTGTGTGTGTCCAGCCTACCTTTGTCCCGAGCCTCCGTCCCGTGCCTTGCCTCCTTGCCTCCGTCCCGTGCCTTGCCTCCTTGCATCCGTCCCGTGCCTTGCCTTGCCTTGCCTTGCCCCCGTCCCGTCCCGTCCTGTGCCGTGCCGTCCCGTGCCCTCTTCGTCGGCGGCCATTGTAAAGTTCAAAAGCTGCGCCGCCGCCTTCGCCTGTGATAGGCGGAACACTGAATTTCCCAGCAGCCTGTGTTCCGCCTATCACAGACGTCGTATCATCCTCGTCCGTAGTACGAGGATGATACGATGTCCGTGATAGGCGGAACACAGGCTGCTGGGAAATTCAGTGTTCCGCCTATCACAGGCGAAGGCGGAGCCGGAGGCGCGGCTTTTGAATCGAATGGCCGCTGTCTGTCTGCTCGACACGCTGATCGAGCGGGCAGACAGCGATGACTCGAGTATAAGCCGAGGGGGGCACTTTCAGCCTCAAAAAAGAGGCTGAAAATCTCGGCTTATACTCGAGTATATACGGTACTTTGTCTTCTCCTCGTAGTCCGGTCAAAAAGACTGCCCCGAGGAGAATGACATCACTTCCTCCCTGCCTGTGTATACAATGCACAGTGGGAGGAAGCTTCTTATTGGCCAGGAGCGATCGAGAGGGGGTGGCCATAAACCAACGGCCATCCCCTCATCTCGGATCGCTCCTGAAGCGAACCGGACCGCCGTATCCAGTGGGAGGGGGTCCGATCGGACCCCCCACCCGCTGGAAGGCAGGCACGTACATGTACGTGCTTGTGCCTGCCTGTGCCATTGCGATGACGTACAATGGCAATACGGCGGTCCTTAAGTGGTTAAGAATCTCAAAATTCAAAGCATTTCAGGGTGCACACACATCTATGTACACAGCAATGGTATATTTAACGCTAAAAGATGATTTTAGCGGTAAACATACCACTGCTATGTACATTGATGTGTATGCACCATGAAATGCTTTGAATTTTGAGTTTCTTAATGTATATAATTTTTTTTTTGAGTAAATAACCTCCCCTAGTACAGTACAGGTTGACACACGTTGGGGTATCTATGTGGCTGGCATTCTGTAATGTAATGTTTTGTTCCACTGTATCAACATCGCTACTCATGATGAAATGTGTTTTGTATTGTATAACCAGAGCTCATATTTTAATTCATACATGCTATTGAAATTTTATATGCCAATAAAAAGAATTTTACAAACAGTTTTTTTATCAATTTATTTTTTTGCTGCTAAAAAAACCCTTCCTTAATACCCTTATTTATTATACTCCTAAAGCACACCCATTTTTTGTCCTTGTTTCCTAGAATTTTACCCTATTTAGTATATTATAGCAAGGAGCTTAGATTCTGAAAGTCGACTCTTTTGAAATTCAGTGTCTTTCTATTCCCTTTATGTTTCCTATTTGTGTAATTTATGCTGAAACTAATTGATCTGTTATCGCTGTTTCCTAAGTTGCCCCGTATTTATACATCCGCAATCAATCTGTATTGTTAGTAATCAGTAGTTGTTTCTTGTTGGTGCATTTACCATCTGACCCATGAAATTGTCCTGTAAGACATTTAGGATATGGCGAGCCTTAGATGAATGCCCGGTTCCTTCCACCCAGTCTATGTCTAGATAATTCAAATCCCCCATTATAATGAAACTTCTCATCCTTGCCGCCATTCCAAACTGTGATAGGAGGTCTGTCTCCTCCTCCTCCCTCAGGTTAGGGGTCCTATAGCATACTCCCAGTATTACTTTCTCCTTGCTCCATTAGTCATTTCATCCCTCACATTCATCTGTATATCATTTTTGATATACAGGCATACCCCTCTTAATATTTTTTCTTTGGATTGTAAAAAATGTATGCAAGTTAGAATATCTCTTGGCTTATGTGCTGCAATGTGTGGCGGCTTAAAGATCCTATGTGCCCTGTCAAGGAGTAGGTCTTGTTCACATAGTGAGGGTACAAGAATTCTGAAGAGGCTTTGCAAATACAGCGTTAGCTCCTGAGGGAGAATTGTTTCTGCACAAGCGGTTCTCAAGATCTGCCAGCTTAGATTGAATGCATTGGAGCTCAGTCACCTGTTCGGGGTGGGCATCAACCAGTTCATTGTAAGCATCAGTAAAATCAGTGAGTTGTCTCTCTGTACATTTTGTCAGTGAGGTCTCCTAGATCATCTATGTGTATTTGGATGCAGGAGATTGATCTGATAATATCTTTTTAATGTCTCTCTGCAGGGTCATGAGCATCTTCTACAGTGTGTGCTCAGACACTGCATTATCAGAAGTAGGTAAACCAGCCAGAGAGGCAGCAATCTCCTCATCCTCCTCATCGTCATCATCAGTCTCCTCTCCCTCAGCATTATGAAAGTGTAATGATTTTTTTTCTTACTGGGGGCACCTGACTCAGAGAAGCAAAAGGAGAGGATGCTGCCTGTTTATTTCTGTCCTTGCTTTGTGTGGCTGTATGGCTGGAGTACTCCATTTGGGACTGTTCACGCTGTGCAGAGCTTGGCGCGGAAGTGTGTGTGTATGTCCTGTTTCTGTATCCGATGCCATCTTGGGACCTGTGCAGCTGCGACCTACTGAAGAAATATTTCAGCTGGGGTTCTGGCTGGTTGTTATTTTGCTTTCATGACATGCCCGGGGTTCTCCTGGTAGAGCGGTGTCTGCAGCAGCTGGGTCTGCTCCTAGGTGCTGCCGTTAGATCGCAGCCAAACTCCACCCTGCGTGCACCATTTTAAAGCGCAAGATGTTAGGTATCTATTTACTTAGCGTAACATCATCTTTCACATTTTACAAAAAAATTGGGGTAAATATTTTTTTGTTTTTTAATTGACTAAAGTGTATTTTTTCCATAAAGAATTTGTATTTGCAAAACTGCTGCGCGAATACCACATACCATTAAAAATTGCATGATCGCCATTTTATTGCCTAGGGGCTCTACTAAAAAATGTATAATGTTTGGGGATTCTAAGTAATTTTCTAGCAAAACATTGTGATTTAAACTTGTAAACAAAAAGTGCCAGAAAAAGCTTTTTCAAGTAGTTAAACCCTCCCCTGCCCCAAAGAACAAAACAATTCCATATTAATTGGATTAATTGGAGGTTAGTGGCACTTTAACCCCCTTGCCCAACCCAATCCAGCACAGTGCTGGCTGTCTGTCACTCACTGAGCAAGTGTGCAGGCCTTGTGCTGCCTGGCCTGTGCACAAATTGGATTGGATTGGTTTATAAAAAACTTTTCAGAGCTGTAGCTCTCCTTACCAGTCTTTTAACTACAATGGCTGGTCAGTAGGTAGTTAAGCATGTCCAGTTTCCCCCAAATGGATACATAATAATGATATATACTGGAGATTAGCTCATTCAATAAAAATGGAGAAAGGAAATGCTCTTATATTATCACCTGCAGAGCTTTTGTTTAGGGTAGTTTCTTGATATATTGCACAATATGTGATGCACACTATTATACTGTACCTTATGAATCATTTGCCTGATTGGTAATGTTTTTATCACCTCACTCTCTGCATATGTTTTTGGCTGTACTTTCGCTTATCATAAATAAATGAATAAAAAGAGTGGAGAAAGGAATATGTGCAGGGATCATATTTTTCCATTGAGGTCCTCAGGAGTTTAACTGGATCGCCTATATATGACTGTGTTGTGGAGACTTTATCTTTTTAGAATATATTATAAAGAGAACTGATGCAATATGCATTGTTTTATAATCTTGTTAGCATATATTATTTTGTTTAAAGTTTTTTTCTACTTTTCCAGCTTTGCATGTTTTCATATGACCTCTCAAGATAAAGCATTTATCAAGGGTTGTCCTTGAAAAGAAAAAAGTCTTGTTTGAATTTAACTCAGTATCTATCCAATTTTCAACTTGCCGTCACATCGAAATGAGAAATCTGAAGCAGAACCAGGCACAAATAGCTGATAACAGATTTTCAGGTGAACCTCCTCACTTATCACTTCTGGGGTCACCTCTGTTTCTAAAGACTTGTTTTACTTAAAACAAGATAGCTTGGGACATTTAACAGTGTAGTGTTGTGATAACAAAGGCAGAGCTGCTTTCATTTTCCTTAACCACTATCTTTGTAGCTTTACAAAGGTGCAATTCTTGCATTTATATGTGTAGCTTGGAGGCCAAGATATTCAACCTAGGTAGGAAAAGCTGAAACACTATAAGAAAACTAAAATGTTTTGAAAATGAAATGGCACATTATTAGATCCCATCTACAATTGCATTTCACAGAAGTCTAAGATTTAACAAAATAATATTTTACAATTCATTCACTTTTGCAAGAGGAGTTACTAGTCAGAATTCTTTAGTACATTACATATGTAATATTGTCTTTGAGAAACTGGTTATAGCAAATGTCATGAAGTCTCTATTCTGAATTTCAAAATTCTCTTTTTACTGAGCCCTATTATATTGTTTATATATGAGCATTTTACTGGAATATGCATTCATTATCTCAAGCTATGGTAAACCATAGTAGGTGTGAGATATGTATTAGAATAGTCATAGGAATCACAGAACCATTTGTGGAGACTATCAATAAATAGGGAGTGTGGGGGAAAAGACCTGTGTTTTGCAACCATCCTTTTCAGTCAAGGCATCCTTTTGCACAATCTTAAGGCACCCCAATCTAAAATGTAAAAAAACTAAAATAATCGTTTTACATATTTTCACACTAGCCACATGTAGGACACCCAACATTAGAGGTAATTTATTTGTACAAAGCAAATACACCTTTGCACACTGGTACTGACTAGTGACTAGTATTCCAGATTAACTTGTCTCCTTTACTCAGCTAACGTGACCCCAGTGCTAGCAGAGAAAGGCAAGGGAAGGGCAAACAAAGATGCAGGCTCCTGATGTCCTCCTTGTCCACCAATTAGGTTGCCAGTGGCGGGTCCTCACAGTGCCCAAGGTTGTAATGTTGCACAATAAAAACCTGTGGCTTTTTTCCTGCTCCTCCCCCCTTTACTTTCTTCTCCACAGCACTCAACGCCATTGCCCTGCAGCTATCAGTCAACCTTACTCTGTTTGCAGCCCTCAAGGGGATCTATATTGTGTTCTGTGCTGTACATTGTACATCTTACTGTAATTTCCCCTATGTGGTAAACGTTGATCCCCTGAATTACATATGCTTAAATGTTTGTGATGACATTTTCTACCCAATAAAATATTTGAACAAGAGACAAAAAGAAAGACTTGATCACTGGATTATTGATAATTTTGGGGCAAATTGGGGCACTTTTTAGGCATTCTGCACCCCTGAACCACCCAGAAGGCACCTCAGGGTACCTGGGGACCCTGGTTGATACAGGCTCACACACATATACACAAGCTGTATGTCAGTAATGTGACCGATTGTTATTGACTACACTTACTTTCCTTGTTTTTGAACAGATGTAGAATAAACTCCGATTTTATGACCCCCTTTTTTAGTAAAGCTCACACAACTTTTTGTTTTTAAAAAATTGTTGTATTTTTTTATAGGAAAAAATAAAAACCCAGGAGTGATTAAATAACACCAAAATATATCTCTATTTGTGTGAAGAAAATGATAATAATTTCACATGGTTACAGCATAGCATGACTGCGCAATTGTCATTCGAAGTGTGACAGCGCTGAAAGCTGAAAAATGACCTGGGCAGGAAGGGAGTGTAAGTGTCCTGTATTGAGGTGGTTAATGTCTAAAGAGTTGCAGCCTGCCTTACAGGATCAATATATGCCATGCAACCTTTTTCCATCTTCAGTCTCTGAAACAAGGCACAATTCCTTACTTCCAGATAAAACAAGCTTCAAAATTGTGGTGCAAATTGAGTCATGCATTTTTCAATTTAATGCAAAAAGAAACATTTTCAGAGGCAATGCTTGGTCACTGAGAAATTGCCATCTGTATAAAACAACGTAATATCACTGGTGGTAAATAGTAAACAATTTTCATTCTCTGAATCAAGGTACTATTTTTTATTTCCATATGCAATATGCCTGCCCAATCACTCTGAAATGTAAGCCCATCTATACAGGCTTGAAATCTGTGGTGCTAAATTGTAAAAAAAATTGGCCTTGTCAGTTTCTGATTAAAGCGGTTGTAAACCACGAAAAAATGCATAATGTGCTAGTATGCATCGCATTATGAAATACTCACCTTAAAACGAAGCTCTCTCAGTGGCACTCGGTCACTGCTGAGTGTGCTGACATCTTCTCCCATCCCCTTTTCTGGCATCGCAGGTTCCTGTGCTGTGAGTGGCCAGAGCAGCGATTACGTCACTCCTGCGCATGTGCGCGGGAGCCCTCTATTTTGGCAAGAAGCTCTGAAGTTCCGCCACGGTAAGACAGACCTTCAGAGCGCATGCGCCGCTGATGTCAGCAGCAGCATGCAGGGTGAATATCTCCTAAACCGTGCAGGTTTAGGAGATATTAATTTTACCTAAAAGTAATTTTACATACAGCTAAGCCTTATTATACTTTTTACCTGTAGGTAAAAATAACAAAGCAGGATTTACAACAAGACTTTCATTTTTTTACCAGAAGTAATATACCTGCCCAATTGCTTTGAAATTAAAGCCTGTGTATACAGGCTTAATAACTTTAGTGCAAATCTTTAACAATGTTTCTTCTTCAAGCACTTAAAATACATTCAATTTATTTATTTCCAGATGCAATGTGCTTGCTTTCTCTATCTTGCTTTCTTCCTCATCAATTGTGGACTATCCAAGAAAGGCTGCAAATCTGTATAATTTTTTGGTCTTCAACATTATGAAACAGACAATCATTTTTTTTAAGCAGGCTGTCAAAAAGGATTAAAAATCTGTTGTAAATGTTATTTTTACTGTTATAATATTTTTCAGAATTTATCCTCAAAACAATACACTCGTATTTGTTTAATCAAGATGAAATACGCATGCTCTCTCTTTCTGGCATAGCATTATATGCAAAAAGGAGTGCATACCACCCAACAAATCAGTTTTGTTTTACTTGCTTGTGGCTTTGGAAAAATGCACTCTAATTAGTTACATATATCATCTTTCAAATCTCTTAATCTTCCATTGTGACCTAGTAAAAACACTGACATGGTGTGCAGCATGGCTGTGAAATATTTTTGGCTGTTGACTGTGACATAATAAACCAAATTTATTTTTCAGAATAAGAAATACTTCATCTCTTTCTCTAGCATAGTGATCAAGTGCAAATGCATGCATAATGTGCTTCAATATGCATATTTATGACTGCTGACTTTGAAATACTGTATCATGCTGTTATTTTTTGAAAGAAAAATAATGATCTCTCCCTCTTACACTGTCCCAGGCCCCAATTAAACAGTTTAATATACACTAACCACCGTGCCACATGTTTGGCTGTTGTCTTTGAAACATGGCAGTTTTTTTGTTGCCTTCACAACTGCATCATCTGTGGGATATGAACTCTTGGTTGACATTTTGACAAACTTTGTACACAATACAGTGTGGTACTGAAAAGAAACTCACAAGCTATGCTTGTCAAGGAATCCCTGTGAGACATCTGGTGCATAGATACGCGCATGATCATGGTATTTCCTGAAGAAAAGTTAACAAGTGTGTGCGCATGCATTCACGAGCGTGCATGGCTATGTGCACATGCACAATCCCTGTTGGTGCCAGATGGGCTATTTAAAGGGAGCTAATTCCCATATCCTTTGTTGACTGATCTTCAGCTATGCCTAGTGTCCTGATTGATCCTGCATGTTCTTCCTTTTACTGAACTGGCATGTTCTTGACAGATCCTGAATTCTGCTTCTGCCTTGTTGTTGTTTACCCGGCTCCATTCCTGACTTTGGCTCTGCACATGACTTGGTGCCTCGCTGCCCACCTGTTGATGACCCCGTCTCTGCTTCTGCCTCTGATTCTAGCTCCTAGGACTACTCGAGTGCTTGCCAGGCTTTCTGCTGCACCAGCTTTTGTACACCGAAGTATGTTCCAGCCTCCAGAGTCCTCACAAGCTGCCTATTCAGAACCATCAGCGTAAGCGGAGTGCCTCTTTAGCCTGGACCAGTCCTCTGAACATTACTGCTGTTCCTGCTCCTCTGGTTCCACAGTCTCCTTGGAGTCACATTCCCTGCTGCAGGTTCTGTAATCAACACCCACAGGCACTCGTTTCTCTCCTGTCCCTCTGCACCCTCTGTCTCATCCTCAGTGAGGCCAGGGTGAGAGATATAAGAGAGATCGATCTCGTCAATTCAGTCTCTTATCAGGTACATGATAATGCTATATGGTTTGTTTTGACACTGTTTTGCAACTTGTATAATGTTAATGCGGTTAGCTTTTTTTAAAGAATATACTTTTTTTTTTTCCATAAACATTTTATTAAATTCAGGGAAGGATACATAAAAGAACATACATAGTCAAAGTAGTTTTCATATGAACAAATCAACAACAAATCTGGGTCAGGCCCATGTCTCGTATACAAATTGACAAAAGAAAGAAAAAGAAAAAAAAAACCCATTAGGATTGGGCACAAGGAAAAGATATAGTGAACCTAGCATCGTGCAATTGAACCTCAGGTTTAGGTACCTCTGGTGCCCCAATCTTGAGCAGGATCTGAGGTGAACAATAAACATTCCAGTTGTAGCTAGGCAATAGACTGTTTAGATGAGTAAAATAGAGGAGGGGGAGAAAAAAAAAAAAGCCGGGGGGGGGGGGGGCAGGGGGGTAGAGGGGAAGTCTCAAAGTTGGTAAAGGGGACAGAAGCAAACATAGAGGGCAGGGGGGATCGAGGGAGGGGGGCAAATAGGTTATGCTGCCTAAGTGGACGTGGGTGAAGGGACGTGTGGAATGAATTCTCCTAAGATGGGATGTTGGGAAGAGAGGAGGGGGAGAGGGGGTGAGGACTTCCCCAGCTACCCTCTCCTAGGCTCACACATAAGGACCACCCCATGGGATGGCGATAAAGTAAAGTTTGCTTACAGCTATCAAAACTCGTCATGCAGTCGGCCTACCACTAGATGGAGTCGAACCCATGATATCGAGGTACATCTGAGAGGCCTTAAAGGACGACCAATCACCCCAGATTGCAGCAAATAATGTGGTCTTATCCAGTGAGGTATGTATCAGCTCCTCCATTTCCGCTATCTTATTGATACGATGGAACCACTCAGTTAAGGTCGGCACAGAGGCTGCTCGCCAATGGATCGGTACACACATTCTAGCCGCATTGATCATATGTAACGTGAGTGATCTGTGATACTGTTTTTTGGGAATTTCAGAGAGGTGCAGAAGATATTGTGCCGGAGAGAATTCTAATGGGAGAGAAGATACCCTCGTCAGTACTTCATGTACATTTCGCCAAAAAGATTGTAGAGAGGGGCAGCCCCACCATATATGGATGAACGTGCCCGTCTCCGCCCCACATCGCCAACACTCTCTTGGTACCTCCGGCGCAAATCTGTGAACCACCTCCGGCGTTCTATACCAGCGCGTTCTTACTTTGTACCCATTCTCTTGTACCGAGACGTTTAGGGACCCTTTGTGTAGGTAGAGATTGATCTTATCCCAGTCCCTCTCCCCTATTTTGACTCCAAGAGCCTCCTCCCAGTAAGCCTGCTCCTTTGCCAAACTAGCCGGAGTATTTCCTTTTAGGGTCCCATAGAGGATAGAAATAAGATGTTTCTGGGGGGAGGCGCTTGAGCAAAGAGATTCCAGCACTGTGGGGTGTCTGCTAAACCCACCTCTGCGTGATGGATGATCTAGAAGGTGCCTAAGTTGGATATAGGGCCAGAACGGAAAAGAGCCAGTGCGGGAGAGATTCGCCAGGTTTGATTGCGTTAGGAATCGACCCCTGCGAAAAAAGTGTTTAGCCAGCATTTGGTCATGTGGCCATTCTGCCGATAGGAAGGTTTCTGATAAACCCGGCGGAAAGTCCGGATTGTGGTGGACCGGGGTAATGGGGCATACCTTTGCCGAGATTTCAAATTTATCGCAGGTCCTTTCAAAAGTGGTCAAGGTAGGCCCAATCAGTGGATGTGCCAGCACCTCGGTTGTTATATGCTCCTTGGCTAGCCAAGGTAAGTATTGCAGATCGGAGTGCGCCACCCGACCCTCCAAGTCCACCCAATCCTTACAGCGTTTGTGTACATTCCAGTCGACAATTTGCGCAAGATGCGCTGCCCAATAATATCGTTGTATATCAGGTAGACCTATACCTTTATCTTTTGTGAGCGCCAGTTTATCCCAGCTTATACGGGCGGGCCTGCCATGCCACAAAAAAGCCTAAAGAATATACTTTAATAGATTTTACCTTAAAGCGGAGGTCCACCCTAAAGTGGACCTTCCGCTCATTGGAATCCTCCCCCCCTCCGGCGCCACAATTGGCACCTTTCAGGGGGGAGGGGGGTGCAGGTACCTGTACAGTACCGGTATCTGCACCCACTTCCTGGATAGATCTCTGCGGAAAGGGGCGTAGATTACGCCCCTTTCCGAAAGTCCCCCGCTGCCTGCTGGGAAACACACAGATCCCAGATGCAGCGGGTCTATCCTCAATGTGCAGCGCGACTCGCGCATGCGCAGTAGGGAACCGGGAAATGAAGCCGAAAGGCTCCACTTCCGGATTCCCATACCCAAGATGGCGGCGGCAGCACCCGAGAGACGACCGAGAGATCGGCTTCGGGTGCCGACATCGCGGGCGCGCTGGACAGGTAAGTGCCACTATTTTAAAAGTCAGCAGCTCCAGTATTTGTAGCTGCTGGCTTTAAAAAAAAAAAAAACGCGGACTCCCGCTTTAAATACGTAGTTACATAATTCATAAGGTTGAATGAAAGATACGTGTCTATCCAGTCCTATATATTTTGCTTCGTGGTGACGACATATAAAAGCTGAAAAAACTGACTAATACTTTTTTTCTGTTGTTGATATCAATCATATTGGGTAATGTAAGTCAATGAATATTGGGTGATGTAAGTCAATGAATAATGTGATGGTAAACTAAATATGTTCACCTGCAAATTTTTGTATTTTCACATTATGGTGTCACTGATGTCATCCCTGAAAATTGTAATGCTCCACGAGAAAACAGGTTTAAGCCATACTCAAAATATGTTATTTTCAGGCTTATTGTATCACAACATCCCATGCAGTTTTGCAGTGTGTGTGACTGAGGTAAATGTGCTAAACTGAGCCAGAGCTGTTGGCATCTCTCCAGGCCCAGGTTCGAGGCCCAGGGTGACCCCACATCCCACATTAACCTGGCCAGGCCAGGTTAAGTGCCAATGGCACTAATCTTTTGACCTCCCTTCACCTGGGAAAATACACACATGTACATTGCAGTGAATTGTCTAAGTTTCATTAAAATTAACCAGTCTTGGATTACCACTACCCAACCGCTACTACTAAAAGAGGTCAACAGAGAAAATGATTCATTCATACATATTTAGAGGTGTTCCCATCTCTGTATGCAAGAACTTTTTCATATTCAGCTATCATGTTGATTTTTGTTGTGATTTCCCTTACACTACGGGCCTCAGTTTTTCATCTGCACATTATTGCTGAGCATGCAGCGAGTAGTATATGTGTGGCTATTGATATGGCCGAGCATGGGTAATTTGACATATTTATGCTGAGGATGGCCCGTCCAATGTTTCTTTTTCAAAGACTCCTGTTACTTTCTGACCAGAAGCTGCCTAGATGGAGGTGGGACCTGACCACATGAGTTAAAGGCCCCATTGGCCTGCATCCTCTCCAACATTGACTTGAGTTGTCTTTTGAGAATTTAGCTACTAGGTATGGGGTGAAATACCACCTTAGTATGAGTTTTTGTGCTAATTCTTCATAGTTTGAGCATCTGGAGAACTTATGATTGCATTTGATTGCATATAGCTATTGTTGGTTTGAGAATGTTATGCCCAGTTTTTTTCCCATTTGAGTAGGGGATTGTGTTTACTGAAGTTATCCTTTGAGTTGAGTGTGTTGTAGATCAGAGTAATACATTTTACTTTTGGGATGTTGGAATAGAGAAATGTCCATACCTTTTCTGGAACAGGTACGTAGGAGGATTTTTTGCATTGGTAAAATGAGGAGATTTGGTTATATGTGAAATTTTCTGTTGCCGGGATTTGGTATTTGTTTTGGATATCTGCAAAAGGGCATTAATTCACCCTTCATGAATATCTGATAGGGATTGGATGTTTTTACCTATCCATTTATGTAGAGATATGTCGAGAATCACCCACTTAAGGGTTTCTAAGGCAATAGTAATGTTGATGAGCGAAGAGTAATCGTTTTTCATTGATCTTAGTGGGGACCAAGCCAGGATCGCTGCTTGCATGTGGGATGATCTGCTATATTGCTAGTATTAGGTAGATTGGAAGCCATAAGAGATAGTGGGGATTTAGGGTGTAGCCATGCAAGTTCTGCATGACTGCTGCTGTGAAGTAGTCTTTTAGGACTGGTTGGCCCATCCCCCCATCGATTTGTGTTTGCTTTGTATTCGAGGTGAGCATCTAGCCCTGCGCCTTGCCCATACAAATTTTGATAATTGTTTTTGCATTGTTGTAAAAAAAGAGGTGGGTATTTTAATTGGGAGTGCTCTGAAGTAGTCGATCAACTTTAGTAGTAGTAGCATTTTGTATGCTGCTAGGCAGCCTGACCAGGGTAGAAACAGTTTTTTTTTAATTCTAGATAGTTCTTGTTGGAAAGTGTTAATGAGGGGAATGTAGTACGTGCTATAGATTCATGAGAGGTGAGGTAAGTTAGATTTCTAAATAGGTTATAGAGTTTGTGATCCATGGATAGGGTAATTTTTGTTGCAGGGACATTTTAAGATTTCTATTCATTGCTATGCCTAATATATTTGATTTAGTAGCATTAACCTTGTAATAGGCCACCTTGCTAAATAGTTGAAAAATGTTGTGGGCTGCAGGGAAGGAGGTGGCCGGGTTAGATAGTGATAGTATGACATCATCTGCGAATAGTGATATTGTATGTTGGATATCGTGGGATGAGATACCTTGTATAATTGGATTTGATCTGATTTTCTCCTCCAGGGGTTCCATGATTAGGACAAAAATGAATGGGGATAGGGGGCAGTCTTGTCTAGTCCCATTAGTAATTTGGAATTTTTTAGAAAACATTTGTTCTGTGAATACATATGCTGAGAGAGAGGAGTATAATGCTAAGGTTGCTTTCTGAATTGGCCAAATTTCTCCAGAACTCTGTTAAGATATCCCCAGTGTACTGGGGAAAGCCTTCCCTGCATCCAATGTTAGAAGCAGAGAAAGCTCCCACTTTTTTTCCACTAGGTTTAAAAGATTTATCATCCTTCTGGTTGTGTCTGTGGTCTGGCGACCTGACACAAATCCTACTTGGTCATAGTTGATCAGTTTTGGCAGCAGGTTCATTAGTCTGTTTGCAATTAACTTGGCAGTTGGCATACAATTTCACATCCACATTTAATAATGAGATTGGCCTAAAATTATGTAGTGTATTAGGTTCTTTGCCCGCTTTGGGTAGAGTAATTACTATGTCTGTAAGCATTTCAGGTGGAAAATTGGCATTTGACACAGCGGCATCAAAGACTCACACCACAACAAATGCGGGGACAGGATGGAGCTGAATAGTTGGTAGTATTCAGAGGAGTATCCATCTGGTCTGTTGTGGGGTAAACTTCTGATTCACTTTTCTATTTCTGGTATAGTAAAAGGTTGGTTCAGTTGGGCTAAATCAGTTAATGAGAGTGTGGGCATGTCTACGCGATGCTAGGAAGTCTAACATGATGTCCTTGTACGTTGGTACGTTTCTGGATCATTTTTGAGATTATAGAATGCTTCATAGTAGTCGCTAAAGGCATCTGCTATTTCTTTTGGGTTTGTGACTTTTTGTTTTGTTTTGTGATTTGTGATGTAGGAAATGTTTTGCTTGACTATTTTTTCTTTTAGTTGATTGGCCAATAGTTTCCCCGCTTTATTCCCACAGTGGTATGAGTGGGCTTTTAAAAAGCATAGCTTATTGTTGGGCTATTAAATGAGTTTGTAAGTCCTGTCATGTAGTAAACAGTTGGTCTCAGATAGTGCCTTGTTTGTTAAGGTTTTCTAGATAGTGTATTTTGGTTAAAAAGTATTTGAGCCGCTTCATCCTTTGCCCTTTTATTTTTGCACTCATTTTCATGAGTAATCCCCTAATGTAGACTTTGTGAGTGTTCCACAGTGTGAAGGGATCATCGACCAAGGGGGCATTAAGATCAAATTCTTTAAGCGCTTTAAGTATTTGGTTTGAGTTTTCAGGTTGAGATAGGGTGTAGATGTCATTGTGCCATCTAATTCCCCTGGTTTTGGTGCGATGCTCCCCCACACTAATGGAAATTGGAGCGTGGTCTGACCACGTCATATAGTGTTATCCCAACTTAACATCATTTTGCAATAGAAATTTGTCTACCAAAAATAAAGATATGAGAGTATGTGTGATGCACATTGGAGAAGAACGTAAAGTCCCTTTCTGATGAGTCCCTTTCATACATCATACCATTCATACAAGTCCCTTTTATACATCGTACAGTCCTGAGGAGGAGATCAATTGAGCTAATGTCACTCTACGCTGTTGGTGACGTGCGACACTGTATAAGTCCAGATCCTTAACGGGGATTGCTTTAAAATCACTGCATAAGATCACTTTTTCTTACCGCATTAAGGAGACTTTTTTCCAAATCTTTTTCAGAAATGATAGCTTTGTATTGGGGAGGTATATATTAACCAAAGTGTATTTGGCATTGTTAAGCTCACAGACTAGAACTATATACCTGACGGATGTGCCCAAATGAGTATCCAGGTGTTTAAATTGGATAGAGTTCTTGATAGCTATTGCTACTCCTCTCTTTTTTGATGGGCCATTGGCTTGGGAGATATAGGGAAATTTGCGATGTTTAAATAGTGGAGGCTTACAAGAGGCGAAATTGGTCTCTTGGAAGCATATGATGTCACTTTGGAGTCTTTTCGCTTCTTTCCATGCCATCTGCCTTTATCTGCCAAATGCCCTCTGTTGTGGACTTTTAAGGCACAAGCTAAATCAAAGAGGTTTCAATGACATATATGAAATAGTTTCAAAATATTTATTTAGAAAAGTATAAAGAAAAATGTGTATAAAAAACATGAAATTTTTAAGCACATCTAAAGGCTTTTACACCCTTATATACATGAATATACAGTATTATTCATTTTTTTTTCTCACATCCGACACATTTCTGAGTCTAATGTTGCCTCCTTCAGGGTAGAGAGCAAGGAGAAACCAGGTTTCGAAAATAGAATGATAAATACATGAACATGTAACAATAGCAGTAGTACTTGGTAACATACAGTATCAAACAGTGACACTTACAAATGTTATGACAATGTTTTCAATATTTCAAAGATTGTATCTTTAAAAGCATACAAGGGAACAGGTATATATACATCATTTACCCTGATGCCCAAGTGTGCAGAAAAACTTTATATTAATGAATATAACAATTATGATACCACAATCAATCACTTTATATATGTATGCAACAAATACATTTTTTTTTTTAGGAATGGTTTAAACCCAATGGCTTTGTTCAAGCCGGGCAGTTGTGTTGCCTTTAACCTATGGATCCTGCGTGCTTCAAGCTGGAGAAGGGACTTATTCCAGTCCCCTCCCCTGGGGTTGGAATGAATAAGGTCCAAAATGAGGAATTTGATTTTTGGGACTATACCACTGTGTACAATTGTTGTATGTCGACCAAGTGGATCACACACCTGCATGCTATGAACATGCCTGTATGCTCTTCTCCAGAACTCCAACTTGGTCTTTCCAATGTAAATATATGTGCAATCACATAACAACATATAATCTACTCCCAGGGTTTTTTTTTCGGTAAGCATGAACCTACAGAAATGGTATGACCCGCACATGTAGGTCCCTTTATATTTACAGTGATACTTTTTGTTTTCTCCTTCAAATTCACTGCTAACAATTTGATCTCTCATAGAGGTTGCTCTCCTGGAAGTAAACAATAGTTTCTCTGTCACAATTTGTCCCAAAGAGGGATCAAATGCAAGCATGTGCCAATATTTTTCCACAATATTTCTCACTTGCTGATGTTGGTTCGTATATCTGTAGATTATGCTAAGGAATTTAGCCTCATCTTTAGGTTTTTTAGAATATAGAAGTTTTTCCCTTTTAAGAGAGGTGTGCGAATAGCTTCTCAGGCGTTGTCCTCACTTAGCTTATCTGCCTCTATTTTAAAGATAGCCTCATCGGCGCAATTTCACCTTATTCTTAGGACCTGACTATAGGGTATTGAATCTAAAAGTGGTTTGGGGTGAAAGCTTGTAGCATTTAGAATTGCGTTTCCCGATGCGTTTCTACTCATCCTCGAGAGACATTGCTCAAGCATAACATTTGACCCATCCCAGATAATAAAAAATATCATCAATGTATCGGTACCACCCCGTATACAATGACAAAGTTTCATCCTTCAAAAACATGTGTTCCCACTCCTCCAGGTACAGGTTGTCATAGGACAGGGCACAGCAGGTCCCCATCACCACCCCCTGCACCTGAAAGACCCCCTGCACCTGAAACCTGCAGAAAATGTGAGGTATGTTTTACATAGGAAGGCAGGGCCATAACATAAGGTTTCAGAAAATCATTGATTAATCAACTAGCATTTTTGCTGATTGCAGCTACCCCAGATATGATTGGTCTTTCAGGGGGGTCCTTCTCGTTTTTATGGATCTTTGGGAGTGTATAAAAGGTGGGTACCCAGGGGAAGTTATTCTGAATAAAATTCCACAGCTGTTTGTGATTATGTTGTTATGAAGGGCAGTATCGATCAACAGGTAGAAATCCCTATTATATTTTTTGACGATGCTGCTTGCCATACGTTGATATGTATGTAGTTGAAGGGACCAGTCAGCAGTTCTGAGTGGGTATGTATAATTGTATAGCAAGGTTACCTGTTGCAAGGTGTGTCAAGGAGTCGGCCAAAGTATGTAGGGATCTGTTGATTGGTGGAGATATAGATGATTGGTCCAGTAACTGGAGATGGAAAGCTCTATTGGATAAACCTTAAAGTAACTGTTAGTTATGAGTCAAAGAAAAAGTGAACAACAGTATAAAAACTAGCAATTCTATATAGAATCTGTGTGGTAAATCAACCGCTAAACTTGAGGGGTTTATCTGAGAAAAAAATGCGGCTTTCCTCTGGGCCAACAGGGAAAGGAGTACATATGAAGGATGCATGCATGGTATTCAGCCTGGGTCCACTTCTTAATTTTCACAAGTTGACACGGGTGAATGAGAGAGGATTTCCTCTGTAGCGTTCAGTTCAATGATTTGCCATTCTCGCATGAAGCGGAGGCCTTCTTTGACATCAGTAATCACATATGAGGTGTCTCCTTTTGTCACGAGTAGTTTCGCAGGGTAAAGCCAGCGGTAGGCGATATTGTGGTTGTTCAGAGGCTTTGTGATTGTTACCAGCTGCCTGCGTTGTTGCATGGTGAAGGCTGATAAATCAGCAAAGAAGGATAACTCTTGCTAATCATGAGACAAGGTATCCCGCTGTCTGGTGGCTGACATAAAGTGATCCTTAGTGTGGTAAAAATAGATCCTGACAATAGTGCCTCTGGGCAAATGTGCTGTAATGTGCTTGGGTCCTGGTAGCCCATGGATAGGAGCTCCCTTATTTTGACATTGTTTCTTCGTAATCTGTCCTCTAAATCTGCTAATTTGATTTTCATCTGCATTAATTAGTTGTCTCTGTCTCTGTGGGCATCCACTAAATCATTAAAGATAGATGTAAATTCTCCCATTTTTATTTCTATATGAGAGACCCATTTGTTAACTGCAGAGACTTCTGATTTGAATTGTTGTGTTAGTGCTAGTATGTCAGCATGTAATGTTGATCATAGTGACACTAACATGTCTTTTAATGTGATATCGATTACAGGCAGATTAGCTGTGGGGAAGTCTGATATGGGGTCTTGCAACTCCCTGGTATCATCTAGAGACAAATCAAGGCTTACCTCCAGGCCATCTTCTGGGGGATTATTCATCTTCTGCCTGCTCTTGGCTGGGCTCAAGGAGGCTGATGATGGTGATGAGAAGCCTTCCTTCCCTGGTCAGGTGTTGTTGTGGCCTGTGTTCATTGTGGAGGCTGTGTTGCGCTGTGGAAGAGGGCCGTATGTGTGTTCTTCCTGTCTGCTATCGCCATTTTGGCTGTTGTGATGGTGTGGCAGCTGGAAGAAATTGGACATTTTCCCCGGCTTCGTGCCCTCCTTTCTCTTCCGAGATGTCATTGGGGAGTACTCCTGCTCTGTGGGGGTCAGTTGGTTCGGTGGAGAGGAGCTGTTTCAATGTGCAGCCATTCCGCCGGCTAGCCATGCCCCCACAATGATGATGTTTTTAAGTGCATTCCAAACTGATACCCCAGATGTGAATATCTGTTCATGAGTGGGATACCTATAGAATTTATTTGTAAAGTACCTGGCGCATGAATGTTAGTGTTGGCCGACATACGGTGAGGCCCTTCTGTAAGTGGTGCATAGGGAGCTGTCTCTTGGATAGCTGCAGGGCTGCTAAGTAATGAGAAATCTCCGGGGAACTAGGTGAAGCAAGGGGTTAATTGTTGTACAGTATTTCCTCCCACCACTAATAGCAGGCCTGGTTTCACACCTGGACAGGTATGGTCCCACACACTTGGCAGTTAGCAGTTCCAGCTGTCAGGTCCCGGAGGCTCAGTTCCTCAGCTCTGGTTCACACACAGTTCTGTCTCTGACAAGCTCTGGCAGACTCAGAAGCAGGTTTGTCCTTCAACTGATGTAGGCAGACAGGCTTGAACAGCAAGTCCCCTCTGTGGGATGCTCTTTCACAGATATAGCTGTGGCACGTTCTGCAGCAGGTTCTCTCAAATCGGCTTTTCGTCTGCAAGTATCTTGATTTTGCCTGGGAAAATCAGTCCACTCTTTCCTCTTCTGTATACAGGGATTTGTGGTTCACATTCTGTTAGCCTCTTTTAACAAACATGGTGCAGCATCCCTTTAAGAACTATAACCTCTATCATCCATAGCACCTGTATAGTGAATCCTCTCTTATGCTCCCATTGGCTTTCTCTCTCTCCTGCCCTCTTATATGATCTGATCTAACTGACAGGAGGGGGAGGGGAGTTACACAGAGCCTGCTATTACACAGATCCCTGTGGAATGAGCAGGGGATTGAATCTGCACACAAATCCTGTTCCCGTTTACTGTTCCCTGAGCACAGCACAGATTTTCTGATTTCCATGCAGCAGCAGGGAGCAGAAGAAAGAAAGAATGCAACCAGTAGCCACTCTGTAATCACAACACACAGCTCCCAGTGGCTGGGGAGCGAGTGGGGGAAGAGTCTGCACAGATACCCGCAGCCCTTCCTGTCACACACATGATCAGCAGAACAGAGGAGGGGGGTTGATTACAAAGCCTGCAGCCCCTGGTTTCATCACCAGGACAAAAAGGACAAGGTGAGGTGAGGGTAAAACTTTTAATGGGGACACTTGTTCTCCTCTGGAGACTATATACAGTATTATTTTATTCTTCTTTGTATTTTCTTCTTCACTCTAACACCTTCAAATTCTAAAAGATTTTATTTTCAGTTTTCAACTTCCAGGTTTCCACCTCTTGGCTACATTCCAGATAGTGGCAGAATCCCCTATAATGCCCAGTGTTTCTCCAATCTTCAGATACTAAAGGAGGTATAGCAGTGGTGGTGCCTGCCCCTAAAAATCCTTTAAGATAGCTTTTTAGCCACAGTGCACAGGCCCAGCTGAAGGCAGTACTCACAAGCAGCACACCAATGATATGATTGCAGATTACTTGGGGCTCAGGATTGATATGAACACTCATTCACAGTGAGGACCCTTTAAACTATTCAGTGTCCATACGTATCATATGTTGATACTGCAAACTAAATTTTTCTTTGACTTACGGACAAAAAAGTGACTTCTATTTTTATCTTTCTGATAAATCTACCCACCTGTGAATAATGATGTTTTATAAACAATATAATATATATATCAAATTTTCCGTTCGCCTACTGTTTGCGAGTAGAAAATGAGGGCTGGCGAGAAGCTGAGCTGCCTAGGATTGGGGGGGCAAGCACCACCGGTGGGCAGAGTTGATCGGGAGCCATTCTCCCGGTGGAAGAGTGCATGGCGTTAGAGGAGAGCCACGGGATCGCAGAGCGCTAATACATGCTGTAACAGCTGACATTGAAACTGTCTCCGCCCTGCTCATTCTCGTACAGCCCCGCCTCCTCCTAACCCTGCACCTGCAATAGAAGAAACGCAGGTCCAATGCTGGGATGCATTCTGTCTGTTACAGGCGCGGGGTTAGGAGGAGGCAGGGCTGTGTGAGAGTGAGCAGAGCAGAGACAGTTTCAATATCAGCTGTTACAGCGTGTATTACCACTCTGTGATCCTGGCTCTCCTCTAACTTGTAATGATCCGGCCACCCTCTCACTTCCTCCGCCCTGGCAAGGCTGCAATTGGGGGCACATTGAGGCTGCTATTTGGGGCAGAGTGATGCTGCAATTTGGGGAAATGTGGGCCTGCAATTTGGAGCACAGTGCTGCTGCTATTTGGGGCACAGTGAGGCTGCAATTTGGGGCACAGTGAGGCTGCAATGGGGGCGCAGTGATGCTGCAATTTGGGGCACAGCGATGCTACAATTTGGGGCACAGTGATGCTGCAATTTGGGGCACAGTGAGGCTGTAATTTGGGTAACAGTGAGGCTGAAATGGGGGCACAGTGAGGCTGCTATTTGGGGCACAGTAAGGCTGCAAATGGGGCACATTGAGGATGTAAATGAGAGCACAGTGAGACTGCAATGGGGGCACAGTGAGACTGCTATTTGGGGCACAGTGATGCTGCTATTTGGGGCACAGTGAGGCTGCAATTTGTGGCACAGTGAAGCTGCAATTTGGGGCACAGTGAGGCTGCAATGTGGGGCACAGTGAAGCTTTAATGGGGGCACAGTGAATCTGCAATGTTGAGCACAGTGAGGCTGCAATGTGGGGCATAGTGAGGCTGCACAGTGAGGCTGCACTGTGAGGCACAATGAGGCTGCAATGTGGGGTGTGGTGAGGCTGCAATGTGGGACGCAGTGAGGCTGCAATGTTGGGCACAGTGAGGCTGCAATGTATGGTGTGGCTGCAATGGTGGGCATGGTAAGGCTGCAATGATGGGCACAGGTTACGCTGCAATGATAGGCACAGGTCATGCTGCAATAATGGACACAGGTGAGCCGGAATTGATGGGTACTGGTAAGGCACTGCTGAGGGGAACTGATGTCGTTGTTAATATTTATTTTTGTAACTTAATTCTGCATAAAACATTTAAGTGTAATTTCATGAGATAATTTTTGTGTGATTAGGGGCGGGGCAGGGTAAGGGTTGGATGGGGCAATTGGTGGTGAGTAACTCTTGAAACCTGGCTAGTAGCTTCGGATTTGAGCCCTAATATATATATATTGTGGCAGCAAGCAGGTAAAGTCACCTGGTTGTATCCAGGATGGGAAATATGTGTGCCCTAGATTCAGGCTTTATGCAGACCTTTACAATTAGAGGGGAAGAGTTAATGAGCCCAGCTGAAGTAAGTGGGCTCATTAAGACCTCTACAAAAAACCCCAGCATGCTTAGGGAGATGCTCCATCCTGGAACCAGTTTTGTGTTGTATAGACTGGGGAGTGTGACACCTGTTCTGTGCGGTGAGTTAACGCCTGTGTGGCAAACCTCTACAACAGGGACAGGGACTGGGGCAGCACAAGGCTGCTCTCAGTTGTTAGACAGGGAATCTAAGTGTGTAGTTAGAGGTCAAGCTGACCAGGATTTATTTTCATGTTTTATTTTTGTTTGGCTGTTATATGTATCACTGCATGTAGCATAAATAAACCGCATCTTTTGTTTTTTGCACCTACCACGCTGTCTGCTGTGCCTGATTTTGTGTTGTGAACCCATCCAGGGGGTCACACACACCCGCTGCCGAGCTAACCCCTCACAGTTGGTGGAGAATTTTGGCAGTTTTTTTTTTAAAGGCCAGCATGGAGGAGATACTGAGACAGCTGGCTCTAGCAAATGCAAATCAGCAGCAAACAAATGCGGGTTTACAAAGGAGCCTTGCAGCCCAGCAGCAGACAAATGCAACTTTGCAGCAGAGTCTGGAAAATCAGCAGAAGGCTCACCAGCAGAGTTTGGAAGCTCAGCAACAAGCCCAGCAGCAATCTGAAGCCCGCTTTATAGACCTGTTGCAGAAGCAAGAGCAGAGTTTTCAACAGAAAATAGAGACATTAATACAGCAACGTCCGCAGACCAATGAAGCAAGTGGTTACAATACCGCATCCTTTGGTGTAAGCCGTTTATTGACAAAAATTACTGGAGAGGATGATCCGGAGGTGTTTTTGACCACATTTGAAAGGACTGCTGAAAGGGAAAAGTGGCCTAAGGAGCAATGGGCTGGACTGGTGGCCCCTCTGTTAACTGGGGAATCGCAGAAAGCTTATTATGACCTAGAGCCTGACCAAGCAAAAGACTATGTGGTGCTAAAAGCAGAAATATTGGCACGGCTGGGTGTCACCCTGGCCGTCCGGGCTCAGCGTGTGCATAATTGGACTTTTCAGGTTGGAAAACCCCCCAGGTCTCAAATGTATGATCTCATTCACCTGAGCAGGAAGTGGCTGCAGCCAGAGACTTTGACCGCACCAAACATTGTGGAACGTGTTGTTATGGATCGTTTCCTGAGAGCTCTTCCTACTGCCATCCAAAAATGGGTAAGCCATGGAGACCCAGAAAATGCAGATAAACTTGTGGATCTGGTTGAGAGGTACTTGGCTACAGAGAACTTGACCACCTCTTCCAGGGACTCACGGACTTTCCATCCTAAGACCAGATCATCCCCAGTGGCGGGTAAGATGACTCCAAGGGGTGAGGGTGGAGAGAGTGAGAGGGTGGGGGTTCTACCTAAGGTCTGGCGGGAGCAGCCCAGGAAGCCCATGCTGCAAGAGACAATGAAAAAGATTATTTGCTACCGCTGCCGGCAAGAGGGACATATTGCAGCCAATTGCCCCGTTGTGGATGAGCCTATGCAATGTCACTTTATAAGGGAGAGACGTCAGTCGCTGTTTGCGACAGTTGCATGCACTGCCATTCGGGGACCTGAGAAACATTTATGTAAAATGTGTATTAATGGTAGAAATGTTGATGTGTTGCTGGATTCAGGTAGCCTGGTAACATTGATAAAAGCTGAATTAGTTACTACAGAGGTCTCTGGGAAGAACAGGGTGGCTGTTATTTGTGTGCATGGGGACACCCGAGAGTATCCTGTAACTTCAGTGTTTTTTGAGACCCCCAAAGGTAACCTCTCTCATCAGGTGGGGTTAGTGTCTCACTTACCACATGATGCTATTGTGGGAAGGGATTTTCCAAAATTCTGGGAACTCTGGGATTGTCCTGAGCCCCCCACTGGTGCCCCTATAAACCAGGAAGATGACCAGAATTCCTCTGGGAGTGGTGAGGACTCTCCTGAATTTCCCTTGTCGGTATTGGCGGGGGAAACTCGAGAAACTGGGGAGGAGCCAACATCCTCAGATGAAAACATGCCGTCTGTGGAGTTTTCGGATCTTGAGGTTCACAGGGAAAATTTTGCCACAGAACAGTTAAAAGATCCCACCCTAATAAAGGCACGGGAAAATGTGGTGAAAATAGATGGCGAGTTAATGAACCCAGATAAGACTTGCCCTTATCCTTACTTCACTATGGAAAGGGACCTGCTGTATCGAGTGGCTCAAAGGGCAGAAGAAACCATTGAGCAACTTGTAGTGCCCAAACCTTACAGGAAGTTGGTGTTAGAATTGGCTCATGGGCACATTCTGGGAGGTCATCTGGGGACAGAGAAAACCAGAGAGAGGGTATTACAGAGATTCTATTGGCCTGGGGTCATGAAGGAAATAGAAAATTATTGTTCCTCCTGCCCTGTGTGTCAGAAGTCGGCACCTATGCCACATTTCCGTAACCCGCTGGTACCTCTTCCTATCATTGAGGTCCCCTTTGAAAGGATCGCAATGGATTTGGTAGGTCCGATAATGAAGTCCGCCAGGGGGCATCAGTACATTTTGGTTATATTGGACTATGCCACCCGTTATCCGGAAGCAATTCCTCTCCGAAATACCTCGGCCAAAACCATAGCCAAAGAGCTATCTCTTGTTTTTAGCCGCGTGGGTATTTGTAAGGAACTGCTTACGGACCAAGGTACACCCTTTATGTCCCGGGTTATGAAAGAATTATGCAAGTTGTACAAAGTGAAGCAATTGCGTACATCTGTGTATCACCCCCAAACAGATGGGTTGGTTGAAAGATTCAACAAAACCCTAAAACAAATGTTAAAGAAGGTGGTGGATAGAGATGGAAAGAATTGGGACTGTCTAATACCCTATCTGATGTTTGCCATTAGGGAGGTACCCCAATCCTCTACGGGTTTCTCACCCTTCGAGTTGCTCTATGGGAGACACCCAAGAGGGCTGCTGGATATCGCCAAGGAAACTTGGGAAAATGAGAGTTCTCCTCACAGGAGTGTGATTGAGCATGTCGCCCTGATGCAAGATAGAATTTCACAGGTAATGCCAATTGTAAAGGAACATTTAACCCAAGCGCAGTTAGCACAGCAGAGAGTGTACAACCGTGGGGCCAAGACCCGTACTTTTTCCCCGGGGGATAGGGTCTTGGTGCTAGTCCCTACGGTTGAAAGCAAATTTCTGGCCAAATGGCAAGGTCCATATGAAGTAATTGAAAAAATTAGTGAGGTGAACTACAGGGTTAGACAGCCAGGAAGGCGAAAGCCGGAGCAGATCTATCACGTCAATCTGCTGAAAGCCTGGAGGGATAGGGAATCCCTAGTCGCAGAGACTTTGTCACAAGTACAGCCTGATTGCTTAGTTCTGAGGTTGGAATAGCAGACACCTTATTGAAAGCCCAACAACAGGAGGTTAAAGAGTTTGTACTTCGTAACAAAGAGATTTTCTCTGAGCTTCCGGGACAAACATCTGGCGTAGAGCATGACATTATCACCCCGCCAGGAGAAAGGGTAAAACTAAAACCTTATAGAATACCAGAGGCCCGACGGGAGGCAATACGTGGGGAGGTTCAAAGGATGTTGGAATTGGGTGTGATAGAGGAGTCCCAGAGTGACTGGTCCAGTCCTATCGTACTAGTGCCCAAACCTGATGGGAGCTGGCGGTTTTGTAACGATTTTCGACAATTAAATAAAGTTACAAAATTTGACACCTACCCCATGCCGCGTATAGATGAGTTGATTGACTGGCTGGGAACAGCCCGATATATGACAACTCTTGATCTCACCAAAGGGTATTGGCAAATTCCCCTGGCCGAGTCGGCCAAGGAGAAAACTGCGTTTGTAACCCCAGATGGGGCATTCCAATATAAGAGAATGCCGTTTGGGTTACAGAATGCACCGGCAACATTCCAGCGGAAAATGGATAAGATTCTGAGGCCCCATCAGAAATATGCTGCAGCTTACCTGGATGATGTGATTATCCATAGCACAGACTGGGTCTCACATTTGCCGAAAGTACAAGCAGTCCTAGACTCTATCCGGGAAGCTGGGTTTACGGCCAATCCAAAGAAGTGTACCATTGGACAGGAGGAGGCCAAATATCTTGGGTACACTATTGGGAGGGGGGTGATAAAACCCCAAGTCAATAAAGTCATACAGAGTTGGCCACGTCCCAACAGCAAGAAACAGGTACGAGCCTTTCTGGGAATCACTGGCTATTATCGACGATTCATTCCCCATTTTGCTTCTCAGGCTGTGCCCCTCACCAACCTGACAAAAGGGAAAGAGTCTGTCATGGTTAAATGGTCCCCAGAGGCTGAAGAAGCATTTCAGTCCTTAAAAACAGCCTTATGTAGCCAGCCAGTGTTGTACTCACCAGACTTCTCTAAGGACTTCGTGGTACAAACTGATGCGTCAGACGTTGGGTTAGGAGCAGTGTTATCCCAGGTCTGGAACGGGGAAGAGCACCCAGTCATTTACCTCAGCAGGAAGTTGAAGTCCCATGAGGTAAATTACGCCACGATTGAGAAGGAATGTTTAGCAGTGAAGTGGGCTCTAGATTCCCTTCGGTACTATCTGCTAGGTAGGCACTTTGACCTGGTGACTGATCACGCTCCTTTAAAGTGGATGGCTCAGAACAAGGAGACCAATAGAAGGGTAAATAGGTGGTTCCTGGCCCTACAAGAATTTAACTTTACAGTTAAGCATCGCCCTGGTGTTAAAATGGGGAATGTGGATGCTTTGTCTCGGATACATGCATGTCTGACTGCTTGTGTTACAACCCCAAGGTTGAAACAAGAGGGGGGGGGGGGTATGTGGCAGCAAGCAGGTAAAGTCACCTGGTTGTATCCAGGATGGGAAATATGTGTGCCCTAGATTCAGGCTTTATGCAGACCTTTACAATTAGAGGGGAAGAGTTAATGAGCCCAGCTGAAGTAAGTGGGCTCATTAAGACCTCTACAAAAAACCCCAGCATGCTTAGGGAGATGCTCCATCCTGGAACCAGTTTTGTGTTGTATAGACTGGGGAGTGTGACACCTGTTCTGTGCGGTGAGTTAACGCCTGTGTGGCAAACCTCTACAACAGGGACAGGGACTGGGGCAGCACAAGGCTGCTCTCAGTTGTTAGACAGGGAATCTAAGTGTGTAGTTAGAGGTCAAGCTGACCAGGATTTATTTTCATGTTTTATTTTTGTTTGGCTGTTATATGTATCACTGCATGTAGCATAAATAAACCGCATCTTTTGTTTTTTGCACCTACCACGCTGTCTGCTGTGCCTGATTTTGTGTTGTGAACCCATCCAGGGGGTCACACACACCCGCTGCCGAGCTAACCCCTTTACAATATATATATATATATATATATATATATATATATATATATATATATATATACACACTGAGCAAAATTATAAACGCAACATTTTTGTGTTTGCCCCTATTTATCATGCACTGAACTTAAAGATCTATGACTTTTTCTATGTACACCAAAGGCCTATTTCTCTCAAATAGGGATGACCTTCGTGTTCGAGTCGAACATACGTTCGACTCGAACATCGCCTGTTAGCCCGTTCGGCGAATTGCGAACGTTATGGGCCGTTCGCACCAAATTCGTGTGGCGCTCACGGCCGACAATGCAATGCAATGGCGCAGTGCATTGCTGGCTCATGATTGGCCAAGCATGCACTGTGACCCCGCATGCTTGGCCAATCACAGCGCCGGCAGCGAGGAGAGCCATGATTGGCCACAGGCAGGATGCCTGTGGCCAATCATAGCTCAGGCTGTGTAGTACACGCCCCACACTATATAAGGCCGCCAGCGCGGCGGCCTTGTGTAGTGTGTTGGCGTCTGTAGCAGTTAGTGGGTGTTCTGTGTACCTTCAACACAGTATACATCGATCGTTATCGGCCAATTTTTCGTTCTTGCTCTTCTGTAGTGGTTGTTGTCTGCGTGCCCTGACCGCAGTATACACCGCTATATTCACCTATATAGCTAGCTATATTTCTCTTTTTTAATAGAGCTTGCAGTCAGTGTTAGGAGATTGTGCGTGCTGTCTGCGTGCTCTGAACCCAGTATACACCGCTATATCCACCTATATAGCTAACTATCTTGCTCGTTTTAAATAGAGCTTGCAGTCAGTGTTAGGAGATTGTGCGTGCTGTCTGCGTGCTCTGAACCCAGTATACACCGCTATATCCACCTATATAGCTAACTATCTTGCTCGTTTTAAATAGAGCTTGCAGTCAGTGTTAGGAGATTGTGCGTGCTGTCTGCGTGCTCTGAACCAAGTATACACCGCTATATCCACCTATATAGCTAACTATCTTGCTCGTTTTAAATAGAGCTTGCAGTCAGTGTTAGGAGATTGTGTGTGCTGTCTGCGTGCTCTGAACCCAGTATACACCGCTATATCCACCTATATAGCTAACTATATTGCTCATTTTAAATAGAGCTTGCAGTCAGTGTTAGGAGATTGTGCGTGCTGTCTGCGTGCTCTGAACCCAGTATGCACCGCTATATCCACCTATATAGCTAACTATCTTGCTCGTTTTAAATAGAGCTTGCAGTCAGTGTTAGGAGATTGTGCGTGCTGTCTGTGTGCTCTGAACCCAGTATGCACCGCTATATCCACCTATATATAGCTAACTATCTTGCTTGTTTTAAATAGAGCTTGCAGTCAGTGTTAGGAGATTGTGCGTCCTGTCTGCGTGCTCTGAACCCAGTATACACCGCTATATCCACCTATATAGCTAACTATCTTGCTCGTTTTACATAGAGCTTACAGTCAGTGTTAGGAGATTGTGCGTGCTGTCTGCGTGCTCTGAACCCAGTATAAACCGCTATATCCACCTATATAGCTAACTATCTTGCTCGTTTTAAATAGAGCTTTCAGTCAGTGTTAGGAGATTGTGCGTGCTGTCTGCGTGCTCTGAACCCAGTATACACCGCTATATCCACCTATATAGCTAACTATCTTGCTCGTTTTAACTAGAGCTTGCAGTCAGCGGTAGGAGATTGTGCATGCTGTCTGCGTGCTCTGAACCCAGTATACACCGCTATATCCACCTACATAGCTCTTCTCTATTTGAGCCATCTGCCATCTGCAGGAGTTAGTGGAAGTTGTGTGTGCCTCCAGCACAATATACACTACCCAATTGCTCGTTTTCCCAACTCCCTTCAGGCCATTACCATGTCTGGAAGGCCAGCAAGGAGAGGCAGACAGGCGCAAGCCGATAAAAGAGGGCAAGCAGGCTCTGTGTCTAGAGACAACAGTGCTGGTCGTGGACGCAGTGCATCGTCATCATCAGCACGTGGCCATGGGACACACTTGTCCTTCTTTTCGGCAGCTGGACATGTTGAGCCGCAACATGCCAACCACTTGGTAGAATGGATGACCAAGCCCTCTTCATCCGCACTAGCAAAGCAGCTGCCAACGCATCGTCTTCCCTGCTCTCAATGTCATCATCAGTGACTCCTTCCCTAGACCCACCACGTCCTCCTGAGGAGTCTCCTGAACTCTTTGAGCACAGTGTTGGGTACATGCTCCAGGAGGATGCCCAGTGTTTTGTAGGCTCTGATGATGATACTCAGCTAGAGGAAGGCAGTAGCGTGAATGCAGAGAGAGGGGATGCTCAAGAAGGACAGCAATCTGGCAGTCATGTTCCACAAGCTGCAGCATACTGCCAGGTTTGCTCCAGTGATGAAGAGGGAGGGGATGATGAGGGCACTGACTCCACGTGGGTGCCTGGTAGGAGAGAGGAGCAGGAGGCACATGTCCAATGAGGCAGGATGCCCTCCGGGGGCCAGCTTAGGGGCAGCACACCGACTGAATCACACTGCAGAACTCCACCTGTGCAGGGCGCTGCCTCTGCACGTTATTCTAAAAGTTCTTTTGTGTGGGCCTTTTTTGAGACGAGTGCATCAGATCGCACCGCTGCTATTTGCAACATATATCTCAAGCGTATCTCACGTGGCCAAAACATCAGCCACTTGGGCACCACATGCTTGACCAGACATATGTTGACCTGCCATGGAGCCCGTTGGCAAGCGTACATCAAAGACCCACACCAAAGAACAAAGCGGACCTCTCCTTGCTCCTCATCAGCTGGGATCTCCAACCCCACTAGACCTTCAGTCCTCTCTGAAAGCTGCTCTGAGAGAAATGAAGGTGTACAATTAGGTGTGTCACAGCCAAGTGCTTCCGGGCACTCTGCTAGCAGTACACCCACGTCCGATTATAGCAGGCAAATGTCCCTGCCCCAGCTGCTGGACCGGTGAAAGAAGTTCACTCCCAGCCATCCACATGCCCAGCGGTTGAATGCTAGCTTGGCTAAATTGCTAGCACTTCAACTGCTGCCTTTTCAGTTGGTAGACTCGGCCCCCTTCCGTGAGTTTGTACAATGTGCGGTTCCTCAGTGGCAGGTCCCCAAACGCCTTTTTCTCACGGAAGGCGATTCCGGCTCTCTACCGGCATGTGGAAGGCAATGTCCTTGCCTCGCTGGACAGGGCGGTCAGCGGTAAGGTGCATATTACCGCTGACTCATGGTCCAGCAGGCATGGACAGGGACGTTACCTGTCTTTTACGGCCCATTGGGTCACTCTTCTGGCAGCTGGGAAGGATGCAGGACAAGGTGCAGTAGTGTTGGAGGTTGTTCCGCCACCACGCCTCCAAAATGCTACTATTGGTTGTGACACACCTCTCTCCTCCACCCCCTCCTTTTCTTCTTCCTCCATGGCCTCTTCCAGTGCTCTGTCCTCAGAACCAGCGGTGCTCCGTAGGCGTTCCAGGGGCTACGCAAGTACGCAGGCAAAACTATGCCATGCCGTGCTTGCGCTGGTTTGTTTGGGGGACAGGAGCCACACTGGGGCGGATGTTTTGTCAGCTCTGCAGGGGCAGGCCGAGAGGTGGTTGACGCCATGCCAGCTTAAGCCAGGAATGGTGGTTTGCGACAATGGCACCAACCTCCTCTCCGCCCTCCGACAGGGACAACTGACCCATGTGCCCTGTGTAGCTCATGTCCTTAACCTGGTGGTGCAGCGTTTCTTGGACAGGTACCCGGGCTTACAGGGTGTCCTGAAGCAGGCCAGGAAAGTCTGTGTGCATTTCCGCCGATCATTTAATGCCTGTGCTCGGCTGGCTGAGCTCCAAAAGGAGTTGAACCTGCCCAAGAACCGCCTTATATGTGACATGCCCACCAGGTGGAACTCAACGTTGGCCATGCTGCAGCGGCTGCACACGCAGTAGAGGGCAATCAATGAGTACCTGTGCGACTACGGCACCAGGACAGGGTCAGGGGAGCTTGGTTTTTTCTCACCACGCCAGTGGGGCATGATCAGGGATGCATGCACTGTCCTGTCACTGTTTGAGGGGGGCCACAAGGATGGTGAGCAGTGACAGTGCATGCATCAGTGACACTGTACCTCTTGTCCACCTCTTGGAGCATACGATGCGTGGAATAATGGACAGGGTACTTGAGGCAGAACAGAGGCAGGAAGAGGAGGACTTCTTTGCCTCTCAAGGCCCCCTTTATCCAGACAGTGTTCCTGCTGTGCCACCCATCACACAGGAAGAGGATGAGGAGGAGGAGGAGGAGGAGGAGGAGGAGGAGGATGATTGTGTCAGCATGGAGGTGGAGGCTGGCACTCAGCAGCAGCAGTCTTGTAGGGATGATTTAGAGTCCCAAGAAACCCGTGGACTTGTACGTGGCTGGGAGGAGGTAGCTGCGGATCATGTTGTCCTTAGTGACCCAGAGGACTCCGGACCGAATGCCTCAGCTAACCTACGCTGCATGGCCTCCTTGATCCTGCAAAGCCTGCGGAAGGATCCTCGTATTCTTCGGATCAAGGAGAGGGACCATTACTGGCTGGCCACTCTCCTTGATCCACGGTACAAGGGTAAGGTTGCCGACCTTATCTTGCCATCGTAGAGGGAGCAGAGGATGAGACATCTCCGGGAGGCCTTGCAGAAAGGTCTGTGCAACGCGTTTCCAGAGACTGGGAGGTTACAAACTCCTGGTCCTGGACAACGTGTTGCTGAGGCATCGGTCAGAAGGAGCGGTGGAGAAGGTGGCCGTCTAAACCGATGTTTTCAGGCAATTTTTTAGTCCGCAGCCCCAAGGTATGATCGGTTCCTGCAACCATCGCCAGCGTCTGATTTACATGGTGCAGGAATACCTAGGGGCAAGGTCAGACTTGGACACCTTTCCCACCGAAAATCCTCTGGCTTACTGGGTCATGAGGATGGATCATTGGCCAGAGCTTGCACAGTATGCAATTGAGCTACTGGCCTGTCCTGCATCCAGCATTCTTTCGGAACGCACCTTCAGTGCTGCTGGTGGCTTTGTTACCGATCACAGGGTGCGCCTGTCCACCGAATCAGTTGATCGACTGACCTTCATCAAGATGAATCAGTCTTGGATCACCCACAGCTACCAAGCACCTGAAGCTGATGTAACCGAATCATTTTTTTTAGAAATATCACATCCCTTCAAGACTGCCTATGCTGATGCTGAGTGAATGTCCTGTCATGTTGATTGTCTATCCTCTTCCTCCTCCGCTGATATGTTGGAAGAACATTTTTGGTTCTGGGTAATGCCAACAGCCCAATTTTTCTGCCCCTGTTTAACAGGGGCGTTTAATTACAATTTTTTAATTACAATTTTTGATGCAATGCTTTGCAGCAGGGCTAATTCCTGCACTAAAACTAGAGTATATGGGAGAGGTTGCAGTGTCGTGGCACCAGCACCAGTGCCTAAGGCCCAATTTTTCTGCCCCTGTTTAACAGGGACGTTTAATTAAAATTTTTGATGCAATGCTTTGCAGCAGGGCTAATTCCTGCACTAAAACTAGAGTATATGGGAGAGGTTGCAGTGTCGTGGCACCAGCACCAGTGCCTAAGGCCCAATTTTTCTGCCCCTGTTTAACAGGGGCGTTTAATTAAAATTTTTGATGCAATGCTTTGCGGCAGGGCTAATTCCTGCACTAAAACTAGAGTATATGGGAGAGGTTGCAGTGTTGTGCCACCAGCACCAGTGCCTAAGGCCCAATTTTTCTGCCCCTGTTTAACAAGGGCGTTCAATTAAAATTTTTGATGCAATGCTTTGCAGCAGGGCTAATTCCTGCACCAAAACTAGAGTATATGGGAGAGGTTGCAGTGTTGTGCCACCAGCACCAGTGCCTAAGGCCCAATTTTTCTGCCCCTGTTTAACAAGGGCGTTCAATTAAAATTTTTGATGCAATGCTTTGCAGCAGGGCTAATTCCTGCACCAAAACTAGAGTATATGGGAGAGGTTGCAGTGTCGTGGCACCAGCACCAGTGCCTAAGGCCCAATTTTTCTGCCCCTGTTTAACAGGGCGTCTAATTACAATTTTTGATGCAATGCTTTGCGGCAGGGCTAATTCCTGCACTAAAACTAGAGTATATGGGAGAGGTTGCAGTGTCGTGGCACCAGCACCAGTGCCTAAGGCCCAATTTTTCTGCCCCTGTTTAACAGGGACATGTAATTACAATTCTTGATATAATATTTCATAGGAGGGCGCTCCAGCGCCCACCAAGAGTCACTTTGAGGGCTTACAATGTTGTGGCAAAACCAACACCTTGTTCCACCATTTCTGCAGAGCATATAGGGCAGGCCCCTACTTTCAAACATCTCCTACTGCAAGCGGAAGGAGACAACAACAAGTGAGATGAAAAAAGACGGACGGCAAAACTAATTGTACAGGGGTGATAACCCTTCCCTATGTTTTCCAAAAAGCTTAAAAATAGTTTTTTTGACTGGAGCTACACTTTAAAAATGTACCAGTTGAAAATGACAAAGAGATTCAACTTAACACAGCAAATCTACACAGTCCCTGTCTTGTTTGCACCGCCTGTATACTGCTGTTCTGAGTATATAGGGCCTGGGGGCCACACATATTTCCTTTTTTTAATAAGGGTACGGGGTTCCACTTAATATCCGTACAAGACCCAAAGGGGTTGGTAATGGGCAGGGAGGGCTACTCATGCCATTTTTCTCAAAGATTTTCAACCATATTGGAGGAACCAGATATAACATTAAAACCATAAGCAGTTTGAAATGACGTTATTTCCGTTAATTGTCATTTTGTGCAGGGACTGTTCTAAACACGTGAAACACGTGGCACTTCACAGGCATACTATAGACACCCCCCAGGCACGTTATTTAAAGGAATATTTCACTTTTTTTTCACTTTAACCGTCATTAAAATCAGTGCTCCCGCCAAAACGGCCATTTTTAAAACTTTTTTTTGCATTGACCCATGTCCCCTGGGGCAGAAGCCATGTCCCCAAACCCTTTTTAGGACAGTATCTTGCATATTAGCCGTTAAAATTAGCACTTTTAATTTCGAACGTTCGAGTCCCATAGACTTCAATGGGGTTCTAACGTTCGTACGAATTTGGGGTCCGTACGAAAGTTCTGGTGCGAACCGAACCGGGGGGTGTTCGGCTCATCCCTACTCTCAAATATTGTTCACAAATCTGTGTTAGTGAGTAATTCTACTTTGCCCAGATAATACATCCACCTCACAGGTGTGGCATATCAAGATGCTGATTAGACAGCATGATTATTGCACAGGTGTGCCTTAGGCTGGCCACAATAAAAGACCACTATAAAATGTGCAGTTTTACTAAATTGGCTGGGTTAGGGGGTACGAAAACCAGTCATTATCTGGTGTGACCACCATTTGCCTCACACAGTGCAGGACATCTCCTTCACATAGAGTTGATCAGGTTGTTGATTGTGGCCTGTGGAATGTTGGTCCATTCCTCTTTAATGGCTGTGTGAACTTGCTGGATATTGTCAGGAAGTGGAAAACACTGTCGTATACGCCGATCCAGAGCATCCCAAACATGCTCAATGGGTAACATATCAGGTGAGTACGCTGGCCATACAAGAACTGGGATGTTTTCAGCTTCCAGGAATTGTGTACAGATCCTTGCAACATGGGGCTGTGCATTATCATGCCACAACATGAGGTGATGGCCATGAATTAATGGCACAACAATGGGCCTCAGGATCTCATCATGTTATCTCTGTGCATTCAAAATGCCATCAATAAAATGCACCAGTGTTCATTGTCCATAGCATATGCCTGCCCATACCATAACCACACACTGGGCCACTCGATCCACAACGTTGACATCAGCAAAACACTCACCCTCACGACACCATACACGCTGTCTACCATATGCTCTGTACAGTGAAAACCGGGATTCATCCATGAAGAGAACACCTCTCCAAAGGACCAGACACCCTCAACTGTGAGCATTTGCTCACTCAAGTCGGTTACGATGACAAACTGCACTCAGATCGAGACCCCGATGAGGACAACAAGCATGCAGATGAACTTCCCTGAGATGGTTTCTGACAGTTTGTTCAGAAATTCTTTGGTTATGCAAGCTGATTGTTGCAGCAGCTGTCCAGGTGGCTGGTCTCAGACAAACTTGGAGGTGAAGATGCTGGATGTGAAGGTTCTGGGCTGGTGTGGTTACACGTGGTCTGTGGTTGTGAGGCCGGTTGGATGTATTGCTAAATTCTCTGAAACGCCCTTGGAGACAGCTTATGGTAGAGAAATGATCATGAAAGGAGTACTCACCGAGGCCAAGATGCTAAGAGCGGTCGCTGTTGCGACTCGGCGCACACCACCCCTGAAGGTGGCACAGAGGATGGTTGGAACCAAGAGGCACAAGCTACCAGCGGGACAGTCAATTGCTTGGAGATCAGTAGGTAGCTTGAGCAGAGCAGGTAGGTAGTGACACGTGCAGCTCCAGGAACAACTGTAACAAGTCCTTTAGGCAAGAGCAAAGTCCAAGAGGCAGGCCAGGGGTCAAACACAGTTCAGATCAGGAATCAAGTATAAACCTGGAACTCTGAGGCAAAGGGGTAATCCAGAGGTCAATCCAGGTACAGGCCGAGGGTCAAACGCGTTCAGAGAGCAGAAATCCAAAGCCAGAGGTCGGGTCCAGGAGAAGATCAGTAAGGTCAAAAGGCAATCTGGGGCACAACGGGTAAGACAGGTTACAGGAACAAATGCAGGGATCACAGGTAACTGAAGACGAACCAGCAGTTTGTTTGAATGTCAATGCTTCCTTTATAGGTCAGCGGAGGGGTCACGCCATGCGTGAGCTTGTGTGTGCGCTTGTGCACACGCGCGCTTGTGCACACGCACGCTCACTGCTTAATGGGGCTGTGAATGTGCGTGCGCCGCAGCGCATTTCTATTGCGCAAAAATGTGCACCATAGCGCCGTCCCTGTGCGCATGCGCACGGGAATGCGCTGCTGGGACAGTCTATTACTATGACAGAAATTAACATTCAAGGGTGGACTTTCCTAGTGGACATGCCTGCAGTCAGCATGCCAATTGCACAATCCCTCAAAACTTGTGACATCTGTGGCATTGTGCTGTGTGATAAAATTGCACATTTTAGAGTGCTCTTTTATTGTGGCCAGCCTAAGGCAAAATAATCAGGCTGTCTAATCAGCATCTTGTACACCCTTTACATTTCTGTTAATATTTGATTATATCTTTTCATGTAACAACACTGAAGAAATTTCACTTTGCTACAATGTAAAGTAGTGCGTGTACAGCTTGTGCAACAGTGTACATTTGCTGTCCCCTCAAAATAACTCAACACACAGCCATTAATGTCTAAACCGCTGGCAACAAAACTGAGTACAACCCTAAGTGAAAATTTCCAAATTGGGCTCAAAGTGTCAATGTTTTTTGTGGCCACCATTATTTTCCAGCATTGCCTTAACCCTCTTGGGCATGGAGTTCACTAGAGCTTCACAGGTTGCCACTGGAGTCCTCTTCCCCTTATCAAGACAGTGGTCCTCTTGGAGGTGTGTTTGGGGTCGTTATGTTGGAATACTGTCCTGTGGCCCAGTTTTTGAAGAGAGGGGATCATGCTCTGCTTCAGTATGTAACAGTACTTGTTGGCATTCATGGTTCCCCCAATGAACTGTAGCTTCCCAGTGCTGGCAGCACTCATGCAGCCCCATATAGTGACCATATGTTTTATATATATTTTCCTTTCATTTTGGTAGTCTCATTAGACCTTTATAAATTGATGTGCTCTTTCTCACCCCCCTCGGGTGTTTTCCATCTTAGGTATTTTCAAGGTTTGATCGTGTGGGGACGTTCTTTCCAAGACAACTCTAATCCCATTGGTTATTTATTTTTGTTTTGTCTCTATATATACACATGGTCAAAACTTGTTTATTGAGCTATGATTAAGCACCACTACATGATGTGAAACGCGTTAGTGTGTCTCCCTGTTTTTTTTGCATATGAAGTGACTGTATTGGATTTTACTTTACCAAGTTTGTGCAGAGTCAGCACCTGCAAGTTCATAATAGGGCGGGTGTTTCTAAAGGTCTGGGGCTTTTGGAGCGGCAATCCTTTCTTCTATCTTACAACAGCCTGCATCTTTTGCCAGACCACACCAAACCCAGGCCATCACTCTCAACATTTCCTTCCACACTTCCTTCCAGGCTGCTGTGGTAGGTTGGTTGACTGTGTTGGTGGTGGTGTTGCTGAAGGTGGTGGTGGTGTTTCTGAAGGTGGTGGAGGAGTATGGTCCAACTCACACAGGTGGCTTTTAGTTATGAGTTGGTCCCTTGTTTAGGGCCTGAAGAATTATCTCCTCACAGATGAGGAGTTGGCCCTCTCCCATTCATTCCAGTTTACTGGCTGTCAGACAGCCATAGGACTTGGGGTCCCCAGGGGTCATTGGCTCCTCCAGGTTCCTCGCCTTCCTGGTCCTTTTGGTTGGAATGCGGAGGGGAGGAACCCTGGATTCGGTCAGGCTGCTTTCTACGGCCTCCACCTGGCTTAGATTTTCCTGTGTATGAAAATGGTACATAGTTTTAGTTTTTTGGTCATCAATCACACACAATTTTGAGCTCATAACTTTTGCAAATTGAATGTTAACAAATAGAAAAGACTATCATTCTGACCCCAACATTTTCATTCTTGTCCCAATCATTTTTGGCTATTATTGTCTTTTGATATGTAAACCACTTTGTTAAATCAGACATTAGTGATCAATAATAGTATGTAGTTAACATCATTACATTTTCGTCCAAAAATATTTTGAACAATGCTATACCTGGCTCAAGCTGAGCCACATCTTCCTGGGTGGAAGGCCCAGGTTGGACATCTGAAGTGGAAGGAAGTGTGGAAGGAAGTGTAGATAGTGATGGCCTGGGTTCACTCTGGTCTGATAAAAAATGCAGTCTGTCATAGTACCACAGCCTGGGAACATAAATGTTATCTGCTTCTGCTCCTGATCTCATGGAATCCTTGACCTTCTTGCGCACCCCTATTATATGTGCTCCTCAGGCTACCAATTTTGGCCTTCAAATAGGTTATGTCTGCCACGGGAGTCACCAGCTTCAAACAGTTTCTCCAGCGCTGCCTTCCTCTTTAGGTTGTTGGAGTAGTCCCTGTTTTTGACTTGCCAGAGACATGGCAGCTCCATGTACCTGTCTATGAAGTTTGGCAGGAAGGCCAGGTCTGTAAATGTATCAATTTTCTCTGCAAGACACAACACAAGACAGATCCTAATGTCAGACTAAACTCCTAATCTTGCCCCAATATAAGGCTCAATCTCTAAAGCAGTATAGGCCACTAACCACTGCTGCCCCATGTTAAAATTGTACCTTTGTTTGCATGATTGGAGCTTATGCTACTCCGTCCCCCACTCACAGATTGTACGTACGACACATACGTGTTATGCTTTATATATACTGCACATGCGTGAAACTTCACCCCTGTCCTTCTTTCTAGTGTATTCACCACCTCTTCTCTTTCAGCACATGGTGGAGACAGAGCAGGTGCCTGCAGAGAGCAGCAGCAACGAAAGCCTGGAGCAAGGCAGTTTCACATCCAGGATCAGATATAAGGCCTCAAATATGTCCTTTGTAGAGATGGTAGAGATAGTGGACATCTTGTAGAGGTCCGACTATGATGGGAAGTATGAACCATACAGAAACCCAAATGTGAGAAAGGCCAAGATCATGACTAAAGTTGTGAAAAGTCTGCACAGGAATTTTGTGGTACAACGATCCAAGGAGCAATTGAAGAAATGCTGGTCAGACCTGAAAATGAGGGAGCACGAAGAGTATAGAAGGATCAGGAAAGTGCTGCAAAAAAGTAAGTAGTCGTCGTGTCTTCCTATTATTATTATTATTACTTTAGTGTTGCTCCATGTGCTTTTCTTTACTGTTGTACAGTTTAGAATGGCAAGTTTGAGGTTCATGGGTACAGTAATTGTTTGTAGTAAACATCATCTGTTCGACCACTAATACAACGTTTTTGGCAGATGCAGGTTAACTACATTTGTTCATGCCTATTTGTATGAAAACAAGTTTAGTACATTGTTCCCTAGATGTGTTTGTAACTATAATGAAATGCAAACTTGATTCAGTGTAAGGAGAGGACACTCAGCATCTGTTTACACATCTGGACGCAAGTGCACTAGTGTGGGACAACAGAACAAACTTTTTATGGGGTCCCACGCAGGTGCTCCAGTGGATACTAGGGGTCTCTTCATGTGTGAAACTTTAACAAAACAGGGATGTATTCCAGCTTTGGAAAGGGAAAAAAATCATGTCTTCAGCTCTGAACTCTGCCAAAACAGACAATTTGATGACACAAGCAATGTTTCATATTCCCCACAAACCATGAAGATGTGGAATCTGAGGTTCATGAAGTGGGTGACCACAACAGGTCAGTGTCTGAAACCACCAGACATTGACCTGTCAGGTAATAGATGTATGCCTGCATATTTATAATACATGGGGGCTGATTTACGAATGGTTTGCGCCATGAGTTGCAGTGCACGCCGATGCGCAACGCCTGTTTTCGTATTCACAAAACATTTGCGCCTGTAACACAGCGCAATTCCTCTTTTACTATTATATTCTCGGCGCACGTGAGGCGGCGATCGCTGCGCCGCTATAGACATGGCAAATGCATTCTTCAACTCAGAGTTTAAAGAAGGTGGAAGTGACAATATTATAGGGGTGATGTGGATGATGTGAGGAAGTATAGTTATAACTGTCCAAGTAACAAATATGCCCAAAATAGAATGAGAAAGTAACTTTCTCTGAACAAGCCTGCTGCGCCTGCAAATACACTTAGAATTGGGCAAGGTCAGTTTATGCACTGCGCATGCGCAAGTGGCATTTGTGCACGTTCAAATGCTTTGGTTCACTGCGCCGGCAAAATCTTAGTAAATGTCAAGCAACGTAAATGCATTTGCATAAGTTGAACAGCCTCACCTATCAACTTGACTTTTTTTTTTTTTTTTTACGCTGGTTCACTTTTATGTTTTTTTTTAAGGCTATTTGCACAGAGGTCATGTTAGCATTAAGAAAAAAAAAATAAAATAAGAAAAAACAATGCGTGGGGGTCCCCCGAAATTCCATACCAGGCCCTTCAGGTCTGGTATGGATATTAAGGGGAACCCTGCGCCAAAAAAAAATGGCGTGGGGGTCCCCCTCAAAATCTATACCAGACCCTTATCCAAACGCAACCTAGCAGGCAGCAGGAAAAGAGGGGGATGAAAGAGCGCCCCCTCCTGAACTGTACCAGGCCACATGCCCTCAACATTGGGAGGGTGCTTTGTGAGTAGCCACCTAAAGCCCCTTGTCCCCATGTTGATGAGGACAAGGGCCTGATCTACCATTTCACAAAAAAAGCGACAAAAATTTTAAAAATGACAAGAGACAGTTTTTGACAAGTCCTTTATTAAAGTCTTCTTCTTTCCATCTTCTTCGGGTCTTCTACCTTCTTCCTTCCTTCATCCTTCGGTTTCTTCCTCCATCTTCTTCTTCCTCTGCTTCTTGTTCTTGTCCGGCATCTTCCTCAATGGCGTCTCTTCTTCCTCGCTTTGTTCTCAGGCCGCTTCGCTCAATGGGAGGCTCCCGCTGCGTAGCGCTTCTCTTCTTCTGACACTTCTTATATAATGGAGGGCGGGGCCACCTGGTGACCCCACCCCTTCTGATGCACGGTTCCATTATATAAGTGTCAGAAGAAGAGAAGCGCCCCTTCCAATGTTGAGGGCATGTGGCCTGATACGGTTCAGGAGGGGTGGCACTCTCTCGTCCCCCCTCTTTTCCTGCGGCCTGTCAGGTTGCATGCTCGGATAAGGGCCTGGTATGGATTTTGAGGGGGACCCCCCGCCATTCTTTTTTCCACGGGGTTCCCCTTAATATTCATACCAGACCTGAAGGGCCTGATATGCTCTTGGAGGGGAACACATGCCTTTTTTTATTTAGAATGAAAGTCACCTGGCCTGTGGCGCATGTTATAAGTCACCCCAAGTGGCGTTGAAGTCCCAAGTCACACTGTGATTCATACTCAAGTCGGGTCCAAGTCGCCTCCCAAAGTTGCCCTGGAAGTCGTGTTGCCCCTATGTGAATGGACTGTTAATGATATGGCATGCGCTTTGTATTAATGGCATATTATTATTGTGTGCACCGCCATATTATCATCTGCTGCACTTATGTGTGCTCAATTAATAATTTATCTGGCACACCAATTAAGGTATGAACTGTGGATGTTGTGGAAGAAGAAACTCACTTCAACAGTGCAAGTGCACAAACCCTGATCAGCGAAATAATGGTGTGCAATCGTACTGCTGGGGTGGTACTGGTAATGCTGGTTTATACTGATGGCTGGTACTGATGACTGGTACTTCTGGTGGGTACTGTTACTGCTGGTGGGTACTTCTGGTGGGTACTGATGACTGGTACTACTGGATGGTACTGATGGTTGGTACTGTTGGTACTGGTACTGCTGGCTAGTACTGGTATTGCTGGTTGGTACTGGTACTGTTGGTTGGTAGTGGTACTGCTGGCTGGTACTGGTACTGATGCTGGTTGCTGGTACTGATACTGGTGGCTGGTACTGGTGGATGCTGTCCCAGATTGCGGGTTCCTGTGTCCTGACCCACCATCCCCAAGCATAATTCAGACAGAAGCATGCAGCTGCAATAGAGAGCAGAACCAATGCTTCCTGTCACAGGTGGAGTGCATTCTGCCTGTGAAGGAGACAGCACTATACAGGAAGCATTGGCTCTGCTTCCTCTAGAGATGGCTCTGTTTTTTGCACTAATGCTCCAAGATGAAAGGTCGGGAACCTGTGATCTAGGCTTGCCGACCCGCTATCTCAGACCAAGACATGGCAGGCCATATCGGAGGGTGCCGCGGGCCATATGTGGCCATCGGGCCAGTGGTTGGGCACCCCTGTTATACACCAAAGATGTTGATTTGTTAAAAAAACATTTTATAATGCGCATGTGAATATGCTTGGAGTAAAATGTTTTATACTCAACAATGTGTGGCTTCTTCTTTCAATGCTCAATACCAGTTTTTGGAGTAAGTTGGTGTAGTTACAGTGACAATGGGGGTTATTTACTAAAGGCAAATCCCCTTTGTAGGGCAAAGTGGATTTGCCTTCAGTAAATAACCCCCATAGTTCTCTAAAATTTGCCACAATAAGGCCATTTTAGGGGCACCAAGCAATCAATTCATGGAGTTGAAAAAGATAATTATTTTTATCATTAATGCAGTACATACATTAACAGCAAAAACATTGTGTGTGCAGCAGACCCATAGTACAACATAATAGTTAGCTGAAGAAGAGATTGTCACCTCATGTATCAAATAAGTTACATTTGCACTATTGAAGAAAATGCCCAAAAAAAGGCCATTGGAGAACCTAGGAGACAGATAACTGAAACACAAGCGGTAAATCAAATGAAATATGAGTTCAGTTTTTAACAACAAATTTATTTTCCATAGGTTTTAAACAGTATCTGGCATATTAATTGCCCCCCTACCCGCAAAGTACTCCAGTTAGCTTTGCCGTACTTCATGGGAGCTTTGGGGGGGAAAGCAGGACGGCCAGGATCAAGTGCCATCATGTTTTGGTCCAGTGAGCCGGCCTCAGTTGCAACTGAGGCCAGATAGTTGGCTGCATTTTTTCTTAAAAATTGTGCAAAATGCAGCAGCAAAGAATAATGTGGTTTCGTTTATACTCCACCATATTTATTGCAGTAAGAAATAAGCGGAACCGCCTGGCCATTATGCCAAAGGCATTTTCAACTACTCTTCTAGCTCTGGCCAGCTGGTAATTAAAAACCCTCTGGTTCGGGGTGAGGATTCTCATGGGGAAGAGCCGCATAAGATGATCCCCCAGCGCAAATGCTTCATCTGCTACAAAAACGAATGGGAGCCCTACCAAGTCATCTTCTGGAGATGGCAAGCCCAAACTGACATTCTGGAGCCATATGTAGAACTCCGTCTGGGGGCGAGGACGCCACCCTCCAACTTCTGGGTCATTCTTCCCCACATCCACATAAAGGAATTCATAAGTCGCCGACACCACCGCCAACAACACAATATTACTATACCCCTTATAGTTATAATAGTACAACCCTGAGTTGAGGGGGTGGGATGATGGGGACGTGTTTCCCATCTATTGCCCCACTGCAGTTGGGAAAATCCCACTGCTGAGCAAATTGGAAGGCCACAGTCTGCCATTCCTGTAGGTTGGAAGGAAACTGTGGAGTCAAACAAGAAAAAAATAGTACTTTTACACATAACATTGCAAGCAGATTAGACACAAACATTCATGGCCAACATAAGTATAACATTTATTGAAATTAGTATTATAGACAAAAGTATAAGGTACACTTATCAGATTCCTTACCCCCCTCTGATGGCCCTTTGTAAAAATGTTATGGTTGGGGGGGGGGGGGGGGTGGTTTGGACAGGTAACCCTCTCCACTTCATTGAGAGATGAATGCATAAATAATGTGTATCATTTTTGCCAGCCCCTCCTTACTTACATTATTGGCAGCCCTCTGGACAGGTAAGAAGTTTCATAATCCAAAAATATGAATACACACTGTACAAATTGAAGCACATTTTTACATTCTGCAATTACCAAGATAATAGGAGAACAAAACTTTAAACAGTACCATTTGAAAGTAATCAGGCAGGCCCTTGCACTACATGCTTTGGTGAATGCATCCATAAATATGAACACAAAAGAGGTAGGTATAGTGTGTATGGGTTTGGCAAAGTCAGCAGATAGATTATTGGTATTGGTTGACTTAGCGGTTGGGGGGGAGGGATAAAAATGACTTTTGGCCCCACAAAAAAGCCTCTTGCACTCTGCCTGAATTTAAGGACAAAAATAACATTTGGACACATTTTAGGGGTGTTTAGGGTAAGAACTACAATTGAGCAGACAAAATACATTGTTAAGTGACTAGGCTAGGTGTGTATGGGCCCAGGATAGCATGCTGGGGAGTTTAGTGAAGGCAAAAAAGGAGCATTAAAAGCTTACAGCATGCATGAGGACAAAGAGAAGATTCACAGCATATTACAGTCATGGTAATTATGGAATGATGAAATAAATATAATACATTAGCAAACATTAAATACATAGAATGTGATGTTAAAGGATGTTAAAGGATAAAACTTACCTTAATATAGTCCTTCTGGAGGACCTGAATTATGGCAGAACAAGCATCTGGAATAATGATTCCCAGAGCCTGGGGGGAGATCCTGGAGACTTCTCCCCATCGCCAAGTAACGCAATGTGGTGACGAGCCTCTGCTCAGGAGTGATGGCTTGCTGCATGCAGGTGTCCTGCTTTGTAATATAAGGGGACAGCAAAGCCAAGAGACAGTGGAAAATGTGGTCTGTCATCCGGAGATAATTCCTGAAATCATCAAAATTATTCTCCTGGATCTCCTGCAACAAAGGCATGTGCAAGAATCGGTCACACTGGAGCAACTAATTGTCTCATATACACCTTATAAGTGTTCCACAATGTGAATCTATTGATTTCAGGAGTGTCATTGTAGTTAAAGAAATTCTGATGTTCTTGCACGATCGTTTGGCACAGTAGCTTGTCCTCCACAAAGGAGGTGTTTAGTCTCCAGAGTGGAGGGGGTGAATTAAGAATAATCCAGAGTAATCGGGCATGGTCTGACCAAGATATTGTGACAATTTCCAGTAAAGAAAAAATCAATGCAGGAATAAGAAGAGTGTGCGTATAGTCCTTTTCGGAGCCATGGAAACACCTCCATATGCCATACAATTCATACTTCTCGAGCAGGGAGACAATAGAGTTTTCAGGTCTTCAGGCATGGCTAGTGGAGTCCATAGTGGGATCCAAGACAGTGTTGAAGTCTCCACCCAGAATGAGGGTGCCTTGTACTACTTTCGAGACTTTGGTAAACAAGGGGGCAAGGAATTTCCATTATTTAGTGTTAGGAGCGTACAGGTTGACAAGCATAAATGTTGCTTGGTTCAGTTCACAGATAAGAATTATATACCTGCCTTGGGGGTCTTGAATAGTGTCGATGTGATGAAACATAGTTACATAGTAGGTGAAGTTGAAAAAAGACACAAGTATATCAAGTCCAACTTATGAGTATTTCTTTTAACCCCCCTGGCGGTATTCCCAAGTCTGGCTCGGGGGGGGAAATTTTGTACCATTAGCAGTAACTCCGAGCCAGATTCGGGACCGCATCGCTGGATCCAGGAAGAGGTTACTTACCTTGTCCCCTGGATCCAGCGATGTCTCCCCGCAATGCGAGCGAGCCATCCTCCGCTTGATTTATCACATCGCCAGGCTCCGTTCCCTGCGAGCGTTGCGACGCACTGGGACAGAGAACGGCGCCAAATTCAAAAAGTAAAACACACACATTACATACAGTATAATGTAATCTTACAGATTACATTGCTGTATGTAATTATTTCACATCCCCGTTGTCCCTAGTGGTTTCTCTGGTGTCCTGCATGCAGTTTTATATTATAAAAACTGTTCGGGAAACTGGAAATTGTCCATAGCAACCAAACTGTCCTTTTACATCAAAAATGGTTTTAGACCAGCTAGAAAACAGCGATAATAAATTGGAATCACTCGCAGAATTGAGCGATAGTGATTTGTCATAAAATATTGAAAAGTAATGACAGTGATAATTCCGCAACTGAGCAAATTTCAGTGTTTTTGATTTGATTACATTATTGAATAATTTTTATTATTGTTATATTATTATTTGGTATAATTATTTATAGTTATTTATTATATTATAATTTATGATTTCATTTTTCAAACTTTATAATACCCGGGATGTCTACTAGACTCTGATTTGGACAGATTTAAGTGAGTTATTCCTAAGAATTACAGGCCTACAATAAATAAAATGCCAAATTTTCATGCAAAATAATTGTACCACTTTCAGCACCTAAAATCTGAAATAATCATACCGCCAGGGAGGTTAATTGACCAGTGGCCCCGTGTCTTGTTAAACTCCCTCCTGTGAAAAAGTTTTATTCCTATTGTGGGGTCACCAGTAGGGTATTTATAAATTGAAATCATATCCCCTCTCAAGCGTCTCTTCTCCAGAGAGAATAGGTTCAGTGCCCATAACCTTTCCTCATAGGTGGGGGTAGCATTGGAAGTTCAATCCAGGGCATTTGTGGGCAGCAAAATGAGTTTCCTGGGCAAAAATTATATGAACTTTAAGGGAATGGGCTTCCTTCAACAGTGCAACACGCTTGAAGGGGCTATTGAGGCCCTTTGAGTTTATGGACATAAACTTCAGAGCCATGGTAGAAGTTGGTTATTTGCTGGGATAATGCAATGCAAGGATATACTGTAATACTGAAGGTGAGGAACAGAGTACCTGTGCAATGGAAACTTAGAAATTCGGAGAGTAGCTCTGCTTGCGAAAACAGTAGTGGAGTAGTTCATAGTCATCTTGATGGGTAGCAAGTCATTGATATCAGAAATCCACATAGGTATTGCAGTCAATAATCCAGGTCCATTTGTAGCTGGAGAAGCATCATAGGTGGTGTCTAGGTGAGCATAGGGTGCTAGAAAAAAATTGTGAAGAACAGAAACCCCATTGGTAAAAAAAATACCTGTCAAACACAGGTACAATGGGCAGCCTAGGCTGCTATGGTAACTTGGGGGGTAGGCAGACCAATAGTGCAATGCACTAGGTACTGGGAGAGGAGGACAAACCAAACATTTGATCGCCATGCCTCACGCTACTAAGGAGTAGTAGTGATAGGGAGAGGCTCATTACTGATTATGGAGAACAGTTTAGGTCGACTCTGTGTCCAGACATTCCGGAGTGGGTTGAGCAGGAGGTTGTGCATCTGGAGGGAGCAATTGCCATTGTTTGAAGTGCAGAATGCCTTTTTCCACAATGTATATAGGGAATAGTTTGTCATTCTGGGTGACGAGTAGCTTCGTGGGGAATCCCCAATGGTATACACCACTATTGTTGTGCAGAATATTTGTGAGTGGGGTAAGCGTCTTTCTGTTCAGTGCAGTCTGTTGTGATATATCCGTGTATAAAGAGATACCAATAAAGTTGTCTGGGACTTCTGGGTTTTGTTTGGCCATCGCCATGACTTGCTGCTCTGAGTGCTGTATCAGGTAGAAGTTTTGGTTTGGGTATGCGATGGGCCCTGTCAATGTATAGTTCATATCATAATATCATTCAGAGACGATATGAGGGCTTTCATGTGGTGTTGAACAAATTTGGTAATTTAATTTGGTGGAATAGATTCAGGAATATCTCTGAACTTAATATTTTTCTACCCTGAGCCGTCTTCTAAATCTGCTATTTTATTTTGAAGGCGCTGAATCTCTGATTCCTGATCAGCATATGCGTCAACGAGGTCATTGTGAGCAGTATAGAGATCCACCATTTTAGATTCTAGGTGCTGGATTTGATTAGTATGAGTTTGAACCATATTGTTTAAAGAAGCAAACAACATAGTGTTCTCTGATATGTCTTGGTCTGTGGATGGGAACCCATCAATCAAGGGCTCTGAGATTGTGCCTGTGAGGTGACATGCTGTAGCCCAGGGGAGAACTTCTCTCCCTCCCTGCGCTGCCTGGTTTTAGCTGGGCTGCGCATAGTGGGGGTAAAGGGGGTGAGAGCTCTCCCAGCTCCGCCTGAGAAGCAGAGGTATGACTCACCGCATGGTGGCGGCTGGGAGAGTAGATCTGCATTTACTTTTGGATAAAGTATTTATGATGACTTTTGACGCCAAGGATTTTATTTCAATGTAAGCTTTTTTAACCACTTGCTTACTGGGCACTTAAACACCCTTGCTGCCCAGACCAATTTTCAGCTTTCGGTGCTCTCACACTTTGAATGACAATTACTCAGTCATGCAACACTGTACCCAAATGAATTTTTTGTCTTTTTTTTCCCACAAATAGAGCTTTCTTTTGGTGGTATTTGATCACCTCTAGGGTTTTTATTTTTTGCGCTATAAATGAAAAAAGACCGAAAATTTTGAAAAAAAAAACGCATATTTCTTTGTTTCTGTGACAGAATTATGCAAATTATTAATTTTTCTTCATAAATTTTGGCCACAATTTATACTGCTACATATCTTTGGTAAAAAATAACCCAAATTAGTGGATATTATTTGGTCTTTGTGAAAGTTAGAGAGTCTACAAGCTGTGGTGCGAATCGCACAAAATTGATCACATCTGATGTACTGGTGGCCTATCTCGCTTCTTGTGACCCGAACAAGTCAGGAAAGTACAAATACCCCCCAAATGACCCCTTTTTGGAAAGTAGATATTCCAAGGTATTTAGTAAGGGGCATAGTGAGCTTTTTGATGTTGTCATTTTTTTCCCACAATTCTTTGCAAAATTAAGAGTTTTCATTTTTTTTTCTCCACAAAATTGTCATTGTTATTGGTTATTTCTCTCACGTGGCATGTGTATACCACAAATGACACCCCCCAAAAAATTCTGCTACTCCTCCTGTGTATTACAATACCACATGTGTGGGACTTTTTCACAGCCTGGCCACATAGAGAGGCCCAACATGCAGGTAGCGCCATCATGTGTTCTAGGAACATAAATTACACATCTAACTTGTTGACTATTTATTACACTTTTGAAGCACCAGGACAATGACACGTGACACTGATGACAGATGGCACTGATACGTGGCAATGATGACACTTATACGTGGCACTGATGACATGTGGCACTGATGACAGATGGCACTAATATGTGGCACTGATGACAGATGGCACTGATGACAGATGACACTAATATGTGGCACTGATGACAGATGGCACTAATATGTGGCACTGATGACACGTGGCACTTATACGTGGCACTTATACGTGGCACTGAAGACACGTGGCACTAATACGTGGCACTGATGACAGATGGCACTAATACATGGCACTAATACGTGCCACCAATGACAGATGGCACTAATACATGGCACCGATGATGCGTGACACTGATGACAGATGGCACTGATAAGTGGCATTGATGACATGTGACACTGACAACAGATGGCATGTGACACTGACAGGTGGCACTGATGACAAATGGCACTGATACGTGGCACTGATGACAGATGGCACTAATACGTGGCACTGATGACAGATGGCACTATGTGGCACTGATGACACGTGGCACTGATGACAGATGGCACTTATACGTGGCACTGATGACAGATGGCACTGGGGACAAATGGCACTGACAACAGGTGGCACTGGGGGCAGGTAGCACTGGGGGCAGGTAGCACTGGGGTGGATGGCACTGGGGGCAGGTAGCACTGGGGTGGATGGCACTGGGGGCAGGTAGCACTGGGGTGGATGGCACTGGGGTGGATGGCACTGGGGCAGATGGCACTGGGGCAGATGGCACTGCTGGGGGAGGATGGCACTGCTGGGGGAGGATGGCACTTTTTTTTTTTTACTTTTTTTTTTTTAACTCGAGGCAGAACGGCTGCCGCTGCAGCCGTTCATCTCTCCCCTCTCACACTGTCTGTGTGAGGAGGGAGAGCGGCGCTGAGAGATGATCTCATATGTTTACATCTCCCATTGGACACGCCGATCACGCTGTAAACGGCTGCTGTGATTGGCCGTTTACAGCGATCTGTGTTTGCCTGTCCCCGGGGGACACGGCGAACACAGAACTTCCGCGATGCGCGCCCGCGGCGGCGCGCATTGCGGAAGTAAACATTAGTACGTCCAGGGACGGCCACCCGGATGAACGCGCCTGCTCTACGACCGTCATTCGGCTATAGGGCGGGCGCGAGGTGGTTAATCACTACTGGTCCTATTTAGTAAGAAAAAGAACAACATGTGTCTTCCAATAAACTGGAATATTTTTTTTTTAGCCTTCCACACTATACAGATATTATGAGTTGTAGAATAAATAGGCACATGTCTTCCTCTTTTTTCTAGAGATATATTTTCTATCAGATCATTTTACTCATTCTTGAGCTTTTCTTAACCATCATGTAGGCGCATATACATAAATTCTATGAGTTCCAGAATTTCTCTTCAGGGACAGACAAAGGACCATACTGTATATATTAATAATGTATTTTTTATGTAAAGGTCTATTATTGTGTAGTGAGAAAGTAAGAGCTGAATTGCCTAGTACAGTAGTTTGCAGTGAATGTTTGTGCTATAGCTTTGTAACTCAATGCCTTTTTTAATCATCCTATGTAATGACCTGTATAGTGAACAAACAACAATCTATTTTCACAGTTTATGGTACTGTCAGACAGCCCTCCTCACTACATGCATGCTAATGCAGCACCTTACACCATGCATAAAGTGTTATACAAGACTGTCTTGTTACCATTTCTTTCCAAGGTACTAGAAAGCTATGATTAAAAACACTTTAAATATCAATATAGAATATTAACATCTACTGCAATGGCTTTAAGGGCTGTCCAAACACTAACGTTCAGTGTCATTTTCTGCATTAAAGATAATATAAATGCCATGCATCATACTTGTGGACAAACTTGTGTTTTTATCTTTTATATTGAGTACTTTTATTTAAATGTAAGTACATTAAAGTTTTATGTTTTTCATATTTGGTACTGAGCCGGTGGATATCACCTCTTCCCTCTAGCACAGTGATCTCCAATCTATGGCCCTCCAGCTGTTGCAGAACTACACATCCCATGAGGCATTGTAAAACTCTGACATTTGCAGACATAGTTTGGAGACCCCTGCTCTAGACCTATACATACTGATTTGTTGCTGAACCTCATAGTTTGAATTTGTAATCTTCAGCTGACTTTACCCAGAGTCCTAACTTGCAATTCTTCTATCAGTTCTGTGCATTTCTGGACAACATAGCTTTTTTTGTCAATATTTTTTAAACCATGTGCAGGTGAATAAATGCTGATTTTAATTTCTTAGTTTGTAAGTACAGCATTTATCGGCATATAACATGCACCCCAATTTTAAGGGGGAAGTTTAAGGAATAAATGTTTTCACAGCCCCCTTTACAGTACACAGTCCCCCTCTCCCTGCACACAGCCCCCCTTCCCCTGCTCAGAACACAGCCCCCCATCCAGTATACAGCCCCCAATCCAGTACATCTCCCCCTGCACAGTACACAGCCCCCCATCCAGTATACAGCCTCCCTCCCCAGCACACAGCCCCCCATCCAGTAAAACAGCCCGCCTGCCCCATGCACAGTACACAGCCCCTCATGCAGTATACAGCCCCCTATCCAGTACACTTCCCCCCGCACAGTACACAGCCCCCCATCCAGTATACAGCCTTCCTCCCCAGTACACAGTCTCCCATCCAGTACACAGCCCCCCTCCAGTATACAGCCCCCTCCCCCTACACAGCCCCCCATACAGTACATAGCCCCGCAGCACTCCCAGGAGACCCCCAGTGTCTTGGGACAGCACTGCCAGCATACTCTACAGTTAAGAAAAAATTACTGCCAGCACCTTCCACACTGCTCCTCCTGTGTCACCCATATTGTAAAATGAAGCTTCCATATAACTCAATAGCTCTTTTTCACTGACCTGGTCACATGACTGCTTTCCTCCTACATAGATGATCATGTGACTGCTCTCCTTCTCCAATCTAAAGCTACACTCAGAGGAGGAGCGGGAGGAAGAGAGCAGCCAGAAAAAAACTGAGATATTAAGATATTTACAAGCTTTGTTTTTACAATGACACTGACACAGGAAGAGCAGTGTAGGAAAAGGGGCTAGAAAGTAATTTTTTTCTCAACTTTAGACTATGCAGGCTGTGCTGTCCCAGGGCCAGGAAAGGCGGGCGGCTGGCCTGACACCCTGCAATGGGTGGCTCCCGGGGCGGACCATCCGATCCCCGCCCCCCTGTTGGTAAAACATATTATTGGTGTATAACATGCAGGCACTGTTTACCCTCTGTTTTCAGTGTGTTATACGTGTTATACACCGATACATACAGTATATAAAACATTCACAATTTATTCAGCTTTCTTACAAGTTCATCCACGTTTTTCACATATTGAACCTTTGTTTAGTGGATGACAGTTTTTCTTTTACTACAAAAAGTCATACTAGAGATTTATAAACTTTAGCACAAAGGATAGGGAGATGTTGTCTACGGCAGCTAATCATATTTCAGCTGATACTTCTGTGCAGTTTAGAAAATAAAAGCTATCAACTTATTTGTTGCTACAGGTAAGAAAAACTTTCTTACATTTTCCAGTTCTTATAAATTACCCTGATTACAAAACCTTTCCTTTATCATTGCTCTGAGGAATTGCTGCCAGATGCCCTGCTAGGCTATAAACAACTTACCAGTTCATAAACAGTGAAAAAAAAACTCAATGTGCCCCACAAGACCCAGTAATTGCCCTGCTGGGCACTGCCATCTTGTTGTTTGTACATTACAGGGAAGTAGAAGCCCAGCCTTCATTTACAGCCTGCTTGTCAAAGACACCAGTCAAATGTCACTGCTTTGTGATGGACAACAATCATTTAGAAATGGTACAGGGGGGGTGAAAAAAAATAAGCATAGGGCATAGCTAGCTACTGACTTTTGATAAAAAGTCAACATTTTTATATCAACAAAATTGCTGTTTAATGTTCTTGCACTGCATTTTTTGTAGAAACGAAAAAAAATATATATAGAGAAGTTTGCGAAAGTATTTCTATTCTTACACACTTGGAAAATATAAAAATATTCACTTTAAGTTTAAAACAACAAATTAAAAGGATCCGTTATCTCAGTTCTTACCTGGTTGTAAACCCTACAATGGGAGCAGCCATCCTCAGACCCCAGGACAGCATATTAATTCTGATACAGTGAAATATTTTTACAGCTACACTGTGACTGATGTGACTGGATGAGAACCAGTAGTCAGACGATGGGGTTGGAATGCACTGCTGAAGCTGGAAGCTTCCCAGTGGGGTAAAATTCAAGATGACAGAATCCTTTTCAACAAAGCATCTAATATCTCCTAGGCAGCCCAGACCTTAAACCTAAGAATGAAATATATGGAAAGTAATGGCTCTACCAATGTTAAATTTATAGAGAATCGTAAGCTTTTTTTTTCTTCCCTGTCAAAATAGCTGTGAGATATTCTTTCTTTTTTTTTTGACATATTTGAAAGATAAAGATAAGCCTATCAACTATCACCACCTGCAAAGTGCATGTCAGATTTTGGTCTGTCCTGGGATTCTTTTGCCCTCTGTTTTGAATGTTGCTCAATGACTTTGCTTCTACACATTTCTTACCTATTTTTAGAAGTTTTAGTAAGCTTGTAAAAATGACAGCCATCTAACAAAACATTTTCACTCTGGTTTTCTCTTCATAAACGTCTCAGTTTGGCAGCACACTACAGGGTATGTTTTAAAGAAGTACTACATTTAAATGTTGTGTGTGTGTGTGTGTGTGTGTTTTAAAGGAGAAGTGTTGGAATAATAAAATAAAAAAAACATACATACTTACTTGTCTGCTGCAAAATTGATTGGATGCTGCAGCTGTCCTTGCTCACTTTAAGCCAGAGAACTGAGCAATCATATGACCACTGATTGATCAGTTCTTGGTCTGCTCTGAACAAAGAGAGGTGACTCTCAGTCATTGCTCTCCACTCTGCTCAATGGATATCAGGGCTGGAGAGACTGGCACAAAATCTCAGCAGTGTGCTGAGAGGCTGAGCGAGCTGCCAGTCGGGGATGTGGGTAGATCCAGGAATTATTGTCAGGATCCTTCTAGGCCCTGGACTGGCTCTGTGACATCAGCTGACATCAACTGAATGAGTGTGTGTGCGCGTGTGTGTGTGTGTGGGGGGGGGGGGGGGGGCATGAAGGGAAGACGAGTAGCAGTACAAAATTACAAACAATAAAACAGACAAAAATAACTGCATAATCATGTGCAGTGGCATTACCCAAGTATATATAGTGGAACAATCAAGCGAATACCCAGTTCCCACATTGTTTTGGAAGAAATAATATATATTGCCTAAAAATAGCAAAATTGGCTATTTACTAATTTTGTTGAGGTCAGTTAACGGAGTTGTCATTTGTTGTCTATTAATAATCCACAGGCATAAATATTTTGCATGTTTACATTAAGGGTGACCATACATGGCCTAGTCTATGCACGCATACTGTGTTGAGGTTCACTATATGGTGGGGATGGGAACAGACCACGGTATTTGAAGGGATGGATCTGCCATTCTATACAGGCCCCTGAAAGCCCTATATTTACAATCAGTGTCTGGGACACTTGGAGTAAATAGGGAGAGATCATATAGTTTTTGCAAGAAGAGATACTTTTTTGTGTGTGTGTTAGAAACAACCTCAGATGATTTTGCTTAGTTTTTTTGTGGTTTTCTTTCTCTTTTTCGTACCATCTGGGTATTCCATGGCCTCCGAAACTGTAATAGGCAGTGAAGAGTGAAATCAAAAATTGAAACCCTTAGAAAGCCTGAAAGTGGTGCTTGATTTTCTGGGTCCCGTACGTGGGTCCCGTATGCGGCTAAGCTCCCAAAAAGTCTCACACATGTGGTATTCCCACACTCAGGAGAAGCAACAGAATGTATTTTGGGGTGTAATTTCACATATGCCCACGGCATGTTTGAGCAATATATCATTTAGTAATAACTTTGTGAAAAAAAATTTTTTATTTTTTTCCCACAACTTGTGTAAAAATATAAAATATGGACTCAACATGCCTCTTAGCAAATAGCTTGGGGTGTCTACCTTCCAAAAAGGGGTAATTTGGGGGGGGTTTGAACTGTCCTGGCATTTTATGCACAGTATTTAGAAGCTTATGTCACACATCACCCACTCTTCTAACCCTTTAAGACAAAGCCCTTTCTGACACTTTTTGTTTACATGAAAAAATATATTTTTTTTGAAAGAAAATTACTTTGAACCCCCAAACATTATATATTTTTTTAAAGCAAAGGCCCTACAGATTAAAATGGTGGGTGTTTCATTTTTTTTCACACAGTATTTGCACAGCGATTTTTTAAACGCATTATTTTTTGGAAAAAACACACTTTTTTATTTTAATGCACTAAAACACACTATATTGCCCAAATGTTTATTGAAATAAAAAAGATGATCTTAGGCGGAGTACATGGATACCAAACAAGACATGCTTTAAAAGTGCGCACAAATGTGCAGCTGTGACAAACTACATACATTTTTAAACAAAATATAGGTGCATCAAAATTTGTTTCCAACAATGAACAAATAATTGATTTCATGTAGCGCTATTTCTGTGTAAATATTAATCAACACAATCTATCTAAAACATTGAGTGATCTTATAGGAATAAATGTGCTTAATACTGTGAACAAGAATCACATAAATGATATATATCACCACCTATAAGTGAGTATAACGACCTACATTCACTTATATACATAAATTTGTGACCAGTGTAATACAACGCTCTCAAGAAGAGAGTAAATATAGCCCATCACCCGGAAAATAATTATATTTAAACGATCAAACAATAGTTCTTGTATAAGTGCACAGCAAATCTTCAGTGTCCACAGCAATTTTAATTAACTCCTTCACCACACCATCCGTGATTGTGAGTCCCCCTTCGTGAAAACACTCACCAGCTGCTAAGCCTTACACTCATGTGCTAGGCTAGAAGGGCTTTTAAACCTCTCAAGAGATGGTTTCAATACAGCAACACATACGATTGGATATTCTCCACTCAGGAACTTCTATATAAGTACCTCAAAAGGAATCACAGAGGAAGCTTCCAATAGTGTAATACCGTAAACACACTTCAATCTTAAAAAAATTCTACTCTTTATGCACTCACATGAACAATAAAAGAATAAGCCACTTCAAAAAAGATAAAATCACTTCACACTCCAACTTCATCAAGTGCTTAAAATACGCCGGGGCATTGGTGGTCACAGCGGACCTCTTAAACAGGGAACTGGATCGCTCTCTCTCACCCCCCTCACCTATCCCGCCTGATCCCACACAGCAGGTCCGTTATTTGAATAGGGCGCCTTAGCTTGATTGTACCGTCCCCTTTGTCCAGCACCACCTTCCACCGCCGTGTATGTAAGCTCAGTAACTCAGTGTTGCTCGCCAGTTAGCCACGCCCCCGACACGTTTCGTCATACCAGACTTAATCATGGGATTGGCTATCTGGTCTGGCGTCCCACTTTTTATCTCTCTGTCCTCTCTCCCATACATCCCACGACTACCCTCCACACAAGTGCACCTTGCGCATTGAGCATAGTGAATATTGGCCTCTAGCACATGCGCAGAGACCAGATTGGCCTCTAGCACATGCGCAGGCCGTGAGACTTCATGTCCCCATTCACACATTGCGCGGACAGTGTCCCCACGTGCCACCATCATGCATATAACCACATGACTCACCCCATCCCTCTGTATCCACAGTTCACTACCATTATGTATGGGTAGCACCCCTCTGTATCTCCAGTACACTAACATAATATGTACTCTATGTACTCAAACGCTGTTGCTGTCAAGATAGATAAATCTGCGCTGCAACTGAATGGTGTAACTGCTAAGCAAATGATGGTTAACAATAAAACAAAGTAACATTACAGTATAAGCAAATACAAAAAAAATTGTAAAAAAATTAAAAAATTTTAACGCAATCTGTGCCTAAAATATATTTATGGTTCAGAGCCCTATGTCCGGTACGGATAAGGATGACAAACAGGGTTAACATAAACTCACCACTTGAAATAGACCTGAAAGTGTGCCTTGGTCTAACGTACGGTATACCAAAATAAGGGGGCATACCCTAGATAAGAAATGAGGATTAAATGTGTTGCCTTATGAGGAGTTTATGAGTAATCTCCATTAGCAACTGGGAATATTTGTATTATAGATGTATATATTAGGATAAGAAATAAAGAAGTAGTTTTAGCTTAACCTGCCCAGATGGTTTGATGTACAGGAACAGACGTCTGGTCAGCGTATATAATTCAATTAAAAATACCTTTGTCTTACAGGTATGCTAAGTGTGGGTGTGAGGGAGATGTCCTCCTGTTTACCTAATGTAATAGTCAAAACCCACAAACAGATACCATTTGGGTGTGTAGTCGGTACGGAGCCGAATTCATTTGCTAGATAAAGGCTTGTGTATTCTTCCGTGCTAATCAGCCATTTATCCATTTCAAAGGGTGGTTGATGTGCTTAAAATATTTCTTTGATCTGTTCAGGAATGGACAATTTACCCCGGCTAGGACTATGCATAGTTAAGTGTCCTATTCAAGAGCAAACTTCCTCTTTAATTAAGTGGGCTTCAGACTAATCATCACTAACCAATTAAACCCAAAAGAGGAGGTGTTATTGAGGGGAAATTAAGTTATGAGAAAATGGACCAATCTTGCAAGAGATAAGCCCAGGGGAGGAGGGGGCTAACCAATCAGTGTGGTCCTATGCAAGTCAATGAGAGATGGCCCTTCTTAAGGGGACCCCAAACCCAGGATAATGGCAGAGGAGAACTGACCAGAGCTATGGACCAATATTAGGTAAAATTATCAGATCATCTCCCAGCACTTACAAGGTATACCTGCTTGTCATATGTCCTGTTTTGTATTGTAATGAATGTATTGTACTCTTGTTGTATTTTAACCTAATATTTTACTCCCTCACTTAGACTATAGATATTTTCTGTGTATTAGATAGACCTGTAACGTACTCTAATAAATGGTGTTATGTTAAACCTTCCTTTCCTTTGTCAATAAGAATTCTCTTTTCAACCCATATCATATCTTCTGATTAATAAATCAGAAATATAGAATTTGAAGGTTAACAAATGAAATGAACATGAAATGAAGTGAAATGAGTACTCTTGTGAGGAGTATGATGCCTTGAGAAATTCCCTATGCCTTGATTAAATACCCCTCCGGGCTCCTCCCATAAATTCCGGCCACCATACTGGCGGACAAGGAACACAGCTGAACGGGCTGATTAATTACCCCTCCGGGCTCCTCCCACAAATTCCGGCCACCATACTGGCCGACAAGGAACACAGCTGAACGGGCTGATTAATTACCCCTCCGGGCTCCTCCCATAAATTCAGGCCACCATACTGGCCTTCTAACATATGCTGAAGCATGGGGGCATCCGCCCCAAAAGTTGAAAGCAAATCGCTCCTCCACCCCTGCTTCTCCCATGCTTCGGCATATATGCTATTTTTTTAACTGTGTGGTTAAATCACCTTCTACAGTGCTGAAGTCATGGCTTTATGTATCATGGGAGCAAACACTGTTGCTGTTAAGATAAATATATACGCTTTGAAGCAGAATGGCATGCCTGAAAACAAAAAAATGGTTAACAATAAAACACAGTAAACAGTAAAGTATAAAAAAATTACATACCTGAAAAGCAAACATGATAAAACATAATAACAATAAAACATTGGATCCAGTCTGTCCTAAAGTTCTGTATAGCACATGAGCGTTCAGCAAAGCCAATTGAAATAAGTATACAGAAACTTTTTTGTACCAGCGTCTGGTCTTACGGACAACTAGGTACACTGCCAGCAACTGGTCATTGAGGTCCACCCCTCCCATATTTTGGTTATATTCGTGGACACAGAGGGGTTTCTCCACAACACCAGTCACCATAGGAATTTAGACCGTCGTGTCTGTATGAAGGAAAGAAAGATAAGAACAAAAACATTCTTATTATCCTTCCATTTCACAGCGAGCAAGTTATTACACTTGAAGCAGGCTCTCTCCCCCAGCCTAAGATGGGAATCTGCAAGCCGCTGGGGAAAGCCCCGGCAATTAAATCACATGGTGCCACGTGCGCCAATCTGATGATCAAACAAGTGACTAGAAAGTGGCATGCTCATGTAATATTTGTGCACATAGAAATGGTACCTCTTTCCGAATAAGGGTGACAATAATGCCGCGTACACACGTAGCGGACTAAGTCCGCCGGACTTTCTGAACAGGCTACTTGCCCACACACGGCACTTTTTCAGCGGACTAATACGGCGTACTAAGTCCGCCGGATTATCCGCCGTACTTTTGAAATGAACGGACTCGCCCACACACGCGGTGGAAAGTCCGCTCATTTTGAGTGCGTCTCCAGGTAGGCGGGGCCCACGAAGGATGCGTCGCTGGCCCCGCCACCTGGTATGGACTTAAAGGGGAACCCCAACGCCGGAAAAAATCGGCATAGGGTCCCCCCCAGGTCCACATCAGACCCTTGTCTGAGCACGCTACCCGGCCAGCCAGGAAAGGGGGGGACGAGCGAGCACCCCCCCTCCTGAGCCGTACCAGGCCGCATGCTCTCAACATGGGGGGCGCCTTGGGGAAGGGGGGGCCGCGCGGCCCCCCACCCCAAAGCGCCTTGTCCCCATGTTGATGAGGACAAGGGCCTCTTCCCGACAACCCTGGCCGTTGGTTGTCGGGGTCTGCGGGCGGGGGGCTTATCTGAATCCGGGAGCCCCCTTTAATAAGGGGGCCCCCGGATACCGGCCCCCCACCCTATGTGAATGAGTATGGGGTACAATGTACCCCAACCCATTCACCTGTACAATAAAGTACAAAAAAACACAACACACAAGTGTTAAAATAGTTTATTGCACAGCTCCGGGGGTCTTCCGTCTTCGGGGGTCTTCTCGCCAGACTCCTCTGCTATCTTCTTCTAGCTCTTTTACTAGCGGAGGAGCCCGGCCTTCTTCTAGCTCTTTTACAGGCGGTGGCCCAGTCTTCTGTCCCCGCCTATTATGATTTCACAGTCCCATCATCCTCTGGGACTGTGACACCATAATGGGCGGGATGTCCCTATATAAGTCACCGCGCATCGCATCGGTGCCATTGTGAGCGGAGGATGCGACGAGGCAACATCTGAAGATAAGAAGAGAAGAACAGAAGGTGGCGGCGACAGCGGCAACAGAAGACCGGGCCACCGCCTGTAAAAGAGCTAGAAGAAGGCGCGGTGGCCCGACAGAAGAACCGAAGAGGGGGACAAGACCCCCTAAGTCAGAAGAAGAGGGCGGCGGCGAGGAAGAAAGCCGGGCTCCTGCGCTAGTAAAAGAGCTAGAAGAAGATAGCGGAGGAGTCCGGCGAGAAGACCCCCGAAGACGGAAGACCCCCCAGAGCTGTGCAATAAACTATTTTAACCCTTGTGTGTTGTGTTTTTTTTAACTTTATTTTACGGGTGAATGGTAGGGGTACATTGTACCCCATACTCATTCACATAGGGTGGGGGGGCTGGTATCCGGGGGCCCCCTTATTAAAGGGGGCTCCCAGATTCCGATAAGCCGCCGCCCGCAGACCCCGACAACCAACGGCCAGGGTTGTCGGGAAGAGGCCCTTGTCCTCATCAACATGGGGACAAGGTGCTTTGGGGTGGGGGGCGTCACGTGGCCCCCCTTCCCCAAGGCGCCCCCCATGTTAAGGGCATGCGGCCTGGTACGGCTCAGGAGGGGGGGGCGCTCGCTCGTCCCCCCCTTTCCTGGCCGGCTGGGTAGCGTGCTCGGACAAGGGTCTGATGTGGACCTGGGGGGGACCCCCACGCCAATTTTTTTCGGAGTTGGGGTTCCCCTTTAAGTCCATACCAGGTGGCGGGGCCAGCGGCGCATCCTTCGCGGGCCCCGTCTACCTGGAGACGTGCCCAAAATGAGTGGACTTTTCTCCGGGCGGGAAAAGTCCGCTCATTTCAAAAGTACGGCGTCCGGTGGGAAGATTGGAGTGCAAAACTACTTTCTAAGTCCGCCGTACTTTCGGGTAAAAAAATTCCGCCGGAGGCTACACACGGGGGATTGTCCGGCGGACTTGAGTTTGCCGGACTTTTCCACCCGATTGTTTGATCGTGTATACGCGACATAAGTCCCACACAATCTTGCCAGTGCTCCCTATGTAATCTGGGCAGTTTGGTGGCTCTGCGTGACTATCTCTTCCCTCATAAACCATAAGGCTATATGTATAGCTTGTGAACCTGTCACAGAGCTTATACATCTTGACCCCATATCTGGCACGCTTGCTGGGAAGATACTGTTTTAAAGACAAGCGTCCAGAAAACGTAATCAGGGACTCATCAATGCAAAAAACTTGATGGGCAGTAAACAAGGCTGCAAAACTTGGGTTGAAGTGGTTTATGAGGGGCCAAATTTTGTAGAGCTGATCCTATCCAGGGTCTCCACGAGGATGACAGAGTTCATTGTTGTTGAAATGCATGAACCAGAAGAGTGACAGGGGGTGCAGGGGGGTGATCGGGGGGTGATTGAGGAGTGATTTATGTGCCTATGTGTTCTGGTGTTAGTGTAGTGTTGGTGCAAACTCACATTGATGTCTTCTTTCCTCGGGCACCAGAATGAAAAGGCTGCACGAGGAGAGTTGACATCACTTCCTGTGGTTCTGTTTACATTTCAGAAAGCAGAGGAAGCTTCCCATTCGTCAGGCGGGATTGTGAGGGAGAGGCCATGAATCGCCGGCCTCCCCCTCAGGACGGATCGCTCCTGCAACGATGTTGACCCCCTCAGGCACAGGGAGGCGCGATCGATAGGGAGTAATCTATGGGTATGTTACTCTGCCTGCCCGTGACATTCTGCTGACATATATCATCGTGAGGCGGTCGGCAAGTTGTTAAAAACATGCTTTGACTGAGCTTAGGTGCAAGGTCATACAATCTTAAGCCCCATACACACGATCTGACTTTGTACAGACTTTCCCGTGGACTTTTGTACAACGGGCATTGGCCGTGAGTTTGTATTGCATACACACGATCAGACCTTTTAGGCAACAAACATGCACGTAGTGATGTTTCAACATACTGGCAACACTTCAAAAGAGGACGTTCAATTACTCCAGTGCCACCTTTGGTCAACTTCTGTATTGTTGTCTGATCTTTTGCATTGGTTCTGAGCATGCGTGTTTTTACTTTTTACAAAAGTCTGATGGTTTTGTGTACACACGATCGGACTTTGCTCCATCGGACTTATGTTGTCAAAAAGTTTGTCCGTTCGCACAGCCAACAAAAGTCTGATGAAAATCAAAAAAGTTTGTCCGATGGAGCGTACACACAGTCGGATGTTGCTGCAAAACAGCTAATTTGCATGTTTGTTGTCAAAAAGTCCGATCGTGTGTACGGGCCTTAAGATGAGCGAATACACCGAGGGGGGAGCACAAGAGCAGATACATGCCCTTTACTGTTATATCACCTGTTTTATCATCTGCAATGAGCACCAGAATAATGGAGTAGTTATGAATGGACTTTATGTTGCAATTTTATGGACCAAGATTAATGCATAAATTAGTTTGGCACAAGAGCACTTTAAACACGGTTCACTTTATTTCTATATTGATTATTGTATATTGATGCACTTTATATAGATTTATGGAAATTACAGGGTGCCACTGCAATTATCGCAGTATTGCAATTATTGCACATGGTTGGATATTTCTCTATTGCATATAAATGCTACATGTGTATATAGAGGTGAGTATGCTACACAGGTTGTCATTCGGACGATCGCATAGGATTGCAATTTTTATTGTTCACGATTGCAACTTAAAATCGCATAGGATTGCATTATTAGATTCAGATTTTTATATAGGAATAGAATATCTCACCACCACTATTTTAACTGCAGCCAGTAATATTATGATTTAGTACGGTTACTGCATGATTACATTTGGATAGCACAGCATTATATTGGTATAAAAAAATCATAATAATTACTTCCCCACGTGCCCCTTCCCCTTCTTCCTGATTTCTCTGTCAGGATCAATGGCACAACTATCAGCCTGTCCCCACATGCTAAGGTTCTAGGTGAAATCCTGGACTCTATCCTTTAAGCCCCACATTCAATCACTTTCCAAATCTTGCCACCTCAACCTCTGCAACATCTCCAAAATACACCCCTTTCTAACTAATGACACCACAAATCTCCTAGTTCCCTCCCTGGTCAATTCTCGCCTCAACTACTGCAACTGTGTTCTCATTGGCTTACCTTTACATAAGCTACTCCCCTTCAGTCCATGATGAATGATGCTGCCAGGCTCATCCACCTTACCAACCGCTCCATGTTTGCTACTCCAATATGTCAATCCCTCCATTGGCTTCTGCTCACCCAACAAATTAAGCTCAAAACAGCAACTTACATAGCCAATTCAGCCCGCAGCTACATTACTAGCCTAGTCTCAAAATACCAACCAGCGGTCCTCCCAAGACCCGGGACTCCCACGCTCGCTTCCAGGACTTTTCCAGAGCCTCTCCGATTCCTATGAAATGCCCTACCCCAATCTGTCCAATTATCTCCTACTCCGTTTGCTTTTAGATGATCCCTGAAAACCCTCCTCTTCAGAGAAGCCTATCCTGCCCTCACCTATCAACTGTACTTTGATTTTATCCATCATCTCCTCCCTCACAGTTATTACCTTTTGAATCACTTGACTCTCCCTTTTAGATTATAAGCTCTAACGAGCAGGGCCCTCTGATTCCTCCTGTTTTGAACTGTATTGTAACTGTACTGTCTGCCCTCCTGTTGTAAAGCCCTGCGCAAACTGTTGGTGCTATATAATTCTTGTGAAACAAGTGGAAGGGAATCCGTTGTCTGGCCAGATCAGATCGGAGGGCAGTTGGGTGTAAATGGACAGCTGATCTGTTTACATCCAGCTGCACAAAGAGCAGAGCAGGCTGTGCCCACTTGACCCAGGAAACCATAAAGGAGCTAGGCTCCTTCTGACTTCCTCTCCAGTTGCAGGGCTGCAGCAGTTAAACGGCACCTGCAGTGGAGAAAGTAAACTTCACCTGCCCACATACATCTGAGTTAATATATCAACCAATGTATGAATATATTTTAGTTGTATGTCAAGGGAAGAATAAAATACACACTACAAACAGAGCGGTCAGAAAACAAAGAGACAGCCAAAAGTGAACAAAGTAAGAGAAAAAGAAAAAAGAGATAAAGAAGAGGAGTGCCCCTTCCTCTAGCCCAGTACTCCAGGCCCCATCCTTGCAAAAACCATAAAACCTTTCAATGTTGAGAACTAGTATGCATGAGCTTCATAGGCCAAAGTAGCAGAACACAGCCAAAATTGCTTCTGCTGGAAGCAAGTATTCTGTTTATATATTCCATGCATATATTCTATGCATTTAATTAAATTAATTTTGCCTTTCCACATAGCTTCAGTGGAATCATGCATTAATTTTCATAGTTCTGGGATACAATTCTTGGCATTATCGATCAAATAAGGGACCTCTAATAGGTTAGTAATTTTATTGTTGTGAACATGGATTAGCAGATGTTTAAGACTTTGGTTCTTTGGGTTTTCAGGTGAACGCCTGAACATTTGCCCCCTATTCAGCAGAAGCTGAAAATCATAATCTATTAATAAATGCTTCTCACTGCTACTAGTTGCTAAGGAAGCAGTAGGTGCTAGCAGGTGCATCCCTAGGAACCGCTGAGGTCGTGGAATCCCCAGCAGTGCAACAAAAGGGGCAGGGACAGCAGTGACATCATTGCCCAAATATATCCACTGGCCATATTTGGCCAATGATGTCATCACTATCCTCGCCACTTCTCTGACAGTTCTGGAGAGATGTCATTTGGCTACAAGTATCATCAGGATCGGTTGTGTGTTCCTGGTCATATGGTCTTTTTTGGAAGAATTGGTGAGCAGTGGGCATTGCGATTGTTAATGTTGATTTACAAGGGAAATCTTTTTGCAATTTTTATTTTTGTTTAATAAAGGACTTGTCAAATGTCTGGGTGTCTTTATTTCTAGATGACATTTTTATTTATTTTTTTTATGAGAAGGAGGGACCCGTGCAAAAAAGCAAAAAATAAATTAAAAAAATAAAGGCACAGTTCTGGATCTTGTGTGGATGAACACAATGGAAGAAAAAAAGCGTGGGGACCTCACCCCAAATTTACACCAAACCCTTATCTGTGAATGCAGGAAAGGGGGATTAGTTTATGGCCCCCCATTCAGAACCATAACAGGTTATATCCCTGCAACACAAGGAGAGTGTCTTGCCCCTGGGAAAGATCCTTGTCCCTTGTTGATGAGGACAAGTGCCTCCTCCCCTGGAATTCTGTGGGGGTCTTTGGACTCATTGATTGTTCTTATTATAACACTTGCCTGTTTACAGACAGCTACTGTGAACTCTCTTCAACGCAATGTACATAAAATAGGGTATTTTTTTTAAGTGTTTCCATACAACATATTACATTTTCTCTGTTATTACCACTCAAAATGTATTCTAAATAAATAATCAGATAATTAATATGGCTGTTTTTTTCTACAAGCCTTAAATAAGACCGAGGATGAAGGAATACATAAATTACACGTGAGTGGAATCCAAAGCATCCATAGTCATCAATTAAATGTTACATTTTACATTTTAAATAAAAACAAAAACTTGAGTTTTTAGTAAAATAACTATGGAAAAAAAAACAACTACATGATATCTAAATATGAAATTGTAATTGTTGCCCTTCTTTAGATGACAGAGACATACTTTAACCACTTGCCGACCGCCGCACGACGATATACGTCGGCAGAATGGCACGGGCAGGCATATTGGCGTATATATAAGTCCATGCCTGCCCGCGGGTGGGGGGCCCGATCGGGCCCCCCCCCGGTGCCTGCGGCGGTCGGCATTCGTTCGGGAGAGATCAGGGATGAGGGGACGGCCATTCATTCATGGCCACCCCCTCGCGATCGCTCTCGACGAATGGAAATCCCCCGTGACATCACTTCCTCTCCTGTAATGTAAACACAGGAGAGGAAGTGATGTATTCTCTCCTCCGTGTCGGTATTTTCCGTTCCGACACGGAGGAGAGCGGATCGGTGAGTTGCACCAACACTCTACACACACAGTAGAACATGCCAGGCACACTCACACCCCCCCTTTACCCCCCGATCACCCCCCCAATTACCCCTGCCCCCCAGTCACAGTGACACCAATGTCATTTTTTTTTTTTTTTTTTTTTTTTTGCATTGGTGTCATTTGTGACTGTAATAACTGTTAGGGCAGTTAGAGTTAGCCCCCTTTAGTTCTAATGTACCCCCCTAACCCCCCCAATAAAGGTTTAACCCCGTGATCACCCCCCGTCGCCAGTGTCACTAAGGCTGGGTTCACATTGCAGCGGTTTATGAGAACGAATGTGATTCGCACCGCACTGCAGTGCAAATCACATCCGATCTCTGTGCGATTCGAGTTCAGCCATTCGCCGCACCCGCCGCACCCGCCACACCCGCCGCACCCGCCGCAAATTCGCACGGGACCCTTTTTTTGGCCCGCAGCAGAATCGGATCGCATGGGTGTTCACACCATGCGATCCGAGTTTGCAGATCGCACTGCGATATGCGAACTGATCTGGGGGTGTCAGTAACATTTCACTGACACTCCCAGCAGTTCGCATAGGGCAGTGTGAACTGCCGCCGGGAGGCATGCGATGCGGGAACCCGCCGCGGATTCGCGGCGTTTCCGCATCGCTCCAGTGTGAACCCAGCCTAATAAGCGATCATTTTTCTGATCGCCGTATTAGTGTCACAGGTGACGCTAGTTAGGCAGGTAGGTATTTAGGTTCGCCGCAGCTTTTTATAGCGCCAGGGACCCCCATATACTACCGCATAAAGCCCCCTGATTGCCCCCTAGTTAACCCTTTCACCAGTGATCACCATATAACTGTTACAGGTGACGCTGGTTGGTTAGTTATTTTTTTATAGTTTCAGGGCACCCGCCATTTATTACCTAATAAAGGTTTAACCCCCTGATCACCCGGCGGGTGTCATTTGTGACTAATAACTGTTAGGGCAGTTAGGGTTAGCCCCCTTTAGTTCTAAGGTACCCCCCTAACCCCCCCAATAAAGGTTTAACCCCGTGATCACCCCCCGTCGCCAGTGTCACTAAGGCTGGGTTCAGATTGCAGCGGTTTGAGAACGGATGTGATTCGCACCGCACTGCAGTGCAAATCACATCCGATCTCTGTGCGATTCGAGTTCAGCCATTCGCCGCACCCGCCACACCCGCCGCACCCGCCGCAAATTCGCACGGGACCCTTTTTTTGGCCCGCAGCAGAATCGGATCGCATGGGTGTTCACACCATGCGATCCGAGTTTTCAGATCGCACTGCGATATGCGAACTGATCTGGGGGTGTCAGTAACATTTCACTGACACTCCCAGCAGTTCGCATAGGGCAGTGTGAACTGCCGCCGGGAGGCATGCGATGCGGGAACCCGCCGCGCATTCGTGGCGTTCCCGCATCGCTCCAGTGTGAACCCAGCCTAATAAGCGATCGTTTTTCTGATCGCTGTATTAGTGTCACAGGTGACGCTAGTTAGGCAAGTAGGTATTTAGGTTCGCCGCAGCTTTTTATAGCGCCAGGGACCCCCATATACTACCGCATAAAGCCCCCTGATTGCCCCCTAGTTAACCCTTTCACCAGTGATCACCATATAACTGTTACAGGTGACGCTGGTTGGTTAGTTATTTTTTTATAGTTTCAGGGCACCCGCCATTTATTACCTAGTCTCACTAGTGTACCCCTAAATTTAGGGGTGTCTACTTTCCAAAATGGGGTCATTTGGGGGGGGTTTGTGCCATCTTGGCATTTTATGGCCTTCAAAACTGTAACGCCCTTAGAAAGCCTGAAGGCGGTGCTTGGTTTTCGGGGCCCCGTACGCGGCTAGGCTCCCAAAAAGTCCCACATATGTGGTATCCCCGTACTCAGGAGAAGCAGCAGAATTTATTTTGGGGTGTCATTTCACATATGCCCATGGCATGCGTGAGCAATATATCATTTAGTGACAACTTTGTGAAAAAAAAAAAAAAAAAAAAAAAGTTTGTAATTTTCCCGCAACTTGTGGCAAAATATAAAATATTCCATGGACTCAACATGCCTCTCAGCAAATAGCTTGGGGTGTCTACTTTCTAAAATGGGGTCATTTGTGGGGGTTTTGTGCCATCTTGGCATTTTATGGCCTTCAAAACTGTAATAGGTAGTGAGGAGTGAAGTCAAATATTTACGCCCTTAGAAAGCCTGAAGGCGGTGCTTGGTTTTCGGGGCCCCGTACGCGGCTAGGCTCCCAAAAAGTCCCACATATGTGGTATCCCCGTACTCAGGAGAAGCAGCAGAATTTATTTTGGGGTGTCATTTCACATATGCCCATGGCATGTGTGAGCAATATATCATTTAGTGACAACTTTGTGAAAAAAAAAAAAAAAAAAAAAAAGTTTGTAATTTTCCCGCAACTTGTGGCAAAATATAAAATATTCCATGAACTCAACATGCCTCTCAGCAAATAGCTTGGGGTGTCTACTTTCTAAAATGGGGTCATTTGTGGGGGTTTTGTGCCATCTTGGCATTTTATGGCCTTCAAAACTGTAATAGGTAGTGAGAAGTGAACTCAAAAATTTACGCCCTTAGAAAGCCTGAAGGCGGTGCTTGGTTTTCGGGGCCCCGTACGCGGCTAGGCTCCCAAAAAGTCCCACATATGTGGTATCCCCGTACTCAGGAGAAGCAGCAGAATTTATTTTGGGGTGTCATTTCACATACGCCCATAGCATGTGTGAGCAATATATCATTTAGTGACAACTTTGTGTAAAAAAAAAAAAAAAATTTTTTTTTTGTCATTATTCAATCGCTTGAGGCAAAAAAATAAAATATTCAATGGGCTCAACATGCCTCTTATCAATTTCCTTAGGGGGTCTACTTTCCAAAATGGGGTCATTTGGGGGGGTTTTGTACTGCCCTGCCATTTTAGCACCTCAAGAAATGAGATAGGCAGTCGTAAACTAAAAGCTGCGTAAATTCCAGAAAACGTACCTTAGTTTGTAGATGTGACAACTTTTGCGCAAACCAATAAATATACAATTATTGACTTTTTTTTTACCAAAGACATGTGGCTGAATACATTTTGGCCTAAATGTATGACTAAAATTGAGTTTATTGGATTTTTCTAATAACAAAAAGTAGAAAATATCATTTTTTTTCAAAATTTGCGGTCTTTTTACGTTTATATCGCAAAAAATAAAAATCGCAGAGGCAATCAAATACCATCAAAAGAAAGCTCTATTTGTGGGAAGAAAAGGACGCAAATTTTGTTTGGGTACAACATTGCATGACCGCGCAATTACCAGTTAAAGCAGCGCAGTGCCAAAGTGTAAAAAGACCTCTGGTCATTTACCAGCAAAATGGTCCGGTCTTAAAGTGGTTAAAAACTATCATGAAGATTTTTGAAAATGACACCCCTGCTGATAATACAGTGTGAAAAACCTCATGACAACCATTTCAGCTTATAATGAGCTCCCATGATTTTCATGATAGATCTCAGAACTAGAGTGTAGTGTCAGCATGCCTTGTTCAAGAGAAATTAAATATGTCAGACTTTAATTCGGTATTTTATGTTACATTATCTAGTATACTCACAGAACATAACAATTTTAGAGAATGTTGTCTTCAAATATTGAGTGATTCATGAAATGCTTTCATGTTTCATAATGAGAAATTTACCTTTATATCTATGCATATTTAATGTTCTAACTTATGAACTAATACTAATAATAATAATACTGCAATATTGTTTTGAATCAAACATTTAATTATGCTAAAATTTCATACTGCCTTTTTAAAGCCTCCTACATATTTTTAAAGGGGATAACCAGCATATATATCTTGGGCTAAGTGTTCCCTGAAAGCAGGATCAGAAAGAGTGTACTTAAATAAAGCAACTAAGAAAAAACATTTGCATCTTTTTGTGGTGTTGCATTTCAAAATGAACAAGGCATGCAACATTTACTGTAGGCCACAGAGGACAGTGTATACCTGTTAACTAACTTGCTCTACTGGGCACCCTACAAAGAAAGAGTGTTTTGCACTGAGAGAGAATAAACTCAGAAAGTCACATCAGTGATTGATGCAGCTGTGTATATGACCTAAAACAGTGTCATCAGGAAACAAAAAATGTAAAGCCCAGGTCAGTGATCTGTGAGTCGAAAGAGAGGATCCTAAGGGCAACGTGATCAGGGAGTGGGATCAGAACAAGAGGATGCTGAGGGATATGTGAACAGTGAACAGGAGGGAAGGACACCAAGGGCCATGTGATCAGTGAGACGGAGCAGGAGGAAAGGAAGCCAGGGGCCATGTGATCAGAGGAGAACATGCTGCGGACCTCATGGTCAGATCACAGATAACATTTTTTTCCTGGACTATAACATTACATTAGTGGGTAACATTTCTGAAAGGAATGGTGATGTGCCTTGGTGCACATTCTGTGCCATGTATAAGTTCCTTGAACAACCATTCAAGGGTGACTACTGCTGTGCAAAACATGAGCAATTTGTTTGCACAGAAACTTAGATCCTGAATCTAAGGAAACAACTGGCAATGCTGTGAAGCATTGTCAACCTGAATTGGAGTTTGGACTGTACCCATCGGGTGCTGGCAGGGGACAGTATAGAGAAGAGGGGTAATATAGCGGTGTAGTCATCAGAATAAGGTAGTTTGGTGACAGATAGAAGATGGTGTAGAGGGAAAATCATTATAGAGGCTAGTGCTGAGCTGACACATTCCAATAAATATGCCCAGTTACATGATGTTGGGGATATCAGTTCAGGAGTGGCATTGCTGGAGCAGAGTGCCTCCCCTAGCTGCCAGGGGAATAACTTCAGTGAGGATGGGGAAAATTGGTAGCAATGACAAAGTTAGAGGCAGATGGGACATTCTAAAAAGTGATTTCAGGAACTTAGAAGCTATATTAAAGATAAGAACCTCCATGGCAGTATTCTTGCCATACCTTGAGCTCCACCAGAGAGGCGGTAAGAGCTTACAGAACTTAACAAACGGCCGAGTAACTGGTGCAGGGAGGAGGGTTTTGGGTTCATTGATAATTGGGCTGACTTTTTGGTTTGTTACTGGTTCATTAGAGATTGACTGCACCTAAATGGGGAGGGTGCAGCTTTGTTGTGGGAGAAGATGGTCAAAAGGAAGTAGGAACTTTTAAACTATGTAGTGGGGGCGGGATCAGAGGAAGCTATACCAGTCAGTGAGAAAGGGTCAGATGGTGCTTCTAAGGGCAATGTTGATAGTGTAACTAGAGTACTAAAGACCAATACATGTAGGCTGGCAGAATACTATTGCAGCCTTGTACCTGGATAGAAAAATAGTTGAATCTCAGTGTTTGCTGATGATACAAAGCTAAGCAGTGTAATAACTTTACAACAGGCTATAACAACTTTACAGTAAGAACTCAATATAATACAGGGGTGGGACACTACATGGCAAGTGAGGTTTAATATTCAAAAATGTAAAGTAATGCATTTGGGGGCTCAAGAGTATGCATGAAAGTTAATCTCTAAGGGAGAATCGATGATGCAAAACTCTGGTTAGGCCCCATTTAAAGTATGCTGTCCAGTTCTGGTCACCAGTCTACAGGAAGGATGTGATGGAACTGGATGTTCTGGATATGCTGGAGTCTAGAGAAGGCCACAAAATCTAATAAGGGGACTGGAGGACCTAAGTTATAAGGAACAACTACAAACATTAAACGTATTCTCCCTGGAGAAGAGACACTTAAGAGGAGATATAATAGCAATTTACAAATATCTAAAGGGAGATTCTAGAATAGTAAATTATTCAGTCTCAGGTTACTTAAAGTGGTTGTAAACCCTTACAACACACTTTGACCTACAGGTAAGCCTAGATTAAGGCTTACCTGTAGATCCAAGAAATATCTCCTAAACCTACACGGTTTAGGAGATATTTGCCAAGAGACAGGCACCGCTGTCTACGGCACATGCGCCGTAGACAGCGGCGCAGAAGCGCACTGAGCACGGCACCGTCAACGCCAAATATGCCGCACATGGTGGCTCCCGTGCGCATGCACGGGAGTGACGTCATCGCGGCTTCGCCGAATGACAGCAAGACCCACCGAGAAGATGGATGCGCCGGACTACAGGGGACAGCGGTGACATCGCTGGCTCCTGTGTCAGGTAAGTGACACATAATGGACTACTATGTGATGCATAGTAGTCCATTATGCTTTACCTTTGCAGGGAATGAAAGAGGAAGTAAACTCATCAGGGTTTACTTTCTCTTTAAGAAGACACGCAGTGATTTAATGAAGTTGAATGAAAAAAAGGTTTAACATTAAACTGCATAAGGAGTTCTTTACTGTTAGAGTGGCAAGGATATGAAACTCCCTTTACAGTTGGAAGTATTGATAATTTCAAAAAACTTTTGGATGGGCAACTTGGCAAATGCAATATATAGGAATATGGGACATATGGGGCAGTGACAAAACGTATACACACACACATATAGGTTGAAATGGATGGACTGGTGTCTTTATTCAATCTTAGCAACTATTTAAATGTGTAACTACAGTTTGTAAGTCCACGCTACTTTTTTTATAAAGTCTTCTAGCTGGTTAAAAAAAAAAAAAAACAGCTCATATTGTGTCTGGAGTGTCCTCCGCAGTAACTTTTCTTTATCACATGATGTCCTCAGTCTACTAGGCTGAATGATACCCAACATCATTCAACCTAAATGACTGAGGAAATACTGTGAATTCCACCATTGCACCATTCAGTCACAGTATATTAATGCAGATAGAGGTTCTGGCATTCCAATTGCCCACAGTAAAACATTCTGAATAACAGTAAGTATATATATGAAAGTATAACTTATAGCTGAAGAGACTATTATGTGTATATCAGGTGTCCTGAAATGTTTATGTTTGATCCAGGTCATAACTTTTTAGTTGCACTTCATCCAGTGCTTTAAAGATATGCATGTCCATAGCATAAACAGTACTGTTACACAGAGCTCTTTGACCATCCTAACAGTGCAATATGTAACTAGTAGGGATGATCCAGCAGTTTGATCTGAACCTAGATTTGGCCCAAACTTTGGCTATTCGAGCAGTCAGATGAATGTCTGAACTTTAGTCTGTTTGGCCCCCTAAAGATCATATAAAGAAGCAGTATTTCTACTGTCATGGTTTTCTACTGTGGTGGCCAATGATGTCACCATTATCTTTGCCCCCTTCTCTCATACAGTGAATGACAGCTTGGGGAGCTGTCATTCAGCTAGTGGTACCATTGGGATTGGCCATGTGTGATGGGTCATTGGGGTTTTTTGGGTTAGCATCATGATTGACAATGGATTTACAATGAAGATTATTTTTTAGGTATTTTTTTTTTTAGATGGCTTGTCAAATGGGATATTTCTAGGTGGCATTTTTTTTTGTGTGTGAATGAGTAGGGATATTATATACTCATTCATGTGGCAGGTGGTATCTGGCGGCTCCCTTATCATAAAAAAATCACTTATAGATTATGATAAACTACCCACCTGCAGATCCCCACAACCACTGGCAAAGGTTGTGGGGATAAGGCACTTGTTTTCATCAACATAGAGACAAGGTGCTTTTAAAGGTACCACCCCTATGTTGAGGTCATGTGGCCCGATATGGTTCAGACTGCATGCTCAGATTAAGGATCTAAGTCCCCTTAAAATCTATGCCAGACTCAAAGGGTTTGGTATGTATTTTGGAGAGAGACTCTATGCAAATATTTTCATTCCTGCTGTAGGATGTGCTACAGAAAAATTAAATTTACAAGGAAAATATATAGTTTAAACAAGGTATTGGCCAACAAACTTACCTTCTCCACATTTGTTGCCACAAGGATACAGTATTTATTTACATGTAGCTAAGCATTCTACATAAGGTATGCTGTTTCTTTGATGACTCTACCCTTTCCCACTTTTCTGAAAATATTGATAGTATTACATTGGGCAAAAATTACCTTTTGAACTATCATTGTGCTTTAATTTAAGTTGTATTTTCACACAAATTTAAAATATGCTAGTTGGATGCTTAATAAGAAAAAATAAATAAATAAATACTAATCGTCAGAAAAAGAAACACATTTGTATACGCTTTTATAGTCTTTTGAAGCATGCCATAACCCCGGAAACCATATGCAATTATCTATACTGCAGTACAAAACAAGATACATAAAACAATACTAGATTTTGTCAATCTGACATTTATAGTTTAATGTTTGGTAAATGTCACATTACCTGTTTTATAAATATACCCATTGATGAATAAAATCTTGTTTCAGTCATTCTGTAATAAAAGTAGACAGATTTTGCCAACTTGACCATTATGTGTAAAGCAAGTAAAATTAGTGAAGGCCCAGCATTGCAGTTAGGCTTCATTCACATGGTCATCAAAAAAATGCATACATAAGGGTTTTTTAACTACAGATATGAACAAAGCTGCATTGTTTTTAATGGAGCTATTCGCACAGGTGTGTAAACATGCACTGCATTCAGATCTGTAACACAAATTGTACAAATCTGGGTCTAAGAATATGTGCTTCATGTTCATATGTGAATAAATGCATACACAGAAAAGAGTGCAGCATTATAAACTTTTTATAACTTTAAACTGCTACTGTGTGAACATTGCACTCACACAGTAGCAGAGTAAAAACGGCTTTACAATTGTGTATAATGCCAAATTACATTCCTACAGGCTCGCTGAGGACATGCCTTGCTTCAGTGTTCTGCTAGATCTGTGACTCCATTTCACATGTGTTGCTTGGCTTCTCTGTTCACCTATGGCATAGGTGAACAGAGAAGCCAAGCAACTCTGTATGAGTGCAATATTTTATAATTACAATATTACACTATGAAAGTGCTTCTTTTGTTTTACTTCTGAACATTTTTAGAGCCATTTGGAGACGGGGTGGCAGAAGGAAGACCTTAATACCCTATGTGCTGTTTTACCATCAGTAACACAGTGGTCAATACTGTCTGGTAAGCAGCTGCAACACACCTTCTAGTTAGGGATCACTGCACATTATTTGTTTCAGCTAGCCATCACAGATTTTTCACCTAGGTGTTTCACATCACTGAACATGACAAAGATTGTCTTTTCTGTTTATGGTGGACTTTACTGGTGGACTCTTTAAATTAAAATAAATCAATAAAATTGGACTACATTTTTTGTATATCACTTGTTATCACTAATATTTTTCAGTCACATATGTTTATATCTCTTTTTTTTTCCACAGAGTTTATAGCGCTGCACTCTTTTTTGCATATTTATATTGGAGTTATTGTATCTGGACGTATAGTGCTAGCAGCTCTGCATTATTTATGCTGAGCATATTTTACTGATCATTATGCAGCAACTAGAACACACATGTGTAATAACATAAGTAAAATTTTTACAACCATGTGAATGAAGCCGAATGCCGCGTACACACGACTGGACTTTTCGACGGACTAGGTCTGACGGTCTTTTCGACAGACTTTCATCAGAGGTCCGACAGACTTTCCGAACTAACGAACTTGGCCACACACGAACGGACTAAGCCCATTCGAAAGTCTGTTTGGTTTGAACATGATGATGTAAGACGGGACTAAACAAGGAAGTTCAATAGCCAGTAGCCAATAGCTGTCCTTGCGCCGTATTTGGTCCATTGGACTAGCATACAAACGAATGGATTTTTCGACCGGACTCGAGTTTGTCAGAAAGGTTTGAAACATATTTTATTTCTAGGTCCCTTGGATTTTTTTGCCGAAAAATTATTGGACTAGCCCACACATGATCAGATTGTCCAACGAACTGATCCCGTCGGACCTAGTCTGCCAAAAAGTCTGGTCGTGTGTACACGGCATTAGGCAGGTCATACATGAGCTGAATTTCAAAAATCTTATCTAAGAATTTTTGTTTCAAATTTTGCACTTTTTTTCCAATTAGTGGGCTGCAGAAACAGCCAATTTTCGTGCTGCCATTGAATTTGAGTCACTGGGCATGTTAGACATTTTTTGAAAAACGTACCAAACATATTTTCTAATAAATGATGGGAGAATTGTGCGAGTAAAGAAAATTCCTGGAAAGAAAAAAAGATTCCCATCCACGAAAATTATTTTCTGTAGTAACATGATGTGAAATTGAAGGCTTGGTTGGCCCAATTTCTAAATGAATGGTGGCACCATCGGATCACAAAATGCACAAAATTTTTGATTTTCAAAAGACAATTCTTTAGAAATTCGACCATTTATGGCCAGCCTTAGTGTTTTTTTTTATTACAATATTTTTTTCAACAAAAAAGGGAATGCCTCCACTCCTATCAGCCTGGGATACAAATGTACTGTTATCCCCATAGCTGTAGGGCCAGCGACCATGCAGCCCCCAATCATGCTCATGCTACCATACAGTATGTGCCCGCAGTACTAAATGTAAAAATTGAGAGAGGTCTCTAAATCAAGTGGCATTAAGCCCGGAGGAGTAGAGCTCAACTCGCCTTTCCCAGGCAGGAGCAGGTATATTGCTAATTTCCTACCTTATGAACTGGTCTCTAGGAACTCTTGCTGGTTCATTTTGACACCAGAGTTGTTTCTTGTATGTATGATTATCTTTGGGTAGTTCAAACTCCTTTATCTTTACTCTATTACAGATGATAACTATATCGGTAGTTATCCAAGTCTTAATAAATAATACAGAACCTACAAATTTCCATTACAGTATGTTCTAGGTTTAGTTCAATGATAGGCAGTAGCCTTTGACCGCAGGGCAATTGGTTTGCTGGTTGCTCTGGGTTGTGCACCAAAGAGTAGGATAGAAGAAAAAGAAGGAGCTAGAAATAAGATTTACAGGAATCATAAGGGATATTAGGAGATAGAGATAGGGGAAGGGGTTGGGAAAACAGTCAAGGAAGGGTCCCCTAAAGGTCATGCATACCCTAGCACAAATTCATGAGACAATGATCAAAGCTAGGTGGTATAAAATGTCATATTTAAAGTGAAAATTAGTAAGAATTTCACAGTGGGAACCCAACATCGGGTACTGCAGACTCGATGTCCGCTGGCACCCACTGATTATTAAACAGTACACAGGCAGAATGTAAACATAACAAAAAGGGGGAATAAACAGGGACTTTAATGAGTTGTAAGGAAATGTATACATGTCCATCCCTGTGGCTATATGCAGAAAGGGATGAAAAAGATATTTCCGCAACTAACTGACTATACTGATTGTGGACCACATCTCTGATACATAGAGTAAAACAGGTTCCTAAAATTGGGACTTTAAATGGACCACAAAATGTATTTAGTAAAAATATACAATAAATGTGTATATTATTATTAAATACTGTTTGTTGTAATATGCAGAAAGGGGGGATGTGGGGCTTTAAATTAAGTATGTATGGTGAAATCAAATGAATTCATATGAGTATAAAAAAATCTGTATGTTCATTACTAAACCAGTAAATTGCATGACATATAACAGTATTACATAATGATAAAAAAGAATGACAATATAAAATGGGGATGACAGCATGGCACATTGCAATATGAGATGTACATAATAGTCTCCATGTTTTGAGGTGAACAAAATCACAGGACATGGTCTGATAAAGCTGGTTAAACCATCTAAAAATGTCAGTGTGAATGAATGCATCTCCATAGGCTTGATGCGCTTCGTGGACTCAATCCCCCCAAAAATCCCAGACCCTTATCTGAGCACGCAACCTGGCAGGCTGCAGGAAAAGAGGGAGGGATGAGAGGGCACCTCCCTCCTGAACCATACCAGGACACATGTCCTCAACATGGGGAAGTTGCTTTAGGGTAAGGGTTGAGGGGCTTATTGGAATCTGGAAGCCCCCTTTAACAAGGGGACCCCCTAATCCTGGCCTCCCCCGTGTGAAATGGTAACGGGGTACAAATGTACCCCTACCTCTTAAATATGAGATCTGGGGTCAAAAAGACCTCAGATCTCATATTTACACTAAAATGCAATAAAAAAAAAAAAATTGTCATAAAAAATTAATTAAAAAAATGCCCCTTTAAGAGGTATGGGCGGAAGTGATGTTTTGACGTTTCTTCCGTCCTGCAATGATATGGAGACAGGTGGGGGCCATCTTCCCCTCACTCGTCTCCATGTCAGGCCACAGGAAGGATCCGGTCACCTCCTCCGCTGCCGACAGCTCCGGTAAGCGGCAGAGGGGGGCCCTCTCCCAGCGCAGATAAAAGTGATTTTGTGGCGAACTTTTATCTTAAACTGGATCGCTCACTGAAGAAGAGGACACTGGGGTTATGGCAGTTAACTGCCATAACAACGATATCCTCCTTCAAAGTACCGACGTATATCGTCATGAGCTGGTCATGAAGTGGCTAGAGACGCTCTCCTGTATTCCTGTTAAAGTCTTTCTTGTGCTTGGCTGACATTCCTTCTGGATTCAGATTCTGCTTGCTGTTCTACTATGCTCATCTCTGGCTCCCTGACATTTTGGCTTTTCTGACTATCCGTTCTGGTTCCTGAACTCTGGCTATGTTTTGACTACGTTTACTCTGTTTACTTTTTTATTATTTTTATAAAAAAAATGTGATTTAACTGTACTTCTGTCTCAGTCTGATTCACGGTTTCTGAAGGAACCCTCCTAAACATAAATACACAAATAATAATAATGCATTTCTTTGGACATATAGGTGGTGGTCATGAGTTATTCTTCTTGATTTATTCTGTGAAGTTTGGTGCTTCTTGGAGTGTGAGTGTAAAATCGTGATGTTACTCTCTGATTTTTGGGAATGACATTTTGATTTCTGATGTTGGTACACATATCACATTTTTGGGCTTAAATAAGGATCTTTTGGAAATAATAAAAAACACACAAAATTGTTACTCATTTAAAATTTGTATCTGCAATGGTATTGTTTAAAGACACCTGTGTGAGTTTGGGAAAAGATTTTTGAGAGATGGACAGCAACAAGTGAAAGTGACAGAGAATTTTTTATTTTTTTTTACCAAAACATGTCCACATTCTAGCATTCTTAAAAACAAAATAGATGATGAAGAAGCAACATTGTTGCAAGGACAATTTCTTGGAGAGAAAGATACATTTCATCTCAACATGAAAAGGATTTATTTGTGTAAGTTAGAATTGTACCATTAGAATTAAAGGCTGAAACTTTCATTGGGCTACATAACTCTCATTTTCACTCCCAAAAAACTCTCTTTAATCCAGCACTCATTTTGGTATTTACTATAACTCTTGGTAAAAAAAGCCATGGGAGTTAAAATGAGAGTAGTTTGCAGGTCTGAGCATGCTGAGTTGTGCTAGCACCTATTTGTAAAGAATCAGGGAATTTATCTCTTCTCAGACTTTTAAAGATATTTCAGTGTAGAAATCCCTTTTTCCACACAGTTTAAAAGCAGATTATCTTTAAAATATATACTGCATATTTCAGTACCATTTAGGCGATCATATCATGCTCTAAATATTATTTCCATATGCAATTCTCCAGGTCCTAACAAGAGTAAGGGTTTGGCCGCTATCTGTTTTCTGGGAGCTATAGTAAATTTGATTTTGGGAGTATTTTTTCACCAGCTCTATAGTGAAATACATGTTAGCACTAATTACAAAGATCACAGTAATTTGAGCGTTAATTTGCAGTAATTATCACTAATTAGCAATTGATGCTATAGTAAATGACCCCCACAGTGAGTACAATGTTTCTCCTGCTTGACAGAACTCATTGCAGGCGCCTCCCAACACCTGCTCCCTGCCAGAGCAGCTCTGAGTTATAGCACAGAAACCCAGGCTAGTCAATGGGAGGTGATCAGCTTGGACCAATGAAAGGCATGCAGCCGATTCAGCCAATGACAGGGCAACAGCAGCAGCTGTGCAGAGAGAGCTATTACTGGATTGGAACAGAAGGAGTGCATGATTGGGAGCAGGTAAGTATGATCACCCCTCCTGGTTCCTGTGTGCCTATCTGTCTGTTGTATACCCCTCAACAAACCCAGATTGTGCAGAACCATCAAGCATTTTAAGCTTACTGTTGAGTCTTGTGTTCAAAGATTTTGCCCATATTGAGCCCATGGTACATTCATATGCAAATCACAGAACAATTAGCATATAAATGAGTTAGCATGGGATTTGCATGTGACTGACACATTGCTAAATTTGCATATGAATGAGCAGTGGGTAATTTATATGAAAATCCTTCCCCCACTACAAAACAATTTATTATAGTGTAATGGAGGGGATGGGGGAGGGGGTAGGATAGTAACTGGGAATCTGGGTTCTGGTCTGTTGCTGGAGAGTGGTGCTATGCTGTTCCTTTACACTATGCACCCACACTACCCACACTCTCTCCACCATGCACATACACTGAGCACTCACACTATGTACACTATGTACCCATATTATCCGTACCTGGCACCCACACTGCCTGCACCATGAATCCACACTATGTACCCACACTACCTAAATTGTGCACTTATATTATCCACTCCTTGCACTTACACTATGTACCCACACTCCCATGTACTCACACTGTCCAAACTGTGCATCATATTATCTACACGGTTACATAGTAAGGTTGAATAAAGACACCTGTCCATCCAGTTCAACGTGAGTGAGTGTCTTCCATTGTCCCTATCCCTGTACATTGTGTCTCGTTAAGATGCTCATCTATTATATCATTATTTATTTAAGGTACCCATATAGCGCCATCAATTTACACAACACAAAAGTGAGTACACCCCTCACATTTTTGTAAATATTTTATTCTATATTTTCATGTGACAACACTGAAGAAATTATACTTTGCTACAAGTAAAGTAGTGAATGTACAGCTTGTATAACAGTGTAAATTTGCTGCCCCCTCAAAATAACTCAACACACAGTCATTAATTCCTAAACCGCTGGCAACAAATGTGAGTACACCTCTAAGTGGAAATGTCCAAATTGGGGTCAAAGTGTCAATATTTTGTGTGGCCACCATTATTTTCCAGCACTGCATTAACCCTCTTGGGCATGGAGTTCACCAGAGCTTCACAGGTTGCCACTGGAGTCCTCTTCCACTCCTCCATGATGAAAATGGAGCTAGCTGGTGGATGTTAGAGACCTTGCGCTCCTCCACCTTCAGTTTGAAGATTCCCCACAGATGCTCAATGGAGTTTAGGTCTGGAGACATGCTTGGGCAGGCCATCACCTTTACCCTCAGCTTCTTTAGCAAGGCAGTGGTTGTCTTGGAGGTGTGTTTGGGGTCGTTATCAGGTTGGAATAATGCCCCGCGGCCCAGTATCCGAAGGGAGGGGATCATGCTCTGCTTCAATATGTCACAGTACATGTTGGCATTCATGGTTCGCTCAATGATCTGTAGCTCCCCAGTGCTGGCCGCACTCATACAGCCCCAGACACTGACACTTCAACCACCATGCTTGACTGTAGGCAAGACACATTTGTCTTTGTACTCCTCACCTGGTTGCCGCCACACACGCTTGACACCATCTGAACCAAATAAATGTATCTTGGTCTCATCAGACCACAGGACATGGTTCCAGTAATCCATGTCCTTAGTCTGCTTGTCTTCATCAAACTGTTAGCGGGCTTTATTGTGCATCATCTTTAGGAGAGACTTCTTTCTGAGACAACAGCCATGCAGACCAATTTGATGCAGTGTGTGGTGTAATGGCTGTGTGTTGAGTTATTTTGAGGGGACAGCAAACACAACCCCTAACATGCACTCCTGTCATCCACTCCATGCTCCCACACTGCCCACAGCATGCACCCACAACTCTTGTGCCCAACATGCGGCCAATGGGCCACATACAGCCCATGGGCTATTCGTCACCAGGCACACTGCAGAGTGGCATGGGGTGCTGGGCAATGGAATACCCTTTGTACTTATCTCTCCACCACCATACAAGTGAAATCCCGACCTGGGGAGACAGAGCAGTTCAGGAGCTTGTTCAACAATAGGGTGGGGATTAACTCTTTCAATGCCTTAACCCCCATTACAGGGGGTTAACACGTTCATTGCCATGACCACTAATACAGGGGCAGTATTAGAGGGTTAACACATTCACTGTCACGACCATAAATGCATGGGGTGTTAACAACTTTCACTGCCATGACCACCAACGAGGGGTGAGGTTATCACTTTTACTGCAATGACCACCTACCGTATTTTTCACTCCATAAGACGCACCTGATCATAAGACGCACCTGGGTTTTAGAGGAGAAAAACCTGAAAAAAAATGTTCTGAACCAAATGGTCTCAATGTAGATATGGGGAAAAAATGACAGTCTTGCAGATTGCGTAATGTATAACAGGCTCTAAAAGTTCTATGTAAAAAAAAGGTTGTTTATTAAATAATTAATCCTCATTATCCTCATTAAATTAATAGGTACAATGACTGGCGGGTGTGGAGAGGCGACTCGGTGTACATCTTGAGGCATGTATGCATTCCTTGATCATCTGATCGAGGGCGAATACTGCTGTGCAAGATGTAAGCACATTGTTTCCCTGGAAGCCCAGGTTCTGAATCTGTGGAAGCAACTGTCAGCACTGAGAGGACCCTCCACCCTAAATGAGAGCCAGGAATGTACACGCCAGGTGCCGGTGGGGGCCAGCACAGAGGTGGGTGGAGACAAAGAGGTGCAGGCACTAGCAGAGAGTAGATGGGTGACAGTCAGGAAGGGTAGAGGGGCAAGTGCCAGGGAGGTCGATCCAGGGCTGGAGCATCCCAATAAGTACACTCCATTGAGTGACATTGGTGATCCCAGTCAGAGACCAGCACTGCTGGAGCTGAGGGATTCTTCTAGCTGCCAGGGGAAGAACTCCTCCATTGAGAGTGGGGAGGGGGGGGGTGAAGGGAAAGGAAAGACAGATTCTGGTGGTAGGGGATTCAATTCTTAGGAGGACAGAGAGGCCAATCTGTAACAACAACCTGAAGTGCCAAACTGTATGTTGTCTGCCGGGCGCTCGGGTTCGGCACATCATGGATCTGGTGGAGACTGGGAGGGGCCTTTGGAAGACCCAGCTGTCATGGTGCACGTTGGCACCAATGACAAAGTCAGAGGCAGATGGAGTGTCCTAAAGAATGATTTTAGGGACTTGGGAGCTAAATTGAGGAAAAGGACCTCCAAGGTAGTATTCTCAGGAATACTACTGGTACATCGAGCCACAACAGAAAGGAAGAGGGAGATTAGGGAAGTAAACAAGTGGCTCAAGAGCTGGTGTAGTAAGGAGGGGTTTGGGTTCCTGGAGGACTGGGACGACTGCACCTAAATGAGGAGGGCGCAGATCAGCTGGGATCAAGGATGGCCAAAAAGTTAGAGGGGTTTTTAAACTAGGCAATGGGGGGAGGGTCCAGAGATAGAGATAGTCAGCGTGAAGCATATTCCAGAGGGTAATATTAGGGGCATTAGTGGTAGGGTAACCAAAGAACATAAACCCAAGGTAAATATAGTAGCAAGTCCTAGTTGTAATCTTGGAACACCCAAGTGGATAGTATGTGACTGGTCAAAATATATTAATGCATTAAAATGTTTGTTCACCAATGCCAGAAGTCTGCCAAGCAAAATAGGTGAGTTGGAAGCTCTGGTGCATCAGGAGAGCTATGATGTAATCGGTATTGCTGAAACTTGGCTTCATTCCTCACATGACTGGGCTATTAATATTCCTGGCTATGCACTCTTTCGGAAAGACAGAGTAAAAAGGAAAGGTGGAGGGGTCTATCTGTATGTGAGAAGTGATCTCAAAGCGAATGAGAAAGAGGACCTGGTGGATGGAGAGTGTGATGAGTCTGAAGCATTATGGGTGGAACTGCATAAAGATGTGCACAGTTCAAAGTTAATCATTGGAGTTTGCTATAGACCACCCAATGTTAATGAGGAGGTGGAGACTCAGCTCCTTGCACAGATAGAAAGGGCTGCAAGGGCTGGGACAGTGATAATAATGGGGGATTTTAACTACCCAGAAATTGACTGGGGTAATGGCACTGCTGGGACAGTTAAAGGGCAAAAATGTATAAACCTATTACAGGACAATTTTATGGTCCAGTTTATTGAGGCCCAACTAAGAATGATGTTCTGTTGGACCTGGCAATCTCAAACCATGCAGAACATATTACTACTGTTCAGATAAAGGAACACCTGGGTAGCAGTGACCATAACATGATTTCATGTGATGTTAGCTGTAAGCAAAAATCACATACGGGAAAGATGAAAACAATTAATTGCAAGAGAGCAAGTCTGACCATGTAGGCCCTTTACAAAATAATCTGGAGTGGGTAACTGGGGACAAAGAGAAGGCTAACTTATTAAATACTTTCTTCAGCTCTGTGTATACAAAGGAGCATGGGGGAGCTCATGTCCATAATGGGGGTGGTAGTGACGGAGCCCCACATTCACAATGGCTCAAAAGTGATATGGTCCAGAAATATTTGGACAGAATAAAGGTGGATAAAGCACCTGGACCTGATGACATCCACCCACGAATCCTAAAAGAATTGAGCTCTGTAATTTCAAAGCCATTGTATCTCATTTTTAGGGACTCATTAATGACAGGAATAGTTCCACTGGATTGGTGCAGGGCCAATGTGGTGCCTATATTTAAAAAGGGAACAAAGTCTTTACCAAGTAACTATAGACCTGTTAGTTTAACTTCCATAGTTGGGAAGATACTGGAGGGACTAATACAAGACCACATAGACGAGTTCTTGCAGGAAAAAAATATTTTAAGCAACAGACAGCATGGATTCATGAAAGACAGAAGTTGTCAGACGAACCTGATTTCTTTTTATGAGGTGGTAAGTAAAACTTTGGACAGAGGGGTGGCGGTAGACGTGGTATACTTGGATTTTGCAAAAGCGTTTGATACAGTTCTGCACACACGGCTCATGTGTAAGGTAAAGTCTACAGGTTTGGAAATATCAGTTTGTAAATGGATAGAAAACTGCCTAAAAGACAGAATTCAGAGAGTAGTGGTTAATGATTCTTACTCTGAATGGTCTAAGGTTATCAGTGGTGTACCCCAAGGTTCAGTGCTGGGACCCTTACTTTTTAATATCTTTATAAATGATATTGAGTCTGGGATCAAAAGTAACATTTCCGTCTTTGCAGATGACACCAAGCTATGCAGTTGAATAACGTCCTTACAGGATGTCTCCAATTTACAAGCCGACCTCAATGCTCTGTCTAATTGGGTGACTATGTGGCAGATGAGGTTTAATGTTGAGAAATGTAAAGTTATGCACTTGGGGGCTAAGAATATGCATGCATCATACATGCTAGGGGGAGTACAACTGGGGGAATCCATAGTGGAGAAGGATCTGGGGGTTTTGGTAGATCATAAGCTCAATAATAGCATGCAATGCCAAGCTGCGGATTCCAAAGCCAGCAAAGTCCTTTCCTGTATTAAGAGAGGTATGGACTCCAGAGAGAGAGAGATCATTTTGCCCCTGTTCAAATCATTAGTAAGACCTCATCTGGAATATGCAGTTCAGTTTTGGGCACCAGTTCTCAAAAAGGATATCGGGGAACTGGAGAAAGTGCAGAGAAGGGTAACCAAACTGATTAGAGGCATGGAGGAACTCAGCTATGAGGAAAGATTAGAGGAACTGAATTTATTCACTCTTGATAAGAGAAGATTAAGAAGGGATATGATTAACATGTACAAATATATAAGGGGTCCATATAGTGAACTTGGTGTCAACAAAGAGGACAAGGGGGCACTCTTTACATCTTATTATGGAACCTTCTATTATATTATATTATATTATATGGAACCTTATTTGAAATTTTAATTTTGAATAGAATAAATTGGGATTTGAATAGAATAGAAAATAAAAGAATGGAATAGAAAAGAATAGAATCAAAAATGAAATAATAGAAAAGAATAGAAAAAACAATAGGATAGAAGAGAATAAAATAGAAAAATTTAACCTTCTTCAGAAATTCAAATTTTGAAAGGCATAAATTTGAATTTGAATTGAATAGAATAGAAAAGCATAGAATAGAAAATGAAATAATAGAAAAGAACAGACTAGGAAAAAAAACAATAGAACAGACTAGAATAGAATAAAATTTAAAAAATATAACCTTTTCTGAAATTTGAATTTTGAATAGAATACATTTGATTTAGAATGGATTTCAAAATGAAATTCAAATGTATTTGAATTTTTAAAATTCAGTTAAATTGAGTTAAAAAAAAAGGAAATGAATTCCGAAAAGGAATTAAAAAAATTAAACATGCATTTATGTGAATAAAGTATCAGTTTGAACCCGAATAAGCAAAACAAATTCCGAAAATAAATTAAATTAACTAAACAAATTTATATAAATAACGAATATATATCAAAATGAAACAAAGCAATATTTTCCGTTCTGCACATGTCTACCAGCCACATATTGATCAGTGTATGGCCAGTTTTAGGCTAGAGAAATACCTAATCATGCCCTATACATGCCAATTTCCTGGCAAAGAATGTAGCTCCCACAGGGGACTTCCTTTATGATAAATACTACATTGCTTTTCATAGACGGAAGCACCATGTTCATTGACTTAAACTAAAGTTAAAGAAAAGTAGTGGAAAAAACACTGCAAGATGGCAAAAATAACACAGATTTGCACTATTTTTTAATTTGCAATTTTTCAATATTTGCACATAAAAAACAAAGATACTTTACTTCTGCTTTAAACAAAATCTGTTCTGAGTATCTTCTGAACCATTTACATATCTATCTATGAATGCTACCAAAACATATTGTGATTTAGGGCACTTTAACCACTTCCCGACCAGCGCACAACGATGTACGTCGACAGAATGGCACGGGCAGGCATATTGGCGTACATGTACGTCCAATATTCGTTGCCGCCGTGCCATCGGGAGCGCGCCGCCGGCGGCGCGCTCCCGCGCTGGTCGGGACCCCCGTGAGTCCGGTCGCGGGACCCGCAGACTCGATCGCCACGGGCATCCCCGCGATCGTCTCACGGAGCGGCCGAATGGAGGAAATGCTGTATAAACAACATTTTTCCATTCTGCCTAGCAACTAGTGACGCTGATCTCTGCTCCATGTGATTGGAGCAGAGATCAGTGTACACTAAATGAAAGCCCAACCCCCCCACAGTTAGTAACACACCCCTAGGAACACTTAACCCCTACACTGCCACCCACTGGTTAACCCTTTCACTGCCAGTGTCATTTACACAGGAATCACTGCATTTATATAGCAGTGATTACTGTATAAATGACAATGGTCCCAAAAATGTGTCAAAAATGTCCGATGGGTCCCCCACAATGTCGCAGTCACAATAAAAATCGCAGACCACCGCCATTACTAGTAAAAAAAAAAATAATAAAAAATTATTAATAAAAATGCTATAAAACTATCCCTATTTTGTAAACGCTATAACTTTTGCGCAAACCAATCAATAATCGCTTATTGCGATTTTTTTTACCAAAAATATGTAGAAGAATACGTATCGGCCTAAACTGAGGGGAAAAAATGTTTTTTTATATATTTTTGGGGGATATTTATTATTACAAAAAGTAAAAAATAATGCGTTTTTTTCAAAATTATCGCTCTATTTTTGTTTATAGCGCAAAAAATAAAAACCGCAGGGGTGATCAAATACCACCAAAAGAAAGCTCTATTTGTGGGAAAAAAAGGACGTTAATTTTGTTTGGGAGCCACGTCGCACGACCGCGCAATTGTCAGTTAAAGCGACGCAGTGCCGAATCACAAAAAGTGGTCTGGTCTTTGACCAGCAAATTGGTCCGGTCTGAAAGTGGTTAATTAAGTAGGTTGACTGTATATAGACTGGTATGTGAATTTTTTTTACATTCTCTGTCAAAAATATTAAATTAGACAATATCAAGATAAGCATAGAGGAAATTTAATTTTTATTGTAAAATATACTGTATCTATCTTACCATTTTGAAGTAATTTATATAGGTGCTGATTTTGTATTTGCTGCTTATATAGATATTTTATGTTTCTTTCATCGTAATTTCATCTTATTTGTCTCGTTAAGCTCATATAAGAGGAAAAAATATAGAACATCTTCCCAACAAAGTAGATAGCCTGATGCGAATGAACAAGTTTCTCAAATGTATTGTAAATAAACTAAATAAAAATGTCACAAAAAAAGACAAGCTTCTCCTCCTAATAGAGTAACGTTGTAGAATTTAATATTTGAGAAATCAAAACAGAGTTTTGCAATAAAGACTAACATCAGCTATTAAGAGATTTTGTGATCTATTAGAAAGTGGAGGAAGCCAGTGATGGCAGAGAAATGATGATGTAGAAATTAAAATTCAGCTCCAGCAGAAGGTTGTACTGTTTCAACGTGCAGCTCAGCGCATCGATCTGTTCCAGCATTTGACTTTCAACCATGACAAAACTGTGGGCAAATTAATTGTTCTCCAGGATATTAGGCATCAGAGTCTATTAATCCTCTCTGGAGTCGAAATGCTTCATGAATACTAATCAAAGAGAGAGCTGCAGCCTTGGGTCTGTGCTCTGACTCACTGCTGCTGCCTATTTTTTTACTTTTTTTTTTTTTGTACTTTTTTTTTTTCATGGCACAGAATCTAAAAGCTAGAGAGCCATTTGTGTTTATTTTCTAGTTACAATTTATACTCTGGCAACACTGAAAAGGCACAGTACATGTGTTGGGATTTGTTAATATTATGTCACAGGCGTTTTATACCAGAAACACAGAGTGTTATTTATTTACCAGGAATAATTGGATGTATTGTGTATTTAAGCATAATTAGGTAAAAAATATGTCATACATCAATTTAAGGAAAGAAAATACAGTACAAATTCAGCCCTTGGCAGACATTTCTGAGGCACAATTGAGAGTGCACTGAAATGTGTCATAATAGTCAATATAATAATTTATGCATAAGCAGTATTACTGCACAACTTTTGAGCTCCATTAAACATGGCTTACCTTGACAATTTAAGAGGGGGGTAGTCAAGAAATACCTTTGTCTCTTAACAGGGATTCTCATCTGGAAACAGCCATATTTATTTTAAAGAGGAAGTAAACTCTGTAAAAAAATAAATAAACCCTGCAGGACAAAAGCATAATGAGCTAGTATGCACAGCACACTAGCTCATTATAAATTACTTACCTGAGATTGAAGCGACCCTCATTCACTTCCTCCGTCGCCACCATGATACCCGGAGTGACTTCCAGGTATCACTGCTCCGGGGCTGTGACTGGCCGGAGCAGCGATGCATCACTCCGACACATGTGCGCAGGAGCCGTCAGTGACGGCTTGACTGCCTTCACTAACGGCACGCTCAATGCGCCCGCACACTTGTCTACGGGGCGCATGTGCCATGGACATTGGTGCCTGTTTTTAGGAAAATATATCCTTAACTGTGTACATTAAGGAGATATTTCTTGCACCTACAGGTAAGCCTTAATCTAGGCTTACCTGTAGGTTAAAGTGTTCTGTAAGGGTTTATAACCACTTTAAAGGCACAACACAGCAGTGCTTCTGATCCTTCCAATATGCACATCCACTAGATAGTAGTAGATGTGAACCTTAGCTGAAGGACATTTTGTTTGCTAAAACACTGTGTATATTAACCACTTGCCTACTGGTCACTTTCACCCCAATCCTGCCCAGGCCTATTTTCAGCTTTCAGCGCTCTCACGCTTTGGAATGACAATTGCGTGGTCATGCAACACTGTACCCAAACTAAATTTCGATCATTTAGTTCACACAAATTGAGCTTTCTTTTGGTGGCATTTAATCACTGCTGGGTTTTTTAATAATAAAAAAAAGAAATAAAAACAACATTTTGAAAAAAAAAAGGTTTCTTTTGTAAATAAGTCATTTTTCTCCTTCATTGATGTACGCTAATGAGGCGGGACTGATGGGCACTGATTGGCTGCACTGATGAGGTGGAACTGATGAGGAGGCACTAATATGCTGCACTGATAGGTGGCACTGATAGGTTGCACTGATCGGCACTGATATGTGGCAATGGTGGGCACTGATAGGCGGCACTGATGGGTGATACTGAAGGGTGGCACTGATGGGCAGCACTGGTGGGCAGGCACTGAAACGCAGCACTGACTCGCATCACTAATGGACACTGATTGGTGTCACCGATGGGCACTGATTGGTGTCACTGATGGGCACTGATTGGCTGCACTGATGAGGTGGAACTGATGAGGAGGCACTAATATGTTGCACTGATATGTGGCACTGATAGGTTGCACTGATCTTCACTGATAGGTGGCACTGATGGGCAGTACTGAAGGGTATCACTGATGGGCAACACTGATGGACAGGCACTGACTGGCATCACTAATGGGCACTGATTGGTGTCACTGATGGGCACTGCTGGAGCTTTACTGTAATCAGGGAACTGATGATCAGCACCCTGATTATTACCTATCCTGGTCTCCCCTGCGAGGCGATGCCACTGATCGGCTCTCCTCCCCACACACTCGGTCAATATGAGGCAAAGGAGAGCCAATAAATGGCACTTTCGCACTTACATGTGACCGCTGTGATTAGTGTCACTGATAGGCACTGCTGGAGCTTTATTGTAATCAGGGAACTGATGATCAGCACCCTGATTACCTATCCTGGTCGCCCCTGCGAGGAGATGCCGCTGATCGGCTCTGATCGGCAGGTGCTCAAAAGCAACAGTTCTGGGAAGTCATATGATGTCGTCCCAGAACGAGAGCCACACCGCTCCTCCATCAGTGGTTAAACAACTTTTTAATAAAATACTCTGTCACTTTTCAGTGATTCTGATCTCCTGTGGCCCCTTACTGTCTGCAATCATGCTCTCCATTGATGATTGTATAGCATTTCTTAGAGGATGTGATTTCTAAATCATGACAATGGTGGACCATCCCTTTGTAAGGTGTATTAAAGAGGTTACCTGAAGTCTCTATTTAGAGTCCATATGACAGGATGACAATACAGGAAAACAAATAGGAGATATGAATGGAACACCATTGCCCTATAATGGTAAATGCCTGATCAGGCACAAGGACCTTACCAAATGTTGAAAAGTACTTTTGAATTAAAATTAACATGTTAAATATGAATTAAAGTTTTTTTTATTTTTTATTAAACACTCTGAAATTGCATGTCAAAATTAGTGCATGCATTCACACTTGAATAACTGTGTCATAGAATTTTGTATGACCTGATGGCATCAGTTCTGTTGGCTGAACGGCCCAGAGGTCATATGCTTTCTATATGTCCCTCTTAATATATCAGTATGCTCCTGGACAGAGACCATCACTGCAAAAAACTGTGTGCCTTCTCCCAGTCCTGCCCTGCATTCTGTGAAAGTTTGTGCGTGTGCACGGGCACCTCAAAATCCATTTTCTTCAACAGTAGCTTAGGAGTGAAGGCCTGATGGGGGTAATATATGTAAAATGTAAGATTCAATGCTACTCCCTACTAACCTACTGCTCTAGACCATGGATTTTGAGGTGCCCATGCACAGGCATATACTTTCATAGGACTCATTTGAATCCTGCACTGCTATATAGTATGATCATTTCATTTTGAATGGACACCGCATGGTCACAGAAGACAAAGGTCAATAACAAGTGGTTGCAGGTTGGGCACAAGCAGAAGCATATTTGAGGAACAAGCCATAGGTTGATAATAATTGATATTGAAGATGTGAATGGCAGCAGGAGTGATAGGAGTAAGACATTGGCTGGAGAGAGCACAATAATCTGACAAACAGGTAGTGCAAAGGCATGGCTAAAACAGGAAGTTCATGGGGGGAGCAAAGGGCTTAAGGTTCAAGAGAAACAAGGTTCAAGGCAAAAGTGCTCAAGGAATTGTCAAGGCTGCTTCCCAACATCACAGGCGGCTCAGAAAGAAGAAATATTGGCAGACACATAACAGGTTAAGGTTCAGACCAGAGTGCTGAAAGTTTCACTCAGTGGCGGGACAAGGTCACCCAGTGCCCAGGGTGAAGGTGGCAAACTGCCTCCCCCATGCATGCTCACAGTTCACACCTCAATCTTAGAGTGGTGTCTGCCGGAAATGAAGGCAGCTTCTCCATCCTATTCCTATTTTGGGTCACATGACAAGAGGCAACAGATATGAGAGGAGTCTGCCCTTATTCCCTAGTGGTGCCATGCTGAGACTAAGATGTGTTCTTAGCAAGCACCACCTCTCATCTGCCCTCAGCAGGCTGCTATTGGAGGGAGGAGATAGCAGAAACTTTGGTTACAAGGGCAGTTTCAGCACAGCCCCATTTTCTTGAATGACCTGCGTTCGGTAGACACTACTTCCCGCCAAACATGACAAAGGATATAATTCCTGCTGCAGCTGCAAAGCAAAGTATCAGGGCATGTGTACACCCCCACCCACTGCCTTTTCAACTTAATGGGGAGTAGATGGAGGGCAGTGAAAATGTGTCTCAGATTTATGTTTTTACTGCCCTCCCCTCAAATACAAGTGTAAAGGTGCTCTATCAACTATAGGAAAACACACAATGCGTAGTGCCTCCAATATAGTCCATCAAATGGAACAAAGTCACTTTAAGGGCTCATTCACACTTTAATTTGGGGGCGGTAAAACTCCATGGTGGAGCCATGCGTTTAATGCCCTCCAACTGCTACCCCCTTTACCTGAAGAGACAGCAGCTGGAGCGCACATGTTGCAGCTGCAATACTTTTCTTTATGTCTGCAGCATAAATTATATCCCCTGTCGCTTTTGGCTGGCATAGTGCCCACCAAATGTGACTCATGAGGCTGCTCTGCAAGTACCCCACAACTGTATGCAATGCACCTGGTTGTCGCACATTAATGCAGCAATCTATGGGTTAAAACAGGCAGGAGGAGGCAATACAATACCTCCTCACCACTTGTAAGATGCTCTCTAAAGAGTGATCAAAACTTGGATAGCTCTTCAAAGACCAAAGCAGTGAATGTGAATGATCCCTAACAACTATTAGAAAAGTCCACTGAATATGTTTCGCAATCACATCCATAGTGCTCAAATCCTCAGAACGGCTCTGTACTTATTCTCTGAAAGTGCTTCAGATTCCTTAGATTCATATGGGTCTAGTCCCATACTCTTCTGCTGGCTTTTGCCCCCACCCTCTGGCCTGAACCCCAATTGTAATACCTGTACCACAGAGTCAAGGGCAGTGCTCCAAAAGCTTGCAGCTCTGTATTACAGATGATGGGCAGGTCGGTGGACACAGAAGCCGGCAGCTTCAAAATGGCATTAGGACACAGCATATGCCTATCAGTAAGGCACAGGAGAAGCCTGAGGTTCCCAGCATATACCCCCTCAACACTGTGCCTGGGGTACATGTCCATTCTGTTCCTCCTTGTCCTGACCCTGGCTTCATTCAGCACAACTGAAGAAACGCTTTGTGGCTAAATAGCGTAAAAAGTCTCACATGTGTGATATTCTCATTCTCATGTGGAAAAGCAGATTGTGTTTTGGGGTGTAGATCTAGGTATTCCTATGTTTTGTGTGAGAACTATCTTATTAAAATGACAACTTTGTGGGAAAAAAAACATACATTCTCCAAAAACGTGTTGGTAAAAAAAAATCTACAAAAGACTCACTGTGCATTCTATCAAATGCCTTGCGGTGTATCCTTTTAAAATTGGCTCAATTTGCAGGCATTTCTACTGTCCTCGCACAAAAATATAATAAGCATTGAGGAAATCAGATGCATCATTTATGGCCCTTCAAAGCCTAAAGGTACTTCTTGGATTCTGGGCCCCTCTATGCAGCTAGGGTGAAAAAGTACTCAATAGGAGTAACAGAATGTGATTTAGGGAGAAATTGTAAGTACAATATTGGTGTGTGTGAGAAAAATCTTACTATCTTGACAACTTTGTGAAAAAAAAATTATCTTTCTTTCTTAATTTAAAAAAAAATAGCAAAAAATTAAATCTTCAAGATATTCACCATGCTTCCTACAAAATACACTGAGATCTATGTTCCAAAAAGTGTCATTTTGGGGGTGTTTATATCATGGTTCATGAATTTCAAATGTATATACAGTAAATCATAGTTTGTAGGTTTTTTTTTTTTCGTTCCAGTTTCATTATAAAGTAAAAAAATAAAAACCCTGTTAAATATCACCAAAATAACAATAATATTGGGTAGTGTTGCATGATTGAGTAACTGTCACTCAATCTATTATAGTACTAATGAAAAAAGGCCTGGTAAAGAAGGAGTGTAACATGCTGGTATTGAGATGGTTAGTATGCAATATTTCATATTTATCTAAAAAGGAAACATTTCTTTTTTTTTGATTATTTTGGAAGTTTTGACATTATAAACAAAGACAGACAATATTTACAGAACTGCTGAATATTCCTTTTAATACAAGCTGGAGCATGATAATTGCAATCATTTGTAAAAAGTAATTGTAATAATTTGTATAAGATAAACAGCCTTTGAACAGAACATTTGGTTTATTTATTCTGCATATTTTTATCCTTGACATTACTATTTCAGATAAAGCAATAACAATTACAGCATGTTTATAAAAAAAGAGTATACCATGAACCTCCCTTTCAGATACAAAGACATATCTCAACCTATTTATGTCTTAACTGGACAGTAATGCATTGTGAATGATAACCTACCACAAACAGGTTTTTTCATAGATTCAACACCGCAGTCTTCAGAAGAAAGGGGTAAAAGCTGCTTACTGTAAAAGCTAGGGCTAAGTTTATTGAAGCAAATTAATGCACAGACAAGTCCACCAGGGGCAACCACTCCAAACTTGTTTCACTTCTAACTGGAGATTAAAGTATAACTTAAGGGAAAACTTTTTTCAGTTTTGGACACAGTGGACCGGCATTAGAACACCCATTGGGTTTTTTATTGCTATTGCTGCAATCGTTAAGGAGATTCACCCTCTCTATTTGTCCTGTTTACTATTATAATTGAAAGTGAAAGTAAAGAAAATCCAAAATTTTGGGTTACCCACAGAAAGTAATAGTGGGGAAATCTTCCAATGAGGACACTAGATCTGGTGACCTGGGGGTCCTCAGGGAATTCCTTTAATTTTCAGGGATTTCCTCTCACTTCCTGTTTGGCTGGGGGACAAGAAGTGAAGAAAAATCTCTGCAATGGGACACAGATGAAAAAAAAATCTGACATGGGTTATAACCCTTCCTTTCTCTATCCAAAAAAAAAAAATAGTTGTATAGTTTTACTTTAAGCCCCAGGTAAGAGTGAAATGGGCATGGGGAGCCAGCACCTGATGGAAACAATATTTTCTTTTCTCACAGGTTGTAAATACTGTGTTTAGACAAGTTTACTATTTATTAGTAGTGAAGTGTTTTACCAGGTTAGTCATTGAATAGTGAATGTCATCCTAAAATGTATTATTTTGTGCCTGCCTCTAGGCTGCACATTCTAGGAAGAGCGGCCTCTTGATGACTGGGCTGCACAGTGGGAGCTAAGCAGCAACCGCTGTCCAGACTGGGCTAGCACAGACCATGGGCGCCGCTCACCTCCAACTATACTGGCATTCCTAAAGCAAGGCAGGCACCAGAAAACTTACGAGGTTCAGAAGAAGGCGGAAGAGAAGGATCCTGTGACATGCAGGAAGCACCTGCAGAGGACAGACATCTCGCAGGCTGGCAGCATAGGAGGTATAGCTGCAATCAAGGACAACGGCAGCCTCTCTCTTAACTCTGTGACAGCTGCACAGGGAGGAAGGTGAGCACAGTGAAAACGAAAATGTTCCGGTGTGTGTCACCTCCAAAGTCCTGCTCTGTATTGGCGGAGAAAGGGGGTGGATTGGGGCTGTCTATTTACTGGTCTAAAGCTGTCTATTTACTGGTCTGGGGCTGTTTCTTTGCTGGTCTGGGGCTGTCTATTTACTGGTCTGGGGCTGTCTCTTTGTTGGTCTGGGGCTGTCTCTTTGTTGGTCTGGGGCTGTCTCTTTGCTGGTCTGAGGCCATCTCTTTGCTGATCTGAGGCCATCTCTTTGCTGGATTGGGGATATCTCTTTGCTGGTCTGGGGATGTCTTTTTGCTGGTGTGGGGATGTCTCTTTGCTTGATGGGGTTTTCTCTTTGCTGTATTGGGATGTCTCTTGGGATGAATATCTGGTCTCCCCCATGAATGCCCACCACACATCTCTGCCCTACCCCCCCTAGGGATTGGGCTGCCCAGTTTAAAATGCCCTGGCCTATTTTTCGTCCCAGTTTGGGCCTGGACATGCCGCACGATTTTGTGACCCTTGGCAGCACCAGGATTATATTGATACCCTCTGTCACATTTTATTAAGGATTTTTTTAATTACAGCACTTGTCACTTTATATTCAAATCGTTACTGGATTTATTAATTTAACCACTTCCTGCCCAGCCTATAGCAAAATGACGGCCGGGCAGTGGTTCAGTTATCCTGACTGGGCGTTATATGACGTCCTTCAGGATAACCGCCGCCGCACGTATTGCGGCGATCGGTGGTGCTGTGTGTCAGTCTGACACACCGCTACACTGATATTGGTAAATAGCCTCTGAAGGAGGCTCTTTACCACATGATCAGCTATGTACAATCACAGCTGATCACAATGTAAACAGGAAAAGCCATTGATCGGCTTTTCCTCACTCGCATCTGACAGATGCAAGTAGAGGAGAGCCAGTCTGTGGCTCTCCTGACAGGGGGGTCTGTGCTGATTGTTTAGCAGTGCAGCCCCCCCCCCCCCCTTGGATGCCCACACTGGACCACCAGGGAAGCCGCCAGGATCACCAGGGCAGGGGGCAACATGTGGATGGCCAGGTATGTACCCCATGGCTATCCACATGTGCAAATGAATGCCCAATCTGTGCCAATAAGTGTCCACAAATGGGCACTGACTGGCACCATTATGTAAAAAATTACATCAGTGATGCCCAGCAATGCCACTCATCAGTGTCATCAGTGCCACCCATCAGTGTCCATCAGTGTCCACCTATCAGTGTCCATCAGTGTCCACCTATCAGTGCCCATCAGTGCCTATCCATGCCACCCATCAGTGCCACCTACAAGTGCCCATCAGTGCCGCCTATGTGTGCCCATCAGTGCCACCTATGAGTGCTCATCAGTGCCGCATACCAGTGCCACCTATCAGTGCTCATCAGTGCCACCTATCAGTGCCCGTCAGTGCCATCTTATCAGTGCCACCTCATCGGTGCCCATCAGTGCCACCCTATCAGTGCCCATCAGTGCAGCCATATCAGTGCCCACCATTGAAGAGGCAAACTTACTTATTTACAAAAAATTATAAGAAAAACTTTTTTTTATTTGTTAGGCAAAAAATAAAAATTGCAGAGGTGATCAAAAACCACCAAAATAAAGTTCTATTTGTCGGAACAAAATGATAAAAAAATGTGTTTAGGTACTGTGTTGTATAACCGCGCAATTGTCATTCAAATTGCTACAGCGCTGAAAGCTGAAAATCGGCATGGGCAGGAAGGTATCTAAGTGCCTAGTATTGAAGTGGTTAAGCCATTGTCACTTTTTAAGTCTATTTATGGCACTATTATATGACTGTATTTTCATTCTACTGCAATTTTGAACACAGTTGTTAAAGTTATTTCTAACTACAAAAATATTTTGAGGTATTACACGTGTATATATTTATATTTATATATATATATATATATATATATATATATATATATATATATATATATATATATATATATATATTGTATTTGAAACACATATGTGCCCATTTCACTACCAGCATTCATCCCTTTGTATTCTAAACCTGACATCTACCTTGGTAGTTGTTTTCAGTGGAGGCAGCAGCTATATTAAGTTCATAGCACGGAAAGACCCTTGCATTTTTGTTCACTTTTTTAATCTATTGGCACCTAGGTAAACCTTATTGATAACGCAACATTTGAGAGGTCTTCAACTTTGAAGTCATGACTTGTCCTTTCAGGTTCAATGGGTCTATTAGGTGATCTCCATCCAACATTCTATGAGATGTGCACATAGCTGGGCAAAGACAAATCAGGGTATTCATAATATTTTTGTAGAAAAATATTTGAAAAAAAATAGATTAGCCAAAAAGTAACAATTAGTCCCCTGCTGTCTCAGTATCACACCTTACAAAACCTTGTTATAATACTGACTATTACTAATGTCTTGAAACAGTGACATTCAGCACATACATAGAAAAGATATGATGTATGATGTATAGTTTGGCTGCCAGAACAAAAGAGGCATACACTGACCATAGCCTGTAAATATAGCCATTAGTTTCCACACCTTGTGCAGTCTGTACTGTAGTCCATTTCATCTTCCTTGCACAAACCATACATCAGAGGAAATGCTTTTTATACCATGTAATTTTTTCCATCTTTCCATCAAATTCAATCAGCCAAAATACACTAGTATTGAGGCTAATTTTAGTGAATGTTTTTCATTTCAAACACATTTACTCTCGACTTTAATCCTGGCAATAATATATTTACTGCTTAGAGAAAAAAAAAAAAAACTTTTGCAGTGATTGCATTTGCAATGAAACAGCAGGATTTCAGATTTCAGTGTTGCATAAACAAGCCCCTGGGCAGTTTTTAAAAGAATCTTGTTTGTTCAATGGGATAATCAGTTAAAAGCAAATTGCTGTAGTTCCTGTAATATGGAGGGCAAATAATACCAGCTAAATCCCAGATCTAAAATTTCCTTTATAGCTGAATTCCACATGTAGTGAAATTTATATGAGTCGCATTGAAAGCATACAGCCAAACAATACAAGCCTAAAAATATGTTAGATTTCCAGTATGAACGGTTTGCTTGTGTGATATAGCTATTAGCTCAACAATCTAACTGAGAGGTTATTTATGTCTATGCAAAGCCAGCGTGATTTGTACGCATGATTTGGAGCTAAATGCAGTATTACTTAATTACTGCATGTATAATGTGAATGACTATTACACCTATTAAAGATGTAGTGCAATTAAACTTCTACTGTTTTCAGCAGCGTTCACACAGCCTACTTTGTAGCCTTATAGATAGGTAAGATTCTTCATAAACAATTAACTATTAATGGCCTAAAGCATCTGGAAAGTTTACCAGCTTTACTTACTGATTAACTGTTAACCAAACAAAGATTTTCTTTACTGTTTAGGAAGTTCAAGTCCATTACAATTCCGAGGTACATACTAGGTTGCATTTTTTGTTTGCATTTGTGCTTGATTAAATTGTCAGCAGCTTTTTTATTTTATTTCATAAAACATACAGAATCGCTCTTTTATTAGGAAAATGTTATTTAGGCAACGAGATCATTTATTTTGTTGTAACTGGCACTAGTTAGTTGACTACAAAAAGTTTTACAATTGTTACAAAACAACAAAAAATCCCTCCCCAGTTATTGTTTTAGGGATGGAGGAGTTAGGGAAGTGGAAAGGTATGTTAATCTGTTTGTTGGTGGTTCAGTCATTTTCAAATAGAGAGCCTCTTAAGAGCCAGTGTCGACAGACTTGTGTTCATGTTAGCACCTGCATACAAGTCAAGAAGCAAGTTGATGCAGGTTTGCAAAATGTTAACTGCAGGTCAGAAGGAGGCTGACTATTGATTAAATGCACCTGTCAATGAACTCTGAAAAATCTTTAATCTGTCTCAAGCTGATTGAAGCTGAATATACCTGGCAGCATTATGCATCTGCCAAAAAAAGGACAAGTTCTAAACCGAATGAATAAATAAGTCCCATGTAATGCCGGCCATACAAGGTTCGAATTTTTGAAATAATTTTCTTTCGAAAATCGTATCTAAGAATTTTCATACGAATTTCGCACCATTAGCGGGCTGCAGCAACAGCCAATTTTCGTGCGGCAATCAAATTTGAGGAATGTTGGAAAAACAGGCGATTTTCTAATCAATGATGAGAGAATCGTGCAAGAAATGTAATAGGAAAGAAAAAAAGGCGCATGTGCAAGAAAAGAAACTTTACGGAGATAAAAGAAGATTCCCGGCAACGAAAATTCTTTCTGTAGCAAGATGAGGTAAAATTGAAGGCTTGGTCGGCCGAATTTAAAAAATCAATGGTGGCATCACGGATCACAAAAAAAAATGAACTTTCTGATTTTGAAAACAAAATTTGTTCGAAATTCGACCATGTATGGCCTGCTTAAGTCTCATTATGGTGACCAAAACGAAATCACTTGTTATACTACAAAACAAACAAGCATCAAATGTATCACATTGCATCTCCTTCACGCTAGGTTCACACCTTTGCATTTTTGTGGGCCACGACAGTCCATTCAAATGCCTGCATTTACACAAATAAAAGGTGCATGACCCTTTTCAAAAATGCATCCGCAGGCAAATCGAATAGGCTTTTTGACCATGCAATTTTGCTGCGGCTCCTGCCCCTGCACTGCGATTTTATATAGATGGGGGTGCCATTCAGAATGAATGCGTTTTCACAAAGTAGTGCATTTTCACTGCGGGTGGTTGTGGGTGCGGGAATCGCTGCGATTCCCACACCCGCAACCACAAGCTTTAGTCCTCATTCACATGTGCATAACAATCCACGTGAATCCACTGGTATTCCACGCAACTTTGTGAAGGCAACCTTTTCAAATGAATGACAAGCAGTCAACCGCATAGACCTGCATGCATTTCCAAGAGCATCTCAGAGTGCACATTCATGTGGTTCTGATGCATAGATCAGCACACAGACAGACTTAATTCTCAACCGTGCATTATAGCCTTTTGTATGTACACTCTAGGATGTGCTCAGTGATCCATACAGGTCAGTGCAGCCAGCCACCTGTCGTTGATTCAAACAGGATGCCTGCACACAACTGCACAAATTGGTATGCCTGTGTATTATGCTTATTTTTTCATTTACTTTTATAGATGCTGCTTCACATTGAAAGCTGCTGCATCATTTACTATTAACCAACTTTCATAAGTTTTTCTCCAGTTTTGTTTTACTCAACCAATGATGGGTCGAACACACAAGGGTTGGGTTTTGGATACATTCTGTGAACTTTATCTAAGTTTGGATTTTGAATCCAAATCCCATTTAATTTAATGGGAGCTAAATCTTAGAAACCAGTAACTATGATTTTCTAATTTGTTAATACTGAACAATTTCACCTCCTTCCTGCCCCAGGCCAATTTTCAACTTTCAACTTAAAGTGCTCTCACAATTTGCATGATAATTACTCTGACATGCAACACTGTACCCAAATGAAATTTTTTTATTCTTTTTTTATAATTTTTTTAGACAGATAGAGCTTTCTTTTGGTGGTATTTAATCACATGTTTTATTTGTTGCTATATAAGTGAAGAAATATCTAAAAAAAATAAAAATAAAAAATAAATTGTAAAAAAGTTTCTTCATAAATTTATACCAAAATGTATTCTGCTACATTTCTTTGGTAAAAATAACCAAAACCAGTGTATATATATATTTTTTTAATACGAACATTGTATTGGGTGAAGAAGAAAAAAAAAAACAATTAACAGTTGTCATGTCAGTTTTTCAGGTGGGCCTGAATGGATGCTCCATAGAGGTCTATAAAGCGTCGGATGTCAGCGGTGACAAGCCCGCTCCGATCCAAAAAAGTGTGACGGAGGAGAAAGCTATTTTTCCATCCGTCATCGGATCGGATCAGGTGACGACGGACACTGCGGTCAGTCGTCATCTGATCTCCCATAGGGGAGATCGGCGCTGTGACAGGTCCATCCCTGCGCAGTGTGCAGTGACGGACCTGTCATCTTCCTGCTCAGTGGAGATCGCTCCGGCGATCCCCGCTGAGCAAGCAGATATCCACGGGGCAGGTCAGCACTGATCCGCCCCGTGTGAAAGGACCCTAAGTATAGTGTACGTGGAGACCTGAATCAACGTTATTGGGATTAACAAATAGTGGCAATAGTTGCTATTATGTCGCACCCCCACCACAACCCACAAATCCGACCTGCACTAGGCCAAATTTCCATCGGGGGAAGGGGGGGAGTTCCCCAACGATGGGCCCTGTATACGAAGGCCATTTGGCCCATTTATTGGTACTGTATGAACCTGCATAGTATCCATGATCATGTGGTGGATCCGTTCCATGAGACGAATAGTTTCCATCCTCTGGAGAACCTGGGTCCAGGGGATTGAATGAGAGTGCCAATTCAGGACTATAGCCCATTGGATGGCACAAAACAAAGTGTTGATCAGTCGCTGGGAAGACTGGGGGATCTCTTGGATCGAAGCAAACAATAAGCATCTTGGGGCCGTCAACTCGATCCCAGAGCCTATGATTGTAGCTACCTTGGCTGAGGCCTGATCCCAGATGGGTCTGAGTTGTGGGCAGCTCCAGAAAATGTGGAGTAGGGTACCAACTGTTGGGCAGCCCCTGAAACATAGGTTAGGGACCATTGGGTAAAATGTATGAACCCTTTCGGGTGTGAGATATCACCGGGTATGTAATTTCACTGTTGTGTCTTTAATAGCCATTGAACGGGAACACCTATGCATGTTCAGGAGCATATCCCGCCAGCCTTCAGAGGAGAACTCAGTGGCTAAATCAGTTTCCCATATACATATAGCCTGTCACTTCTCAGGCTGGTAGACCTCGATCAGGTATCTGTACACGGCTGAAATAATGCCCCTGTATCTAGAGTGACTGCAACATATTGACTCAAATTGTGTGATCATGTAGGGGTTTGTAGCAAGACTGAAAGAAATGTCGAATTTGAAGGAACTTATGGAATTCCTCTTTTGGAATATTATATTGTGTCTGAAGTTGTGAGAAAGAGATGAAACTGGTGCTATTAGAGAGTGATTTGGGATTGTTGTATCCACCAATGGAAAGTTCTAGGTGCTTCAAAAGCCAAAGGGAATCTCTTATCTTCTAAGAACAATGCCAATCGGGGTCTATTAGGGCGTAATTTAAACTTTTGATGGTAAAGTGACCAAAGATATAAAGACCGTCTCACTATACTATTAAGGGAAGCCAATTCTCCAGGTCTCAAGCTCTCCTGCCACAGGATGCCTGGGAGATAGTACGGGCGTATCGACTGGGTTTCAAATTGTAACCAGGGCACCCCACCAGTAGGAGCATGCCATTGCGCTGTGTGGGCTAGCCTTGCCGCCAGATAGTATAGCCACAACTCAGGCAAACCCAGCCCACCCTGTGGCATAGGATGATACACCAGGGATTTCCCAAATCTATGCCTTTTGTTTTGCCATATGAAGGCGGTAATGTCACGCTGCATCAAAATAAGGGTTTGGTCCAAAACATATAAAGAGAGGGCTCTGAAAAAGTACAGCAGCTTTGGCAGGATCAACATTTTAATAGCCATGACTCTACTAAGCAGAGAAATACTGTATGTAGACCATAATCTCAACCATTGTTTGATCCTAACAAAGTCTGGTGGGTAGTTGGCATTATATATGGCTTTTAGGGAGGGGGCTAAATGGACACCAAGGTACTGCAGGGTAGGGCTAGATAAAGAGAGGCCGAATGAATTTTTAAGATTTGAAATAGTTTGTGGAGGGAAATTAATAGGGAGGGCCGAACATTTAGTAAGGTTAACACCCAATCCCGAGAGCCCCCGGAAGGTTCCGAGGGTCTCAAGAAGGTTAGGGAGCGACACCAGTGGGTCAGGTAAAAACAAAAGGACATCGTCCGCATATAGACTTAGCTTATACTTCCCATCCCCCTTTGCATAAGCCCTAATGTTCAGGTTGGATATGACCGCTCTGGCCAGGGGCTCCAAGGCCAGTGTATATTATTTTGTCTGTGTGAACGTTTTAAAGTCTACAAACTATGGTATATATATATGAAAATTGATCAGTCCTGATATACTGATGGCCTCATTTCATGAGTCATTTCATAAGTCTCTAAAATGTCAGGACAGTAAAAATACCCCTCAAATGACCCCTGTTTGGAAAGTAAGCAGTCCAAGGTATTTAGTAAGAGGCACCATGAGTTTTTTGAAGTTGTAATTTTTTGGGGAAAATTAAATATTGTTTTTACAAAGTATAACAGGTTATTTCTCACACACAGCACAGGCAGATTTATAATTACTCCTCAAAACACTTTCTGCTATGTCTCCTGAGCGTGGGGATACCACGTTTGTGAGATTTTTTCACAGCCTTTATAGATCCATAGAGGGACCCAAAATTCACAAAAAGCACCTTTGGGCTTTTAGAAATTATACATAAATTATGAATCAAATTTTTTGACTATCTATAACATTTTTGGAGGCCCTGGAGCACCAGGACAGTGGACACACCCAAGAAATTACCCCCTTTTGGAAAGGAAATAATCAACCTCAAGGTATTTTCTGAATGACATAATGAGTCTTCTGAAAATTGTAGTTGTTTTAGTTTTTGGAAAATGTAGGAAAGAAAATAAATATTTGTTTACACAAAGTTGTCAAATAATAAGATATTTTTAACACACAGCATAGGCATACTTAGAATTACACCCCAAACCACATTCTTATACTACTGTGCATGGTGATACTTAATTTTTGCGATAGCGATCGAGTCCTTGGTGATTGCAATACACTCCAACCCCAACATCCAAGGGATTATTTGCGGCTCTCGAACCCATAAATGCAGCTTATTCACCGACAATATGCTGCTATTTATTACTTCACCGATCACAACTCTTCCCAATCACTGCAAACTATTGAACAAATTTACAGCTGTCTCGGGCCTCCAGGTAAACTACTCTAAATCCCACGCTCTAAATATTTATCTTAAACCAGAAATACTTGTGGAGCGACTCTTCTAATAAGTACTTGGGGATCACTCTCACGGCCAAAATAGAACAAACTTTCCTCCCATATACCAGAAGTTAGAGTTTGATTTGTAAAACTGGGCTAAGGGGGAGTTATCCTGGCTAGGTAGAATACACTCTATAAAAATGACGTTCCTCCCCAGACTGCTTTACCTATTCAGATCCCTCACAATCAACATAAGGAAAAATCATTTGAAATCTTTCCAAAGCAAAGTTACTAAATTCATCTGGGGGGTTCAGGTCACAGGATACCCAAAAAAAAACATTCCAACCTAGGACACTGGGCGGGTTGGGTCTACCATGCCTGTTATGGTATTTTCAAGCAACAAGGACAGCTCAAATATCCATGTGTACTCCAGTGTACTCCAGACTTGAAAACATGACTGGGTTCAAATAGAGAGACAGGCAGCCCCCACTTAAACCTTAGATTATGCCTTCGAAGGATCCCCCCCCCCCCAATATTATCGCCCATCCTAACACAAACCCTGACTCTCTGAATGTTGGCCCCTTGCACATATCTTTTACAATCAAGACTTTATCCCTGGTCAAGACATTAAATCCTTTAAATGGTGATTGAACAAAGGGATGTATCACATTGGCCATTTCTTTACTCGCTTGGGACCAATTTCCCAGAGTTACTGTGCTCAGGAGCTTGAAATTCCGACCTCGGAGCAATACAGATTACAACAAATACTTCAACACTTTCTCCATAAGATCTGGAAGGGGAAACCTGTCCCTTCTAGATTCACTCCTTATGAGCTGTGGTGTGTGGACAGGCCACAGATTAGAGGGATGGAATCTCCATCATCTATCAGTTGCTTACTCACTGGTCTTGCAAATCACCTTATATGTTGGCTTGGGAAAACTACCTCCAAATTCAATGGCATTTAGAGAGGTGACAGACCTCCTTTTCTAGATCCTTCAAGGGAATTAGGAACATCTCCTTAACTGAATCTAGCCTTACAGTGATGACCAGCTGGTACCTCACCCCCTCAAAGTTGGCTACCATTTTTCCTACAACAAACCCTCAGTGTTATTGTGGCTGCCAACTCATAGGCTCCATGGCCCACATATGGTGGGAGTGTCCCAGAAATAGGTTGTTCTCGAACAGGATGTTTGCCTTGATCCAAAAAGTGACAAGTTACCATCTCCCAAGAACCCTAGCCATCGCTCTCCTGAATTCGAACCTTCCTGTCGATTCCCAAAGCCAATCGCAAATTGATCCATTGTATGCTGCTAGGGGCTAAGCTGACCATAGCCAAAGCATGGAAACAATCCAAGGTCTCTGTCATGGTTATGCAGTGATCTTCCTGTTTGCTTACCTCCCCTCATGTGTTCAGACTAAGAGGCCAGCCACTTCCACCTGGTGGTTTTTATATCCTCTCCTCTAAGCATGGCTCCACCCCAGGCCCTATCAGGGAACCTTATATTAACCTGTGCACTGCAAGCCAACAGGGCTGATCAACCATTGTGTATTCCTTTGTGTGTTAGCTTCCTGTTACCTGCCGTGTGCTCTGCTGTTATTCCGTTACCGACTTTGGCGTGTCCTTGACCATCCCTGTTTGCCTGTGATCCTGACCTTCTGGCGTGTCCCTGACTATTCCTGTCTACTTATGGCCCCGACCTTGGCTTTGTCCCTCACTTTCCCTATCCTCCTGGTGCCTACTGTGGGTGTGAGCTGAGGGAGCCTGGGGGTCGCCACCTGGAGCCAGTTGCAGCCAAGTCCATCCTCACCACTAGAGGCACTGGTGAACACCTGCTGGCTCTTAGGCCGCGTACACACGGGCGGACTGTTCGCCCAACTAAGTTCGTCAAACAATCCGACAAACAGTTTGCATGAACGGACTTGACCACACACGATGAACGAACAGTCCACTGAAAGCGTGCGCGATGACGTCTACAGCACGTACGACGGGACTAGAAAAACGACGTCCTATACACTGCAATGCAACCTTCGGCCATGTAAACCCTTTCTGAGCATGCACGATACTTAGTCCGTCCAACTTGCCTACACACGAGCGGACTGTCCGCTGAAACCAAGTTTGAACGGACTGTCTTACGGAAATTCCGTAAGACTTTGTTCGTCAGACTGTCCGCTGAAACAGTCCGCTGAAGCCCACACACAAGCGGACTGTCCGCTGAAACACTGTTCAGCGGACTAAGTTGGGCGAACAGTCCGCCCGTGTGTACGCGGCCTTAGACTCCGCGCCCCAGGGAATCTTACGCTCTAACCCCAGTGGGATCTGTCTCCCGTCTGCAGCAGTCCGCCGTAGGGTTCACAACCTTGTCTCCTTCTTAGCAGCCAAACATAAGATCTCATGAATTATTTCCCTGGAGATATTGGCTAGCATCTTAATGGATACGGTTTTGTCATTTGAAACTATCTTTGAACCTTGGGCCCTGCACGTGGGCATCTCCTTCGTACCTGGAATCCAAGTCTCACCAATAGTTGCTATTGTTTAGCTAATTCCTCCCTTCCTGTTGATTGGCTCTTCCTCTTTCTCCTTTCTCTGCTCATGAACAACTTTTCTCCTCTTTTCTCTCCCTTTTCTCCTGCACGATAGTCCATCCTAACATACAAAGTGAACTCACGGGTTTGCTACCTTAATGAAAGTATGACAAGCGGTCCTTTTTACTAGGCTCAAAGGTTTAGTTCTAGTGTTTATCTACCCTCCACAAGGCTCATCACTTCTGCATGTATTGTTAGGGCTGGCCTCTGGGCACAGTAAGTTCCCATATGGGATGTCGGGAGTGCTTTCCCCAAAGGTGCCGCTACACTAACCAAAATGTGTGGGGGCTTGTCAGGGATTACGATGTCAAACCATGGTTGATTGTCTTACTCTTCCTTGGCATCTGGTTTTACATGTAATCACAACAGTTTTTTTATTGCTTCACTGGAAATAGTGTATTTCATTTTTTGTATTAACCACCTCAATACAGTGCACTTACACCTCCTTCCTGCCCAGACCAATTTTCAGCTTTAAGCGCTCTCACAGTTTGAATGACCATTACTCAGTCATGCAACACTGGACCCATATGAAACTTGCATCCTTTTTTCACATTAATAGAACTTTCTTTTGGTGGTATTTAATCACTAGTGGGTTTTTTATTTTGTGTGCTATAAATAAAAAAAGGCTGTAAATTTTGTCATAAAATGTTGCTAATTAGTAATTTTTCTTCACAAATTTTGGCGAAAATTTATACTGCTACATAACTTTGGTAAAAATAACCCAAATAATGAAATTAGTGTATATTATTTGGTCTTTGTGAAAGTTATAGAGTCTACAAACTGGTGCCGATCACTGAATATTGATCACATCTGATCAGACCTTCAGTACATCAGCTGAATCTCATTTCTTGAAACACTAACAAGTCAGGAAAGTACACATACCTCCCAAATTACCCCTTTTTAGAAAGTAGACATTCAAGGGTATTAGGTAAGTAGCATGGTGAGTATTTTTTAAGTGGTAATTTTGTCCCACAATTCTTTGCAAAATTAAGATATTTTTTTTTTTTTTACAAAATTGTCATATTTTCAGGTTATTTCTCACACGCAGCATATGCATACAACAAATTACACCCCAAAATACATTTTGATACTCTTCCTGAGTATGAAAATACCACATGTGTGAGACTTTTACACAGCCTGGCCACATACAGAGGCCCAACATGCAGGGAGCACCTTCAGGGGTTCAACAAGCATGAATGACACATCTAATTTTTCAACCACCAATTACAGTTTTGAAGGCCCTGGAGCACCAGGACAATGGAATTGCCCACGAAATGACCCAATTTTGGAAATAAAACACCCCAATGTATAATCTATGAGGCATAATGAGTCTTTTGAATGGTTCATTTTTTTCCAGAAGTTTTTGGAAAATGTGGAAAAATAATGAAAATGCATTTTTTTACACAAAGTTGTCAATTTATAAGATATTTCTAACACATAGCATGTATATAGCAAACATTACACCCTAAAATACATTCTGCTACTCTTCCCAAGTATGGCGATACCACATGTGTGAGACTTTTACTCAGCCTGGCAACATACAGAGGCCCAACATTGAAATAGTACAATCAGGCGTTCTAGGAGCATAAATTACACATCTCATTTCAATCCTACCCTACCTAATCCTTCAATCCTACCCTACCTAATCCTTCAATCCTACACGCTTTTGAAGGTGCTTGAGCACCAGCCCAGTGGAATTACACACAAAATGACCCCATTTTGGAAATCAAACACCCCAACATATATTCTACGAGGCATGGGCTGCAGCTAGGTACTCAGGTACTCTGATGGGCTGGAGACAGGTTTTCGGGTACTCTGATTGGCTGGTGACTGCTATTCGGGTACTCTGAAGGGTGGTGACAGGTATTCAAGTACTCATATGGACTGTGACAGATACTCAGGTACTTAGGTACTCATATAGACTGTGACTGGTACTCAGGTACTCAGATGAACCGTGACAGGTACTCGGGTACTCAGATGAACTGTGACAGGTACTTGAGTACTCAGATGAACTGTGACAGGAACTCATATTGACTGACAGGTACTCAGATCTGAACTGTGACAGGAACTTTGATGGGTGGGGACAGGTTCTCTTTATTGGGGGGGCAATCAGTGTGATTTTGTACACTGTAAGCGGTAATGAGATGTTACTGCAATCTCCTTCTCACACACGATCAGTGGGTGTGTAAGGAGGAGAACCCGGTAACATCTCGTTACCACAGTTTGTTGACATCTAGTGATTGGCTGTGAAAGGGTCACAGCCGATCACGTGGTAAACAGCCGCCAGACAATGGCTGTTTACCAGCATCAGTGACGAGCAGTGTTCCCGGGAACATGCCGCCACCGGCGTGCACGCGCAGATTGCTCAAGATTGTCATCACGGCCGATCATGTGATAAACAGCCATGCCCAATGGCTTTTCACCCCCCTCGATGGCAAGTGGTGTCTCCATGACATGCTGCCACCGATGGAACAGGGATGCATGCACATGATTGCACGCATTCTCTGTTTAAATGGAGGAACGTTATTTGACACCTGCCCAGAACGAGGGCCGCACCGCCTGGCCATCGTATGATGGCCAGCGGGTGGTAAGCGGTTAAACAAATAAAAATCTTTGAAAGTAAATTATGCATCTAATTTCCTGACTACAGTACCTATCACAATTTTGGAGGCTCTGGAGCACCAGGACAGTGGAAGTACCCACAAAATGACCACATTTTGGAATGCAAACACCCAAAGGTATTTTAAAGAGGCATAATGGGTTATTTGAAGACTTCATTTTTTTGGCACAAGTTTTTGGTAGAAAGTAAATGAAAATGCCTTCTTAGTATGGAAATACTATATATGTGGACTGATTATATATCAGATATTGTACCTTGTGTATCACTCAAATCAACCAATTGTATCAAAATCAATATTCTGTAATGGTTGCCTCTATATGGGTGGTTAGAGAATATAGTTTAATGTAACTTCACCTATAGCATTCAAAATTCCTATAAACCAAGCAAGCCTAGCCTACTGGTACATGGCAAAAATGTGGTCAGTAAGCAGGCAAGGGTCAGTATAGGTGGTAGGCAGAGGCAAAACTGCCCTGGTGTGGTGGTGGTCAGTAACATTGTTTCTGGCTGCACTGGTCTGGTGACACTAAGGACTAGTGTGGCAGCAATCAAGAACACTGCCACTGACTTACAGTGGTGTGGCAACATGGGCACTAGTATGATGACAATCAGGGACACTATTACTGCCTTACACTGGTGTGGTGACACTGTATACTGTATATATATATATATATATATATATATATATTTATTTATTTATTTTGTACAATTTTATTTTGTTACCAGGGCAGTGCAGTGTCACCATAGTAACACTTATCGCTGTTTGGAGCTTTATTTGACCAATTCTGTATAAATTAGAACCAACATCTGTATATGACATACTGTTTCAATTAAGTTATTTTGGTACATGAAAAACTGTCACATATAGCAGTAGTAGAAATACTGCTACTAAATCTTTCACTTTTCGTTGCAAACAGAGGTTCGGCTCAGTTGAACACCCATTTACTTTGTCCATTCACTGAGCCTTCAAACAAACACTGAACCCAGAGCTCATACCTATTCTCAGCCATATTACACATTTACTTGTGGAATATACAAGGGTGAAATAAGGTATATCCCTATCCCTGTGCTGTTCTTAATAGTGTTCACATGCTACAGCCTCTCACCTTGTGACTAGCTGGAAGGAAAGATCTGGGCCAATACTATGCTTTGCAGTAATCCATTACTATCTTAAAGCTGAACTCTGGTCATTAGCACAGTTAATGAAATGCCCTCCTATTCAGTTATTTGCCAGAGTATGACATAAAACAGTAACAATGTACCTTAATGTGCATTTCCACTTTTGCAGCCAAATTGGGTTAATACCTACTTTAGATTTGTTACATGTCCCCATTCACATAGCATAACTTAAAAAATAAATACATTTGCAGCTTACCTTTTAAAATACGTTTTTTTGTAGACCCTTCGGCAAAGATAAATTTCTAGGTAGTTCTCTTTGTTTATGAAGTGGCTCACGTTTGTACAATTAACTGTGCCTATACTGTACAGGCAGATCTTTATTATCAATTATAACTAGATTTAAATACTGTCTATTCAAACAAAGGGTTAAGATGTAGATGCTGAGGTTCTTGAATCATACATTAATGTAGACAGACCTGGGACAGGAAACAAGAAAAAAATTCTGCACAAAACACCACTTACAAACACTCACAGAGTGGCATAAGAAGGATGCAATTGATTAAAAATAGTAAAAAAAAAAAGAATATATATATAAATATAATTGTATATATAGAGCCAATTGTTAACAAAGACAAGGCTGTGTTCCATTTTGTGTCCTGTGATATGGATTATTAGCTCTTTTTTTGGACTGTGCATTCATCCTTTCACTTGGCATGGACTGTGGGACCTGATTTATTTTTTACTATTTTCAATCAATTACATCCTTACTATGCCACTCTGTGAGTACTTGTGAGTGGTGATTGGCTACAGCTATCACATGGTACAGGGTGGTGGTGCTTGGTGCTGTATTGTTTGCACACATTTTTTCTTGTTTTGTTGCTGCATTTACTAGGCTTCACTTGGCGTATTCAGCAGCATACACTCTTTTAGTGCTATTGTGTATTGTGTTTGTTTGGGTATAACATTGCACGACTATGAGTAATTGCCATTCAAAGTGTGAGAGCGCTGAAAGCTAAAAATTGGTATGGGCAGGAAAGGTGTATAAATATAAAGGGGTGGGTCCTGCGCAAATCGTGCCACTCAAATAAAATACACAAATTCAAAATAATATAAATATGTGCATACATACAATGCCGGGAAAAAAAATATAGTCCAAAAAACAGCACGCATAAAAATATATAAAAAATATATAAAAAAATGGAAAAAAGGTTTAATGATAGAACAATAATAAAATGTCCGCTACTCAAGGCTCCCAGAACTCTCACCTTTAAACGAAGTGAATAAGCAAATCAAACAAACTCCAGGATTCTCTTATTTCATTCATAAATAATAAATAATAGCCATCAGGAAATCCAAAGGAGGGATGCAATGATACAATTCCGCCACTAGAGGGCCAGTCCCAGCTTCCAGAATAGGTGAAATGGATCTTCACTTCTATTTCACAGTGTATGGCTCAAAATAAGAGAGAGGAGGGGGAGAGAGAGAAACAGGAGACTTCCATAGTGTAGTAGTTTAAAAAACGGCAGGTAGATTTATTAAAAAGCAGTAAAGACTCTCACATTTTAATTGCAAAAACAAGCACAATCAGGAAGAGGGTATAATGACAACTTCCTCCTGCCTTACTCTACTTCCGGTTCGTCCTCTGGCCAATCCCTACGCGTTACGTCATGTGACTTCTTCATGGGGATCAAAGGTGTATAAATGTCCTGTATTGAAGTGGTAAAGTAATACTCTGTTTTATCTCAGAAAGTAAATATTAAACCCTTTAATATAATATGTATAGGGGACATTTTAATAATTTTGTGAATGCCTGTATTTAGGCTTTAGGTATATATTAACCACCTGATGTCCAGAAGGTCTTACTCCCTTCATGACCAGGTCATTGTTTGCTATTCAGCACTGTATTAATATAACTGCCAATTGTGTGGTCATGCAAGACTGTACGCAAATTAAATTGATATACATTTTTTTTCACAGAAATAGTGCTTTCCTTTGGTGGTATTTGATCACAATTGGGTTTTTTATTTTTTATTATATGAATGAAAAAAAGACTGAAAATAAATAAATAATAATAAAAAAAAACATATCCACCTTCAGTTATAAAACATATCCAATAAATAAAAAAATTAAAAAAGCATACATTTTCTCCAAAAGTTAAGCCAAGGTAGTGACATTAATACAGTGATCAGTAATAATACTGTATTAATGACACTGGCTGGGAAGGGGCTAACATCTAGATTCAATTAAAGGGTTGAATGTGTGCCCAACAAGGTGTAATGTGTGCTGCATTTACTTTACTATCTGGATGTTTTTTCTATGGGAGAAGAAGCCATATCGCTGTTAAACGTACACATAATTCTGTGTTTTTGCAATTGGACACAGCCAAGCAGCTCATTTAAGCTGAAATCATGGGCTGAAATTAGAAAACTTTTGCTGTGTCCAATCACGTACATGTAGCCAGGTGCTGGCTAATAATGCCTGTGTCATCGTGTAACATCAGCTTCAATGAGCTTGTTTCCCTATAGTGCTCAGCCTGGAAACTGTCATTATCTCCTGAATGCAGAGACCACAACTGAGAGCAGTGGATTGTGGGATATATGGTCTGAGGAGCTAGGATTCGAATTGGAGCCATATTACTGCAGACTACAAGTTTCAGCCAGCTGGGAGAGAGAGAAAAATGCTATGTGAGAACATAAATAGCATGGCCCGAGGAGGAGTCTCTCTTTTGGGACCCTGGCCTGCAGCTGAGATCAGGAACCCAGTTGCTTTGGGGAATGTGAACAGACCTATGCAATGTGGCGAGTGAGCAAGCAGATCCACCTTTGGCAGCTCCCTGTCAGCTGAGTCACAGTCTGGAGTCACCCTCATCGTCGCTGATACAGTTACATCACAATTCCTGTGTCGCTAGGTTCACAGCCAGGCACCATTCACTGGCTGAAGGTCCGTCAAGAGCTTGTTCTGGGACATCCTATTCTCTTGGGAAAAGAAGGAAAATAGATGTGGCGCTATACCTTATAAAACTCACTAGAAAATATAATATAAATAAAAATATAAATAAAATTGTACAAATTTTCCAGCTTGCTGGCTAATATTTTAAAATTTTTTGAAAAACAGCAAGAAACCTTAATGGACCGTATAGTAAAATCAATAAATAATAATAAAGTGCTAGTGGTATGTCCTTATTAATTAGTAAATGCAAAGTGAATGTAAATTTTCCAGCTTGCTGGTTAATAAATGCAATGAAACTGTACGGTTCTCTCAAGTTAGGTAAAGGTGAATAAATAAATGTTTAGATAAATAATAGTGAAACTATTATAAATCGATCAATACTTAGTAGTGAAGGCTACTTAGAGTTACTTGTGACTGTGATTGTAGCACAACTAAATGAATGGACACAAGGGGAACAATCAAACCTATATAAACGTGAATACTGGTGGGGTGGTGGGTGTAAACACACTGTGTCAAATATCAAAACATGCCAAAAAAAATTAAGAAAATTCAAAAATAGAAAATTAAAACCAGTGAGGAAATGAAAAATAAAGATATAAAAGATTAAAAATATTTTAGTCCAGAAAGTAAAAAGTAAAAAATCTAAAAAATCTAAAAAATCTTGCGGTGACAAGTCTAATATGAAAGTCCAATTGAATAAAGTTTATAGTTGATATTTAAACATGAGATGAATATTTGGTGGTGGAAAAAGTAAGTGAAGAAAGTGACATCGATATTCGTTCGCAGTGAACGTTTGCAGTGAACGTTTATGGATTTTACTCTCACCAGAGATGTGACCCCGTCCGGGGTGGATCAGCCTCCACAGTATAAGCCACTGTGTCGCTTCTTGGGCTTCCTCTAAATGTACCAAGCATTCTAGTCCTTGGGCAACATAGCATATATTTCATAAATAACACATCCAAGCACGTCAAATATAAAATTTTCCCATTCAAAAATCTCTGGAACCCAACTAGCCTCCTCCATATCTGAGACGAAGTCTAATATAAATTTGAGGTTAATTTTAATTTCAATTTTAATTTAGGCAGTACCGATTTAATTTACCTTCAGAATCCATAATAAGATATATACACATAAGACTAGTCCCCCCCTTCTAGTCCTTCCTTCAAATTTCTCCTCTGATTTTCAGTTCCCTTTTTATAGATTTTTATGGTTATTTTTAATTCAATTTTTATTTTTATTTTTATATTCATTTTTATTTTTGTTAAACTATTGTAATCCCGTAAATATTGTCAAATTATTGTAATAGTTATTTTTATCCTTTATCTTTGTTTTATGGTTACAATTTTGATGTGTGTGCATAAAGGTGTCATAATAGCATATATTCCACTTAAGTAGGAATAGTGTCCAATCTGCGTTTAACAATCAACAGCAGGCGCAATGATACACTGCCTGCTAGGCCGGCATAACAACAGGCTTAGTATAGACAATTTCCCTCAACCAACATGGCGGCCGGGCCGGCATAATAATAGGCTTAACATTGAGAATTACCTTAACAAACATGGCGGCTGTGACCCCGCACATGCGCGATTGGTTACTATACCCTATAAAAGTGGAAAGGTGTATGAAGATGGCCGCTCCAGATGACGTCTGAATGACGAAACGCGTAGGGCGTGGCCAGATACGTACACCTTCAGCACAAACGGCGTGTCAGCCGAGTGGATATTCCGAACGCTTTTAATACAATACTCGTTTTTTTCGTACTAAATGTGAGTATTTTTAAGGTTGTTTCAAATAAACTGAGTTTCAAACATACTACACCATGGGCAGTCCTCTTTTCTATCACATGTAAACGAGGTACAACATCCCCACGGAAGAACGAAGGATCTCCCCAGCAGCATAGCAGAGACAGCCCAAGAAGCGACACAGTGGCTTATACTGTGGAGGCTGATCCACCCCGGACGGGGTCACATCTCTGGTGAGAGTAAAATCCATAAACGTTCACTGCAAACGTTCACTGCGAACGAATATCGATGTCACTTTCTTCACTTACTTTTTCCACCACCAAATATTCATCTCATGTTTAAATATCAACTATAAACTTTATTCAATTGGACTTTCATATTAGACTTGTCACCGCAAGATTTTTTAGATTTTTTAGATTTTTTACTTTTTACTTTCTGGACTAAAATATTTTTAATCTTTTATATCTTTATTTTTCATTTCCTCACTGGTTTTAATTTTCTATTTTTGAATTTTCTTAATTTTTTTTGGCATGTTTTGATATTTGACACAGTGTGTTTACACCCACCACCCCACCAGTATTCACGTTTATATAGGTTTGATTGTTCCCCTTGTGTCCATTCATTTAGTTGTGCTACAATCACAGTCACAAGTAACTCTAAGTAGCCTTCACTACTAAGTATTGATCGATTTATAATAGTTTCACTATTATTTATCTAAACATTTATTTATTCACCTTTACCTAACTTGAGAGAACCGTACAGTTTCATTGCATTTATTAACCAGCAAGCTGGAAAATTTACATTCACTTTGCATTTACTAATTAATAAGGACATACCACTAGCACTTTATTATTATTTATTGATTTTACTATACGGTCCATTAAGGTTTCTTGCTGTTTTTCAAAAATTTTTAAAATATTAGCCAGCAAGCTGGAAAATTTGTACAATTTTATTTATATTTTTATTTATATTATATTTTCTAGTGAGTTTTATAAGGTATAGCGCCACATCTATTTTCCTTCTTTTCCCTATTTTACTGTTCCATCCATCTGGATGGAAACATAATAGAGGCTGCTCTTACCTTACATTACACTACAGACTCTCTGTATAACTGATTCCATAGCGCACCCTATCCTTCTGTTTAATCCTATTCTCTTGGGCCTTGGCATCATCAGGATTGGTGAGCAGGCAAACACCTTTATCCCATCTATATACAGTAAAGCCTCAAAAAGGAAACATTTTGCACATGTTTCTGTTGCCTGGTCGTTGATCACTGCACAGCAATCCTTCTGGGCCCTTGTTCAGCTAGCTGAAGACACTCATTAGCTACATTATAAGGGCACCTCCACCCTCCTATTCTCCACCAATTAAAGGACTTTGTACACAATAGCTGCACACATTAATGGAAACTCTACTCAGAGATTGTTGCATTTCCTGTGACTTATTGTGCCACAAACTTGTTGGGTCTGTGGCATCAGAATTTGAAGGGATCAGTTTGACGCAAATGTTATTCTCTTTCCTTTCACACCTGGGGTCATATGTTCTTTTAGGACTTACTGGTTACTACTGTTTGACTTATTGTGATTTTCTTTGCATTGCATACCCTTTGCATATTTACCAAGAGTAATGCCGCATACATGCGATCGGACATTCCAACAACAAAAACCATGGAATGTTTTCCGACGGATATTGGCTCAAACTTGTCTTGCATACACATGATCACGCAATGTTGTCGGAAATGCCAAATGTCAAGAACGTGGTGACGTACAACGAGCCGAAAAAATTTAAGTTTAATAGCCAGTGCGGCTCTTCTGCTTGATTCCGAGCATGTCGGAAATTGTGTACACAGATTTTGTTATGAGAAAATTTGAGATCCACATCTCAAATTTTGTGTGTCGGATATTCTGATGGAAAGTGTTCGATGGAGCCTGCACACGGTCAGAATTTCCGTCAAAAAGCTCTCATCTGACATTTTCCATCGGAAAATCTGACCATGTGTACGCGGCATAAGAGTTTAACACTGAAAGACATCAAGTCAAGATTCTTAAGTAAAATACTTGTTTACTTTACTACAGTTTGGTGCCTATGTAATTGCATTACCACTTTGAAATATGTCCAAACCCATGGTTTTCGAGGTGTCGGGAGGCTTGCAAGGTCAGAGCAACCTTTGGGGTCAGTCATCTTCCAGTAGTCCTCATGGGGGTGGTGCTACGTACATGTACTTGAACGTACCCTTCAGGTCTGGTATGGATTTTAAGGGGAACCCTGCGCCAAAATAAATAAAAAAATGGCAGACCCTTATGCGAGTACACAACCTGGTAGGCTGCAGGAAAAAAGGAAAAGAAATCACACACATAGGTTGGACTTGATGGGCTTGTGTCTTTTTTCATCCTCAGCTACTATGTAACTATGTAACTATGTGACTTACATTGTGAGAAATCTATTTAACCTAAGGTCTCTAAAGAAGACATGTGGCCTCACAATAAGTTGGACAAGAGGCGACTCAATCTTAAATTGCATAAGGGGAACTCCTTTCCACAGTAGGTGTCATTGGGGAGTGTAGATAAATTTAAAACATTTTTTGAAGTGTTTCTTAGTGAACACAATCTACAGGGTTCTGGAAAATGGGAGTGACATAAACACAAAAGTGCGCACACACACACATTCAGGTTGACCAGGATGGAATGTTGTCTTTATTCAACCTTACCAACTACTGTATGTAACTATGTAATAATGAAGAAAGAAGTATATGAGCTGCAAAAAAAATAAAAAAATAATAGGCTGAAAAAAAGACGGAAAAATGTAAAAATCCCACCGTTAAAAACATGTTAATTCTTGAGAATTTTCACATTAGAAATGTGATTGCATAGGTAAATCAAATAGAGCAGGTTCTAAGGAACACAGTCACTATTGCTGATAATCAATTGACATGTACAGACAAAATAATTAATAAAAGAGTTGAAAAAGATTTGAAAGATATGAAAATATATATTCCCAAATATATAGGAGGTAATTTTAGTTGTAAGCTTGTTACTCTTTAAAAACAATTTAAAGGCGATTGCATTAACACCAAGGGGTGCAAGGGCAAAGAATAATTGCAAGAGAGTTAGAGTGAGGATTTATTGCAAAGCAGTCTGTAGGATTTTATTTAGATAATTAATAGAAAAATTAAGAATAAACCAGGAAAAAATGGCCGGTGTAATCCTGGACCGTTCTGAGAAATTCTATCACACTTGGGAACCTTGGGCATCTTTTGTTGGGATCACCCTTCCACATTGAAATAGCTGTACTACTGGCTGTGGCTCACTTCTCCAGATGACCTTCTACACCACCCTCTACCTCCTTTTATACTCTTCTACGCTACTTATCCTTCTCCTTTACCCTTCCTCTACCTCTCCTGCTCTTTTTTTTCTCTGTCTATCCTTTTTTTCCTCCTATACTCCCTTTTCCCCTTCCTGTAGGGGATGCTCCCGTGGATTACCAATATTTGTTGTGATTGGTTAATATTTCATTTATTGGATCTCTTAGGCTATATACTGCAAGGAAATTTTTCTTTTATCTTACTATGTTCTTTTGTTCTCCCTCCCAGAAATTGAATATATATCGCGTGTGCCTTATTCAATTGCATAATTCAAAACTCTCACTTGCACTGTTTAGTTTACAGAACCAATGAAGTTCATTGGCCGGTTCCTTTCGCTGGGGGGTGGGGGGGGCCCTGGGGGGGTGCCCAGTCGCAGTGTGATCCCATTTGGGGCGGCGGGGCGACCTTCCCTGGGCCTGCCTCGGCCTCTGGTGGAGGATGCTATGGAGGGATCTCCGGGTCCCCGTGACTTGAGGTGGGGCCTCGTTGATCCTTTGTTATCGAACATATCTATGCTAACACGCGCTCTCATTCTCGGGTTGGTCCAGGTTTGTTCTCTTCTCTCCTATATTGCAACCTTGGTCTGGGGGGGGGATATGTTATTCTTACTTGTGTTCTCATTATATGCCTTACCAGTATGATTTATATGTCTTTTAGGGGGCGTCTTGCCCTACTTTCACTTATTATTGACATGTATTGTATTCTGTTATTTTACTTAATAACAATAAAAATCTATTGAAACAAAAAAAGGGCAGAAACATGACCTATGTATGTGCCGAGAGCCAAACACAGGTCTAGATCTACCCATTTTCCCACTCATCAATAGTAATTTTTTATGTAATTCATTTTAAACAATATATCAATATTAAAATGTTTTATATAATTAAAAAAAAAAAAAAAAAAAAAAGAAAAATTAAGAATAGCCAAACATATTTGAATTTTTGTTATTTAAAATGGATATAGAAAATTTTAAGCTAATGAATATTAGGCATGCTAAAACAACCTTTTCATACATGTACTCAACTGAAAACTGCATGTTCAGTTTGTTTATCTCCATTCACCCAATACATTATTTACTGCTAAAATAAATACTTTTACAATGCATTTAAATGTGCAGTTCTGGTCTGTACACTACCCGCTGGCAACCTTTAAATCAGAAAGTGCAATGAAACGTCTAGAAGAAAGAATGTACGGGCATTAAAGTATAAATATTGTTTCCATTACTGAGGGCACACTATTTACACTCCTGTAATGGAGATTAAACCCAGAGGCTCAAGATTGAAAATGGCCATTGCAAAGAACAGACCTGCTTTAAAGCAGAAGATCAGTTGTCTGCTAAGGATGGTTAGTACTCTTCTGGGAAAGGCAATCATGCCTGACCTTTAGATGGCAACTACTCTTATGAAAAACAGGAAGTAAATCTACAGCTATTCAAAGTGAGATGGGGTATTTTAATTGGCTGGAAGAAACAGACTTAGCAGGAAAAAAGTAACATGGGAATTTAAAAGCACTTGAAAACAGTTTGATTCTTCCTCTAGGGAATGGTGTTGTTGTAAGTAAGGAGGCCCCACAGTTAAATAACCAGAACATTATGCCTATTTTTTCTTTATCCCTGCTATGCATTATCTCAAGATTCTCAATTCTCTTTTTTTAAAATTCAACTTCAAATATTACAACTCTTTTGAAAAAAACTGCAAAGCATTTTATTCATTATTAAGTTTTGCCCAAAGACTTTTGACAAGAAAATAGGTGAAGCAGCAAAAAGAGCTTTCATTTTCTTCTGCATAAGAAACCCATTATACTCATTTTTTTCAAGTTATTCCCTTTGAAAAAGTGTGACCCTGCTGTCATAAGAACAAATACAAACCCGAATGTATCTAATGTTGAACAGACTTGCATTTTGCTATTTGAGTTTAACTGTTTGTGTTACTTCTCCTTATACCCTGTGTTTTTATACCTGTATTATACTGCTTCCAAGATTATAGCTATTGAAACAGATACTTATATAAGTGCTACAGGTCCAAGTCAACCAAGAGTTTAGTACACAGAGAACAATGTGTATCAAAGGCATTCTCACTGCATAGTCATGTTATCAAGGCAGTAATAACCATTGATATTCAGAATGGCTCAGTTAACTTATTGACACTCGGTGATCAATCATCTAAGCAATGTTCAAGTTGTGGTTTAGGTAGAACTTTGACCAATCTATGAACATTTTAAATATTTACATGTGCTTAACAAGTGGTAAATGATCTGTAAAAGCCGCTCTCACTTACCTCTGTAGTTGTAGGTGTTAAATCCGTAATTTCAATAGTAAGTTCTTTCAAGCAGAACTTTGCCCTGTATCAAAAATTTTCTGAGCCAGAAGATTTTTAAAATTATTGTAGAGTAGACATTAAAAATGTCTCACCCTACAATTAGTCAGAATCTTCAAAATGTACACTGAGCTGTGCAATTGCTGGGTGCCAGAATGAATTAACTTCATTGCGCATGAGCAGCAAATCAGGTTGTCTGAAGATGCTGAACCCAGAAGAAGAGTGGGGGAAGATGTTTAAACCAGTGAGGGAGCTTGTTGTAGACATCATATTGCTGAAGGGAAGGGAAGTATTTACACACGTAAGTTACATTTGCATTTTCCTTTCAATAGCTTCAACAGTGCATTTTAGTTCTGCTCCCAGCACTCACTTGGCACTTTGCCAGTTTACTAATCTATAATGTAACAATAGAACAAGTAGAGTAAGAGTAGAGTGGAGCGAGTAGAAGGATGAGACAAAATTGAATGACTTCAGTACTTCTGCTATGGGCTTTGTGTATGATTTACTCCACAGTGTGCAGTTACAAAAATCATTGAGCTCTTATTTACAGCTTGGTAAGAACATGCAAATATTTGAAGGTCATTTTTTTTCAATTTTTGCTATAATAAATATCCCCAACATTTTTTTTTTAAAACAAATTTCTTCATCAGTTTAGGCCAATATATATTCTTCTACATATTTTTGGTTAAAAAAATCGCAATAAACTTATATTGATTGGTTTGCGCAAAAGTTATAGCGTTTCCAAACTAAGGGAAAGATTTATTGCATTTTTTATTTTTTTACTAGTAATGGCAGTGATCTGCGATTTTCAACAGTATGGCGACACTGCGATGGACAAATTGGACACTTTTGGAACATTTTTGCAACCATTAACATTTATACAGGGTTCAGTGCTATAAATATGCACTGATTACTGTGTAATGTCATTGGTAGGTAAGAGGTTAACACTAGGGGGCAACCAAAGGGTTAAATGTGTGTTCCCTAGATGTGTTCTAACTGTATGGGGATAGGACTGACTGGAGGAGGATACATATAATTGTTCCTACTTAGTAGGAACAATGCGATGTCTCCTCTCCCCTGACAGAACAGGGATTTGTGTGTTCACACACACACACAAATCCCCATGCTGGCTCTCGTGCATGTGATCACGCCCGCTGGTCAAGTGCATCAGATCTCCCACAGTGCAGCACCCTCTGGCTCTTAAAGGAAACCTCATACCCGGGTTTCGTGCAGCAGTGCTATTGTGCCGCAGTAGATCTACATGAGCCAGTCGGGAACCGGTTCAAATAGTAAATATAGCTCTTTATATGCCTCACAGGGTTTGATTTTTGATTTTTACTGACATGTATCTTTGTGTATGCATAGCTAAATTTTCTTTCTTTTTGTAAAGACGAGGGATGTATTAACACCTCAAACAGTGTATTTTTTCTGCTTCTTATGTCTCATTGAAGAGATTTGCCTTAAAGAAGATCTATCATTATATTTTTTATTTCACACTTGTAAGATCCAGTCTGCCCCCTCCAGTCCCTCTCCTGCCGTGGCTGATCCAAAAACAACTATGGAGTTGGCTGATTCATTGCTGTAGCTTATCTTGACTGTAAGCTTTTCCCTCAAATAAGCAATGGCAAGGGGAATGCAGATGGAGGGAGGTGTTCCTTTGCATTTCTTTTGCTGTTGCTTGTCACAGAAAAGTGCTCAAAGCCAAGACAAGATGCAGCTATTAATCAGCCATCTCTCTCATAGCTGTTTTTGGATTGACCATGGAAGGAATGAAGGTGGGCAGGTCAGATCTCATAACAAGGGTTAGAAAAGTCTTAGAAAAATAGGACAAAGTATTACATGTACTTTGTTCCATAACAAATATAGTGATATATCTTTACTTTAAAGCTGTATTAAACCCCTAACCAAAAATGTATTATATTGAAACTTACTAATCATTAGATCTGGTGGCTGCATCAATTTTCTTTTCTTTGGCGTGTTCTTCTCTTTTCACTTGGTGATCTGGCCAGTAATATGCCTCTTGTTTTAGTGAGACACAACTCTGTAGGAATGAGCATGGGAGCACAATAGACAGTAACATTGTCAGTTTGGGGTGGAGGTGGGGGGGTCATGTTAAATGTATTAGCAGATTTAGAACCACTAATAAGTTGAAACTCCAGCTCACACTTTCTAATCAGTTACAACAAACGATTTTTTGCTTTTGGCATTGAGGTGTTGCATGAATAAATAAAAGCTGATCACTTTAATCACCCCTGCTAGTGTTAGATGGTTTGTCTCATCTATGCAAACTGATACATTCTGCTGGAGAGTTTGTGCTGTAAAAAACAACAGACTGACCGGCTGTATTACCAGGTGAAAATAGAGGAAAGAAAGGCTAAAAAAGGAAATGAATGCAGCCATCACATCTAGTGCCTTGTACACACGGTTGGAAATTCAAACAGAAAATGTCCGTCGGACCATGTTGTCGGAAAATCCGACCGCGTGTGGACTTCGTCTGACTCTTTCTGTCGGAATGTCCGACCACCAAAGTTTGAGAGCTGGATCTAAAATTTTCCCACAACATGATCCGATCCGCGTCAATTCCGATCCTGTGTAGCCTAGTCCGATGGACAAAGTGCCACGCATGCTCAGAATAAATTCTGAGATGGAACCGCTCGGTCAGGTAAAACTAGTGTTCGTAATCGATATAGCACATTCGTCACGCTGCAATGTTAAAAATTGGTTAATGCAGCACAATCTCTTTTTATTTATAATGCTAGAAGAATTAAGTTGTTTTGCTGCTCATATTCACACAGACTTCAACAAAACGTATTTATTTATTCTTTTTCCTGATTTCATGAATAGAATATTTTTATTCGTCAGATCTCCCGAATCATTTTTTATTTATTTTTTGTTTAAATTTTGTGGTTGGTTTTTTAATCAAGATCTCCTTTTTTTTTACATTTTGCTCATCTTGGTAATTTTTTTGGTGTGTTTTGTTTTATTTTATTGTTTTATTTTTTAATCTCGAGGAGATTATTTGGTGTTGGTGCCCCTTGTTCATTTGACTTTGTATTTTTGAAATGTACTCACTAATAAACTGTCCTTTTTGAAGTAAAACACATAGCCAAATATTTCTTTAAACAAAAAAAAAACTTTATTAGGTGTCATAATCAAATAAACAGGAAGGTAACGCTGGAAAAACTGGTCAATTTGGCGAAGCCTTTGGCCCCCAGGGCACACATCAATTATTTAAATGAAAAATTGGTGGCCTGAGGAGTCCATATCTAAAGGGAGATGGTCCAGAAGTCCAAGAGATCAAGAAGAGCAGATGACATATATTTCCCCATGCTGTGGTCATACAAGAGCCTGCATCTTCCGTCAGACCAGACTGAACCCAGGCCATCACTCTCTGATCTTCCTTAGGCACTTCCCTCCAGGCTTCCTTCCACGTTGTGGCTCTGCTCTTGTAGTTGTGGCAGGAGGTGGAGGAGCAGGAGGGCAATGGTCGACCTCCCGGTTGCCACTTGCCACAGCCTCCTCCCTTCTGAGGTCTTCCTGTGTATGAAAATGGGACATAGTTTTAGTTTTTTGGTCATCAATCACACAATGTTCAGCTCATGACTGTTGAAAATTTAATGCTAATAAATAGAACAGACTATAGTTCTGAGACCAGCATTTTTCATTCTTGTCCGAATCATTTTTGGTCACTACTGTCTATTGATATGTAAACCACTTTGTTAAATCACAACTTACTGATCAATAATAATATCTAGTTAACATCATTAAATGTACGACAATAAATATGTTGAACAATGCTATACTTGTCTCAAGCTGGGTCCCTCCACATATTGCTGCCTGGAAGGCCCAGGTTGGACATCAGAAGCCTCAGCTGAGGGTGAAGGAAGCCTTGAAGGAGGATGGTAGAGTGGTGGCCTGGGATCCATCGGGTCTGCCAGAAAATGCAGCCTGTCATAGTACAACATCCTGGAGACATAAATTTCATCTGGATCTCCTGATCCCATGGACTCCCGGACCTTCTTGCGCTCCCTCAGATATGTACTCCCCAGGGCACCAAATTTGGCCATCACATAGGTCATGTCTGCCTTGGGGACCATGATCTTCACCAAAGCAAGCAGTTTCTCCAGCGCTGCCTTCCTCTTTCTTAGGTTCTTAAAAAAGGGGTTGTTCATCTGCCGCAGGCAGGGCAGCTCCCTGAGCATATCAATGACTAGACCAAGAAAATGTGGTTCCTTGAAGGGATCGATATTCTCTGCAAGACAAACCCTAATGTCAGGCTAAACTCTGCTAATCTTGTCCCAATATAAGCCTCAATCTAGAAGCAGTATAGGCTAGTGATCGGTGCTTCAGCTTCTTCCTCCACTCACAGATCGTACGTACGCGTGTTGCATTTTATATACAGTGCACATGCGCAAAACTTCGCCCACCCCTGACGTTCTTTCTAGTCTATTCCCCACCGCTTATCTTTCAGCGCAGTGGGGAGAGCACGCGGCGGAGATACAGCAGGTGTGCACTAAGTATACCAGTAATGAGGAGGAGGACAAGGAAAGCCCGGAGCCAGAAAAGTCCTGATCCCGGAGGAGAAGATTTAAGGCCTCAAATATGTCTTTTGGAGAGATATTGGAGATGGTGGACATATTGAAGAGGAACGACTATGATGGGAAGTATGGACCTTACCCAAACCCAAATGTCAGAAAGGTCAAGATCATGACTAAAGTTGTGAAGAGTCTTCAGAAGGATTTTTGGGTACGACGATCCATGGATCAACTGAGGAAACCCTGGTCAGACCTGAAACTGAGGGAGCACGATCAGTACAGAAGGATCAAGCGAGTGCTTCAAAAAAGTAAGTAGTTGTCATGTGTTCATATTATTATCATTGCTTGCATGCTGCTCCTTGTGCTTTGATTTAATGTTGTACAGTTTAAAATGGCCACTTATGATCATGGGTTCAATCGTTCGTAATAAACATTGTTCGTTCACCCATTTCAAATACTATTTCTGTCCTCAAATATCAGTGTGCTAAGTATTCCTTTTTTTACATTCTCATAGGGGAGAGAAGACTCAGGACGTCTGAGGACATCAGGGACACCCACACCTCCCAAAGAAGGGGAAATACCAACACCAGAAGCAGAGTAGGAGGAGGAAGGAGAGATTGTAGAAACTGCCAAAATTGGCACCACAACAGGTGAGTGTCTGAGACCACAGCTTTCAGGTAATGTATGCCTGCATATTTATAATACAGTTTTTTTTTTTTTTTTTTTTTTAGGTGATGTGGATGTTATGGAAGAAGAATCACATTTTACCAGTGAAACTGCCCAGATCATCATCAGGGAGATAATGGGGTGCAATCGCGATTTAGATAATCTCAAGAAAAACATCAATGATGTTCAACAAAAAATTAAGAACATCATTGATGTTTTAGGGAGAATCTGAAACACCCAAAACTAGCTAGCATCCATTTAAATTGTTAAAAAACAGTTTTATATTTTTAGAAAAGCCAAATTTGGAAGATGCACACAGTGTGTCAACATGTGCTATCTCCCATCATGAGGGACCAATGTTTGCCTTTTGTGGGTGCAACCCCTTCCTTCCTATTAAAGTGGCTGAGATGAAGGGTTTCACCCCCAAAACACGTACATTGATCCCCCGTGATGGGAGATAGCGCATGTTGACATTAGGCATGGGATCAGGAGGAAAATGCCCAGGTTGATTCCCAATTTGTGTGCATCTTCCAAATTTGGCTTTTACAGGGGTGACACCCCATGTGACAAAGGAAATATCAACACAGTTTGTACTTACTCATGTCTGATATTGTCTTCACTTTTCAAAGTTGAACTTTGTAAGTTCCTCAGTTCTGTATGTTATGCTTTAATACATGCCTGTTTCCACAAAAATGGCAAGTTATATTAATGTTACCAAAATAATGTTATATACACCAAATATGTTGGTTTGTTGTAAAACCCTTTTCTAAACGCACATGTGAATGTGCTTTGAGTAAAAAGTTTAATTATCAACAATGTGTGGCTTCCCTTTTCAATGCACAAAAGAAGTATTTGTAGCAAAGTTGTTGTTTTCTGTGACAATGGGTGTTATTTACTAAAGGCAAATCCACTTTGCACTCCAAGTGTAGTTTCAGGTTCACTTTTGCAGTGCGCTTGTATTGCATAGTGGATTTGCCTTTAGTAAATAACACCCACAGTGCTTTTTCATTTGTCCCAATCATGCCATTTTCATGATTCCACACATTTCTGTCATGGTGCTGAAAATGAGCAATATTTTTGTCAGTAATGCACTACATACATTAACAACAAAAACAAGGTGTGTGTGGCAGACCCATAACATAATAATAATATTATCTGAAGAAGAGACTGCCACCTCATCTCGAACAGAAATTGGGTTTGCACTGTTGAAGAAAAAGGCCCAAAAAAAACAAAAAAAAAGCTAGGAGACACCAAAAACAAACCCAAGCAGTAAATGAAAACAAAGATTATTGCAGTTTGAAAGAGAAATGTATTAAAAAATGCCTCTCAGACATTGTCTGGCATATCAATGGCCCCCTACCCACAAAGTACTTCATATATCTTGTTCTGACCTTGGCGGCGCTTTTCGGGGGGCAAGCCAGGGCGGCCAGCTTCAAGGGCCATCAGGTTGGCATGTTCAGGTAAGTCTGTGTCAGTCCGAACTGAGGCCACATAGTTTGGTGAGTATTTCTTCAAAAAACTGTGCAGAATGCAGCACGAAAGCACAATATGATTGAGTTTATATTCCGCCATGAGGATTGGAGTCAAAAATAAGCGGGACCGGCTGGCCATTATCCCAAAAGTGTTCTCCACTACTCTTCTGGCTCTGGCCAGCTGGAAATTAAAGACCCTCTGGTCCGGGGTGAGGGTCCTCATCGGGAAAGGCTGCATCAGATGCCAGTAGAACTTCATCTGCACGAACACGCCGCCATCCGACATCTGGCCATTTTTTCCCACGTCCACATACAGGAAGTAGTATGTCACTGACACCACCGCCAACATCACAATACTATTATACCATTTGTAATTATAATAGTATGACCCCGAGTTGGGGGTAGGACGATGCGGACGTGTTTCCCATCAATTGTACCTCCACAATTGGGAAAGTCCCAATGGGTGGCAAAGTGGGAAGCCACAGTCTGCCATTCCTGTGGCTTTGAAGGAAACTGTGGAGTCAAACAAGGAAAAAAAATTAGTAATTTTGCACATCAACATTGCAAGCAGATTAGACACAAACATTTTTGCCCAAGATCAGTATAACATTATCTGAAATGAGTATTTAAAGCCAAAAGTATAAGGTCCCCTTATCAGATTTCTCACCCCCCCCCCCATCCCCCCCCATCTGATGGCTCATTGAAAAAAATTAGGGGGGGGGGGGGGTGTTCTGGATAGGTAAAACTCTCCACTTCATTGAGAGCTGAATGCATAAATAATGCGTGATACTTTGGCCAGCCTCTCCTTACTTACACAATTGTCAGCCCACTGGACAGGTAAGAAGTGTCATAAAACAAAAAATAAAATAAAAAAATGAACAAATGGAAGCACATTTTTACATTCTGCTATTACCTATCAAGATAATGATAGGAGAAAAAAAGTATTGAAGCAGGCCCTTGCAATACATACATTGGTGAATTCATCCATAAATCTGACCACAAAAGAGGTAGGTATAGTGTGTACTGGGCTTGGCAAAGTCAGCAGATAGAGGATTGCTATCAGTTGACCTAGCAGTTGGGGGAGGGGGTTTCCTTATGAGTTTGGCCCACCAAAAGAAAACCTCTAGCACTCTGCATGAATTTAAGCACACATAACATTTGTACACATTTTAGGGGGTGTTTAGGGGAAAGCAACACTATGGAGCTGACAAAATACATTGCTAAGTGACTAGGCTAGAGGTGTATGGGCCGAGAAGAGCATGCTGGGGAGGTTAGTGAAGGACAAAAAAGGAACTTTAAAAGCTTCCAGCATGCATAAGGACAAAGGGGCACAGCATATCAATTACAGCATATTGCAATCATGGTAATTAGGGAATGATGAAAGAAATACAATACATTAGCAAATATAAAATACATAGAATGTGATGTTAAAGGAGAAATCTTTCCTTAATATAGTCCTTCTGCAGGACCTGTATGATGCCAGCACAGGTCTCTGGAATAATGATCCCCAGAGCCTGGGGGGAGATGTCTGTGGAGAACTTGAGGTCCTGAAGACTTCTGCCTGTCGCCAAGTACCGCAACATGGTAACTAGCCTCTGCTCCGGAGTGATGGCTTGCCGCAGGCAGGTATCCTGCCTGCTGATATAAGGGGACAGCAAAGCCAGCAGACGGTGAAAAACGGGGTCCGTCATCTGGAGATAATTCCTGAAATCATCAAGATTATTCTCCCGAATCTCATAAAGCAAAGGCATGTGTGAGAATTGGTCACGCTGGAGCAACCAATTCTTGTTCCATGAACTCCTCCTCGCCCTGTTCGTGGACTGGGCTTGTGTCAAAGCTAAAAGCCCAACACCAAGCCCCTGCACAGCACGAACTCTACGACGAGTGCGTACATGAAAGATGGCTTCAAAACAGTCGGCTGGTCAGAACAGACTAACAGAAAGCACCGATAAACAGCAAGGCCTGAAAGAACGAACTAAAAAACAGAAACGAGCGGACAATAATCACTGTAATTCAAAGTGTACTATATAAAATATAGGCCACAATGACAAACAAATGCGAACTGACTACACACACTGATAAGCAGATACGCACCCACAAGCACAAACTGTAGAGCAGTAACGATCTGAAGCACTAAAGTCTAAAAAAAGCGTGAATCGTCTCTAACCAAACTTCTACTAACACGTGATAAACACGAGATCAGCAGAAGGAGCCCAAAGGGTGCTGCATGTGATGCTGAACTTCCCCTTTTATAGTCCCGTCGTACGCGGTTTACGTCAACACGTTCTTGACGATCGGAAATTCTGACAACTTTGTCCGACCGTGTGTAGGCAACACCAGTTTCAGACAAAATGTGTCGGAAATTATCCAAAGGATTTGGTGATCAGAATGTCCAACCATGTGTATGGGGGCTAAGAATTATTAAGCTGCAATAGAGAAAATGTTTGCTTTTGGGTTTAATACTGTTTTAACGTCACATCTCTGAGAAGCAACAGGAGGTGCAAAGAAAACATGAAAGGAATTCTAGCACAATTGTCATTGGAACTGGTGTCCCTATAAAATAATGCTCTCTCTTCTCTTTTTTGGGAATTCACACTACTTGCTATACCAACGACAATGGTCACCATAACAAACAGAGAGGATACAGACACCAATAACAATCTGTCAAGGGTTCTAACAATGCCCTACTTTATCCAAAACAGTTTTGGCTATACACAGACTAAGCCAGTGAATATAAATATCCTTTTTAGAATATGTAATTGGTTAAACAAATACATTTATATACATATGTTTTTTTTTTACAAAAAAAGAGTTAGGAAATTCTTTAAGTAAGCCTTTTAATGAACTCAGCATAAGTATACCGTATATACTCGAGTATAGGCCGACCCGAATATAAGCCGAGGCCCCCAATTTACCCCCCAAAAAACTGGCAAACTTATTGACTCGTGTATAAGCCGAGGGTGAGACATGCCTGTCCATCCCTGTGTGTGTGTCCGTCCATCCCTGTGTGTCCGTCCATCCCTGTGTGTCCATCCATCCCTGTGTGTCCGTCCATCCCTGTGTGTCCGTCCATCCATCCCTGTGTGTGTGTGTGTCCATCCATCCATCCATCCCTGTGTGTGTGTGTCTCCATCCATCCATCCATCCATCCCTGTGTGTGTGTGTCTCCATCCATCCATCCATCCATCCATCCCTGTGTGTGTGTGTCTCCATCCATCCATCCATCCATCCCTGTGTGTGTCTCCATCCGTGTGTGTGTGTGTGTGTGTGTGTGTGTGTGTGTGTGTGTGTGTGTGTGTGTGTGTGTGTGTGTGTGTGTGTGTGTCCAGCCTACCTTTGTCCCGAGCCTCCGTCCCGTGCCTTGCCTCCTTGCCTCCGTCCCGTGCCGTGCCTTGCCTCCTTGCATCCGTCCCGTGTCGTGCCTTGCCTTGCCTTGCCTTGCCCCCGTCCCGTCCCGTCCCGTGCCGTGCCGTCCCGTGCCCTCTTCGTCGGCGGCCATTGTAAAGTTCAAAAGCTGCGCCGCCGCCTTCGCCTGTGATAGGCGGAACACTGAATTTCCCAGCAGCCTGTGTTCCGCCTATCACAGACGTCGTATCATCCTCGTCCGTAGTACGAGGATGATACGACGTCCGTGATAGGCGGAACACAGGCTGCTGGGAAATTCAGTGTTCCGCCTATCACAGGCGAAGGCGGAGCCGGAGGCGCGGCTTTTGAATAGAATGGCCGCTGTCTGTCTGCTCGACACGCTGATCGAGCGGGCAGACAGCGATGACTCGAGTATAAGCCGAGGGGGGCACTTTCAGCCTCAAAAAAGAGGCTGAAAATCTCGGCTTATACTCGAGTATATACGGTAAACTGCCAAAATGACCTCATTCTAAGTTATTGCATTTTTAATTTTAATAGAATGCAGAGGATAATTATGGTTTACATATATTCTTCTAAATGAATCAATAAACTGAAAATTGGCAACTAAACATTTTGCAGTTCAAATAGAATGCAAATACCAAGGGGGAAATAGAATTGAAAGTAACTTTCTTCATTGGTAAAAAGTGATAATAGAAAAGACAGGGTAAAAATAATAAACCAATAATTGTGTTGTAAACCAAACACTCCATCCAGCAAGAAAACCTAATTACCTGCCTTAGCAACTATTAAAAAAAAATGTTTGTTTTTTTTTTAGAAATATACCACAGTGCATTTATGAAATGGCTGTAAACAGGCTTTCCAACCCCCCAAAAAAATGTGGTAATGCAGGCAAAAATCAATCTAAGATGCATGCTTGTTAAAGTGTAATGCACTGCTGTTTATTAATAGAACACAAACTTTTTACTAGCAGTGTGTGAACAGAGAACTTCAGAGAGGACAGTGGGCTGCTCTAAATATGTCTCTCCAATACCCCAATGCTTCTTGTTCATGCATGCATAATTCTTGATATTTTGTGAATGGAATTAATCATTGCAAGAGAAGCCTACACTTGATTTGGTTAGGACTCAAAGTCCTTAAATCCTTAAGGTTCCTCAGGCTTACTTCACTTCAGATGTTTAACTATGTGACCATAAACTATTGTAGTGGGGGGCGCATGTGCATATTTGCCCATAGAGGATACACATTAAGGGCACTTCTCACCCCCTGAATGAAGACTGCAGGTTAGCTACAGATAACTCACTAATGCCCCCTGAAAAGGACACTACCAAGCTCTGATACCTCCCGCCCATCACTGGACATAGTAAACACCTTAAAGCGGGGTTCCACCCTAAAGTGGAACTTCCGCTCATCGGAACCCTCCCCCCCTCCGGTGTCACAATTGGCACCTTTCAGGGGGGAGGGGGGTGCAGATACCTGTCAAAGACAGGTATTTACACCTACTTCCGGGCATAGGCTCCCACGGGAGTCTATGCCTCTTCCTGTCCCTGCGCACTGTCTGCTGGGACACACACGAGTCCCAGAGACAGCTCGGACAATCCCTATTGCAACTCGTGCATGCGCAGTAGGGAACCGGTAAGTGAAGCCGCAACGCTTCACTTCCTGATTCCCTCACCTAGAATGGTGGCGGCAGCAGCCGAGAGCCGAGCGATCGATCGACCTCGGCTGCCGACATCTCTGGACCCTGGGACAGGTGAGTGTCCATTTATTAAAAGTCAGCAGCTGCAGTATTTGTAGCTGCTGGCTTTTAATATTTTTTTTCACAGTGAAATCCCTCTTTAAGCTGCAGTAAAGGCCCAAAACCATCCGCTCTCGTCATACTTCTGTTCAAGATCGTGTTGAATTGTTCTGCACCACCACCCTCCTGCTCTTCACCCTCCTGCTCTTCACCCATGGCTACAACCACAGACTGAATGCCTGCTGGATCCAGGCCATAGTGAGGCAGTAGCTCCTGGAGAAAATGTATGCCATTTTATAAAAAGCCCTGCAGACCACCTCTCAACAGATTACAGATTGCCTCTTCAGGGACAAATTTGCACTAGTAAATACAGCTGGATAAAACAGCTGTATTGCAAGGGGAAACCCGGGGTTCCCCGTGACAAATGGGTGACCAAGCACCCCTCTCATGTAACACAGGCAGATTTCCGTTACATCAGAGGGGGGGGCGTTTTTTTTTTAATTTGACGCGGGGTTCCCCTTAATATCCATATCAGACCTGAAGGGTCTGGTATGGATATTTAGGGGGGACCCCACGTCATTTTTTTTTTAATTTGACGCAGGGTTCCCCTTAATATCCATACCAGACCTGAAGGGCCTGGTAATTGAATTTGGGGGACCCCCACACTTTTTTTTTAAATGTATTTATTTTTTTATCAATGACTTTCAATGGGTGTTCTCTGTATTACGGAGCCGACAATTCATAATAGCTGCGAGTGATTTTAAAGGACTTTTTTTCCTGCATAAATGACACTTTGTGCAGGGACAGTTCTAAGCACCAGAAACATGCGCCCCTTCACAGGCATACTATAGACCCCCCCCCCCCCCTACGAAATTTAAAGGAATATTACACTTTTATTGTTTCACTTTAATCATTATTAAAATCACTGCTCCCGAAAAAACTGCAGTTTTTAAAACTTTTTTTTGCATTGACACATGTCCCCTGGGGCAGGACCCAGGTCCCCAAACACTTTTTAGGACAGTAACTTGCAAATTAGCCTTTAAAATTAGCACTTTAGATTTTGAACGTTGGCATCCCATAGACTTTAATAGGGTTCTAAAGTCACACGAAGTATGCTATATACTAGCTCAGTCAAATCTTCTTTATACATTCGACAGACACCTTAAGCCTTCAAAGACAGATTTGACCATAATTCATGTGGATATTCGGACGAATGCAATTTTTGAACGAAAAACAAAATAAATAAAAACGAATTTAGGGAGTAACTAAATTAATTAATTTTTCGGACGAAAACAAAATTCCGAAACGAAATATTTGACTCTGCACATGTCTAAAAATGTGCACGTTTGTGTCCCATAGACTTTAATGGTGTTTTATATTTGGCTTGTCTGACTATCGGTTTCAGTTCCTGAACTCTGGCTATGTTTTGACTACATTTGTTCTATTTATTTTTATTATTAAACAAGTGTGATTGAACCATACTTCTGTCTTGGTCTGATTTCATGGTTTCTGACACCCACACAATAAAACATGCAGTAAAAAATGTTCAAACCGCAACAGGCCAAAATGTCCTATGAGCTACTTTGCCACATGTAGTGTAGTCCATTTGGATCAATAAGCTGCTCTATGCATGTTGCAGAAAAGACAAGCCAAAAAAAGTGCACTCCCACTACACTAGTTATGCATGGGGAAAGAAAGTGATATTGGTGTTGTGATGGACTCCCCATCCTTAACAGGACAATGCCACCGTAAATGCTTCCTTTGTCGGAACCAGCACTATCCAAGGTCCCTTAGCCCATCCAGTCACTTGTTGAGACAGCAGGGTGGAAAAACATCAGACTGTTTATTCAAACACATGTATAGAGGTAACACTGAGGGGACAACCCCCCTCCTTTTGATTCAGGATGGGGTGAACTGTCCAATCAGCAATAAGGGACACACAGGTATTCAAATATTTCAATAATAGACCACCTTATCAGCAGGGAGGCTGTTGGAGGAATCCCCCCCCCTCCCCTCTCCTCCTTGCCGCCAGTCTTTCTACAAGATACACATAATACAAACAGTAAAGAGGAGATGGCCATGGTAACAATGGTAGCCTGGCTGGGAGAAGTGCTACTGCCTGGTAACTTGGGAACATGGGACAGCAGTCACACTTCAAACAACCTAGGAAAAAGACTACAACAGTTTATGAGATTAAGCTCATGCAATAGTCCAGCAGTTGGAAAGGTTGAATTTGTCTTCATATATTCCTTGAGGGAAATTGTTCAGGAATATTACTGCCCAAAGTGAAAAATCCCCTTCATCCCTTCAGCACAAACTACACACACAGAATCCAGAACAACAGTGTAAAAAGAAAATGCTGAGTCCAGTGTGGTTGTACGCTGAGTTGGGTTAGGCAGACCCAACTGGAGTTCTTGGTCCCCCTGTCCCCCTAATAGACATGGGTTGACTTACATGTAGGAGGGGCAGGGGGAGCTGCTTAAAAAGCTTCCAGTGCTCTCCAAGGTAAGCTGGGTTCCCCCAGCCCCCCACCCAAAGTGACTCCCGCCACAGGTGTGTTTACACAAGAACAATGAGGCTCCTTTAACATCTGCGCATTTCTGAACACATGGCAAACCGCACAGAAAAACACGTGCTTGCATGCATTTTGAAAATGTGTTGCAAATGTGCATTGCTCTTTCACTGCCACTAAATGTTAATGGCACCATAAGCAGGGGTATCAGGCACAAGTTTGCTGTGGGACAAACATGCTGTAATAGCATCAAAAAGCTTGGTAAAAAACGTGCCATGTTTAATAAAAAAAATATGTTCTGGAGCTTCTTTGGGGGCATTGGTCGCATATAGGTTAGCCTATTCAAGTGAATGGGCTGCTCTATGTGTGATTAGTGTAAATGATTCCAAACTCCCCCCCTCCCAAAAAAAAAAAAACACACACAGCATAAGGTCCCACTATTCCAAGCTATTCCATTATCTTCAGATAAAACACTTCTTGCAAACCAATGCACACTGCCCGGAAGGCCCGAGGTTGATCACATGCTTTGAAACTAAATGTGCCTCAGACCTACACACTGTAGGCCTGATCTCCTTTCTATGCACACAACTCATGTCATCAGCCTCTGAACATCTGCTCATTTATACCCAGACCTGGGACTTGGGCTGTATTCTTGAGACTGGACCCAAATCTGGGGTTCCACTAAATCGTATTCAACTAACATCCTAGCAGTGAAGACAAATTGCAAGATAAACTGTTGACACATCTCTTTTCAAGAAATTGCTAGGTGCAGGACCAGGCCCCTCACAGCCATCAATCTTATTACTTCCAAATAGTTCCAAGAGGGATCCAGTCAGATTTCTTTGCCAACACTCAGACCATCTGAGTGTTGGCAAAGTCCAGATTTCTGCTTCCTAGTTCCACTGACATCCTGGGGTGGAAAGAGGTGGGGAGGAGAAGTAGGAAGAGCCTTAATTCTTTCTTAACCACCTGAGCCACCTGAGCTTAGAGGGAGAGTGACAGCAGAGGATGCTGGGAAAAACAAAACAGAAGTAGTGATGTAATAGGAAGGCATGGTCCACCCAGAGAAATCCTGATCTATTCAACACTTAAATATGGCAATGCATTATGGGACAAGTAGTTCCTCTGCAGACTCTCCTGTTCTATGAGAACTATTAACTGGGGACTTCCAGTGACATTGTTATATCCATGCGTTGGAACGCACGCTGGCTCTAGGGGACACGGAGCAGCAGTGGTCATCTTTCTTCTGGTGAAATAGCAGACAATCCCTGGTGCCAAGCAGGGCACTTTATTTGTAAGTGCATGCTACCATTTGACCTTTAAACAATAAAATACAATATTACGCTATGTTGTTCCCCCTGGCTTCTCTTCTCATCTGATTTCCCCACTTGAGATGTCGTTCAACTGCAGATGACTGGCAATGGTATAGCAACCAAAAAAAAATCCTGATTGACCTGTCTGAGTGTAAGCTCAGAGAGTCCATAACAGTAGGTGAGTGCATACCCTGAGGGGGGCACAAGTGGTGAATACATGGAAGCATAGAGCACTTTTTAATGAAGAATTGGAGATCATAGAAAGCAAGTCACTACAGCACCAGTCAATTATGGGCTTATGTATTTGATAGACTTTTCATTTTTATCTATAAGCACTCACATTATATGTGCCTCTTGTATTGGTATTGAGGATCATAGGCACTTTACATTGCAATTTTGCACAAGTTTCTTGTACACAGAGAGTGCAAGCACAACTCATGATCTATGGATTCTCACAACAAAACTACAGAAAGCTATGGGCCTGGGTGCAAACTCACAACAGAGAGGGAGCACATTCAAGGTGTCCATGGAGGTGGGTAAGTGGGATATAACTAAATATGAATGACTTGGGCATATACATTAATAATAAAAGGCATCATTTTATTATAAAAAAAAAATAATTTTCTACAAAAAAAGAGAACTTAGTCTTTAAAATGTATGCATGGACAAACAAAACATATTTGGTCAATTTCTGCAAAAATGTTTGCATTTTCCCAAAATACTGAAATTTTAGGAAGTACATGTTAATGTGCCAGAATTGAGTGCGTTCCTAACATCCTTGCTTTGTAAATATGAAGTAATGGCAAAATGTGCTGTATATTTTTTTATTTATCACAGATATTGTATACACATTCATGCGCACATGTTTTAGTGATTAAAGAAAAATATTTGAACATGCACATGTCATTGGCCTAAACCTAAAACTCTACAATGTTATTGGAAATTCTTAAATAGAATGTGTATATTGAGGTTGTTTTACTAAAGGAGTAGAGATTGTCCATTGAGGAAACAAGATAAATCTGTATTCTCATTGAATACCCAAGCATGAGGGAAATTAAAAAAAATTGATTTTCTTCTTTTAAACATGATTAGATGATTGAAGTGAACACAGTTTCCCCTTTTTATTAAGATCAGTGAAAAATCACTTAATAAAAATCACAGCCTCTACACTTTTAGCATATCAATTTAAATGCATTCATGAAACTCAACATGCAAACAAACTCACTAAACAAATTATTAGGAACACTATACTAATAACGGCTTTGCTTCTTCATGGCATGGATTGCATAATTGCCCAAGTATTCCTTTAAGATTCAGGTCCAGGTTGGCACGATTGAATAACATCATTTCTGCAGATGTGTTTGCTGCACATTCATGCTGCAAATTTCAAGTTCTACTACAGCCTAAATGTGTTCCATTGGATTCAGATCTGGTAACTGGCATACCATCTGCATGCCTCAGAAGAAACTGAAATTCATCAGAGATGGGTACATTTTTGAAGTCTTCAGCTATCAAGTTTAATTGAGCCTGTACCCACTGCAGCCTCAGAGTGGAAACTGATGTGAGCTTCAACTGTTGGAACCCATCCACCTTAAGGTTCAAGGTGCATGCAAAAAGTGGTTATTTGAGTTACTGTAGCCGATCAACACAAACCAGATGAGCCTTTATCATGACAAGGTGTTTCCATCTAAAGAACTGTTGCTCTATTGATTGTTTTTTTCCACATCAATATAAGAGAGAACTCCATTGGATGTCAATATTACTAGAATTCTTAAATCAGGAATCATTGAATCAGAGCTGTTTGGAGTACGGGGAAATCCAATATACCAGATGGAATATAAGAACTAGTGATTTAATACAAGCGCATTTGGCTAATCATTTTATGTGAGGCAAAATTGTCCGGCAAGTCATGCACACAAAGAGGGAGATCTGCACTTGGGGTCTTCTTTCACATCATCGTCATCACTATTGCTTTTTTTTGTTGGAACTGTTTGGCACTTATTATTATTATTTAGAGACACTTTGATACCCAGCGCTTCAAATCTATGAACTATGAATGGTTTCACATCTTATCAATATAGAGATGATGTCCCCCTTCCCCATTGTAGTTGAGATTTGAAATTTTGGAGAAGAGCCTTTAGAGCAGGGGTCTCAAACTGGTGGCCCTCCAGCTGTTACAAAACTACAAATTCCATGAGGCATTGCAAAGCTGACAGTTGCAAGCATGACTCCCAGAGGCAGAGGCATGATGGGACTTGTAGTTTTGCAACAGCTGGAGGACCCCCAGTTTGAGACCCCTGCTTTAGAGTGTCTCTGTGAGAATTAGTCTCTAATGCTGTGTCTTCATATGATTGTTAGCTCCAGATAGTGGACAACATGCAGTATATTTTCTGACTGGGGTATTTCAGAAAATGTACAGCATTTTGGCTATTAGATGGAACTGACTATCATAGGAAGTCTTAGTATTAGAGAAAATACTAGGAGAACCTGAGCAGCCAGAATGAATGCTTGCGACATTTGTCCATCAAATGTTTTATAAACAGACCCCAGTGGTGTAGTGGTTAGCACTTTCACCTAGCAGCAATAGGGTTGCCGGTTCAAATCCCGACCATGACACTATCTGCCTGGAGTTTGCATGTTCTCCCTGTGCCTGCGTGGGTTTCCTCCAGGTACTCCAGTTTCCTCCCACACTCTGAAGACATGCAGGTAGGTTAATTAGACCCTGTCCAAAAAAAAAAAAAAGTTGGCCATAATATGTGTATGTCAATCTTGTAAGTGTGTCGGGACTCTATTGGTTAAAGGACCGCATAAATATCTGCAGATGAACACCAGTGGCAAGAAAAGCACCCTGAGGCGATTCAGTTTGTATAGGTGGCGCTATACAATTCATTCACCCCTAAGTTTAAAAATACTTTGTTACTTTATTAAAATCATATTTTTAAAGTTAGATTTCCACAATTAAAATGCATGTCACCCAGATACAAATAAAAAGTTATTTCGATACTAGCATATTTTTGATTTGTTGTATGAATCTTCCATTCATCCAGAGAAGAAGTATTTTTACATACTAGTTTCATTATTTTTGCATGTTGGTTGTCCATTGATGGATTTCACATTTTGTCTCTCATATTTTATCTGGGGCGAAGAGATTAGATAGAATAAATGCTTTCTGTGTGTTTTAACGATTACACATTTGCTTGTGTCGTTAAGACAAGGTGCTAACTGCCACCAATTGATCAATGTAGTGTCTCACAGTACTGTCTGTGTCCAGAAAGGGTATCTTGCCAGGGCTACTGAGGGTATCTATTATGGACAGGCAACCAAATACTAGCTGTATATTAATACGTTTAGGTATAGAGGAATTTATTATTTAAACAGTATGGACAGAATACAAATTTTGACAATATACATACTATAGTTAAGCTCACCACAATGAGAGCAGATATACTGTATATTATTATATACCAAATTCTATTAATGCATAAACATGAGCTAGAATTACAGTATATTCTATTTATTCCCTCATGTATACTGTAGGCAATACAGTATATCCTATTTATTCCCTTTTATATATTTTTTTTGTTTTTGTAGAGCAGTGCCAATATTTTGAGACTTGCTTGGGGACCAGATAATTATTGGAACTGAATGGGCTGGTTCATGTTACTTAATTTGTCCAACAACATGGTTCAAAACTGCTAATTTTACAGTACGTATAAATTACGCCAAGCTGTGCTATTGGGAAGATCATAACCCCCTATAAAGCCTTATATAATTTTGTTTACAGTGTACTATGTCTTGCTTAGATTTTCTGTAGCTTTCGTCCCAAGAAGTGTTCATCAATATTTCTTCCACTCTGTAGGTAAAAATCAATTCACAAAAACTATTGAACAAGATTTTGCTAGTTTATAATTGGCATTAATCGTGAGGTTCTGTGTGGTGTCTTTTGAGGAGAAAAGAACAGAGCAATTCAAGGAGGAGAGGAATTACAATTCTTTAGAAAAAAATATTAACTGAGAAGAACAAATGATTTCACTAATTACTATTTTTATTCAAGAATAATTTTTATTATTTTCAAGTACATGAGCACAAATACAATAATGTAGCGTTAATCTGGTAGTTGGATACCATAATAAACAGAGGTATACAGCCTATTAAACCAAATACAGTATGTTAACACTAATATTGTAATTAAATACCATAGTAAACAACGAGGTATCCAGTCTATTAACCCAAGAATAGTATAGTAGTACTTAAACTGTAGTAAAATGCCATAGTAAACAGAGGTATACAGTCTATTAAACCAGTCCGAGGACTACATAAACCTGTAGAATCAGAAATCAAGAGTAAGCCCTTGTACACACGGTCGGACATTCTGATGGAAAATGTCCGATCGGACCGTGTTGTCGGATAATCCGACTGTGTGTGGGCTCCATTGGACTGTTTCCATTGGAATATCCGACCGACAAAGTTTTAGAACTGGGCTATAAAATTTTCTGACAACATGATCCGATCGAACAAAGTGCCACGCATACTCAGATCAAATTCCTAGACCAAAGCTATTGGCTACTAACCTGAACATAGTCCCATCATAACGAAATAACGTTAACACGTTCCGAACGATCAGATTTTCCGTCAACTTTGTCCGACCGTGTGTATGCAACACCAGTTTCGGACAAAATCCATCAGACAAAATCCGACGGATTTGGTTGTCGGAATGTCCGACCGTGTGTACAAGGGCTAACAGTTTACGTTGTTAACTATGACTTTGTATCAGTGACAGATAAAGTATTCACATTTTGGACAAGTGTCTATGGCTTCCAGGCATTAGAATAGTTTGCAAGGGTGCCATTTTGCATGGCTGAGCAGAGTTTATTGTCTTTGACTAAATTTAGTTGTAGTTTGATGTCCGATATATTTGGGGTTAAAGAGCTTCTTCATTTGTGCATGATAAGTAGTCTAGTAGCAAATAGTATGTGCATGACGAAGGTTCTGAGGGTATGTGGAAAAGATTCTATTCCCAGGCTGAGAATAGTTAGTAGGGGAGAAGGTGTCATTAGAATTCCTGTAATTTCTGAAATAAAGTAGAATACCCTATTCCAGAAGGAGTAAATATGTGGGCATTCCCACAGAATGTGAATTAGAGAGCCTGTGTATGAGCAATACTGCCAACATTTATTATCATCTAGATTAGTGAATTTACACATTTTACTGGGAGTAAGGTGCCATCTTTGATTCATTTTCTGTGATAATTCCCAATAGCTAACACATTTAGAGGCTTTATGGTTGTATAAAATTGCTGTCCTGTACTGGTAGTCAGTGAAGGAGGTCTACAGATCTCTTTCCTACCTTTTAAGTGCTGACATTTTAACAAATGTAGTTTTATTGTGTAGGAGATTGTATAGAAGAGTAATCCCTTTCAGTTTAGGAGTAGTTGATGTCCAGAAAGACCATGCCTTAGTAGGCAACTTAACATTCAGAATGTTTTTTGTTTTTTTTGCAGGTATGAGGCTATTTGTCTATGCGTATAAGAACCTTTTGGAGGTATATGATGTTTTGATTGTATAGTCGAGAAAGGAAGAAGTGAGTTGTTCTGCACTAATGAGTACAATGGTTGGCTTCTGATTTGTGACCAATGTTTTAGAGAGAGTTTTGGGATTAAGAATTTCTAATGGGATAGGAATCATTGGTCATTACTTGTCAGAGGCATATTTAAGGATAAAGATTTCAACACCGATAGTGCATCGGAAATTGTGAGATGGTCTATTTTTCTATCTCTTGAGGATATTGATTGGGCTAAAAGGAGAGAACTTAAATCACCTTTTGGTATGAAGTTTTTTATCAATAAATCATCATTGTTTGTGAGGGTGTAAACCAGTGTCTAATTTGGTCCAGTATCACTGCTACCTGGTAAGCTTTTATGTCAGGAAAGCTCATACATCCTGCAGATTATGTTCTATAATGTTTGCATATGGGCAGCGTGGTTTCTGATTTAGCCAGACGAATGAGCTTAAGGTGAATTTTAGGGTGCTAAAGAAGGATTTGGGTATCTCTATAGGTAGGGCTCTATATAAGTATATAAGCTTCTGAAGTGCAATCATTTTAAAAGCAGCTGCTCTGCAAGCCCATGAGAGAAATTGTTTGATTATTTATTGGAGGTCTTGGTTACAAGTGTGTAAAAATGATAGGTAGTTGCATGCATATACTGTAGGCTGGAGGAGGGAGAGGTTAGAGAGATACCCAGGTAGGGCATGGAAGTCGAAACCCATTGACAAGGACATTTTGTTTGTAGGATTAACTTTTTTAAGGTATCTTTACACTGATAATATTCAATTTAGAGTCATTTAACCAGTTCCTGAACCGGCACACGACGATATACGTCGGCAGAATGGCATGGAAAGAAAACTGGCGTAAGGTATTTCCAGTTGAAATTGCCGCTCTTCCATCGCGTGCGTGCCGCCTGCGGCACGCGCGTATGCCAGTTGGGACCCCCGTGAGTCTGGTCGCGGGTCCCGCGGACCTGATCGCTGTGGGGATACCCATGGTCGTCTCACGGGGAGGCTGAATGGGGAGATGCTGATGTAAACAGCATCTCCCCGTTCTGCCTAGCAACAAGTGCCACTGATATTTGCTCCCTGTGATTGGAGCAGAGATCAGTGTTCACTAACACACAACCCAGTCCCCCACAGTTAGTAACACGCCCCTAGGACACACTTAACCCCTACACTGCCACCCCCTGGTTAACCCCTTCACTGACAGTGTCATTTACACAGGAATCATTGCATTTGCATAGCACTGATTGCTGTATAAATGACAATGGTCCCAAAAATGTGTCAAAAATGTCCGATGTGTCAGCCATAATGTCGCAGTCACAGTAAAAATCGATGATCGCCGCCATTACTAGTAAAAAAATTAATAAAAATGCCATAAAACTGTCCCCTACTTTGTAAATGCTATAAATTTTGCGCAAACCAATCAATAATCGCTTATTGTGATTTTTTTTACCAAAAATATGTAGAAGAGTACGTATCGGCCTAAACTGAGGAAAAAAAATGTTTTTATATATTTTGGGGGGATATTTATTATAGCAAAAAGTAAAAAATAATGCGTTTTTTTCAAAATTGCTGCTTTTTTTTGTTTATAGCGCAAAAAATAAAAACCGCAGGGATGATCAAATACCACCAAAAGAAAGCTATATTTGTGGGAAAAAAGGGCGTAAATTTTGTTTGGGAGCCACGTCGCACGACTGCGCAGTTGTCAGTTAAAGCGACGCAGTGCCGAATCACAAAAAGTGGTCTGGTCTTAAGCCAGCAAAAGTGGTTAACCTATAAAACAAACATGTTTTAAATATATTTAGGACTTCACATACATTTGCAAGGGAAGAAGGCAGTTAAGCTGAGGATTATGTTGTCTGCAAATAAAGTGATTTTGAATTCTTGACCTTTAATCTGAATTGCCAAGATAGAATCGTAGATAGAATATTTTGAGCTAAGGGTTCTATCATTAAAGTGAAAATTAAAGAGGATAGTGGTCAATAGTGATGGCGATCAAGTCCGAAAAGACACCGTCAGAGAGGATTCAGGCTGTGGGATTAGAATAAAAGAATTAAACTAGTAGATAGGATATTACCTTGAAATACAAATTTTGTAAGGGTATGCTTCAGGTATCTCCAGTTGATCCTATCAAAGGCCTTTTTGGCATCAAGTGTTACAAAGAGAGTTGGAATATTTTGGATTTGGTAAAGTGTAGAAGGTTTGTTATTTTACATGTGGCATCAAGGCTTTGTCTTGCCAGGGTGAAACCGACCTGGTCGGGGTGTATGTGATGAGGCATGATAGGGGCTAGTCTCTGAGCCAATTGTCCCACATATAATTGAAGATCAGTATTTAACAAAGAGATGAGGGCAGAAATTAGAGGGTGTAATTGGCTCCTTCCCTTGTTTAGCCAGTGTTACAATGTTTGCAGAAAGCATTTTACTTGGGAAGCTGCCCGAGGGCACAGCAGCATTAAACACCTGACACATATGTGGAGCTAATGTTTAGGTGAATAATTTATAGTATTCAAAAAAAGCCATCAGGGCCTGGGGCTTTGAACTTGGAAGTGCAGCAATAGCTTGTGATACTTCTTTGAAGCATTGAGATTTGCTTATTGTTCGGATGCCAATTAGGGGAGATTCAAAGAAGCCTGCGATTCCAGAATCAGTAGGTTGTGATGTTGAGGTATCCCCTTTTAAGTTGTATAGTGTATTAGAATAAGCTTGGAATGCATTGGCTATGTCTTTGGGATGGTATGATTTATCTCCATTTGTGGGGTGAAGTATGTATGGAATTTTTTTGCTTTGCCTTTCTTTGTTAAATTTGGGATGCTAGGAGTTTACCAGCTTTGTTTCCGGCTGTGTAAATGTTAGCACACAATTTCAGTAAACGTTTGGCATCTTTGGAGTTGAGAAAGGTCCTAAGGTTGTTTCTTGCCTGAAAAATGTTATCAATTGTTGGTGTGGGACTATTTTTGTTTAGTTGCTCCAGTTTGTCAATAGTGCCTAAAAGTTTAGTCAGCTGCTATGTCCTTTGACATTAAGCTTGAGAGTTACGTTTAATAAGTACAACATGGATGTATGCCTTGTAGGCTGTCCAAAGAGTGGAAGGGTTGATAACTGAGGATTCGTTCAGGTCAGAATAGTCTTTCAAGCGGTCTTGTACAAAAGTAGTATTTTCGGGAAGTGACAGTAAGTGTGGATTGTTCCTCCAATTAGTGGCAAAGACATTGACTGATTTGTCACCCAATAATGGAAATGGGTGCGTGGTTCGACCACGTTATGCTATCTATCTCTGAAGAAATGCCATCTTGGAGAAGCTGTTTATCTCCTATGAACAGGTCTATTCTGAAATAAGTGCACTGGGGTTTAGAAAAACAAGTGAAGTCTCTTTCCATAGAGTGGTGACATCCCTAGATGTCAAACAGATCGTTAGCATGTAGGAAGGAAATCAGATCGGATTGCTGAGGTTTTTTTGGAGTGAGGCCTTTAATATCAATGGATGTATCTGGTTCCAAGTTAAAGTCTCCACAAAGGATGGTTCGACCTTGTTTAGACTTGTTAACTTTTTTCCATAGTTTTCAAAGAAAGCGCATTTGGCCCATGTTTGGGGTAGAAATTTTCACAATAGTATAAGTAGTATTGATGATTTCACCGGTATCTTCCCTCTGGATATATGGAGATGATCAGTTTAAAGGCTACTGTGTCCTTGATCACTAATAGTACCCCTTTTTTTTTGTCTGGAGAATCCACAGAGAAAGTATGTGTTAAGTTTTTATGAGATTTTATTTGGGGCTTTGTCTTGGCAGAAGTGCGTCTATTGAAGGCACAGTATATTACATTTGGAGCCTGCACGATTTGTAGCAGATTTTTACCAGAGGGATTACCATTTTCCCTGTATGATTAAGGCCTTTTACATTTGAAGATGTTATTTTGAGAGGCATGGTGAGAACTTTTATGCTACAGTTGTAGTTGTGTTGTTTTAAAACAGAAATTTATGGGCAGCTAGTGTGAAGATGGGCTGAAAGTCTCTAGCAGGATGAAGTGTAGGTGTCAGGACAAGAAAGAGGAGGACTTACTGTTTGATGGGGAGTATGTATAACTAACTCGGGAACTCTGGAGGTGTGGTTGTAATTATCATGGCTGGATAGAGTAAAGCGTTAGACTGTAGGCTGTAAAAAATGGAAAACAAAGCGATAGTTAACAGAAAAACAAAGTTTCTGTGTTTCCAGAGAAACGTGTAAAAAAAGGAGCAGCAGAATTCTGTGTATACATTGACTTATAATTGGGGTATAAGACTGAAAAGCTGGGCTCAAGCAAACATTCCAGAGCTTGAACATAAGCCCAATAAAGGTGAAGTTGATCAGGTGCTCCTTGCATCAGGGTGATCTTAGTCATCCCAATCACTATTGCTGTGGTCGGCAATGTTGTTGTTGCTCTTGTGGTTCCATTATGTGCCATTGTCACAGCAGTGATAGGCCTTCATCCAGGCGATTTGTAGTCGTTTGTGATTACTAGTTTGACTTGGTGGCCCCATTCGTATTGGATCTGGTGGTTTCGGAGGGGTTTCTTGATAGTGGCTAAGTTGGCTGGAGCATATTGAACTTGGATAGATCAGCATAGAAATCCAGGTTGGTATATGACTGAGGATAGGCAACAGAATTGCACATAACACACATAAGATTCTCCTTTACAGGGTAAAAGTAAATACAGACAATAGTGTCCCTTGGGATGTTGTCAGGCAGGTGAGGCAGTTTAGGCAATATGTGGTCTATGATTAGTTTACCCGGGTGAAATATTCCTTTAAGGCAGTGTCATAAGCTAGATGTGACCAGAACTGTGTGACTGCGACAGAGTGAACCAGACATCAATAGGTGAAAGTAAGTTTATCAAAGTCAATGCATATAAATGTGAACACACCACCAGTACAAACTGAGTGAACAAACCAAACAACCAAACAGTGATGATAAACAAACTAACCAGAATATGTAGCAAAAGGGAGTACCAGAATCGTAGTAAAGCCAGGCCAGGGTCATAAACAGGTGGTAAGCAGATGGGGGGACAAGGAGAAAGGGATCAGGTTGCAGGACAAGGTTCCAGGGATGCAGGAATAGACAGGATCAGGTACAACAGGTTCAGGAGGCAGGATGCAGGAATCAAGGTTTCAGGATCAGGTAACAGATAAACAGGCTGCAGGTCAGGGCACAAGGATGATACCAGGGAAAGGTGTGTGTGCACTTTCCGGGTATTTATACTAGGGTTGCTATCAGTCATGTGAAGCCTGATTGCAGAAGGTAATACCTGCTCCACACCGCCAGGATCCCTCCCTACTTCGGCCCAAAGATGACATAATTCCAGCAGGGAAAAGCTCTTCTGACAGCTCCAAACTGCCAGGAGACACCTGCTGGTGGATCTCAGCACTGCACTCCAAATGATCAATATTACCAGTGGAGGGAACCTTTTCTGAAAGGCAGATAGTTGGATGGACTCTGGTATACCTGTAATCTTTAGGTTGTTCCTTCTGGAACAATCTTCTAAGTATGCTATTTTGGCATTCATCCCTTCAATGTCCTCTGATTCTTCACCCTGAGCATCCACTAGATCATTAACCACTTGAGACCCGAGCTATAGCCGAATGACGGCTACAGCACGGATCTCCTTTGCCGGGACTACGTCTATTGACGTCGTCCCGTGAACGAGCGGTCTGCAGGCCCCCTGAGCGGTGCGCGCGATGCGCTCTGTGATCGGCGAGTCTATGAGACTCGCCTGATCACTGATCCGAGCAAGGAGTCGATCCCGACCTCTTATCACGTGATCAGCTGTCAGCCAATGACAGCTGATCATGTGATACAACGGAGCCGGTAATCGGCTATTATTCCTCCTCGCGCTGACAGCGCGAGGAGAAAAAAAAAGAGCCGATCACCGGCGGCCATGATCGGGACATCAGTCCCGATCACGGCCAGCCCTGACAGTGCCCACCTGCTCCCTTCCAGTGCCACATAAATAAAAAATGTGTCCCCCCCTGTCAGTGCCACCCAGCAGTGCCCATAGTGCCACCCAGCAGTGCCCACAGTGCCACCCAGCAGTGCCCACAGTGCCACCCAGCAGTGCCCACAGTACCACCCAGCAGTGCCCACAATCTGCCTCAACAAAGGAGCTGCACCCCAGGGCCACATATCTGTGCCCATCAGTGTCATCTACCAGTACCATCAGTGCCCAGCAGTGCCGCCCATCAGTGCTCAGCAGTGCCACCTATCAGTGCCCATCAGTCCCATATATCAGTGGTACCTATCAGTGCCCCTTAGTGCCACCCATACGTGCCACCCATCTGTGTCACCCATCCGTGCCATCTTATCTGTGCCCATCTTTGCCCATCAGTGCCACCTTATCTGTGCCCATCGGTGCCGCCTTATCTGTGCCTATTACTGCCGCCTTAACTATGCCTATCAGTAGTGATGGACGAACGTTTCGCCCGGCGGTCGTTTCGCGGCGAATTTCCGACATTCGCGGTCCGCACGTTCGAACGCCTTTTTCCGTCGTTCGCCGCGGCGGACTTACGTGTTTAATGTATACAAGAACTTTAACCTTTGGTGACACGTTTATCATGTGATACAGGACAGCCAATTGAGACATGACAGCACATGGACACTTGGACATTCCCCCTAACCTATAAATACACCCGATCCGGTGGCCATTTTACATTCTTTCTTCTGTTACGATAGGGACAGGTTCCTGTGTGGAGTAGGGAGAGATAAACCACTAGCTATTTGGTACACAAAAGTTCTTTTCAGGACTGGTATAGGTGTTAGGTGTTGATAGGTTTGCTGTGCTGCTGATTCTTGCAGCAGCCTGAGTGTCTTTTGTTAGTTTAGAGAAAGGGAAAGGACGGTGTATGCTACAGGGACAGCCAGATTAGTCTTTCATCATCATCATCATCATCATCATCATTAGCTGTTACTATCAAGGTCCACAAAAGAGCTGTTCCAGTAACCACTAATCGTTCTCTTTTTTTGCCAATTTGTATAGGGACAGGAAGGAAGCAGTGTTGTCAGGCAGTGAGGGTAATTTTAAAGACTTGCTGTTATTATTAGTTCCACAAAGGTTCTTTTCAGGACTGGTATCAGTGGTACAGTAATAGGCTTGTACATGTATAATATTCTTTCTTCTAAATATAGAAAGGATATTATACTTGACTGCTGCCCTTCTGCTGCAGTCTGCTAAACATTCACAACTCACTTGTTCCACAAAAGTTCTTATAAGGACTGGTAACTTGGTATAGGGTGCTACGGTACATAGGCTTGAGTGCGGTACAGTCTGCTGTTCTGTAAGGACCGCTATCGGTCCACAATAGATAGGGTTGACGTGCACCACTGCTGACCGCTGCCCTATACTGCAGCAGTCCTTCAGCGGTATAGGGACTGACGTACAGTCTGCTAATCACTAACACACAACCTGCTTGTTCCACAAAAGTTCTTATAAGGACTGGTAACTTGGTATAGGGTGCTACGGTACATAGGCTTGAGTGCGGTACAGTCTGCTGTTCTGTAAGGACCGCTATCGGTCCACAATAGATAGGGTTGACGTGCACCACTGCTGACCGCTGCCCTATACTGCAGCAGTCCTTCAGCGGTATAGGGACTGACGTACAGTCTGCTAAACACTAATACACAACCTGCTTGGTCCACAAAAGTTCTTATAAGGACTGGTAACTTGGTATAGGGTGCTACGGTACATAGGCTTGAGTGCGGTACAGTCTGCTGTTCTGTAAGGACCGCTATAGGTCCACAATAGATAGGGTTGACGTGCACCACTGCTGACCGCTCACCTATACTGCAGCAGTCCTTCAGCGGTATAGGGACTGACGTACAGTCTGCTAATCACTAACACACAACCTGCTTGTTCCACAAAAGTTCTTATAAGGACTGGTAACTTGGTATAGGGTGCTACGGTACATAGGCTTGAGTGCGGTACAGTCTGCTGTTCTGTAAGGACCGCTATCGGTCCACAATAGATAGGGTTGACGTGCACCACTGCTGACCGCTGCCCTATACTGCAGCAGTCCTTCAGCGGTATAGGGACTGACGTACAGTCTGCTAAACACTAATACACAACCTGCTTGGTCCACAAAAGTTCTTATAAGGACTGGTAACTTGGTATAGGGTGCTACGGTACATAGGCTTGAGTGCGGTACAGTCTGCTGTTCTGTAAGGACCGCTATCGGTCCACAATAGATAGGGTTGACGTGCACCACTGCTGACCGCTCACCTATACTGCAGCAGTCCTTCAGCGGTATAGGGACTGACGTACAGTCTGCTAATCACTAACACACAACCTGCTTGTTCCACAAAAGTTCTTATAAGGACTGGTAACTTGGTATAGGGTGCTACGGTACATAGGCTTGAGTGCGGTACAGTCTGCTGTTCTGTAAGGACCGCTATCGGTCCACAATAGATAGGGTTGACGTGCACCACTGCTGACCGCTGCCCTATACTGCAGCAGTCCTTCAGCGGTATAGGGACTGACGTACAGTCTGCTAAACACTAATACACAACCTGCTTGGTCCACAAAAGTTCTTATAAGGACTGGTAACTTGGTATAGGGTGCTACGGTACATAGGCTTGAGTGCGGTACAGTCTGCTGTTCTGTAAGGACCGCTATCGGTCCACAATAGATAGGGTTGACGTGCACCACTGCTGACCGCTGCCCTATACTGCAGCAGTCCTTCAGCGGTATAGGGACTGACGTACAGTCTGCTAAACACTAATACACAACCTGCTTGGTCCACAAAAGTTCTTATAAGGACTGGTAACTTGGTATAGGGTGCTACGGTACATAGGCTTGAGTGCGGTACAGTCTGCTGTTCTGTAAGGACCGCTATCGGTCCACAATAGATAGGGTTGACGTGCACCACTGCTGACCGCTGCCCTATACTGCAGCAGTCCTTCAGCGGTATAGGGACTGACGTACAGTCTGCTAAACACTAATACACAACCTGCTTGGTCCACAAAAGTTCTTATAAGGACTGGTAACTTGGTATAGGGTGCTACGGTACATAGGCTTGAGTGCGGTACAGTCTGCTGTTCTGTAAGGACCGCTATAGGTCCACAATAGATAGGGTTGACGTGCACCACTGCTGACCGCTCACCTATACTGCAGCAGTCCTTCAGCGGTATAGGGACTGACGTACAGTCTGCTAATCACTAACACACAACCTGCTTGTTCCACAAAAGTTCTTATAAGGACTGGTAACTTGGTATAGGGTGCTACGGTACATAGGCTTGAGTGCGGTACAGTCTGCTGTTCTGTAAGGACCGCTATCGGTCCACAATAGATAGGGTTGACGTGCACCACTGCTGACCGCTGCCCTATACTGCAGCAGTCCTTCAGCGGTATAGGGACTGACGTACAGTCTGCTAAACACTAATACACAACCTGCTTGGTCCACAAAAGTTCTTATAAGGACTGGTAACTTGGTATAGGGTGCTACGGTACATAGGCTTGAGTGCGGTACAGTCTGCTGTTCTGTAAGGACCGCTATCGGTCCACAATAGATAGGGTTGACGTGCACCACTGCTGACCGCTGCCCTATACTGCAGCAGTCCTTCAGCGGTATAGGGACTGACGTACAGTCTGCTAAACACTAATACACAACCTGCTTGGTCCACAAAAGTTCTTATAAGGACTGGTAACTTGGTATAGGGTGCTACGGTACATAGGCTTGAGTGCGGTACAGTCTGCTGTTCTGTAAGGACCGCTATCGGTCCACAATAGATAGGGTTGACGTGCACCACTGCTGACCGCTGCCCTATACTGCAGCAGTCCTTCAGCGGTATAGGGACTGACGTACAGTCTGCTAAACACTAATACACAACCTGCTTGGTCCACAAAAGTTCTTATAAGGACTGGTAACTTGGTATAGGGTGCTACGGTACATAGGCTTGAGTGCGGTACAGTCTGCTGTTCTGTAAGGACCGCTATAGGTCCACAATAGATAGGGTTGACGTGCACCACTGCTGACCGCTCACCTATACTGCAGCAGTCCTTCAGCGGTATAGGGACTGACGTACAGTCTGCTAATCACTAACACACAACCTGCTTGTTCCACAAAAGTTCTTATAAGGACTGGTAACTTGGTATAGGGTGCTACGGTACATAGGCTTGAGTGCGGTACAGTCTGCTGTTCTGTAAGGACCGCTATCGGTCCACAATAGATAGGGTTGACGTGCACCACTGCTGACCGCTGCCCTATACTGCAGCAGTCCTTCAGCGGTATAGGGACTGACGTACAGTCTGCTAAACACTAATACACAACCTGCTTGGTCCACAAAAGTTCTTATAAGGACTGGTAACTTGGTATAGGGTGCTACGGTACATAGGCTTGAGTGCGGTACAGTCTGCTGTTCTGTAAGGACCGCTATCGGTCCACAATAGATAGGGTTGACGTGCACCACTGCTGACCGCTGCCCTATACTGCAGCAGTCCTTCATCGGTATAGGGACTAAGAGTTTTGTCACAGGGTCATTTAAAAAATGACAGGCAGAGGAAGAGGCAGGCCCTTCCGCAGGGGTGGTAGGGGTAGGGCAGGAGCAACAGGCTTGAGCCAAAGTGGGAAGTTGCAGAAGGTGCGTTCAATTACTTTAAAGGATGCACCAGACTTGGTTGAGTGGCTCGCTCAGCCTTACTCTTCTGCACCCTCCTCATCCTCTCGATCTGCACCCTCTTCTTCACTCTCTGCTATGTGCACCCCCAAAGACACTACCACCAACAACACGACCACCACCACCACCACCACATACCTTCCGCTTGAGTCACTGGAATTATTTTCCGATCCATATCAAGAGGACATTTCTGATGCGCAGCCACTCTTGGTATTGGATCAGGAAGAGGAGGTAGCAACAAGCGCTACTCAGCAGTCTGACGCCAGTACCCAGATCAGCCCAAGGAGGAGGTTGGTCCCCGGTGTTGCTGCCTACTCCGAGATCTCTACTTATAGCGGTGGGGAAGGTGACGTTGATGATGACGTGTCTAGTGATGTCACGTGGGTGCCCACAAGAGAGGAAGAGGAGGGGAGTTCAGAGGGAGATATGGACCAGCAGATAGGGAGGAGAAGCAGCAATGACTTACATTGCACAGCAGGGACAAAGCAGACTGCAAATGTATCAGGAGCGAGTCATCGACCATGTACGGTCACATCTGGCGCTCCCAGGACACCGGCACATGGCTCCGCAGTGTGGGCTTTTTTTAACGTGTCCGCTGCTGACAATAGCGTTGCCATCTGCAATCTTTGCAGTCAACGCGTTAGTCGCGGTAAGCCCAATACTCACCTAGGGACGACCGCCTTAAGAAGGCACATGAGCAGCCATCACCGAGCCCAGTGGGAGCAACGGAACACACAAAGCCACACTGCAGGCTCTCACCGTCCAGCCTCGTCTTCTACTTCTCCTTCTCCTCTCTCCTCACAATTGTCCTCCACTCCACCTTCCATCACGCCAAGCTCACATTTTTCTGCAAAAAGGCAGGCTTCCGTGGGCCTAATGTTTGAGCGTAAAAAAATGATGACGCCGGATAACCCTCTTGCCCAACGGTTGGCGGCTGGCTTGTCAGAACTCATAGCCCGCCAACTACTGCCATATAAACTGGTGGACTCGGAGGCCTTTCGCAAATTTGTGGCCATTGGAACACCACAATGGAAGGTCCCAGGAAGGAAGTATTTCTCAGAGAAGGGCATCCCAGAGCTATATGGCCATGTTCAGCGGCAAGTGAATGTATCTCTGGCACACAGTGTCGGTGCCAAGATACATCTGACCACAGACACGTGGTCTAGCAAACACGGGCAGGGAAGGTATATCAGTTTTACTGCCCACTGGGTGAACCTTCTGACGGCCGTCAAGCATGTAACCCGTGGCACCCGTGTAGATTTGGTTTTACCGCCACGGATTGCATGCAGGCCTGACTCTTCTTCTCCTCCTCCTACTCCATCCTCCTCCCTCTCCTCCTCAGCTGCCTCCTCCTTTTCCGCTGCTAGCGTCTCTTCCACTGCACCGCCCAAGCTCCCCAGAACCTATTCCACATGCCAGGTGAGACGTTGCCATGCCGTGCTGCGTCTGTTGTGCCTGGAAGCAAAGAGCCACACTGGCCCGGCACTCCTTTCAGCTTTGCGTTCACAGGCAGATGAGTGGCTAACACCGCTCAATTTGACAGTTGGTAAAGTGGTGTGTGACAACGGTGCCAATCTGCTTAGCGCATTGAAACAGGGCAAAATCACGCACGTGCCGTGCATGGCACACGTCTTAAACTTGGTCGTGCAGCGATTCCTTGTCAAATACCCTGGGGTCCAGGACATCTTGCGGCAGGCAAGGAAAATCTCGGCCCATTTCAGAAGATCTTACACGGCCATGGCTCGCCTTGCTGACATTCAGCGGCGACACCATCTGCCGGTCAGACGTCTTATTTGCGATTGCCCGACGCGATGGAACTCAACCTTCTATATGCTTGATAGGCTGCTCCAGCAGAAACGTGCAGTTAACGTCTACCTGTATGAACTCTGCGAAAGAAACGGTTCTGGGGAGCTGGGTTTTTTTTCACCGCGCCAGTGGCTGCTCATGCGCGACACATGCAGACTTCTGCGGCCATTTGAGGAGATCACCAAACTGGTCAGTCGCAGCCATGGCGCCATCAGTGACATGGTACCTTATGCCTTCTTTCTGGAGCGTGCATTGCGTCGTGTCATTGATCAGGCTGTGGAGGAGCAGGAGCGGGAAGATGAGGAAGTCGCAATGCTGGATGAATTCCCAGGGGGGGCTACTCTATCTGAGACAAGTCAACAACAGGAGTCTGATGAGGAGTCAGAGGAGGATGGTGCCGGGGCGGATGAGCAGGAGCAAGAAGAGCATGCTTTAAACCTTTCTGGGATCCCTGTTGTGCGAGGATGGGGAGAGGAGAATGAAGAGGACGACATTATCCTGGATGATGAGCAGGAGCCAGGCCACCACACCGCTTCCACTTTAGTGCAAATGGGGGCCTTCATGCTCCAGTGTTTTAATAGGGACCCCCGTATAAAAAGCATGAGGGTCAAGGACCAGTACTGGGTGGCAACGTACTTAGACCCCCGGTACAAACACAAAATGGCGGAAATGTTACCGCCGTCGCAGAGGGCTGTCAGAATGCAGCACTTCCAGGCCTTGCTTCGAGAAATGCTGCATTCTGCTTTTGCGTGCGCTGGCAGAGGAGCAATTCCCACTCCCAGAGAAGGATTTGCGGGTACCAATCCAACAGCGCCTGCAAGAAGAGGCCGGTTTGAAGATGTGTTGGTGACTTCGGATATGAGGTCATTCTTTCAGCCGACCCATCGACAGGTGTCATCCGGATCCAGCATCAGGGAACGCCTAGACCGTCAGGTGTCCGACTACATTGGGTTAACGGCCGATGTGGACGCTCTGAGGAGTGATGAACCCCTAGACTACTGGGTGGGCAGGCTTGACCTCTGGCCAGAGCTTGCCCAATTTGCAATCGAACTGTTGGCTTGCCCCTCATCCAGTGTCCTGTCCGAAAGGACGTTCAGCGCAGCAGGGGGGATTGTGACCGATAAGCGTACTCGCCTAGCTCACCACAGTGTTAACTACCTCACATTTCTAAAAATGAATGAGGCATGGATCTCGGAGGAATTCAACACATGTGACCAGTAGACCATGTATATGTCTATAAACTATTTTTTTAATCAAGCACACAGACCTTCTTAATTCATTTGGCTCACTTCCTTGACCCAAAAAAGCACACCGTACTATATGCCCCTACCCTCCTCTTTGAAGAGGTTGAGCGGTGTCATATTTCTACTGGGGCTGCTTATGATATCCCTGTGCTGTGCTGACTTCCTCCTGGGGGTTCTTATTATGAAGGGATCACACTATCCCTGTGCTGTGCTGACTTCCTCCTGGGGGTTCTTATTATGAGGGGATCACACCATCCCTGTGCTGTGCTGACTTCCTCCTGGGGCTGCTTACGGTGCTGCTGTCAGTGCTGTATGTCACGGTGCTGCTGTCAGCGCTGTATGTCACGGTGCTGCTGTCAGCGCTGTATGTCACGGTGCTGCTGTCAGCGCTGTATGTCACGGTGCTGCTGTCAGCGCTGTATGTCACGGTGCTGCTGTCAGCGCTGTATGTCACGGTGCTGCTGTCAGCGCTGTATGTCACGGTGCTGCTGTCAGCGCTGTATGTCACGGTGCTGCTGTCAGCGCTGTATGTCACGGTGCTGCTGTCAGCGCTGTATGTCACGGTGCTGCTGTCAGCGCTGTATGTCACGGTGCTGCTGTCAGTGCTCTGTATTACGGTGCTGCTGTCAGATGCCTCTATCACGGTGCATGTGTCATTCCGGTATGTCACGCTGCTGGTGATCATCTCCTGCACCCTCTTCTTTGCCTACCCTGGTCCCTGACCTTCCCTCTCCTCCATTGCCTTCATTAGCTCCATAGTCCTGAATTGTTAGAACAATTTCCCAAATAAAATAAAAATGCTTGTAGTTATCGATCCCAAATTCACCTCATACATGTATTATGTCATTGTCCAGATGGTGGGACTACGTTTTACCCCCTAATAATTACCACGTGGCCGCAAATTCGACATGAAGGTTTGCAAAGTTCGCCTCCCATTGAAGTCAATGGGGCCCGCGGCGAACGTTCGGTTTCGCGAACGTTTGGGTCCGTTCGCATTTCGCTTTCGCGAAACGTCCCGTCGGAAGTTCGTCCATCACTACCTATCAGTGCCCACCAGTGCAGCCTGTCAGTGCCCACCAATGCAGCCTATCAGTGCCCACCAATGCAGCCTATCAGTGCCCACCAGTGCAGCCTATCAGTGCCGCCTCATCAGCGCACTTCAATGAAGGAGAAAAATGACCTGTTTGCAAAATGTTATAACAAACTATTAAACATGATTTTTTTTTTTTGCATCTTTTTTTGCTTGTTTAGCAAAAAATAAAACTCCCAGCTGTAATTAAATACCACCAAAAGAAAGCTCTATTTGTGGGGAAAAAAATGATAAAAATTTCATTTGGGTACAGTGTTGTATGCCCGCGCAATTGTCATTCAAAGTGCATCAGCGCTGAAAGCTGAAAATTGGTCTGGGCATGAGGGGGGTTTAAGTGCCCAGTAAGCAAGTGATTAAAGGATGAGGCCACTTCTCCCATTTTGTTTTCTATAGTTGTGACTCTCCCTAGATAGGATATTTGACAGTTAAAGTGATATATTTATCTGGAAATATCTGAGTGGATGGAGTTCTGTAAAGTTAACAGCATATCTCTCAGAGTGGTGTCAAGTACTGGTTGTGTTGATGAGGGATATGCTGCATGGCAATAGAGTTGGACAAAGCAGAGCTCACAAGGGATGGAAATGTAGCAGGGCTCACCTCATTGCCAGAGTCTGTGCCCTGTGTCAGCCTCAGGTTGGATTTGCATAACTTGCTGAATGTGTGGAGGCTAAAGAGCTGCTGCCAGGTATGTGTGGAGGAAGTATCATGTCTCCTGTCCCATTCTCCTGTGTGTGTGCTGGGTCACCGTGTGTTGTGGCCGTATGTCTGCCGGTGCCATCTTGGATTTTCTGCCTGCTGGCCGTCGGGTAAAACTCTGTGAGTTTTTGTGGCACTGAGTGGTCTTTCCTGTGCTTTGACATGTTCCCTGGTGTCTTGGGATCAGGTAGGGTTGATGAGTGCTGTGGCTGGCCTGTTTAAATCCATCAATGGAGCCTTGGAGGCAGCCATCTTGGTCGGCTTCTGGTCATGCCACTCTAATTACTATTTTATATGAACATAAACTATTCAAAATTGTTGTTATATTTATGCATGTGAACAGAAAATTTTGATGAGCACATTTAAAGTAATGCATATGTTACATTGAGTTGATTCTATAATATTTGTGTTGACCATCAAGCTAGCTTTTAATTTCTGTCTTTCTTTTTTTTTCAATATAAATATTTTATTTGGAATAAAGAACAGTATACAATCAGCATGGACAGTGAGTGTGCATAAAGAATTATAAGACAAGTTGAAACAGCCAATGAAAACAATGCATAAACCAACAAAAGCGGATATGATTCCATTTCAGGTGGGAAAAGTGTACACCATATACAGTATGTGTATCAACGTGTGGCTCATTTAAGGGAAATTCTAATGTAGGTAGTATGCAGCATGGGGAGGATATGAACCATTTGAACCATTTAATGGTGTCTTGATGTCTGGTCCAGGGATAGTGTTGTTGGAAAATGGTTCACAGGATATAGATTAGTTGGGGGAAGTGGTAAGAAAAATGGGCCAAGTCTAATCATTGAGGGGTGTCTCTCTAAAGTCCAGGGGTTATGAGGTTTGTAGTCTAGTCATATGGTGAATGTACAGTCAAACTATTCTAAAGTAGCAAATGCGGAGGAAAGGGGAGGGTGGGGAGAAAGAAGGGGGTAGGGGATAAAAAAAAGAGATAAAAAGGAGGGGGGTAGAGTTAAAAAAAAAAAAAGGGGGATAGTGGTGGTGGGGGATTGGGTTGTCATCTCCTACCTGCCTCCCAGGTATCATGGTAGGTGTGTGCGGCTCCTCTGGGAGCATACATTGATGGTGGAGGGGGGTGACCATTATGAGATTAGGACTGATCGGTCTGGCGTCCGGGGTGTAAGTGTGTGTGGTTTAAAAAGTGGGAACCTTTACAACAGCTAATGAACAAATAATCGAAGCAGAGTTATCGCTAGAAACATATATAAGAAACACTCAACTCTCTACAGTATAAAGTACATACCAAAATACCTGAAGTTTCAATAGCATGATAATCTACAAACAACACCACCATAAAACTCAAGGTTGTGCTTTATTTGTACTAATTTCTTTTTAGATGATATCAAGCTGATTCTACTCTCAACACTACAGAGAAGGGATACACAGCTTTCAACAAACAGATGTGGCATCTTTCAAAACGTACATCTTTGAACAAAGTTCCAATAACTGTGAGAACTCAGATACAACTGAAGACACATGGAGAGAAGGCATGATTTATCAGCAGTTACACCCCTCATTAACAGAGGAAAACATGAAAAGGAGCACAGACACAATACCAGACAATCAAAATCCTTACAACTCCATACCAACTACCCGTATACTCACTAAATGAGGAACAAAAAAGACTAGATAGCTCTCCCACTCCACCCATTGTCATTCATGACAACACCCAGGACAACACCCTATTCATAATATATAACAACACATCTTTATCCAGAGATCTTTGAATCTTTAAAAATCAAATAATTCCCTTGCACTATAACAATCACCAAGGAAAACCTGTACTAATATATCTAGTTGTCATAAACAACATCTCCCCCGTCCACATCTCTCCACCCACCTACAACAGAAAATATTACTTCAAGCTATCGACACTAGTTCTCTAACATCCACACGACCCTAGATATCAATTTGATATCTAATGAAGTGACTCATAGTTATCCTTAATCTAACCCCCCTCTTTCATACCCTAAGTTTTCTACTCATCACCACCCACCCACCACCCCCCCCCCCTTTTTTTCCTTCTCTAACCTACCCTCCTCTCCTTTATCCTATTAAACTTAAAAACTAAAACAATATGGCATACTCAGGCTTGGGAAGATTTCCCACCATAATTTTACACAACAAAAATGGCTTAAATACACCAGAAAAAGGAGTAAAATATTGTATTAACTGAAGAAAAGTAGACCTCAAATTGTCTACCTTCAAGACACACACTTTAATGGCCACCATATACCTGAACTAACAAATAACTACTTTACCGAGGCATTCCATGCGATGAACCCCCATGCCAAAACTAAGGGTGTCTCAATTCTTTTGAGCAAAGAGACATCCTTTTCCACAGAACACCAATTAATTGATCCAGAAGGAAGATACATATATACATATATATATATATATATATATATATATATATATAAGCCATATTTTTGAAAGGCACTATGAATGGAAAACCGGTCACATTAGCAAATGTCTATTTTCTGAATAAATCACATGTCACATTTTGTCAGTTGATAATCAAAGGAACTGAAGAGCTTTGCCGAGGGTTGTATTCTTCTAGGTGGTAATTTTAACATACCTTTGAACCCAAACCAAGATACGTCCACAGGCAAATCCTGTATTACAGTGGGCATCAACCCTGTCCTCAGGGCCCACTAACAAGTCAGGTTTTATGTATTACCTTGGGGAGATGCAAACTGGAATACTACAATCACTGAGCAGCAAATATGACCTGTGATGCATTTCAGTTATCTTGCAAACCTGGCCTGTTAGTGGGCCCTGAGGACCGGGTTGATGACCACTGCTGTATTACATACAGAATCCTGACAAAAATAAAAACTTTACTAAAATCAATAACTCTAATTGACAAATGGCAAACATTACACCCTACAGGAAAACATTATACCTTTTACTCCATCCCTCACAAACCATACACAAAAATTGACCACCTCTTTATCACACAAAGAGACCTAGTAGACCTTGAACATGCTGAAGTCGGATCCATTAACATATCAGGCCACGCACCAATTTCGGTCAAAATACTAACAAACAGAAATCACCAACAAAAATTCTGTTGGAGGTTCAACGCTTCACTACTAGTTGACCCAAATATTCACTCCCAGATCCAGAACTCACCTAATAATTAGTTCCAGACAAACAACATCCCATACATTTTACCACTGACGAGATGGGAAGCTCACAAAAGCGTGATCGGGGTGAACAAATCAAATGGGGATCCAGGAAAAAAAAGGAAAGGGAAAAACAAATTGATGACTTAGTGCTAGAAATAACTAACCTAGAATCCACAAACAATCACATGCACAAAAAATGGAACAAAAACATACGCACACTAGGAAAACTTTATAAAACCTACTTACTTACTATAAGGCAAAGAGATTACTATTCCTCAGGAAATCAATTTATTACGTACACGGGGACAAAGGAAGCAAACTTCTCGCAAAAGCCTTAAAAGAATCAATATTAACAAACAATATCCCCAGAGTTCGTAATAAAGCTGGAATTATGATCCATGACTCAACTAAAATAGCAGAATTCTTTCATAAATACTACTCTTCACTTTATAACAGTCCACCTCAAAACAAACCAACAGGTTTTTCAGGTGACAGAAAAACAACATTTACAGAATACTTAAATAACTGCAACATGCCTACTCTCCCCCAAACTGATATGCCGCGTACACATGATCAGACTATCAGGCGGACCAGAGTCCGCTGAACAATCCGCCCGTGTGTAGGCTCCGGTGGACTTTTTCTCCCAAAAGTCCGGCGGACTTAGAAAGTAGTTTTGACTCAAAAATTGTCCGCCGGACTGCGAGTCCAGCAGAAATCACTGCTCCAGTGTACAGGTTCCTGAAATACTGTTATTTGGTGGCCACGGCCACCAAATAACAGTATTTAAATTTCATGTACCATACTGGGCAAACAAAACATCTAAATGCACCAGCTTTCCCAGCCGGACACAGACGGAGTATAGAAAAAACAACAACATTGCATATGCGTGGCGCTCTGTGATGGCCACTTAATCACGGAGCTCTGTACCTCTTGGTCCATTCCACACACCCCGCAGCAGAGTTATTTGCCCCCACGCTGCCAAAATGGAAAAGGAGTGGTCTGTAAACATTGGGGAACGTTTTCATGGAATTTGGAGCAGCAAGGAGAGGCTTAGGGGCACAATTTGAAGCACTCCTTGGAGCAGCTGAAAAATCCAAGATGGTGGCAGATTGACTGCCTCACGAGGCCCTCACAGGGATCCCAGACTCGTCTCCATTGTTGTGAGAAGCTGCATGAGGAGGTATGTGGAGGGGCCCCATCACCCACAACAAGCGGAGGTCCACTGTCACCAGCCACCACAGTATCCCTCCTGAACCAGACCCTGGATGAAATGCATATGCTTATGTACCCCTCAGGAGCCCACACTCCCAGGCCTAATGTTTCATATCAGGAGACAGGCCAGCACATCTCACAGCCCCAGCACTCCTCATAGCCTCAGGACATTACATTCATGTTCTCTAAATTCACAGACATGCTGGATAGGGGCTTAGCTCAGACTGCATCCAGAATCACCTCTGATATTAAAGGCAGATCTCCAAATCCTAGGTTCCCGAATTTAAAGCATTGAAAACAAAGTTGATGCCATGATCGATAAAGTTAATCAAAACACTGATCGCTTTCAGAAAATGCATGACCAACTAGAGGGGGCCATGGCAAAAATCGATGACCTGAAGAACAGATCCAGAAGTAAGGATGAGCCGAACACCCCCCTGTTCGGTTCGCACCAGAACCTGCGAACAGACCTAAACTTTGTGTGAACTTTAGAACCCTATTAAAGTCTATGGGACTCGAACGTTCAAAATCTAAAGTGCTAATTTTAAAGGCTGATATGCAAGTTACTGTCCTAAAAATTGGACCTGGGTCCTTCCCCAGGGGACATGGATCAATGCAAAAAAAAGTTTTAAAAACAGGCGTTTTTTCGGCAGCAGTGATTTTAATAATGATTAAAGTGAAACAATAAAAGTGTAATATTCATTTAAATATATTACCTTTGCCCACTGCACCAGTAAACTTGACATGCCAGGGACTGAAAGGTTTAGACTCCAACAAAAATGTCCTCTTTTATCAGATCTCTAGGGCTCTCCAATCACAAACCTCTATCCATCACAGAATACGAACTATGGTGTGGTCAGGACATGGAGCAGGGGTGGGGGGATAACAGTGATTTACCGGGGCACTTGCTAGGTCTGAATCTAAAATGCTTTTCATGTGAGAATGGGCAACTGATTTACAACAACAATGGACCCTAATGGAGTGGCACAGCGCTTCTGTTGCTGCTTCAAAAGGCATTCTCAACATAGCGTTAGTTGAAGCTTATTAAAAAATTTTAATGAGATGGTATATGGTTCCCTTGCGGATAGCTAAATTCTACCCAAATGCATCCCCCTTATGCTGGGGACATATTGGTTCCATAATCCATATCTGGTGGGAATGCCCCAAAATCAGAGATCTATGGAACAACATATTCGATATTATCAGGAAAATTACGAAATTACCTATCCCAAAAACTGCAAAGTATGCCTTATTAAACTTCTCCAACCCGGGAGTACTGAAATTAGCCCAAAATCTTATCAGGTTCCTCCTTTTTGGAATCAAATTATCAATAGCTCGAGATTGGAAACAGCCCACAGTCTCACTTCTGTTAGTTAAAAGAAAGATATCCTGGATTATTTGCCTAGGAAAAAACAGTCAGCATCCTTTTGGACATGGTAGACAGAAATGACACAGCATGGGAACCCTGGGCCGAATAAATTTCTGGGTCACTGAACCATACTTCGCCTCCTAGCTGCAGAGGAGCGAGCACCACTCCGTCTCATGTCACTTTAGCAACGTTTGTTTTGTTTTTTTCTTCTCTCTCTTTCTCTTTTTCCTCCCTATATTCTATTCTGTTTTCGCTATCCCTTTCTTGCATTGGTTTGATCATTAGGTACAGCATGGTTCTAGACAAAGTCATAGATACCAAGTGCAGCAAATCTATATGTAAAATTCTGGGGATGTACCCAAACTTACTCCTACAGGCTCTTAAAACGGATCCTTTTCAAACGAGCAGCCCTTGCTAAAACAGCCTGGAATCAAACAACAGATGAGCAATTGGCTCCCGGGGGGTTGACACTCCTCGGGCCTCAACACAGTTAGTTCCCATTAGGGGTGTTGGGACTGAGGAGTTTCTCCCTTTCTCGGATAATGTTGAAGACTGCTCAATGATTTTCCTCTTAAGTAGGACCATGTTTGCTAGGGCTCGGGTACACCTCTGAGACACACAGTTTATTTCTTATTTGATTGATATCTGTCTGCGTTGTACCATGTTATTTTTACAATGTTGAAACTTCAATAAAAATCTATTGAAAGGAGAAAAACCCCGGAAAAAAATAGAAAAAAAAAGAGAAGAAGAGAAGAAAAGAGAAAACAAATCAGTCAAACAAGGTTACAGTTTAAAACCCAACGCCCTATTTGCTCCAGGCGAACCAAACCAAAAAACTGCTGGAGAAACTTTGACCCCAGAAACAAAAAAAACATTAGTGGGTAGTTCCAAGAGTTCTTCCACTCAGTGGAGGGGTCTTAAAAATAGACGTGCAGTTCAGTGCATTCAAAACAGAACCAGAGCATTACCGCATCTAAGGCCGCGTACACACGCGGGGACTGTTCGCCCAACTTTGTCCGTCAAACAGTTTCGGCAAACAGTCCGCTCAAAATTAGCATGGACGGACATGGCCACACACGACGGACGAACAGTTTGCTGAAACCGTGCGCGATGACGTGAACGGCACGTACGACGGGACGAAAAATACGACGTCCTATACACTGCATTATAACTTTCGGCGTGTAAATCCTTTCTGAGCATGCGCGGAACTTTGTTTGACGAACAAGCCTACACACGAGCGGACTGTTCGCTGAAACAAGGTTTCAGCGGACAGTTTTTCGGAATTTCCGAAAAACCTTGTTCAGCGGACTGTTCGCTGAAACTGTCCGCTGAAAGCCCACACACGAGCGGACTGTTTGCCGAAACACTGTTCAGCGGACAAAGTTGGGCGAACAGTCCCCGCGTGTGTACGCGGCCTAACAGATAGGTGTGCTTGGGTGAAATGGCATAATTTCACATCCAAGAGGACAGTTACAACAGAAGAGCAAGGTATTAATGGATGGCTTTGACATCAGGTAATATTATTTTCGGTAAAACATCCAGTAGTCATGTAGACAGACCAGTGTTACTATATCTCAGACATCAGTCACAGTCCATATTCAACACTCTCACCTCTCTATGCTATGACATCGAGCCAGTCTGCCACTTCCACAGGAGAGTCAAAGAATTTGCTGACCTCATGATGGATAATCTTCAGGCGATTGGGATATAGCATACTGTATACCAGACTTTTCTCCCTCAGACACCTGCGGACATCAGTAAAACAGCGCCACTTTTTTTACAACTCCAGAGAGAAGTCGGGATATTAATGTATGACAGCATTATCATGTTTCAGTTCAGGGTGTTTACGAGCCTCTGCCAGGATGAGATCTCTATTCCTGAAATTGAGCAAGTGAACTAGAAATGCACATAGCCACATGCCAGCAGGCCTCCGACCAGTGGGCTCCCTGTGTGCGCGCTCCACAACAAAAGCAGGTGACAATTGCTGCAGGCCCAGGAGTTGTTTGAAGAAGGTTTCAGCAAACACCACACCCCTCAGGGAGCCCAACCGCCCACACATTGTTATGCCTGAGGTGGTTCTCAGCATCCTCTGAATGGGCCATAAGAATTTTAACCTGTTTCTGCAATTCAATCACAAATTGCACAGTAGATGCAGCTGTATCCTCCACCTCTGAAATGCGGTGCTCCGCTTCATTGAGGTGGCCTCTAAATTTGTCCATGTCTTGTGTTATTAGTCCATATTCAATAGTCAGAGTATACATTTTTCCCTCCACAGAGGACTTATGGTCTGCTATGGCCGCCAGAATCATTGCAGTGAAATTCTCCCCTAATGGCTCTGGGTCCACCTGTGGTGTTGAAGAGGCCCCCTCCCGAGCCAGTGAGCTGAGAGCTGCCATCGTTGGGTCTGTCTGTACTGCAACAGATGCTGGAGGCATGGAGATAGTGGGCAAGATGGCCGCAGCATGAGTGTTCGGCGGTGAGCACCGGGATGTCTAGACAGCTGCTTTCTTGGAGAATCTGCGTTTGCCTGTCATGGAAAAGGATGGTTACGTCCCCTTTAAGAGATAGTGGATTGCAGAGAGGGAGGCTTTATGCAGGGGCAGCAGATATCTCCAACTGATGTAATGTTGTATTCCCACACTGAGACCTCTTGGAGCTGGCTGACAGCCTCCAGGCACTGCACTTATTGCCTGTCCCCTTCAGGGATGATTTTACTGGGGTAGGAGTATGGGACCGCTGTTCCATCCACGGATCCCATCACCCAGCTGAGGAGGATGTAGCAGGCCCTGTAGGCTTCAAGATGAAGGCAGGCCGCATATGAGAGGAGCCGGCCGCTTGGGACCTCCTTGTAAACCCTTATGTTTGAGCACCCAATTGACCCCCTCCAGAGATTCCGCTGCTAGTGGGTGAGTATGGGGCATCCGCCCTTCCCACGGATCACGGCACCTGGGAGCAGAGGGTTCTGTAGGCCTCAAAATTATGGCAGGTTTTGGATATGTGAAGAGGGCTACAGGCCATGTAACTACACATCCGGACAGCCTGGCTTCAAAATACCGGCTGAGGCTGAGGCAGGGGGTGCCCAGGGACAGGCAGGACAGTTTTTGAGGCTCAATGGGTTGTATAATGGGCAGGATGGCAGTGGATTATGTCAGGATGAGCAGAGCTCTTCGCCTGCACATCTTCCTTGGCTCACATCCAGACATGGCCACCCCCTGTTTGGTATGTTCTGGAAGGTGTTCGGCCCATCGCTACTCCCAATCAATAAAATTAAAAATGTATTCCTTACCCCTTGCAAATAATGGTCTTTAAGACTATCAGAAATAACTTTACTTCAATCATTACACTTAACTGAATACTGAATATTGTGTGTATGTCTACAGTCACATTATTTAACCACTTGCTTACTGGGCACTTAAACCCCCCTAAGTCCCAGACCAATTTTCAGCTTTCAGCGCTGATGCACTTTGAATGACAATTGCGCGGGCATACAACACTGTACCCAAATGAAATTTTTATCATTTTTTTCCCACAAATAGAGCTTTCTTTTGGTGGTATTTAGTTACAGCTCGGAGTTTTATTTTTTGCTAAACAAACAAAAAATGCTGCAAAAAAAAAAAATCATGTTTAATAGTTTGTTATAAAATTTTGCAAATGGGTCATTTTTCTCCTTCATTGAAGTGTGCTGATTAGGCGGCACTGATAGGCTGCACTGGTGGGCACTGATGGGCTGCATTGGTGGGCACTGATAGGCTGCACTGGTGGGCACTGATAGGCATAGTTAAGGCGGCACTAATAGGCACAGATAAGGCAGCACCGATGGGCACAGATAAGGCAGCACTGATGGGCAAAGATGGGCACAGATAAGATGGCACGGATGGGTGGCACAGATGGGTGGCACGAATGGGCACTGATAGGTACCACTGATAGATGGGACTGATGGGCACTGATAGGTGGCACTGATAGGTGGCTCTGATAGGTGGCACTGCTGGGCACTTATGGGCGGCACTGCTGGCCACTGGTAGATGACACTGATGGGCACGGATATGTGGCACTGGGGTGCAGCACCCTCGAGGCAGATTGTGGGCACTACTGGGTGGCACTGTGGGTGGCACTGCTGGGTGGCACTGTGGGCACTGCTGGGTGGCACTGTGGGCACTGCTGGGTGGCACTATGGGCACTGCTGGGTGGCACTGATGGGGGGCACTTACTTTTAATACATGTGGCACTGCAGGGGGCAGGTGGGCACTGGCAGGGGGCAGGTGGGCACTAGCAGGGCTGGCCGTGATCGGGACTGATGTCCCGATCACGGCCGCCGGTGATCGGCTTTTTTTTTAATAGCCGATTACCGGCTCCGTTATATCACATGATCAGCTGTCATTGGCTGACAGCTGATCACGTGATAAGGGGTCGGGATCGACCCCTTGCACGGATCGGTGATCAGGCGAGTCTCATGGACTCGCCGATCACAGAGCGCGCCCGCGCGCCCCTCAGGGGGCACACAGGCCGCTCGTGCACGGGACGACGTCAATAGACGTAGACCCGGAAAAGGAGATCTGCGCTGTAGCCGTCATTTGGCTATAGTGCGGATCTCAAGTGGTTAAAAAATTTTTGTTTTACAAAATTCATTGCAATATGTCATATACTTGATTTCTGTTATATACCAATGTTATAACTTTTCATTACGTATTAAGTGTTTATATTTTCGGTAATTTGTAATACCCCACTCTACTTTGTATTGCATTACCTCTTTTTATACTTTATCTACCTATTTACAATAAACTTTATTGTGAACAAAAGTGGGGTGAATCAGGGAATATAATATGTTCACATTTAAATATTAGATCGAGATAGTTGGGAAATTTTCGGAGTTGACTGAAAATGATTCCATCAAGCCCAACTGTCTTTCATCTTCTTGAACGGTGAGGTCTTCAAATACTCACTATCAGCCATCATCGTATCATCATCTGCAGTACTGTAATATAAAATTAAAGAGTTATCATACTCTTTTGTAATGTTTTAAGATGTAGAAGACCAGCTCCCTGGTCAGGCAACTAGTCTCAACTAGAGGTGCATGCTGTGTTGGGCTGTGTTTGAAAAAAAAAAACATTTGCATTCACCAGTGCCTATAGTAAAATACTTAACCAACAACTATAAAGATTATGTCTATGCTATAGACTTACTTCTCATGTTATCTTTTAGGCTTAGGCCTATCTTACATGTGAAATAGTGCTCTTTCGTCTATGTGCTGTTTATCAGTTCCTAATTAACAACCCCCCACCCCCCCCCCGCCTTATATCTCTATATATCAAGATCATCTCATCGGGCAAGACACTTCTTCTGGGGGGCACTGGCACTTTTGTTGATATAACCTCCAGAACATTAGGGCATGTACATACATAAAAATTTTACTCCCATCTTACTTCCCTCACAATCCTGCTTCTCCTAACTACTAGGGATACTTCCTCTAATCTTGGCCCTCTGGTATCTAAAGTTGGCCATACATGGGTCGAATTCTGAAAGAATTTTCTTTCAAAAATCTCAACTAAGAATTTTCGTTTCCATTTTGCACCATTAGTGGGCCACAGCAATGGACAATTTCCGTGCAGCCATCAAATTTGAGTGATCAGGCATGTTGAAATTTTTTTGAAGAATGAACAAATTTCTAATCAATGATAGGAGAATCATGCGAGAAATATGGTTAAAAAAAAAAAGAAATGTGCATGAGCCATGGCCTGGAAAGAAAAGAAGATTCCCCGCAACAAAAATTATTTTCTGTAGCAACATGAGGTGAAATTAAAGGTATGGTTGGTAAATTTTCTAAATCAATGGTGTGACTATTGGATAACAAAATGCATGAAATTTTGAAAGAAAATTTGTTTGGAATTCAACCCATGTATGGACTTCATTACTTTCACCCCCACACCTGGCACTCTCATTTCACTGGAAGCAGCCACAATCCATACAATTTCTATTGCCCTGCTTCAAAGATCCAGCCCCCTATTTTCATGTGCCCTCTAAAATGCCCACTTTGTCTGTAACAAACTAACCTCAGGCCATGACTTCTTTATCTCACTTAACCTACCTGCTGCAACTGAAACCTGGCCTTAGCAATCTGCCTCTGCAACTGCCCTCTCCCATGGTGGTCTTCAGTAGACTCACTCACCTAGACCACAGGGACCAAAGGTAGGTTAAGTTGGTATCTTCCTATACCCTAAAGCACTTAGAATGTTTTCCCTTTTATATTTCCTGCTCATTTAGATCTCACTATATTCCTTCGTTTTTTCTAGAATGTTTCTGAGAATTGCTATGATTTATTGACCACTTTGATCATTGCCAAGTTTCTTTTATGACTTCCCTTCCTTGCTTCCCTTCCTTCTCTCCTCTGAAATACACACTATCATTCTTGGTGACTTATGCCACGTACACACAACCGGACTTTTCGACGGACTAGGTCCAACATTCTTCCTGATGGACTTTCAGCGGAGTTCCGACGGACTTTCCGAATGAATGGACTTGGCAACACACAATCACACCAAAGTCCGACAGATTCAAACGTGATGACGTACAACCGGACTAGAATAAGGAAGTTCATAGCCAATAGCCAATAGCTGCCCTAGCGTCGGTTTTTGTCTGTCGGACTAGCATACACACAAGCAGATTTCTCGATAGGAACTGGGTCCAGCTGAGTTCCGGCAACAAAATTTGAAACATGTTCTATTTCTAAAGTCGGTCAGATTTTTGGACAGCAAAGGTCCGATGGAGCCCACACACAATCTAATTGTCTGACAGATTTGTTCTGTCGGACCTTTGCTGTCCAAAAGTTTGCTTGTGTGTACGCGGCATAAGACATCCCTGTTAATGTTAACAATCATGCTACGTATAACCTTGTCAACCTAACCTCCACACAATGGAAACACACTCCTATTCTTTCTGATGACAACATCCTTGAACATGCCTCTGCACTTCTTGCAAACTCTCAAACACTCCCTTTCCTTCCGCTTACATAGTTACATAGTTGATAAGGTTGAGTAAAGACACTTTGCTAAGATGCACGTCCAAGAGTCTTTTAAAACTACCAATACTTCCTGCTGACACCACCGAGTGTGGAAGAGAGTTCCACATCCTTATTACCAGGACAGTGAAAAACCCCCTATGCCTTGGGGTACCCCACTTACCACTGCAGACCATTCTGCGTACTCAATATTTATCATTATCTTTTGAATGTGCCCCTGTAGCCAGGTTTCTATCCAAGAAACAGTTACATAATCACAATCTTGACAGTTTTATGCTCTTCCTGTCTTCAATTTCATATCCCTCCAAGCAGCAAATGGTTATACAAGCCTGTGCCACTTTAACCCTTCTCTTCCCTATTTTGCTATGGACCCCCTCTTTGAAAAAATATCTCCCCTGTCCTGTTCTAGCTACTTCTGCCTACGACATCTTAGAAGACAAAGTCATTCTTGAGCGAGTACGGGGTTAAACTAAATCCCTGAAAACTTTCCCCTGTATAAATGTGCCCTGTTAAACAGAAGTATTTCTCTCATTCTCATTCACATTGCCACCCTCTCTTCCAGTCCTTGTTACCTATTTTCTACCTTTAACTCTCTACTTTGTCCCACACTGCCATACCAACTCATCCATTCACTGCCCAGGACACTACCATTCTAAACAAATTAAGACCCTTCTCTTTTCTCCTGCTTAACCCCAGACGGCTAGAACACCTGGTCTATCATCATCTGAACTGTTACTTCACTGATAACAAACCTTGACAACTGTTTCTTTCCAACAACACTCCACAGAAATCTATACTCCTCATCCTACTCCTTCAGTATCCTAGCACATTAATAATTTACTAGTAGATGTATGTCACAAAACTCTCTAAAATCCATGCCAGGATAATAGCTGTAATTCTCAACTCTGAAAGGAGGACCATGGGCTCCACATCCAATCACTGCTCCCATCCTGCCACCTTCATCTTCAAAATATGCCTTCCCCTAACCAATGACACCACCAAAAAACGTGATTGTTCCCTTTTTACCTCTTGCATTAACTATTGCATCTCCCTCCTCATTGGTTAACCTTTAAACATGCTATCCCCACTTCAGTCTATCATGAAAGGTGCTGCCAGACATTTCTACCTTTCCAACAACTCAGTGTCTGCTGCCACTCTCTGCCAATCATTCAACTGGCTTCTTTTTACCCAGTAAATCAAATTCATAACACTAATAATATACAAATGCATAATTATAAAAATAAAAAAAAACAGTGCCGCGCTAATACTTACAAATTACAGATTATAAATCAGAAAGCACATTCAAATAAGGTGCAAACACGCCACAACAGAAAATGAACAGAAAGTGCTGCAAAACAGCTACAATAGGTGGAATAAGTCCATAACAAGTCTATGTAAGGTGACCAGTTGTTGATGATGTTCACAGAGACGTAACACTAAAAGAAGAGACCTTCACCTTCAAAGCAATCACACAGCCTCTTACAATAAAAATGTGACCACCCTGAAAGGAACAGTCAAAAAATGTAGTTATACATCCACAAGTAATGGTCAGACCTCCAGAAATGGACCATCTACTAACTTTTCTCCCTTGCATCAAACATTATACAAAGCCATCCACAAATCTGTTTTGTGCTACATCACCAGCCTTATCACTAAATATCACCTTAACCATTTTTTTTTCATTTAACCCAAAACCTCCTGCCCTTTGTCTCCCTTCTCACCTCTTCCATGCTTGCCACCATAACTTCTCTGAGAATTTGGTGACTGAGTTTAGACCTACTTTAATAAGTGTTGTTGACCAAAATTCATAATTTCTTGCAAAGAAAGCATTGGGATTTTTGTTTGCAGAACAAAAGGAATGCTTGGCATATAGTTACATGTATGGATATGCATCTAACTATAGCATATGTATGATTTTATACATTCCTGTAAATGAGCGTGTGCTGATGTTACAGTAAATCTTTTACTTAAAATTAGAACAAGCAAACAATTCATGCAGACTAACATAGATGCAAATTATTAGTCATTTACATATATTAATGGTAGCATTAATTCAAATTAACAGTTTGATTAATGCATCCTTGTGCTTCTGTTATTCACACAGACCACACATTTGTATTTTAGCCCCCTATGGTTAGTTTAAATTGAACACATAGGAAAAGATGCGGGATTGTTCAGACTGGCCAAGGGACAGGTATACTTATAGGTTCCAACCCTAGAACACTCTTGACAATATAGGGTGATTTGGTTCCAGCTGTGTAAATGTTTTCAGTTACACTGTTGAGGCCTTGATTTTGATTTTCTGCCAAGACAAGCTTTGCTCAAGTTGTTTTTGGCAGATTATGCTGGCTGAGGAATGTCAGCATGACTTTAAAAATATGATGCTTTGCAATTCAGACCACAGATTGAAAGTTGAGCTTCTGGTACATTTTGCGATCTAATTATGAGGTTTCCAATTATGGTCTGAGAATATGCTTCTACATACAAACATGCATCGATGTTCACTAAAATCTCACAAACTCAATGATTATCAGATAGGCAGACAGAATAATAATTTTGAAGTGCGCATTTTGAAGTCTGCAATATTTAGGTTGTGGCTAAGAATGTGTAAAAGCATTATACATTTTTTTGTACATGATCATTATTTTGGAACTTAATAATGATATTGTATTAAAGTGCATTTGCATTAAAGATTTTCAGAATTTTTTTTTCTTTCACTAACATTAAAGTGGTTCTAAAGCTTTAAGGTTTTTACCTTAATGTATTCTATAACTATGTAAAAAACCTTCTCTTCTACTGGATCCCCTCAGTCCCCCCCCCCCACACTTTTTCTTACCTGAGCTCAATCCAATCCAACAATGTGCACAAGAGCAGAGGCTCTTGCTGCTGTCTCCATCCTCACTGGGCAGATTGATAACAGTAGGAGCCATTGGCTCCATCTCTGTCAATCAAATGCTGTGACAAGGGAGAGGGGGCACTTGCTGAAGAGGAGGGGCCTGGAGTGCCAGCGGGGGACCCCAGAAGAAGAGGATTGGGGCTGCGCAGAGCAGGTAAGTATATTATGTTTGTTGTTTTAATAAAGAAAAAATAAGGGTAAATATCACTTTAATTTTAAAATAAAAATCACACAAGCCATTTATTTTTTAGGGCCCCAGGACAGAATTTCAGCTCACATCTTTATACATGACCATACTTTGACAAGCCAACAAAACAATACTTAAAGCAGTGGAATCAGCATCAGATGTACTGTATATGTATATGTACACTATATATTGTATATACATTACAAAACCAATAGTATTGGGATGCCTGCCTTTGCACACACATGAACTTTAATGGCATACCAGTCTTAGTCTGTAGGGTTCAATATTGAGTTGGCCCACCCTTTGCAGCTACAACAGCTTCAACTCTTCTGCTAAGGCTGTCCAAAGGGTTAAGGAGTGTGTCTATGGGAATATTTGACCATTCTTCCAGAAGCACATTTGTTAAGTCAGATGCTGATGTGGACAAGAAAGCCTGGGCTCTAATTCATCCCAAAGATGTTCTATCGGGTTGAGGTCAGGACTTTGTTTAGGCCAGTCAAGTTCCTCCACCCCAAACTTGCTCATCAATGTCTTTATGGACCTTGCTTTGTGCAATGGTACAAATCATTTGGTGGAGGAGTGATTATGGTGTGGGGTTGTTTTTGAGGAGATGGTCTTGGCCCCCTAGTTCCAGTGAAGGGAACACTTAAGGCATCAGCATACCAAGACATTTTGGACAATTCATGCTACCAACTTTGTGGAAACAGTTTGGGGATGGCCCCTTCCTGTTCCAACATGACTGCACACCAGTGCACATAGCAAGGTCCATAAAAACATGGATGAGCGATTGGGGTGGAGGAACTTGACTAACCTGCAACTGGCCTGACCTCAACCCGATAGGACACATTTGGGATGAATTAGAGCGGAGACTGTGATCCAGGCTTTGTTGTTCCCATCAGTGCCCGACCTCACAAATGTGCTAGAAGAATGGTCAAACACTCCCATAGACACATTCCTAAACATTGTGGACAGCCTTCCCAGAAGAGTTGAAGCTGTTATAGCTGCAAAGGGTGGTCCAACTCAATATTGAACCCTACGGACTAAAACTGGGATGCCATTAAAGTTAATGTGCGTGTAAAGGCAGGCATCCCAATACTTTTTGTAATATAGTGTATATTCATATAGTATGTGCATGCAGGCTAAGTTACAGTTAAGTTTAATATTTATAGATATTTAGTTAGCAGCTGTCACAGAGATCACAGTACTTGCCATGACAATGCTCATGTATATTTACTTTCTCTTCAAAAACAGAGATTCATTTTTGTTCATTCATCATCTTGGACCACTTCATATCTACTTCTTGGACTGAGACAACATAATCCTGTAAATCCTGGTATCTGTACAGTTCTTGATTGTGTTCATACAACACAGATCAGCCCCTGCTCCAGCCTCTCAGTTTGTTAACCACTAATGTTGAAGTCTGATTACCGGGGGAGAGGATAATGAGGAAATGCATCTTCCTGCTTGAGTGCAAATGTATGGCATCATCTCAGCCTAGGCAAAGTCACTGAATGGAACTCAAGGACTGCCTTTTTTAATAAAAAAGGAAGAAACTGATATTTTTTACAAAATGTCACAGTTGATGTACATTGTGATAAGGCATGAAAAGATGTAAAATGACAAAAAGGTCCACTTTAGGAATTTACAGACATAGTACCAAGCTAGAACCTGTGTGAAGCATACTTTCCACAGCAATGTCCTCTTTTGCTGATCGCTGTCACAGGAATGCTTGTAAAATGTATGTATTGTGCATTTTTGTGGTACAATAATTTTTATTGTAAACAAAAAAGGGAAATATAATAGTAAAATAACCATTCATCCACAGAGGGGTACAAGGTATTGTACATAACATCATGGCATGGGCAAGAAAACAGTTGAGCAGTTAACTTTTGGGTAACAATTTTTCACTGGGCAACCTAGAGGTACAAGCTGCAGGTCCACATGGGATGCCTGGGCCCGAGGGCCAACAAGGGGAGCTCATAAGTCAAGTGCATTCGTTTGCAGCAAGAGAAAAGGAATGTATCGGTCTACTGGACATACCCAATGGAGGGTCCAAATAGATAACTAGAAGCAAAGGGGGAGAAGGGAGCTTATCCAGTAGAACTTCCCAGGGAGAAAAACTCAAAAAGATGGACCTAGCAGCACTAACCACCGGTCAACAAAAATGCCTTAGAACCAGGGGCCTAGAGTCACAACATAATATGGAAGGATAGAGGGTGGCCAAGTGTCTGGCCTGAACCTCAAATAATAAATATAGAGAAAAATGTTAAATAAGAAAAACAGAAGAAAAGAAAATAAGGGAGTGGGGGAGGGGAGGGTGGAAGGAGAGTGAAGTCCTGCAGGTTGGGGAAATCACACAGCAGACCTTAGGAGAGACACAAACTGTCCAGATGCAGGGTGGGGAGAGCATTAGATCACCAAATGGACCATACTTTAAGAAATTTAGAGTAAGAATCATAAAGGATGCTAGACATTTTTTCATTAATCATGAGGTCGATCAAAATGTTCTTCACCATAGCAAGAGGGTCTCCTCCAGGCTATAGCAATTGTCTGCTTGGCTGCTATGAATAAGTAAGAAGCTAACTTTTGTTGGTAGGAAAACAATTCCTGTATTGGGCAGTGCAGTAAAGCATTTGTGTGGATATAAAAAAACACAGTTACTTTCATCGCTAATAGGTCTTCAAAGGTGAGGAGTAAGAGATGTCAGATAAAATGGTGGTGTGAAAGGTATATAGGGTATCCCAGAACTAGGTGGATGCTGCCCTCCTCAGATGGGGTAATCCGAAAGGAACTACAAGAAAAAGATAAATGGAAGGTGCGCACACCTAGTGCATTACCAGGGATAATTTAATAATAAGACATTTTTGTATAAAAATGGGTAATCACAAAATGGAACTGACGAAAGGAAATAAACACAGTGCATGGGCATGCACAGAACAGCTTCAAACTGTGTAGCATAAGAGGGTCAACGGTGGAGGGCCGCAGTTTGTGGGGAAGCCACAGTAGCCCCGAGACAGGAACTGGGGCAGTTCAAGGAGCACCCATAAGGAATCTCCAAAGTCACATGAAGTAAAGTCAGTTGAAAGATCTGAGCTGCCTGGTAGTATTTTGCTGAATTAGAAACTCCAAAACCACCCCGCAATCTTTGTCTATACATGGTGGAACGCAGGACCCTAGGGCGTTGATAAGAGTTGTTAAGATAAGAGTGAACATGGACTGGGAGGGTGTAAAAGTAGTATAGAAGTTTAGGGAGGATAGTAGGGTGTTTAATTTTTCCAAAGATGTGATTTTCATATGACTTTGCTTACGCCCCAAGTCTCGGTGATGTAAAAAATATATATGCCAAATTTCAAGAAGATTGGATAATATTTAGGGGTTGCACACATTGATCACTTTTATCAAAGCAATGTCTGTGGGCTTCACTTGATAAGAAGTCATATACAAGAATGCTGTACTACATCCAAAATGTCCTAAAAGACGTAAGTCATCCAAAAGAAGACTACAAAGCATTATTACAACTCTCACTCCTGTACCTAGGAGGTTGGTCTAAAAACAACTTCAGTTTCAGGATCCCAGGGGCACTGCATCAAGCAAGGTGGATGGCAATGGCAATATATGCACTTAAAATTGCCCTCTTTGCTAAACAGTTGAATATTCCTCAACAACAATTGGAAGGAATGAAATGGTTGCACATTGTGTCAGCCTCATATATGTTCGCTTTTGGCATGAGGCAATTGTAAGTCGATGTGCTTCAAAGAATGATTTGGATATGCTACAACTTTTAAGCACTTACCCAGATGCAGACGTAAAAAAAATTTCTCTCACAGTTGCTAAGAGACACCTTTGGTATCTGTCAGAAACAAACATAGGATTGCCTTTTTTGGACAAATGTATTACTCAGACTGTTAAGGAAAATATGACAAAAAATTTAGAAACCAAACCTGCAAAGAAAAAGTAAGTGAAATGATTAGAGGGTAAAAACTTGTTTTTTGAAGGAAAAGACCTGGGCCATTTTGTTACTAATAAAACAAAGACATTCTTTGAATTGTTTGGGATCCATGATGTGACAGAGTACAAGGGATTGCATCGTTCAAAGTTGATTAATATAACACATGTTTTGCCTGTCACATTACCTATTAATCTTAGTGTATAGTTTTATTAGTTGTATCTAGTTTTATCTAGTTTTCCCAATAAAAGTAATTAGTATTGAAAAATCTTATTTTTTGCCTACTTTTACAAAACAGATCAAAGTGTGCAACCTCTAAATGTTATCCAATCTTCTTGAAATTTAGCATATATATCTCTTACATCACTCATAATTGGGGCATAAGCAAAGTCTGCAAAAAATTTACAGTCTATTTTTTTGCATTAGAAAATGAAACACCCTAGAGGATAGTCATCTTGACAGCATGGATGCGCCAATCCAGGAAAGGGAGGGGAACTGCCACGAGTGCATTCATGAAGAAAGCAATCGTAATAAGGGGTAGTAATTGGTGCAAAGAGAGAGGAGTAAGAAGTCAATTTGTTATCTAGATAATCAAGGGAGAATGAATTCCAACGATACAGGAAGAAAGTTCGAAGCTGAGACACAATGGCAGATGGCAGGGTGATATTCAGAGTGGTGGTCTTACAAGAGTTGATCTGGAGGCCTGAGAAGGCCGAGAAATGGCAAAGGAGATTCTGGAGGTTGGGAAGGGTCATCAAAGGATTGGTCAGGGTCAGAAGGGTGTGGTCAGTGAAGAAGCTGACCTTGTGGTGAACACCCACATATTGAATGTCGGAGATGTTGGGATTATCCCTAAGAGCTATGGCCAAAGTCTCAAGGGCCAGGATGAATGATGTAGGTGAAAGTGGACAACCTTGGTCCCATGACAGATTGGGAAGGGCACAGAGAGCTGACCTGAGTAGGTGACATTAGCAAAGGGGAGGAGTAAAGGGCTGAAATCCACTGAAGTATAGATTCCTCATTCCAAAACATATCGTAAATAATCCCAGGATAACAAGTCAAACACTTTATAGATATCAAGCAAGAGAAGGAAGCCTGGGATTTTGCAGTGTTGGAGTAAAGGAATCAAGTGAGTCACCTTGCAAACATTATCCCCTTCTTGTCTGCCAGGGACAAAGCCAACCTGGTCCCTGTGAATAAGGGAATCTGTATCTGTTGATACGAGTACCTATTATCTTCCCCAGGAGTTTTAGGTTCTACTTCAGCAAGGAGATCGGCCTGAAGGCTTGGGGACCTAAAATGTCCTCCTTGAATTTAGGGATAATAGCTATATGTACTTTCAGACTATCTGAAGCAGGTAGGGAACCTTGTTTCAAGCTATATAAATAGGCCAGCAAATGAGGAATAAACAAGGAGGAGAACTAGTAGAGACCTAAAAAGCCATTTGGGGCCTTGGAAGAGTGCATTGACTTAATAGCTTGCACAACCTCAGTCTCTGAGATAGCAGCATTAAAGAGTTTCATAGGCTGAGTCAATAAGGCAGAGGTTGCTGAATAATTTGTTTGCAAGTTCAGAAGGAAAAAAGGGGTGGCTTGTTGTAAAAAGAAGAAAGAAAGTTAGCAAAGGAGGAGGCAATTTTCACCGGGTCAGATGTGATGCACCTGTTATCTGTACAAAGACAGATCGGGTCATGAGAGTGTCCAGCATATTCAGTTTTTTTGCAAGCATTGTGCCCATTCTGTTAACACAGGAGTAAAATTTGTGTTTGGACCATCTCAACGCTTTCTCAACAGTAGCCAGAAGGTCCAGTTCAGTAGCTAAAGAGTCTCTGGCCCTCCTGGGGGAGGCCGAGGGCCTGGCTTTTCCAACTTCCTCTACCGTGGCCAGTCAAGAGGTGAAGAAGGCTGGCAAGCTTGGGTATAAGCACCATGGGGTCATGAACAGACCACAGGGAGGCCAGAATAGTGATTTTGTCTATTAGAGAAACGGCATGAAGAGGTACGAAAATGTGGTAAATTCTACAAAAGCTTTCATGTGGGTGAGAGTGGAACATGAAATCCTTATCAGTGGGATGGAGTTCCCTCCAGGCATCAACCAATCCAGCAGATTGGAGGAGCGTGCACATTCAAGCTTCCAAATATGAGTCATGAGAGGGGGCCGCACCTTGAGTCTACCGCTGGTCTACTATTGAGTCTAGAAAAACGTTAGAGTCCCCCAGGAGGAGCAGAACTCCTTTGCTATGTTGATTAATGACTTGAAGGAGATGCGAGAAAAAAGAATCCTGGAACTGGTTGGGGGCATAATAACTCACCAAAGTGATCTCTTTGCTGTTGAGGGAGCCCACGAGGGGAAGGTATCTGCCAGTGCAGTCAGCAATTTCTTTAGAGCACAAGAAAAACAGGTTGCGGCAGAAAGCACCCCACATAAAAAAAGGAGGATGAACAGAAAAACGGGAATGGAATGGGTAGTGGTGGTAATAATGGCACAGCATGGGATGAGGATCTGGCACCTGCTAAACAGACTCATACAATGCAATTATACACATAAATTAGTAAGTATGTTAACCAAATGAGAAGCAGAGGGATAAACCCCCTTAGAGCCCCAACCCACAACAGAAAAACAAAAAAAGCGCCTAGCATAAACTTGAACTGCAATTCAAGAGGTCAATGGAGCTAAGTCGGCTGAGAGCACCCCAAGGCCCCATCTTACAAGCCTGAGACCAGGGGGATGGGGGCCCAGAGCGGTCCACCTAGACCAAACTTTGTAAAATATAAGGTGGGACCCATGGGTAACCGTTGGATTAGGAAGACCTACAAAGTAGTAGGGGGCTAGGAGAACATGGCCCTGCAATGCAGGCATCCTATATATGGCAGCAACAGGCAGGGGAAATGAGGGAGAGGAGGAAAAGGTGGGGGAAAAAGGAAGGGCAGGGGAGGGGGAACATAGAAGGGAAGGGGGAGCATCATCTGTGAGTCTGAAATGTGATTAACATGCAAAATGCAGAACCTTGTAATAGAAACATTTTAAATTGGTCTATAAAGGCAGGCAAATATACCAGTCACAGCAGCCAAAGACATACTGAAAATTTGCAGCAGGTAAAACAGGAGGGTGATATGGAGGGGGATAGGGACTTGGCGCAAAATCCATGAGGGCAAAGCTGAGTTAGATGGTGAGGTTGCTGACCTCCGGCCTCCATGTAAAATGGACGAAGAGTCATCAATTGACCAGATGGAAGGCCAGGTTGGAGGGGACATGGGGTCCTTTCCAGCAAGTAGGATGGTAGGGCAGGCATGTAAAAGGAATAAAAACTTGGGTCCAGGTGAGGTTCGCTGGAAGAAGTTGTCCAGAGTAATTTGAGAAGTGACTCCAGCAAGGAGATCGCAAAGCAGGTGGCAGACCTTAAACTGTGAAAGTCAATGGAGCTAGGGGCCAGGAATCCCAAGTTAAACAAACAGGAGAAAAATAAGGCATTGGCAGGTTAAAAATTCAACTTCCAGTCCACAAATGATACATGGTCTTCCGTAGGTGGGAGGCCTGACCAAACTGAAAAAAAGTAAAAGATAAGTACCTGACAGAGGGAGAGCTCATCTCAGATCAGATCTCGGAGAGTCAGATGCAGATGGGGAGCGTGGGACAGAGCGTTTGCGGCTTGCTGCTTTGTCCCAGGAATGTCTCGGCAGGTTGGAAGGAGAGCGAGGATGCAGGCAGGTTGGGAGCCCTCTCATCAGTAGGTAGCAGGGGAAGGGACTCCAGGACGGACTTAGCTTTTTTGTGGAGGTCACCATGTAAGAGTGGCCCTGATAGTAGGAGGATAATTTAAAGGAGAAGCCCCAGTGGTACCTGATTTGGCAAGCAGACAGCACCATTGTGTAAACATCACTTCTGAATGGTGATGGGAGAGAGATTGGCAAAAAGTTGATAACGGTGACCCTGAGAGATCCAGCTGATCTCGGGCCTGAGCTGCCCTATGGAAGGTCTCCTTGGTGCGGTAATATGTGAACTTTATTATTATGTTACGTGAGGGCCCTTCTGTTTTTTTGGGGCTGAGAGCATGGTGGCTCCTGCCAAACTCAAGACGATCAATTGGAATCGCAGGGACTATTTCTCGAAACAGGGCAGCGGCAGTGGAGACGAGGTCTTTAACAAACTCAGAAATTCCCATGTAAGTTACCTCTCCTGGACCTGTTTTCAAAGTCCTCCATGCATAGGAGATCTGCCTCCAGGTCTTTCCTCAGATCAGGTGGGTAATTGGAAGACTCTTGATGGCTGCACTCCAAAACAAAATCAGTGCCTTTATTCAAAAAAATCACAGGAGCACTACAAGTGACATCACAGCAAGAAGCAACAACAGCTAACGCGTTTCACACTACAGAGAGTGCTTATTCATAGATTCAGCTATGCATAAGCACTCTCTGTAGTGTGAAACACGTTAGCTGTTGTTGCTTCTTGCTGTGATGTCACTTGTAGTGCTCCTGTGATTTTTTGAATAAAGGCACCGATTTTGTTTTGAGTGCGGCCGTCCAGAGTCTTCTAATTACCCACATTGTCTGCATGCTGTGGCTCGCACCCGGATCTCTCCGCTGGAGAAGCTATTTTTGTGCTTTCTGGATCTGCCTAGAGCGGTGATACTTCTCTTATCTTTCCTCAGATCAGTTATGTCCTGTTCATGATTTTTAAGGACAGTCACTGCTGCATCCATCTTCTACTCCAGATCATTGGTGCGGGAGCCCAATTCTCTGGTTTCCTTGGTGAGGTGTGCAGCTAATTTAGAAGTAGCAACAGAGAGCACCAATTGGAGCATGACCTTGAATGGGGCAAGCAGATCAACATCTCGTAGGGTGGGCAGCAGCTGGGCCAGGAGCTCCTTCTGGCTATCACCCAGAGAGTGTCATTAGAAAGGGGTCCAGACTCATAGTCGGGACCTCCAAAATGGCATCTGGCTGACAGGTCTTGTCCTAGAGCTGACCTGTGGCTTTGGTGCTGGATGCGTGGGTGGTTATGTATTTGGTCCTCATTGAGCACTCTGAGGATCAAGGAGGTCAGACGAGGTAAGGGAGGTATTGAAAATTCCTTCAGGTAGTGATGATGCTAGCTGGTGAATCCAGGCAGTGAGGAGTGGGATCAGCATATGGCCATCTTGGTTAGCTGCTTGTGAGTGCCCCTCGGTATTGTGCATTTTTCAAGTAATTTCATTAAAGCAGTTCTCCACGCTGAAAAAAAGCTGATGACTTTTGGACACTTACTTGTCCAGGGATCCAGTGCTGTCCTGACCCGGGCTAGTACTTCACTAGTCTTTGTTTTCCTGGTGCCAGCATCTTAACTGTGGGCAGCTGCTGCACTTTGTGAATGGTCCCACAGCCTCCTGAGACCTGTGATGTGTCCAGAAGACTACGGAGAGGGAGGAGGAGAGGAGAGCTTCCACTTGAATCGCCTGGGTGATCCAATATGAAGTGGGGACAGGTACTTAAAATTGGATTTCATTATCTTAGTAGAGGGATAGAAGAATAAAAGGCAATGGGGGTTATTTACCAAAGGAAAATCCACTTTGCACTGCAAGTGCACTTGAAAGTGCACCAAAAGTGCACTTGGAAGTAAGTCACTGTAGATCCGAGGGGGACATGCAAAGAAAATAAAAAAACAGCATTTTAGCTTGCACATGAGTGGATGATAAAATCAGCAGAACTTCCACAAATTTCAGATCTACCCCTTAGATTTAGAGCGACTGCACTTGAAAGTGCACTTTCAAGTGTACTTGTAGTGAAAAGTGGATTTGCCTTTCGTAAATAACCCCCAGTGTCTCCTCCATATTGCTGTAGCCTAGCACCTGGCTGCATATTCATTTCCTAGAGTCCCTCCTGATTTGTTTTTTCCCTCAGAGCTTTCACAGTTTTGCTCCCCATTGCTTGTTCTATCTCATCAACACCTTGTTAAAGAACTATAGACAGTATTCCAAACTGAGGTCTAACTAAAGATCTATATAGGGGAATTAGTGCATCCTTCTGTGATACCTTTAGTGATGAACCCCAGAATTCTATTCACATAATTTTGCATTTAGAAACACCAAACTGCATTTTTAATCTGCTTTAAACAATCTTCTAGCAATGTCAATTCATGTTCCATTTACAAAAAACTGCAGTATCACCAACTATTTGCATACATTTGTATCATCAATAAAAAGCGATACCTTGACCACCAGATGCTTGGTTATATCACTTACATATCAATTAAATAGCACAGGACATAGTACAGAGCATTGCAATACACACTAATGATTCGTTTCTGTTCTAAATAAACCTAATTTACAACCACATAGCAATCAATCTTTTATTCACCAGCATGTAGTGCTACCCCCAAAGAACCCGCAGGATGATGCTTGTCCTTTTGGTGCTGCCCTGACCTTGCAAGCTCCTTGTAACTTCTGACAATCTAGGTTCAGACATGGTTCAGACCGAAACCATCAGTTTATTGAACCAAAGTTCAATAAACTGATCACCAATAATACCCAGCACAAGTAGGTAAGGCCTGCTTCACATCTATGCATTTTTTAGTGTGTTTTCAGTTTTGCAGAAACACACTACGGTGCATTTAACATGGTTTCCTATGGATGTGTATCACAAATGGACAAAGAATTGGCTGCTCCAGCATCACCAATTCTCACACATGCCTTTGCTGCGGGAGATCCTGGAGAATAATCCTGATGATATCAGGAATTATCTCTGGATGGCTTTGCTGTCCCCTTATATTACAAAGCAGGACATCTGCATGTGGCAAGCCATCACTCCCGAGCAGAGGCTCGTCGCCTCCTTGCGGTACTTGACGACGAGGAGAAGTCTCCAGGATATCAAGTTTACGACTGGAATCTCCCCCAGGCTCTGGGAATCATTATTCCAGAGACCTGTTCTGCCATCATATAGGTCCTGCACAAGGACTATATTAACCACTACAATACAGGGCACTTTCGCCTCCTTCCTTCCCAGACAAATTTTCAGATTTCAGCATTCTCGCAATTTCAATGACAATTGCGCAGTCGTGCTACGCTGTACCCAAATTAAATTGTTATAATTTTGTTTGCACAAATAGAGCTTTATTTTGGTGTTATTTATTAACGACTCAGTTTTTTATTTTTTGCGATATAAGCAAAAGAAGAGCGGAAATTTTGAAAAAACAACATTTTCTTCTTTCTATTTTAAAAGAAATCAAATAAAATGTCTTTGGTAAAAAAAAATTTGGTTAAGTGTATAATAATTGGTTTGTGTGATCACGGACATATGTACGCAATTGATCATGTACATATGTGTGCAGATGATCACGGACATATGTATACAGATAATCATTGCGACATGGGATTTTAGTGGGACATATGTGGGGGACATGTGTTTTTATTATTGGGGACATGTGTTTTTATTATTGGGGACATGTGTTTTTATTATTTGGGGACATGTGTGTTTTGGGGACATGTGTGTTGTGGGGACATTGTGTTTATACTGTGTGGTGATGTGTGTTTTCACTAGACTGGTGATCAGTGAGTAAAAAGTTGTAAAAAACAGCTCATACTCACTGATCACCAGCCGGCTGCAGCGATCTGTTCTCCTCTCCTCAACGACGACTTCCGTGTGAGGAGAGGAGGAGCCGATTGCCTAGCAACCGGCTGTTTGTTTACATCACATGATGGCCGTGATTGGACATGGCCATCATGTGATCAGGAGGGCCAATCACAGAGCCCTCCTGCCGATCCGAGATGCGCCGTGTCCGGGTGACATGGGTGCATCGGGATTGTGCCACCACGTGGGCACGCGCGCGCAATCCCCCTTCTTCTGATGGACGTTCAGGAACGTCCATTCAGAAGTAGAGAGCTCCCACCCGGCCAATGTACATATACGGCCAGGTGGGAGCTCTCTACTTCTGAATGGATGTTCCTGAACCTCCATCAGAAGAAGGGGGATCGCGTGCGCGCGTGCCCATGTAGTTAAGGTAAGTTTTCTCCTTTAACATCACATTCTATGTAATTAATGATTGCCAATGAATTGTATTTATTTAATTATTCCATAATTACTATGATTGTAATTTGCTGTGAATGTCCTCTTTGTCCTCATGCATGCTGGAAGCTTTTAATGCTCCTTTGTTTGTCCTACATGCATATTTGCCTTCACTAACCTCCCCAGCATGCTATCCCATACACACCTAGCCTATTCACTTAACAATGTATTGTGTCAACTCCATTGTAGTGCTTACCCTAAACACCCCCTAAAATGTGTCCAAATGTTATTGTTATCCTTAAATTCAGGCATAGTGCAAGAGGCTTTTTTTTGGGGGGGGGACCCATTTGGAACCCCCCCTCCCCCCCAACCGCTAAGTCAACCGATACCAATCCTCTATCTGCTGACTTTGCCAAAGCCATACAAACTATACCTACCTCTTTTGTGTTCATATTTATGTATGAATTCACCAAAGCATGTAGTGCAAGGGCCTGCCTGAATAATTTCAAATGGTACTGTTTCAAGTTTTGTTCTCCTATTATCTTGATAGGTAATTGCAGAATGTAAAAATGTGCTTCAATTTGGATAGTGTGTATTCCTATTTTTGTATTATGACACTTCTTACCTATCTAGTGGGCTGCCAATAGCCAATAGTAAGGAGGGGCTAGCCAAAGTAACACACATTGCTTGCATTCAGCTCTCAATGAAGTGGAAAGGGTTACCTGTCCAAAACACCCCCCCCCCCCCCATAACATTTATACAATGGGCCATCAGAGGGGGTGAGTAATCTGATAAGTGGACCTTATACTTTTGTCTTTAAATACTCATTTCAATAAATGTTCTGCTTATGTTGGCCAATAATGTTTGTGTCCAATCTGTTCGCAATGTTATATGTAAAAGTACGATTTTTTTTTTTCTTGTTTGACTCCACAGTTTCCTTCAAACCCAGAGGAATGGCAGACTGTGGCCTCCCAGTTTGCCCAGCAGTTTTTCCAGCAGTTTGCCCAGCATTGGGAGTTCCTTAAGTGCGGAGGGACCATAGATGGGAAGCACACCTGCACCATCCCACCCCCCAACTTGGGGTCCTACTATTATAATTATAAGGGATATAATAGTATAGTGTTGTTGGCGGTGGTGTCGGCGACTTACGAGTTCCTGTATGTGAACGTGGGGAAAAATGGCTGGATTTCAGATGGTGGAGTCATCTTCCAGACAAAGTTCTTCAGATGGCTCCAGAATGGTAGCTTGTGCTTGCCATCTCCTGAAGATTCATTGTTGAAATTAGTTTCTTCTTCTGCAACATCCACATCACCTAAAAAAAACACCATGTATTATAAATATGCAGGCATGCATCTATTACCTGAAGCTATGGTCTCAGACACTGACTTGTTATGGTCCCTATTTCGCCCACTTCATGAACCTCTCCTTCCACATCTTCTTCATGGTGTGTGGGGATTTCCCCTTCTTGCCCGGTGGTTGGGGGGTTTGCGGGCAGGGGTCTTATCGGAATCTGGAAGCCCCCTTTAACAAGGGGGCCCCCAGATCCCAGCCCCCCCCCCATTTTAAATGGTAATGGGTACATTGTACCCCTATCATTTCACAAAAAAAGTGTCAAAATGTTAAAAAACCACAAGACACACCTTGGGACAAGTCCTTTATTCAAAAATAAGAAAATAAAAATATCCCACAAAGTCCATTCATCTTCTTCTCTCGCTCTGGCGAAAAAAAAAAAACCTGCACGTCACCACCGATCTGCCTCCATGGGAGGCACCTGCCATAATGACCTCTCAGGTGGCAGTTCTTTTATAACTGAGGTCAGGGCCACATGGTGAGGTACTCGGGTGACCCCGACCCCTCTGACGCAAGGGACTTCCCAATGGCTTCCCTGTGGGGTCAGAGGGGAGAGTCCTACACCATCTTTTAAAAAAAATTTGGTGCAGGGCTCCCCTTAATATACATACCAGACCTAAAGGGACCCCCATGACATTTTTTTCAATGACTTATCTGTATTGCTGAGACCCAACAATTCATTATAACCGCGAGTAGTTTTAAATGACTTTTTTTCCTTTAGAAATGTTATTTTGTACAGGGACTGTTCTAAACATGGGAAAAATGTGTCACTTTACAGGCATACTATAGACACTCCCCAGGTATGACATTTAAAGGAATATTTCCCTTTTGTTGTTTCACTTTAAGCATTATTAAAATCACTGCTCCTGAAAAAATTGGCATTTTTAAAACTTTTTGTTTGCATTGATACATGTCCCCTGGGGCAGGACCCAGGTCCCCAAACCCCTTTTATGACAATACCAAGCATATAAGCCTTTAAAATTATCACTTTTTGAAAAAAACTCCAAGAGGCTTTTTTTCGTCTTAAGACTTCATCCTACTATGCCTTGTGGACTTCGTAATGGTAGTGCCCCCCACCTCTCCTATTTTCCCTTTTTGTTTGCACCTCCAGTAGATCTCAAGGTTCCCCAATCTAGATCCATCCAGTTAAAGCGACATGGTATTTTGTGTTTTGAGACACCTGATCTTTCTACCCTAGTTACGTGTATACATCCATGTTTGTAAGTGCCTTGAATACTGGCGTATGTACATTACTTTGAGAAATTTTTGTTATACCTTCTATTGTGATTCAATGTATCACCTTTTCCTTCAATAAAATCTATTAAAAAAAAAATCACTTTTGATTTCTCCCATAGACTTTTAAAGGGTGTTCCGTGGCATTAGAATTTTCTGTGAACACCCCAAATTGTTCGCTATTCAGCGAACAAGTGAACACCCGATGTTTGAGTCAACCTTGCATTCAACTCAAACATCAGGCTCATCCCTATTCATGAGTAGTGGGGTTTGTTGTATCCTCAGATGTCCCGATTCTTACTACGATGTGCCCACAAACCTGAAACTTACCATTTTAAACCGTACAACAACAAAGAAAAGCACAAGACACAGCACTAAAGTAATAATAATAATAGGAATACAACAAATATTTTTTTGTAGCACTCTCTTGATCCTTCTGTACTGATCTTGCTCCCTCAATTTCAGGTCTGACCAGCATTTCCTCAATTGCTCCTTGTTTTGTTGTACCCCAAAATTCCTGTGCAGACTTCTCACAACTTTAGTCCTGATCTTGGCCTTTCTCACATTTGGGTTGCTGTATGGTCCATACTTCCCACCATAATCGGCCCTCCTCCATGTCCACCATCTCTACAAATGACATGTTTGAGGCCTTATATCGCCTCTTGGATCGGGTACTGCCTTGCTCTAGGCTTTCATCATCCTCCTTGTTGCTGCTATTATCACGCACCTACTGTCTCCCCGCCATGTGCTCTCCCACTGTGCCCAAAGAGAAGGGGCGGGGGATACACTAGAAAGAAAATCAGGGGTTGAGTTTCACTCATGCACAGTGTATATAAAGCATAACATGCATGCGTCATATGTACGATCTGTGAGCGGAGGACAGAGTAGCATAAGCGCTGATCGTGCAAACGAAGGTACAATTTTAACTTGGGCCATCAGTCAGTTAGTGGCTTATATTGCTTATACATTGAGATCTATTGGGACAAGATTAGGAGCATTGAGCCTGACATTAGGGTTTGTCTTGTGTTGTGTCTTGCAGAGAAAATGCATAAATTTACTGTCCCAGACTTCCATAGACATGTACAGGGAGCAGCTATGTCTGTGGCAAGTCAACACGGAGAATACTCCAACAAGCTAAAGAGGAAGGTAGCACTGGAGAAACTGTTGGAATTGGTGAAGCCTGTGTATCCCACATCAGACATCACCTATTTGAAGGCCAAAATTGGTGGCCTGAGGAACACATATAATAGGCAGCACAAAAAGGTCCAGGATTCCATGAGATCAGGAGCAGCAGCAGATAATGTTTATGTCCCCAGGCTCTGGTACTGTGTTTTTTGCCAGACCATAGTGAACCCAGGCCATCACTATCTACACTTCCTTCCACACTTCCTTCCACATTAGATGAGGCTTCAGAAGTCCAACCCGGGCCTTTCACCCAGGAAGAAAATGTAGAGGAGCCAAGCTTGAGCCGGGTATAGCATTGTTCAACATATTACTTGTCTCAAAAATTTAATGATGTTAATTAGATGTTATTATTGATCACTAATTTCTGATTTAACAAAGAAGCTTACATATCAATAGATAGTAGTAGCCAAAAATGATTGGGACAAGAATGAAAAATGCTGGGGTCAGAATGTTAGTCTTTTTTTATTTGTTAACATTCAATTTGCAGCAGTCTTGAGCTCAAAATTGTGTGTGATTGATGACCAAAAAACTAAAACTATGTACCATTTTCATACACAGGAAAGTCTTAGCCAGGGGGAGGCAGTGGAAAGTGGCAGCCAGGAGGTGGCCGTGGAAACTGGCAGCCAGGAGGGGGCCGTGATGAGCAGCCTGACCGAATCCCAGGTTCCTCCCCTCCACCTGCCAACAAAAACCTGTGGTGGCCCGAGTCATATGGCTGTCTGACAGCCAGTAAACTGGAAGAAATAGAGGTGGGCCAACATTTCATGTGTGAGGAGATAATTCAGGCCCTAAACAAGGGGATGAGGGGCCGACTCACAACTAAAACCCTCCTGTGTGAGTTGGACCATATTACTCCTTCATGACCTCCAGCAACACCTCCAACAACATAGCCACCCAATGACCCATGACAGCAGCCTGGAAAGAAGCGTGGAAGGAAGTATTGAGAGTTATGGCCTGTGTTTGGTGTGGTCTGGCAAAAGACGAAGGCTGTGGTAAGACTGTTTTTTATTTTCCTTTCATGCCCCCCCCCCCCCCCCCCTCGATCTACAGGACTACAGGACTTTACTTACAAGTGCAAAGTGGATTTTCCTTTAGTAAATAACCCCCTATGAGAAAAACTAAAAGATCAGTTTGTCAGAACTCTGTATGAATATCAGCAGCAAAGAAACTTCATTATTCTAGCATTATAAAGAAGAAGAGAATGAGCTGCATTGAAAGATTTAAAAATTTTCTGCGTGACGAACGTGCTATCTCCATTCCGAATACTTCCATCTCGTACTTGATTCTGAGCATGCATTGACTTTTGTGCTTCGGACTTGTGTACACACGATCGGAAATTCCGACAACAAAGTGAAGTCGTCTGAAAATTTGAGAACCCGCTCTCAAACATTTCTGTGCAGAAATTCCGACAGCAAATGTTCGATGGAGCATACACATGGTCAGAGTTTCACATCGAACATTTCCAATCGGAAATTCCGATCCTGTGTAAGCGGATTTCAACCAATATAAATCTGCTCTCCAAAAACACCATTCCTGCCCCCACACTGCCAAACTTATCTACTTTATCACTCTCATTAACACCCTCTCACGCAGTCCCAATCAACTCTTTTTTACCTTTACCACTCTACTTCATCCTCCACTACCTCCACCCAATTTACTCACTGCCCAGGAGATTGCTTATCACTTGAAAATAAGACTGGGGCAATTCGTATTGAGATCTCCACTCAACAGATATCTTCCTCACCTTACACTCCTTGTCCTCCTGCACAATCAATACTTCCCTCTTTTAACCCAGCTACTATAGAGGAAGTCACTAAACTTTTTTCTAATGCCCACCTATCCTCCTGCCCCTTGGACCCTGTTCCTTGTCAAATACTACGGTCACCATCTGGCTCTATCCTACACTCTTTAACTCATATCTTCAACCTCTTATTCCTCGTACACACAATCGGATTTTCCGCCAACAAAACTGTGGAATTTTGTCCGAAGGGTGTTGGCTTAAACTTGTCTTGCATACACATGGTCACACAAATATTGGCCAACAATTACGAACGTAGTGACGTACTAGACGTACTATGTGTTTTTTCAGCTCTTTAGCACCACCCTTTGCGCTCTTTCAGCTAATTTTGCACTAGTAGAAGTTTGGTGAGTGTTGAATCGCGCTTTTCTTTTCACATTTTTCATTTATCGCTTTTCATTTCATGCTTTTCAGTTCGTTTCTGAATGGCCGTTCTTCAACCAGACATGTTGCGGAATCGGAGGAGATAACATGTTATTTATTATTGGCCTTGGAGTTATTGCTTTGACATTATTTTTTTGGTTGAATAATGATTTGGATTTTTTTTTCTATTTTTGGATGCATAGATTGCACTTTTTGGTTAAGTTATATTGGCAGATAGCATGTCTATTTTGTATTTATTTATTTATTTTATGCACAAGTAAACAAATGTGGAGAATAATATTTGGCTGTGTGTTTTACTTCAAATGACAGTTTGGGAGTAGGCAGTTACATTTTAAAAATTACAATGTAAAATTGACAAGGGCCACCAACATAGTTGTATCTTTGTTCTTAAAAACGATGGGATAATGTTGTTGTGGTAACTTGCACAAATAAACAAAAAAAAAACAAAAAAACATAATATTATTCTTGATTTCACTAGAAAAAAAAAAGCCTTTGAAAATGTGTTTGCAATGACTCAATCAGTATCACCAGCAAAGCAGCTACATTATTATCCCATTAAAGAGGAAGAGAATGTGCACTGCATTTAGAGATTTCATAATTTGCCATGTCACGAATGTTAATTCTCCATTACGATCGCTAGTTTACAAGACCGGTCACTTCTGCTTCTGAGCATGTGTGTTTGTACTTTGGACTTTTGTCCGACGGACTTGTGTACACACGATCAGAAAGTGCGACAACATACATTTGTTGGAGGAAAATTTGAGAACATGCTAGCCAACATTTGTTGGAGGAAAGATCAACAACAATTGTCCGATGGAGCATACACACGATCGGATTTTCCGCCAACAACCTCCAATCCAACATTTCCTGCTGGAAAGTCCGATCGTATGTACAGGGCTTTACTCTCTACTGGCATCTTCCCCAACCCTCTAAAACATGCGCTAGTAAATCCTATATCAAAAAGAGGAAGAAAGATTTTGCATTTTCTAAATAGTGTAGAAAGATGAAGTCAGCAGATATGCAAGAAAAATGTATGTAGGAGGATTTGTTTAATCCCTGCGTATCATCTGAGTTTATTCACTTCACTGGGTATATGTGAGGTTTACAACCACTTTAACTCCTTTGTGACCGTACTATAGCCGAATGCCAGCTACACCACGGACCTACTTTGCCGGGACGCCATCATATGACATCCACCCCTTTGCACGCTCCCCACGCACAATCCATGCTGATCACATCAGCCCCTTACCACATGATCAGCTGTCAGCCAATGACAGCTGATCACATGATGTAAACAGAAGATCGTCAATCTTTAGATTTTTTTCCTCACGCTGACAGCGTGTCACCTACCAGTTCCCATCAGTGCCCTTTCACTGCCATCCATCAGTGCTCATTGCTGCCACCCATCAGTGCCACCTATCAAATGCCCTTCAGTGCTGCCCATCAGTGCCACCCATCAGTGCCACCTCTCAGTGCAAACCATAAAAATGTAATTTGGGTACAGTGTTGTATGACCACACAATTGTCATTCAAAGTGTGACAGTGCTGAAAGCTGAAAATTGGTCTGGGCAGGAAGGGGGCTTAAGTGCCCAGTTATCAAGTAGTTAAGGAACCTGCCACATTATTGAGAAATCCCGAAAAATGAACCTCCACTACTAAAGCCCATTTAAACTTGTATTTTCAAGTATCCTTAACCTATAAGAAGACTGAAGAGAAGTAATTGTGTATTATATACTATCCAATATAATCCCTTCTCAGTGCTCAGCTGTTGGTTAATTGCCAGCACTGATCGTTCCACAGTGCCTCACCTGGTGATCATTTCCTGCTCGTCAACCAGCCCTTTCTGGCTATTTAACTGCTTGCCTACTGTCAAATGATGGCCAGGCGGCATGGCTCTTGTGGCGGAAGGGCGTCATACGATGGCCTCCCATTTAAACAGGGAATGCTTGTGATCGTGCTCATGCATCCCTGTTCCTTCAGTGGTGCCGTGTCACAGAGACACTGTTCTCCATCGAGGGGGGTGAACAGCCATTGGATATGGCTGTTTACAATGTGATCGGCGGTGATGAAGTCACGGCTGATCACAGATGGTTCCACTCCCAGGCTCGCCAGGCCATCAGAGTCCCCGAGTACCTGTCACAAGCCCATCAGAGTACCCGAGTACCTATTTGCAGCCAATGCCTCATAGAATATACGTTGGGGTGTTTTCTTTCCAAAATGGGGTAATTTTGTGGGTAATTCCACTGTCCTGGTGCTCCAGGACCTTCAAAACTGTGATAGGTAGGAATGAAATGTAAATGTAATTTATGCTCGTAAAATGCCTGAAGGTACCACTTCAATGTTGGGCCTCCCTATGTGGCCAGGCTGTGTAAAAGTCTCAAACATGTGATATTGCCATACTCGAGAAGAGTAGCAGAATGTGTTTTGGAGTGTAATTTTTGCTATATAAATGCTATGTGTTAGAAATATCTTATCAATCGACAACTTTGAGTAAAAAAAAAAATGCGTTTTCATTTTTTGTCCACATATTCCAAAAACTTCTGGGAAAAAATGAACCGTTCAAAAGACTCATTAGGCCTCATAGATTATATGCTGGAGTGTTTGCTTTCCAAAATGAGGTAATTTTGTGGGCAATTCCATTGTCCTGGTGCTCCAGGGCCTTCAAAAGTGTAATAGGTGGTTGTGAAATGAGATGTGTAATTTTTGCTTGTAGAAAGCCTGAAGGTGCTACTTCATTGTTGGTGCTCTGTATGTGGCCAGGCTGTGTAAAAGTCTCACACATGTGGTATCGCCATACTCAGGAAGAGTAGCAGAATGTATTTTGGGGTGTAATTTGTTGTATGCATATGCTGTGTGTGATAAATAACCTGATAATATGAAATTCTGTAAAAAAAAATAAAAAAATAAAAAAATCTTAATTTTGCAAAGAATTGTGGGAAAAAATGACAGCTTAAAAAAACTCACCCTGCTACTTACTTAATACGTTGGGATGTCTACTTTCTAAAAATGGGTCATTTGGGGGGAATTTGTACTTTTCTGACTTCTTAGGCCCCTTTCACACAGACGATCTGTTCAGGTTCGCCTGTCAGTTTTTCAGGCGGACCTGAACGGATGCTCCATAGAGGTCCATGGAGCGTCGGATGTCAGCGGTGACAAGTCCGCTGACATCCGACCCGCTCCAATCTGAAAAAGTGTGATGGAGGAAAAAGCTATTTTTACATCCGTCATTGGATCGGATCGGGTGACGACGGACACTGCGGTTCGTCGTCACCTGATCTCCCATAGGGGAGAGCGGCGCTGTGACAGGTCCGTCCCTGCGCAGTGTGCAGAGACGGACCTGTCATCTTCCTGCTCAGCAGAGATCGCTCCGGCGATCCCCGCTGAGCAAGCGGATATACACGGGGCAGATCAGCACTGATCCGCCCCCTGTGGAAGGACCCTTAGTGTCTCAAGAAATGAGATACACCTGATGTACTGAAGTCCTGATCAGATGTCATCAATTTTCAGTGATTGGCACCATAGTTTGTAGACTCTATAACTTTCACAAAGACCAAATAATATACACTAATCTGGGTTATTTTTACTAAAGATATGTATCAATATAAATTTTGACCAAAATTTATGAAGAAAAATGACTAATTAGCAAACTTTTATGACAGAAACAAAGAAAAAGGCTTTTTTTTTCACAAAATGTATGTATCTTTTATTTATAGCACAAAAAAATAAAAAAATACTTTACGTAAAGTCACTGGTGTCGCAAAGTGCTGCTATGCCAGTCCCAGAATGCAAGATATTTCAGGGCATGTACTCGCCCCACTTTATGGTCATGAAAAAGAATGGCTTGTGGAGGCCAATTATAGACCTCATGCATCTTAAACAATTTTCATCAAAAAGGTGAAGTTCAGGATGGAGACATTGTCCCTGATTTATAGGGGATCCAGACAGTTGACTGGCTCGTTTCCATAGACCTAAAGATGCTTACTTTCATATGCCCATTGTAGAAGACTTCCGCAAGTTCCTTTGGTTTGCCATAGGTCAAGACCCTCTCCAGCTTGCTTGTCCACCATTTGGGCTTTCAACATTGCTCCATGTGTTTTTCAAAGACTTATTGGTTGTCATAGTCTTTATCAAAACAAGGAGCATATGCCTGCATCGTTTTTTAGATGAGCCCACTCAGTCTCTTGTGTACCTCAGAGCTCAGTTCGAGATAATCAAGAGGACCGTTGCTTTGCCTCTAGAACTTAATTTTCTGGAACATAATACTCCTGGCCCTGTCTTCCTCCCACCTGCGTGCCTTTCAGTGTCTAAAATTATTGGCACTATGGTGTTTACGGATCCGATGGTCAAGTGGATGCTCTGGAGAATGCCGGCTTTTCCGGAAGGGGTTTCTCCAGTGGTGGGAGTCAGGAAGCAGAATTCAGGTCATCTACATCAGAGCTCAAAGTTTCCAGTCCTGAGCTACTAGTCAGGCATTAAGGGTTACTTGCCACAAGTTGCCCCACCCAACCCCGACCCTACCCCACCCCTCATCTCATGAAATGACACTTAAATATTTTATGCAGCATTATGTTACAAAAATAAATATTAACAATAACTTTATCAGTGCCCATCAGTGCAGCCTCACCTGTGCTCATCAAAGCAGCCTCACCTGTGCCCATCAATGCAGCCTACTTGTGTCAAACAATGCAGACTACCTGTGTTCAAAAATGCAATCTACCTGTGTCCAAAAATGCAATCTACATGTGCCCATCAATTCAGCCTCACTCATGCCCAACAATGCAGCCTACCTGTGCCCAAAATTCAGCCTCACCTGTGCCCAACAATTCAGCCTACTTGTGCCCTACAATGCAGCCTACCTGTTTCCAACAATACAGCCTACCTGTGTGCAACAATGCAACCTCACCTGTGGAGAGGAAGAGGATTTCAAGCTGGATCATCAGAGAGCAGGGAACAGCTTATATAAGAAGTGACGTAATGACATCACTTTGGTTCTCCAAGGCCTTCTCCAAGCAGATGGCTGCACAGCCAGATCGTTTCTCAGGTGAACCAGCAGAAACAGTAAGCCCAAGAAACACTGGCAAGTGTTTCGGAAACTGTTAAAGCAGCTCATGAGCTGCTTGGAATGGTTTCATAAGATCAAAACAGAGCTATTACCTGTTCATAAGAAAAATCAGTACTATGACCGGTTTCATAAGAAAAAAACAGTACTATGGCCTATATCTTAAGCCATAATCTGGGTAAACCACTTGCAAACTGTAACGTATATATATATGTATTGTAGTCGGCAAGTGGTTAAAATGTGTATTTTCTGTGTGACTTGTGACCCCAAATCAATGTGCATTGTGAATGAATAGAAAATACTATGCGTATATGACTATGCTTTATTATAGTACATCATACCCAATAAAAAGCTCCTAAATGTTCTTATTCAATGCATGCATTTTAACAGACATATCTATGGGGTACATTTGAGTTAGAAAACAACCAATGGGTCTTGTGGCCAACACCTTTTTAAATTGTAAAAATCATACTATTGAAGTGTATATGTTTAAGAGTGTGTTAAAAAAAGGATTAGTGTGATTATTGGATTTTTCATTCCATATTATGATACTATTTATCATATTTCCAAATGTTACAATTTTTATTGTCGACTAAATTCAGGAATGTGAAACAATTGTCTTTTATTTCTTCATCATGGGATAACTCCTGTAATGTATTATGCATTTTTTTTATTCAAGATTGATATACATTTTATGCCATTAAAATGAACCTGAAGACAATTGTTTATTAACAAATCATCTGTTAATTCAAAGATCAGAAAAAAGATTTTTTTTTTTTTAAATCACATTGTTTGCAATGTTAACTGTGCAGGATTTAAAACCTTTGCTGCTAGTTGTCAAAAAGAGCTAGACAAGGCAGCTTTGTTGAGATGCAATAAAAAAAAAACCTCACTCTAGACATTGCTATCTCATTAGCATATTCTTGGTATAATTCTCATAGGGCATGCAAATGTATGCAAAAAAAACAATCCAGAGAAAGTCAAAAATAGCAATGAACATTAAAATCACCCCGCTTGAATATTGTTTTATGCAAAAGATATATTCACTGTGTAGTTTATTTAAATCGACCAACTTTGGGTATTTCTGTTAATATTTCATAAAATGAGAATAGAACAAAAAGACAGTGAATTTTAATGAGCATTCTGATGAGAATCAAACCCCTACTTATAGTGTAAATTTTGGATTTCTCCTTAGTTATTCCTGCATTATTATGCATCTGACAAAGCTGGTCTCAGTCTATTTTCTTCAGATACAGTGCCTTGAAAAAGTATTCACACCCCTTGAAATTTTGCACATTTTGTCATGTTACAACTAAAAACATAAATGTATTTTATTGGGACTTTATGTGATAGACCAACACAAAGTGGCACATAATTGTGAAGTGGAAGGAAAATGATAAATGGTTTTCAAAATCTTTTACAAACAAATATCTGAAAAGTGTGGTTCGCATTTGTATTCAGCCCCCTTTACTCTGAGACCCCTCACTAAAATCTGGTGGAGCCAATTGCCTTCAGAAGTTACTTAATTAGTAAATTAGTTCATTTGTGTGCAATTTAATCTCAGTATAAATACAGCTGTTCTAGTAAGCCCTCAGAGGTTTGTTAGAGAACCTTTGTGAACAAACAGCATCATGAAGGCCAAGAAACATACTGGATAGGTCAGGGATAGAGTTGTGGAGAAGATTAAAGCAGGGTGAGGTTATAAAAAAATATCCCAAGCTTTGAACATTTCACTGAGCATGGTTCAATCCATCATCTGAAAATAGAAAGAGTATGGCAAAAACTGCAAACCTACCAAGATATGACCGTTCACCTAAACTGAAATGCCAGGCAAAAAGAGCATTAACCAGAGAAGCAGTCAAGAGGCCCATGACAACTCTGGATGCGCTGCAGAGCTCAGGTGGGAGAATCTGCCCACAGAACAACTATTATGCCCCGTACACACGATGGGAAATTCCACCAACAAAAGCCCGATGAGAGCTTTTGGTCGGAAAATACGATTGTGTGTATGCTCTATCGGACAAAAGATTGAGAACAGGTTCTGAATTTTCCTAACCGGTTCTGAAAGTTCTGAAAGTTCCTAACCGAAAATCTGCTTGGGTGTATGCAATTCCGATGCGCAAAAACTCACGCATGCTCAGATTCAACTACGAGGCGGAATCGCTCGGTCTGGTAAAACGACCGTTCGTAATGGAGATGGCACATTTGTCATGCTGACATTTTTTTAATAGTTTAATGCAGCACATTCTCTTCTTTAGAATGCTAGAAGAATGAAGTTGTTTTGCTGCTCATATTTACACAGACTTCTCTCAAACGTATTTCTTTATTATTTCTCGTGATCTCATGAATAATAAGTTTGTTTTTTGTCACATCTCCATAATATGTTTTTTTTTTTTTTTTATCAAGATCTGCATTTTTTTTCTAGTGATCTCCATAATATTATTTCTTGTTTTGTGTGTCAAGTTAGCACAACACCAGTATTATCTTGTATTTTTTTACCTTAAGGAAGTTGGTTGGTGTCCCTTTTTAATTTGACCTTGTATTTCTGAAAAGTACCTGCCTACTCACAAACAAACTGTCCTTTTTGAAGTAAAACACATGGGCAAGTATTTCTGAAAGCAAACTATCCATTTATTCTGCGTCCTAACAAAATAAAGAGGAAGGCAACGCTGGAGAAACTGCTGAAATTTGTGAAGCCTTTGTACCCCAGGGCACACATTAATTATTTTACAGTCAAAATTGGTGGCCTGAGGAGTCTATATAATAGTGAGCTACAAAAGATCAGGAACAGCAGCAGATGACATATCTGTCCCCAGGCAGTGGTCATACAACAGCCTGCATCTTTGGTCAGCCCAGACCGAACCCAGGTCATCCATCTCTGGTCTTCCTTAGACGCTTCCTTCCAGGCTGTGGCTCTGGTGTTGGAGGTGTGGCAGGAGGTGGAGGAGGAGGAGGAGGAGGACCTGGAGGAGGAGAAAGAGGAGCATGGTTGAATTCACAAATGTGGGTTTAGCTTGTGAGTTCGCCCCTCAACCTCTTATTTAGGGCTTGCAAGATGGCTTCCTCAGATAAGAGGCATTGGCCCTCCTAAATTTCCAGCATTTTGCAGGCTGTCATGTAGGCATAGTCCTCTTGAACACTGGGGGGGGTTCTGGGGGCCACAGTAGCCTTCAGAAATAGGCCAATTTCTGCCCCCTTCAGGTTACTCCTCTTCCTGGCACTTTTTTGTGGAAGGCGGAGGGGAGGGACCTGGTATTCGGGCAGTCTACTGGGCCCAGCCATCTCCTCGCTGTCACTTTCCACAGCCTGGCTGAGGCTTTCCTGAGTATGAAAAAGGGACATAGTTTCAGTTTTTGATTCATCAATCACACACAATTTACATCTCATGACTGTTGCAAATTGAATGTTAACAAGTAGAAAAGACCATCGTTTTGACCCCAACATTTTTCATTCTTGTCCCAATCATTTGTGGCCACTATTGTCTATTGATATGTAAAACACTTTGTGAAATCAGAAATTAGTGATCAAAATTAACATATATTTAACATCATTAATTTGAAAAACAGAAATATTTTGAAGAATGCTATACCTGGCTCAAGCTTGGCTCCTCCACATGTTGCTACCTGGAAGGCCCAGTTTGGACATCAGAAGCCTCAGCTCGGGGGAAAGGAAGCCTTGAAGGATGACTGGAGAGTGCTGGCCTGGATTCAGTCTGGCCTGCCAGAAAATGCAGTCTGTCATAGTACCACAGCCTGGGTACATAAATGTAATCTGCTGCAGCTCCTGATCTCAGGGAATCCTGGACCTTCTTGCGCTCCCTATTATAATTGTTGCACATGCCACCGATTAGGGCCTTCAAGTAGGGGATGTCGGCCGTGGGGATCATGGGCTTCACAAATTCCACAAATTGATCCAGCGCTGCCTTCCTCTTTGGTTTATTGTTATAAAAGGGGTGGTTTACCTGCCACAGACAGGGCAGCTCCCTGTACATATCAATGAATATGGGCATAAAGTCCTCATTATTGAATAGATCCATTTTCCAAGAGATCCAACACAAGACAAACCCTAATGTCAGTCTAAACTGGGCCAAAATCTTGACCCAATATAGGCCTAAATCTATAAGCAATATAGGCCACTGATGCACCAACTTAAAATTGTACCTTTGTTATAATGAACGTCACTGCCTTTACTTTGTCCTTTGCTCACAGATCATACGTACGACACATGCGTGTTCCCTCTTTATATACACTGCGCATGCATGAAATTTTGCCCGCGCCGTCCGCCTCTGATTTTCTTTCTAGAATATTTCCCGCCCCCGTCTCTTTCGGCGCAGTGGGAGACGACATGGCGGAGACACAGCAGGTGGTTAATAGCAGTAACGAGGAGGAGGAGGAAAGCCCGGAGCCCAAAACGTCTTGATCCAGGAGGAGATTTAAGGTATCAAATATGTACTTTGATGAGATGGTGGAGATGGTCGACATATTTAGGAGGGCCGACTATGATGGCAACATTGGCAAGCATGGACCATACCTAAACCCAAATGTGAGAAAGGCCAAAATCATGATAAAAGTTGTGAAGAGTCTGCCGTGGAATTTTGGGGTACGATGATCCAAGGAGCAATTGAGGAAATGCTGGTCAGACCTCAAATTAAGGGAGCAGGATCAGTACAGTACAGAAGGATAAAGAACGTTCTTCCAAAAAGTACTTGTCTTGTGTTCCTATTATGATTATTCATATGATTATTCTTTGCCTTTTTGTTTTTTACACCCTGGGATTGTTCTGAGCCATTATGGAACCTTTGCTGAGACATTTCCATCATAAGACATTTGGTGTGGATAGGTACTACTCTCCATGATGGCCGCCTTGTAGCCTGGATCCTTTGGCTCCGTCCTCCCTGTGTGCTAGCGGTTCTAGCACTTCAAGCCTGTATGATACTTTGCTGTATGGTACTTGTATCCAACTTATCTGGTAAGAGTGTTCTTTCTCTCTATCTGATTTCCACCTGTGATTCAAGACTCACTCGGACTACAATTTTGGGCGATTGAGTTACTGATCCCTTGATTGGACTATTCATTGTGTGGGATTTTCTGTTGTATCACCACAACTTTGGGCAATTGAATCACAGATCACTTGATTGGACTATTCACTGTGTGGGACTTTTTATTTTAATATCATTGTGGACTATTCCCTATTCAGTTTATGCATGTATATTTGTTTATATTTTTCTGATCTGGGATAAGCATTGCATATACTGCTGTTATTTATACATTGTCACTGTCTGAGCCCATTGACACTTCATTATTATTTTCTTTGCAGTAGTCACCATTTTATCATATTATCACTGTTTGAGTACTTTGATATATTTTTGCAGTAATTAGCGCTACACTTTCTTTTTGCTCTTGAATTTTTTAACTTTGTTTGAGTGTGCGCTGCTTTTTTCTGATATATTTATTTGGGTTTAGTGCAGTTTTTTCTATTTTACTATTATGATTATTAACTTGCATGCTGCTCCATGTGCTTTTCTTTACTGTTGTACAGTTTAAAATGGCTACATTCATGTTCGTGGGCACAGTAATCGGTCGTAAGAAACACTGTTTGCCAAATAAATATGATATTTTGGGCAGACACAGGGTTAATTACATTTGGTCATGCTAATTTGTGTTCAAATAAGTTTAGGACATTGTTGTCTAGATGTCTTTGAAACTAGAATTAATTGCAAACTTGATTCAGTGTAATGTAAGGAGAGGACATTCAGCAGCTGTTTACACATCTGGACTCAGGAGCACTAGTGTGGGACACCAGAGCACATTTTTTAGGGTGACCCACACAGATGCTCCAGTGGATACTTGGGATGTCTCAATGCGTGAAACTTGTCCAAATAAGGTAAGTATTCCAGCTTGGTTGAGGGAATTAATCATGTCTTCAACTTGGAACTCTGCCCAAACAATAGTACCCACTTCCAAGCAATGTTTCCCATTCATATCTCTGTTCACAAATATCTGTGTGCTAAGTATACCTTTTGTTTCATTCTCATAGGGGATAAAAGACTTGGTCCGTCGGAGGACAACAGGAACCCCCCACCTCAGGAAGAAGGGGAGCACAGGATTGTGGTACTTCAGGATGTGGAGGAAGGAGAGGTGGAAGAAGTGCTTGAATTTGGCACCACAACAGGTCATGGTCGGACACCACAGATTCAGGTAATAGATGTATGCTTGCATATTTATAATACATGGTGTGTATTTTTATTTTAGGTGATCGAGTCATTTCACCAGTGACAGTGCACAACGGCTTATCCAGGAAACCATGTCTTGTAGTTGTGATTTGCACCTTATCAAAGAAAAAACCAAGGAAATTGAACAAAGACTGAAGAACATGAATGATGTACTAGGGAGAATCTAAATCCTAAAAAGACTCCCAGATTTTTTTTTTATACTAACTTTATCTAAAGTTTTAATACAGTTTAAAAGCCAAATTTGGAAAACGCACATAGTGTGTCAACATGTGCTATCTGCCATCAGGGGATTTCAATGTACGCGTTTTTTGGGTGCAACACCTTACTCCCAACTCTAGTAGGTGAGAGGAAGTGGTTGCACCCTCAAAACATGTCCATTGATCCCACATGACAGGAGATAGCTTATGTTCACATTAAGTATGGGATCAGAAAGAAAATCCCCATTTTGACTCACAATTTGTGTGCATCTTCTAAATCTGTCTTTTACAGGGGTGACTTGACCCCAACTAATGAAGGCACGATCAAGACCTTTTTCACACTACAAAATGTCTGATATTGCCTTCTTTTTTGCAATGTTGAACTTTGTAAGTTCCAGAGTTCTGTATGTTATGTTTGGAAACATGTATTCTGTATTTTTTCTAAAATTTCAAGGTAAAACTTTGTTTTTTTACATCCAAATGTTTTATAAAACACACATGTAAATGTGCACGGAGTAAATGGCTTTCTACTCAAAAATGTGTGGCTTCTTCTTTCAATGCTCAATAACACTTTTGTATTAAGGTGGTGTTTATAGTGACAATGGGTGTTATTTAAATAATTTTAAAACCACTTGGCACTACAAGTGCACTAGGAGAACCTAGGGGGCAGATAAAAGAAACACAAGCAGTAAATCCAAATCAAGATTTTATCATATCGATTTTTTTATTTGAAAAAGATTTACAAATTAGCTGGCATAGCAATGGCCCCCCTACCCATAAAATATTCCTCATATTTTTCACGCACTTCACGGGAGCTTTGGGGGGGGGGGGGGCAAGCCAGGACGGACAGCTTCCAGGGCCATCAGTGTTGGTTCATGAAGTTTGGCCTCAGGCCCAACTGAGGCTGTATAATTTGGAGCATTTCTTTTTAAAAAGTTGTGCAGGATGCTGCAGCATAAAACAATGTGGTTCAGTTTGTACTCCACCAGGTTGATTGCCGTTATAAATAGGGGGAACCGGCTGGCCATTATCCCAAAGGTATTCTCCACGACTCTTCGGGATTTGGCCAGCCAGTAATTAAAAACCCTCTTCTCCGGGGTGAGGGTCCTCTGGGGTAAAGGCCTCATCACGTGATTGCCCAAACCAAATGCTTAATCAGCAATAAAATCAAACAGAATTCCTTTGACGTTCTCTTCCACAGATGGCATTCCCAAGCCACCGCTCTGAAGACATCGGTAGAACTCGGTCTGGGCAAAGACTCCACCATCCGACATCCGCCCATTCTTCCCCACGTCCACATAGAGAAACTCGTATGTTGTCGATAGGGATGAGCCGAACACCCCCCGGTTTGGTTCGCACCAGAACTTTCGAACGGATCAAAAATTTGTGCGAACTTTAGAACTCCATTGAAGTTTTTGGGACTCGAACATTCAAAATAAAAAGTGCTCATTTTAATGGCTAATATGCAATATATTATCCTAAAAAGGGTTTGGGGACCTGGCTCCTACCCTAGGGTACGTGGGTCAATGCCTAAAATGTTTTAAAAAAGGGCAGTTTTTTCGGGAACACTGATTTTAATGACGATTAAAGTGAAAAAAAGTGAAATATTCCTTTAAATATCGTGCCTGGGGGGTGTCTATAGTATGCCTGTGAAGTGGCACGTGTTTCCCGTGTTTAGAACAGTCCCTCACAAAATGACATTTAACGGAAAAAAAGTCATTTAAAACTGCTTGCGGTTTTAATGTAATATCTGGTTCCGGCAATACGGATGAAAATGGCATAGGTAGCCCCCTGCCCATTACTAGCCCCTTTGGGTCTTACGGATATTAAGGGGAACCCTGTACCCATATTAAAAAAGGAAAGGTGTGAGGCCCCCAGGCCCTATATACCCCAGGCCCTAAACAGGAGTATACAGGCGGTGCAAACAAGACAGGGACTGTGTAGTTTTGTTATGTTAAGTAGAATCTGTTTGTCATTTTTGAACTGGTACTTTTTTAAAGTGTAGCTCCAGTCAAAAAATCTATTTTTAAGCTTTTAGGAAAACAAAATCACCCCTGTATAATTTGTTTTGCCGTCCGTCTTTTTTTATCTCACTTCCTGTTGTCTCCTTCCATTTGCAAGTAGGAGACGTTTGTAAGTTGGATGTTTGAAATTAGGGGCCTGCCCTACATGCTCTGCAGAAATGGCAGAACAAGGTGTTGGTGTTGCCACAACACTGTAAGCCCTCAAAGTGACTCTTGGTGGGAGCTGGAGTGCCCTGCTGTGAACGATTATATCAAGAATTGTAATTACATGCCATTGTTAAACAGTGGTAGAAAAATTGGGCCTTTGGTGGTTCTGGTGGTGATGCTGGTGCCACAACACTAAAAGTCCTCACAGTGAATCTCGGTGGGCACAGGAACGGCCTGTGCTGTGAAATATTATATCAAGAATGTTAAACAGGGGCTGAAAAATGGGACTTAGGCACTGGTGCTGGTGCCACAACACTGCAACCTCTCCTATATACTCTATTTTGAGTGCAGGAATGAGCCCTGCTGCAAAGCATTGCATCAAAAATTGTAATTACACGCCCCTGTTAAACAGGGGCTAAAAAATTGGGTTGGTGGCATCACCAGAACCAAAAATGTTGTTCCAAGATATCAGCGGAGGAGGAAGAGGATAGACAATCAACATAACAGGACAGTCACTCAGCATTAGCACAGGCAGTCTTGAAGGGATGTGATATATCAAAAAAAAATGTTTTGGTTACATCAGCTTTAGGTGTTTGGTAGCTGGTGGTGATCCAAGACTGATTCATCTTTATGAAGGTCAGTCGATCAACTGAGTCGGTGGACAGGCGCACCTTGTGATCAGTTACAAAGCCACCAGCAGCACTGAAGGTACGTTCCAAAAGAACACTGGATACAGGACAGGCCAGTAGCTCAATTGCATACTGTGCAAGCTCTGGCCAGTGATCCATCCTCAAGACCCAGTAAGCCAGAGGATTTTCGGTGGGAAAGGTGTCCAAGTATAACCTTGCCCCTAGGTATTCCTGCACCATGTAAATCAGACGCTGGCGATGGTTGTTGGATTTTTTTTTTAAACAATAGTTTATTTTTAATACAAACTTTTTTTATTTTTTTATTGGGTGAGTAAGAAGACAGTTATAAAGATTTTGTCGGGATGCAACCCAAGACGATCCGAGTGTATATCAAACATCATCATATACAAAGAAGCATAATATAGATTATCTCAGTCGTTCTGTGCAGTATAATAGCCGAATACATCAAACGATGATAATACTATATCTTTCAGAGCATCCAGATATTATAATCATCTTTAACTTTTTATAACAACAATTTTTTCCTATATCTACTAAGTCCTAGAGTTGTGTATATAGCTATGTTTTTACTCTAACAATCTTATTCTTTGGCCTGCCGTAATGTCCAGGGGGCCGGGGGCCATCCCTCACAGATGGGAAGGGAGTGGATCAGATCGAACTAGACACTGGTCCAGCAGCCAACTGGCCCATTTGTTGGTATGCAGGTGCATTGTGTCCATGATCATGTGATGAATGCGTTCCATGATGCGGGTGGCATCCATCCTTCGAAGGACCTGAATCCAGGGGACTGACTGTGATCGCCAATTAAGGTCCACTGTATGGCACAAAATAAAGTATTAATCAATTTCTGAGAAGAGGGGGATACCAAGGAATTGGGGTGAACAGAAGACACATAGGTGCCATTAATTCAATGTTAGTTCCAGTGATCAACGCCACCTTAGAGGTAGCTTGGCTCCAAATGTGTTGAAGGTGTGGGCAGCTTCAAAAGGTGGGCAACAAGGTGCCCACTGTCTGGCAGCCCCTAAAGCAGTTGTCCGAAACCGTGGGGTAGTATTTATGGACCCCATCCGGTGTGAGCTACCATCGCGTGTGAACTTTAAGTATTGTTTCTTTAATAGAGACTGAACGAGAGCATTTGTGCATGTTTACTAGCATATCCTGCCATTCCTCATTTGAAAATTCTATGCACAGGTCTGACTCCCAATGGCTCATTGCTGTGGACTTTTCCGGCAGGTCTAGCTCAATATTGTGGAGATGGTGCCCTTCTCTCTGAGATGTTCTAGGCATATCGACTCATAGAGGGGTATTGTCGGGTCGGGGGTAGTTTTAAAGTAGGATTAAAAAAAGTGTTGAATTTGTATTAATTTATAAAACTCATCTCTTGGGATTAGGGATGAGCTTCGAGTTCGAGTCAAACTCATGTTCGACTCGAACATTACCTGTTCACCTGATCGGCGAACAGTGAACAATTTGAGGTGTTCACGGCAAATTCGCAAAGCCGTGGAACACCCTGTACAAGTCTATGGGAGAAATCTAAAGTGCTAATTTTAAAGGCTAATATGCAAGTTACTGTCCTAAAAAGTGTTTGGGGACCTGGGTCCTGCCCCAGGGGACATGTATCAATGCAAAAAAAAGTTTTAAAAATGGACGTTTTTTCTGGAGCAGTGATTTTAATAATGCTTAAAGTGAAAAACAATTAAAGTGTAATTATCCTTTAAATTTCATACCTGAGGGGTGTCTATAGTATGCTTGTAAAGAGGCACATGTTTCCCATGCTTAGAACTGTCCCTGCACAAAGTGTAATTTCTGCAGGAAAAAAAGTCATTTAAAATCACTTGCGACTATAATGAATTGTCGGCTCCCGTAATACAGAGAACACTCATTGAAAGTCATTGATAAAAAAAAAAAAAAAAAAAAAAGCGTTGGGTTCCCCCAAATTCAATTACCAGGCCCTTCAGGTCTGGTATGGATATTAAGGGGAACCCCGCGTCAAATTTAAAAAAAATGGCGTGGAGTTCCCCCTAAAAATCCATACCAGACCCTTTATCTGAGCACGCAACCTGGCAGGCCGCAGGAAAAGAGGGGGGCGAGAGAGCGCCCCCCCTCCTGAACCGTACCAGGCCACATGCCCTCAACATTGGGAGGATGCTTTGGGGTCCCCCCAAAGCACCATGTCCCCATGTTAATGAGGACAAGGGCCTCATCCCCACAACCCTGGCCGATGGTTGTGGGGGTGTGTGGGTGGGGGGCTTATCAGAATCTGGAAGCCCCCTTTTTTTATCAATTGTATTTTTATTGAAAATTTTCAGAGAGGAATTACAGAGGGAAGTATAACAACAAATGATTGTCAGTGTCAACAATGTTACAGGCCGTAGGCCAAAGAGCAAGAAAAGAAAAATAAGCAGAAAATAAACAGAAAATAAACACAGTGGTATAATGGTCAGGCAATATTAAGTCACAGGCTCAGTCAAAGCAGTAGTGCATCTAGCAACGTGGGGAACGGGGGGGAGAGTCAGGAGGGGGGGTGCAGGAGAGAGTCCAATGGGTGGGTAGGCCAGATAGCTACATGTCTGCAAGAAGGCATAGCCAACCACTGGATCTGGAGTACGCTCTCTCCGGGGAGGAGCCTATACCAGACCGAGGCATCCCTGGGAAAAGAACATATACTGGCGAGGGGGGGGGGGGGTAAGGAAAGACATCAAATAAACTTCAGGGGGGGGGTTGTAGGGAGTCCCGGGTTAAGGTGGGAATGGTCCCATAAGTCCCAAACTCGGGAAAACCTAGGCAAAGTATCATGAATAACAGCGGTGAGGTGCTCCATCCTGCGGATCTGTTCCAGTGTTTGCAATATCTGTGGGAGTGTTGGTGGGGACTGCGACAGCCATCTGATTGGTATGGCCCGTCTTGCTGCCAATAGAATATAGCCTAAGAGTTTCTGAACATTAGCAGGCAGATCAGGAAAGGGTAAGCCTAACAGAAAGTGGATTGGGGTTAGAGGAAGGATGGTGTCAGACAGTTCTTGCAAATATACATGGACCGAGGACCAGAAAGGTTTAATGAGCGAACATTCCCAGAAAATGTGAAAAAGGGATCCAATAGCCTTCCGACATCTCCAGCAGAGTGGGGAAGCCTGAGGATCGTATTTATGTAGGAGCTGTGGGGTCCTGTACCAAAACATTAGGATTTTATATATTGTCTCTTTCTGTTCTACACAGCGAGACGATTTAGAGGCAGTCTCCCAAATCTTCAGCCACTGGGGGGTGGTAATGGACTGGCCAAAAAGCCGAGACCACTTACACATATAGAGGTGACCTGGGCCAGAGAAAGAGGGAGAGGCCTGTAAATACTTGTAGATCTCAGAGATGAGTCTCGTTTGGTTTGGACCTTGGGAGCAGAGAAGTTCAAAAGGGGTAGGGTTATTCAAGGTTAGGGTTGGGTTTTTGGAGCTAAAGTAATGTCTGATTTGAAGATAGGAATAGAACAAACCCTTGGGGACCTGGAATTTACATTGAATGTCAGCGAAGGATAGGAGCGAATGTGTAAGTGGATGTACCAAATTACGAAGTTGGAAAACGCCCGCACGCGTCCAAGGGAGCATGCGTGTGTAAGACAGGCTGTCCGGGATGTCAGGGTTGAACAGTACGTTTAATAATGGCGAACATGGAGAGGCCAGGGAGAAACGTTGGGCACATTTCTTCCAAATAGAAAGTGTAAAGAGCATGGGGTTAAGAGAAAGGTTCCTAATTTGATGTATGGAGGTTTCCAGTTCCGCCCAAATCAGCGAGCAGGGGTGGACCGGGGTGGTAATGCTCATTTCAATGTCAGACCATACACTGGATGACATTCTATGGGACCATACTATAACCGGTTTCAGGTGTGTAGCATAATAATATTTAAGGAGGTCTGGGGCCCCCAGTCCCCCCTAGCTCTGGGGGTGAGCACTACGGGACTAGCTATCCTGTGGGCCTTATAGCGCCAGATAAAGTTGAGGAAGGACCTCTGAGTCGCTTTGAGTTGGGACATGGGAATGGGGATCGGCAATGTTTCGAATAGGTATAAAAGTCGTGGCATGATGGACATCTTCAGGACATTGATGCGACCCAAGAGGGAAATGGGATACAAGTCCCATTGTCGCAAGAGTCGGTCGATGTCCCGAAAGAGTGGTGGGAAATTAGCATGATACAGGCTGGAGTAGGAAGAGGTAAGATTAACCCCTAGGTATTTGAGGGAGGCCGTACACCAACGGTAAGCGAAATTGCGCTGCAAAGAGGCAAGATCTGCGGGGGGAATAAGGATAGGTAGAGCTTCCGTCTTGGTAGTGTTAATTTTATATCCAGAGATCGAGCTAAATTGGTGTAGGAGAGCATGTAGGGAGGGAAGGGAGGTGAGGGGTCTGGTTAAAGTCAGTAGAATATCGTCAGCATATAGAGACAATTTATACTCTGTTTGGCGTAGTTGTACCCCACGGATATCAGGGTGGTTACGGATAGCCGCTGCCAGGGGTTCCAAACAGAGAATAAAGAGCAAGGGGGATAATGGACAGCCCTGCCTAGTGCCATTACTAAGGGAGAAGGATGGCGATAGGTAGGAGGAGAGTTGAACTTGCGAAGAGGGTCTGGAGTACAGTGCCCTCAAGGTGGCAACGAAGGGACCTGCAATGCCAAAGTGAGAGAGCGTGGCAAACATAAATGGCCAGCTGAGTCGATCGAATGCCTTCTGAGCATCAAGGCTCAATATAAGAGCTGGGCGGTTCATTTTGTTTAGTAAGTCAATCAAATCTATAGTACGTCTAGTATTGTCTCCCGCATGCCTAGCCAGTACAAAACCGACTTGGTCTTTATGGATAAGTTGCGGTAGCAAACGGGACAGCCTGATTGCCAATATTTTGGTGAAAATTTTGTAATCGGAATTTAACAGCGCGATAGGCCTATAATTGTCTGGGAGGGAGGGGTCTTTATCTGGTTTCGGGATCACAGATACGTGAGCATGGAGAAACTGGGGGTCAGGAATGGTGCCTTTCAATAAGGAGGAGAATAGGGAAAGGAGGTGTGGACTCAGCAATGGAAGGAAAGTCTTGTAGTAGGAGTAAGGTAGGCCATCAGGGCCAGGAGCTTTTTGGGTGGGAAGATGCTCCACAACCGCAGCTAGTTCCTCAGGGGAGATAGGAGAGTTTAAAGACGGGAGGTGGTCAGGGGAAAGCTGGGGGAGGGGCAATGATTCCACGAAGGAGTTAAACTTCTCCTGGGTGAAAGTGTATTGATCATCAGCGAGTAGACAATTATACAGCTTATGGTAGAAGTTACCAAACGTCTTAGACATTGTGAGAGGGCAGTAGGTGGAGGAACCGTCGGGTTGCCTAAGGGAGTCAGGATAGGCTTGGAAAGGTCGAGGTTTAAGTTTGTTTACTAGTATTCGGTGGGGTTTGTTAGAGTACTCGTAAAACTTCTGTTTTGACCATAGGAGGGATTTGTCTATCTTCTGCATATCAAGTGATCTAAGGAGGTTGCATAGGTAGACAACAGTCCGAAGCCCTGACACCGTGGGAGAGGAGAACAAACGGTCCTCAGCTTTGCAAAGCTTGAGAAGAGCTGAGGCTCTTTGGTGTATGGCGTCTTTTTTGAGTCGGGAGCTTATGGCAATACAATGCCCCCTGAATACAGGTTTATGCGCCTCCCACAGTGTCGAGGGCTCAGAGACGGAGCCAGTGTTAAGCTCAAAATACTCATTAAGGCATGTGGTCAGTTGAGCTTTAGTCTCAGGGTTACGTAGGAGGGTCTCATTTAGCCGCCAGTGACAGGAGCGGGGGAAGGCCGAGGATAGGGAGAGTTCTAAATGGACAGAGGAATGATCCGACCATGGGACAGGATTAATTTCTGAGGATACTGCAGCTGTCAAGAGGAGTGTGGAGTTGAAAAAGTGATCTAATCTAGAGAAGAGTTTGTGGGGGTGGGAGTCGAAAGTATAGTGTTTCTGAGTAGGATGTTTAATTCGCCATATATCTAATAAACGTCGGGCCCTAATAAGTCTGCGGAACGATTTGGAGAGGGCGTCCACATTGGAGGGGGTTTTAGTGGGGAACAAAACATGTCTGTCTTTACCTGGGGACATAACCATATTAAAATCTCCACCAATCACTGTGAAAGGGTGTGCATACTTATCTAACATGACAAAAACAGCATTGAGAAAGCGAACTTGACCAGAATTGGGAGCATATACATTTAGGATCGTGACAGGTTGAGACTGAAACATGCAATCCAGAATAATAAATCTGCCCTGGGGGTCCAGGTAAGAAGATTGAATTCACAACGGGCAGGAGCGGCCAATCAGGATCGCCACGCCCGCCTTGCCAGATGGATCTGAGGCCAGAAAGGAGGTCGGAAATGTTTTGCTGGCAAATTTAAGGGAATTTAAGTGTGTCTCTTGGATCAGTATCACGTCCGCTTTAGAAGCTTTAAACTCTTTCAGAGCCAACCACCTCTTCTGAACAGAGTTTAAACCTTTCACATTACAGGTAAAAAACGTCAACGACATATCAAAGGAGATAGGTGAAAAAGCAGAGAGAGAAGCATAGAACAGTCAATGGAAGTTGAGTCCCAGGCAGTAGGGAGGAGAAGGCAAAAGGAGAAGAAGAAACCAGGGGAGAGAAAAAGGGAGAGCCTGACAATGGAAGTTGAGTCCCAGGCAGTAGGGAGGAGAAGGCAAAAGGAGAAGAAGAAACCAGGGGAGAGAAAAAGGGAGAGCCTGACAGTTTGGTAGATAGTGCTGCGACAATAATATCGACATTGACATATATCTAGAAAATTGTGGCAGTCGGTCACCAAGGAAACCAAAGGAGACCGAGGCCTGACAAAAAAGAACTTCCCAGAAGAAACTCGTGTACAGATAAACGGTGTCACAAGGATCTGTGAATCACCGGAAAAAGGCTGTAGACAAAAACCAAAAACGTTAAGAAAAAAAAAACAACAAAAAGAAGCAGCCTATGGGGAGACTGCATGGGCAGTAGCCACAAAAAAAGAAACAACAAAAAAAAATAAAAAATAAAAATAAAAACGACATCCGTAGAGAAACCCGGAGGAACATAACCTCCAGGAAGCCCAGGTCCGAGCCCGGGACCAAAACAGGGGTCACGAGGACCACCTAGTGTAGGGGGGGTGAGGAGCCCATAGGCCACCCCACGCCTTCCATAGCTGGAAAAATTAATTCAGCCACCTATCAAAAGCAAACGTAGCAACAGAATGCATAATAACATAACAGACAAAAAGCAATGCACTGAAGTTGCAAACAGTGAAAAAAAAAAGAGCATTAAACAATAAACAGTGCACCCCATGGGTGTCGGGGAATAAGTGTGGGGGATCCGCCATGGCATAATAACATAAAACTGCACCATGGAGAATCCAACAAGGCCCCATCTAGGGGGATAGGTAATCTCAGACTTGTTCCGATGCAGTGTCCCTCAAGTCGGGGGTTTGAAGGAAGGTCTCCGTTGAGGGGTAAGGTTGGATCTAGAAGGCTTTGGTCGAACTGGGGTCCATATCCGGGCAGGAAGTGCGGACGGCCGAGGTGTAGAGGGAAGTGGAGTAGGTTCTTCGTCTGGGAGAGGGGGGAGTCCAAGGCTACGCAGAAAGGCGTCGCTTTCATGTAGGTCACGAAGAGAGAACTGAGTGCCTTCTCGAGTCACTGAGAGGCGAAAGGGGAAACCCCATCTGTATGGAACCTTGTGGGTTTGGAGATGAAGCGTCAAGGGACGCAGACTTCTTCGTCGTGCCAAGGTGATTGGTGAGAGATCATTGAAGATTTGGATTTTGGCACCTTTAAAGTCCAGCTTAGATTGGTTACGAGTGGCAAGTGTAAGTGCTTCTTTACTGTCAAAGTAGTGGAACCGAACCACCACGTCTCTCGGGTTAGCACCTGCAGGGGGTTTAGGCGCCAGCGATCTATGGGCCCTGTCTAGTCGCCAATCAATATCTGGAATTTGGGGGGCCACCACATTAAACAGGCTGAGAAGGTAGGAACGGAGATCCCTGTCTTCCACCACTTCAGGAATGCCTCTAATCCGCAGGTTCTGCCTGCGTTCACGAATCTCGAAGTCTTCTTGATGTGTTTGGAGTTGAGAAACAGAGTGTTTAACAGCGGCGTTATCGTCTTCTAACACTTGAACATATTGGACCAGTTCATCAAACTTAGTCTCTAGGGTGTCCGTGCGGCCGCCCAGTTTGTCAATCTCACCCCTTAGCTCCTTGGCCAGTTTCCCAATTTCCTGAGTAATGGAATGAGTGATAGCTTTCAGCAGGGATTGGAGCTTAGCATCCAGGACATCTGCCGTCAGCAAAGTAGGAGACCCCTGGTCAAGAATGGGTGAGGGAGCGTCCGGACAGTTCAAATCAGGTTCATGGCGGGCTGAAGGGTCTAATGCAGGGTCTCCCTCCATTTGGGAGGAAGGGATGGACTTATGTAGATAACGGTCCATGGTGGATGAGGTTTGGGGGAGAAGTACAGAAGCGTAGGACTTTCTTTGATCTCCTATCTTCCCCATGGGGTGCACGGTCGGGCTGAGGGGGTGGGGATGCGGCTCCCGGAGGTAGTAAAGCTGAAAATTGCTGAGAGGGAGCCTCAGGAAGGCGGAGGTAGGGGCATGGCCCCAAAATTACATGGTTGCCATAGCAAAGGGGTGCTCACATGTTCTGGCAGTCAATAGGCTTGTGCCAGTAGGCACAGGAGTGGAAGGGGGGGGGCAAGGGAGATGTAGGGAGATTCGGGGGGGTGAGGTGAGGGCACAACAGTCAGCCCAGGTGTACGTGGGGGGGGACAGGGGCACAGGGGGGGGGATGGTGGAGGGGGTGGTAGCAGAAAGGTACCTGATAAGATGGCAGAGCACTGCTTCTTGTATCTTTGAGTCCAAGTGGAGGCTAGCACAGTGGGAGAGAGCAGCTCGGATTTCTCCAGGGACCTCTGGCAGGTTGCACAACAGATGGGGGGTGAGGGTAAATGCAGCCCCCTTCCACGGCAGTCACCAGCACCTCCGCTAGGCAGTTAGTTCGAGTAGGCCCGAGGCCTAAAGATGGCGGCCGGCCTCGTGTGGAAGAGGCTCTGCAGTAGGCCTCAGCACGGCCGGAGCCTTCAGGGGCGGTTCAGGTCACCCCCGCCGGTCGCTGCAATCCCCGGTGGCCGCAGAGGGACTTCAGCCTCCTTGCAGGGACCCCGGGATGGCGTGGAGGTCCAGGGAAATGGTAGGCCCCAAGATGGCGGTGGCGGTCCGGCGGGCGAAAGTAGGCCACGAGTATGGATGGGGCTCGATCGGCCGAGAAAAGCCACAAAAACCTCCCGGGATGGAGCGGGAGGGCTTTAGCACTTAGCGGGGAGAGTCCAGGGCTCTCTCCCCGCTCGGATCGTCCCGATGCTGGCGGATGAAGCGGCGGCTGTGTCGGAGCTCCGGCACAGCACGTCCGCTCCCTCTGGAAGCCCCCTTTAACAAGGGAACCCCCAGATCCTGCCCCCCTGTTTGAAATAGTAAGGGGGTACAAAAGTACCCCTACCATTTCACAAAGAAAGTGTAAAAGAATGTTAAAAAAGACAAACACACAAAAAGATTCCAGCGGTGGTAATCCACTCTTGCTATCCAGCGAAGGATGGTCATCTCTCTGGGGTCCAGCGATGACTGATCTGATCCAGCGATGTGATCTCTCAGTCCACCGCAGCGCAGTCCTTCCTTCCTCTGTCTCCACTGGCGGAGACACTGCGGGATCCCGGCAGCCTGACATTTCTTATATGAGGAGGGCGGGGCCACCCATCAGCTGACCCTGCCCCCTCTGATGCAAGTGGGGAAGCCTGGCTTCCCCAATTATGTGTGGGTGACCCCGCCCCCCTCTGATGTAATGGTCACCTTGTTAAAGGGGGCTTCCAGATTCTGAAAAGTCCCCCGCCCGCACACCCCCACAACTGCCGGCCAGGGTTGTGGGGATGAGGCCCTTGCTCTCATCAACATGGTGACATGGTGCTTTGGGGGGACCCCAAAGCATCCTCCCAATGTTGAGGGCATGTGGCCTGGTACGGTTCAGGAGGGGCGCTCTCTCGTCCCCCCTCTTTTCCTGCGGCCTGCCAGGTTGCGTGGATTTTTAGGGGGAACCACACGTCATTTTTTTTTTAAATATGATGCGAGGTTCCCCTTAATATACTGAAAGGCCTGGTAATTGAATTTGGGGGAACCCCACGCTTCTAAAAGCTAAGCCAATGAGAACTGAAACATTACAAACACTATGGGGCCTGGATGAAAACTCCATCCAGACCAACTCAACAGTACTCTGGGGACTAATCGTTCAAAATTTCCACAAGCTCCAGAAGTCCCTCTATCCTGGAGGGAGGGTCGGATGGGGGAGGTAAAACCCTACTCAGTCCTCTCCCAGGATCAAAAGTGGGTTGGCAGAGGGGATAAAAAAGTGTGGAGTAAACTGGGGGGGGGGGGGATAACACTAGGCGGGCAAACAGTGTTCTTCCAGGGTGTAGGAGACAAAGCTGTAGTATAAAAAGACATGCCAAAACAGTGCCAAAAAATATGTGGAAAAATAAAAAAAAAGGGAGGGGGAAGGGCAGAGTTTAGACCATGTCATGAGGACAATGAATATTGTCCTACCAGATTGTGTTAAGTACCATCCTTCTCATTGAACAAAAGTTCTCCAGCTGACCCGTTAATGTAGTAAAATCTCCGGCTGAGAGTGTAGTCGGCGAGGTCTGCAATCTCTCTGCTGCAACGGAGTTGCCCAGATTGGGGAAGGCCGAGGCGTGAAGGGGTGTCTCGCTGCTTGGTGAGGTTCCAAAAGGCTCAGTTTTATCAGGACTTCTTTTCCTTCCTTGAGTGTAGTGACGATATGGGTAGAGCCATTATGGGGAATAATTAATTTAAACGGAAAGCCCCATCTATACCGAATTTGTGCAGACTGAAGTACAGATGTAATCTCCCTCATCCTCTTGCATTTTTCCAGTGTTGCTGGGGAAATATCAGGATATGCCTGCAGGGATATACCGTCTGACAGGATTCGGGTGGAATTGTGTGAGGCTCTGAGAATTTCTTCTTTTGTCAAATAGTCTTTGAGGCACATAACTATATCTCTTGGGCCTTAGTGCCCTATGGAGACGGTCACATATAAAAGATTCCTCAGGGACCTCAGGCAGGAGGGAGTAGAATAGTCTCTTGGGTCTTAGTGCCCTATGGAGACGGTCGCATATAAAAGATTCCTCAGGGACCTCAGGCAGGAGGGAGTAGAATAGTCTTTTTATGGTGTCCGGCAGGTCCGTGACCGTCTCCGGTACCCTGCAAACCCTAAAATTGTTTCTCCTGTTATGGTTGTCCAGATCGTCCAGGTGATTCTGGAGCTGGAAAAGTGCTGAAGTGTTAGCCTCCGGCAGCGGTGTCTTGGAATGGGTGCCATTTTGGGACATCTCCATCTATTCACGGACCCACAACAAGTAGTTAGTTAAAGACCGCTGTGAGGTTTTCTGTTTGTTTTTCTTGCTTGTCGGCATGCACGGATAGTCCCTCGGAAGGGATAGCTTGACCAGGATGCGGTATCGGTGTGGTAAAGTCCCGGGGAGTGCTATTTTGTCTCCGTAGTCCCTGGAGCTCCTTCTCCTAGCTGCTTGCCTGTTCCGTGCCATGCATGCGCCCCAAACAATCATTTATTGAATGGCATAGGGCATCAATAATCAGCCTCATCACTATGGTACCTAAAGTTACTGTTTAGGGACAATAGGGAGTTTCATATATGCAGCTGGTTTAGCCATTGTAGGCTCTTCTGCACTGCAGGGGTTTTTTCTGCAGCACACAATGCAGCCCCAGTAGAAAGGGTACCTTGAATATTATGCATGCTTTACCATGATTCTAGTCATCTAATGAAAATAGTATAGGCTTAAAACAATTAAGTTTATTGTTCTATTTCGTATAGATTTTGTTAGGGAGCACTAGTGAAAGTTCTATTAACACACATCCGTACCTTCAACACCGTATGGGCTTAGTTGAAGTTGAAGCACACTTTGCACCTTTGCCAAAGAACTTCCTGCACGGACTATATTATTGTGCATACGTTGTAGGCAGGTGTGAAAAAATGTTGTATATTAAGAATGCTTTCAGAAATAGAAGTGTTAATAGTATATTTTTGACAGTTAACTAAATGGAGAGTAAACGAACAGAAGAGAAATCTAAATTAAATCAATATTTGGTGTGACCATCCTTTTCCTTCAAAATAGCATCAATTCTAGGTACATGCACACAGTTTTTGAAGTAACTCAGCAGGTAGGTTGTTCCAAACATCTTGGAGAACTAACTATAGATCTTTTGTGGATGTAAGGTGCCTGAAATCCTTCTGTCTCTTCATGTAATCCTAGACAGACTCGATGATGCTAAGATCAGGGCTCTGTGGGGGCCACACCATGACCTTCTGGACTCCTTGTTCTTTACAATGAAGATAGTTCCTAATGACATTGACTGCATTTTTGGGTTCATTGTCTTGCCAAAGAATACGTTTGGGGCCAATCACATGCCTTGCTGATGGTATGACATGATGGATAAGCACATGCCTGTACTTCTCAGCATTGAGGACAACATTGATTCTGACCAACTCTCCAACTCAATTTGCAGAAATGCAGCCCCAAACTTGCAAGCAACCTCCACCATACTTCACTGTTGCCTGCAGATATTCATTATTGTAATGCTTTCCAGCCCTTTGGCTAACAAGCTGCCTCCTGCTATAGCCAAATATTTAACATTTTTATTCATTAGTCCAGAGTACCTGCTGCCATTTTTCTCCAGTTTCTATGTTTTTGTGCATTGTTTAGTCGCTTAGGTTTTGTTTCCATATTGGATGTATGTTTTTTTTGGCTGTAATTCTTCCATCAAGACCACTTCTGACCAGCCTTCTCTGGGCAGTAGATAGATGTACCCAGGTCCCACTGGTTTCTGCCAGTTCTGCACTGATGGCACTGCTGGACATCTTTCATCTGATGCATTACGTTTCCTTGGCAGACCACTGCATCTATGATCCTCAATGTTGCCTATTTCTTGAAAGTCTGGTCTGAAGTGTTTGTCTGGGAGAGACCTTGCTGATGCTGTATAACTATCTTGTGTCTTGTTGCTATGCTCAGTACTGTGCACCTATAGTGCAGTTGCTACTAATTTTCTGGTGGTGTACACACTACAGTACACTCATAGTTGTTATTACACTTCTGTTGGTGTACACAGTACCGTGCACCCCTAGTGCAGTTGCTACTACATTTCTGGTTGTGTACACAATACATACAGTGCACCCATAGTTGTTATTACACTTCGGTTGGTGTACACAGTACCGTGCACCCATAGTGCATTTGCAACTACTTTTCTGGTGGTGTACACAGTACACAATACACACAGTGCACCTATAGTTACTATTAGACTTCTGGTGATGTACACAATACCGTGCACCCATAGTGCAGTTGCTACTACTTTTCTGGTGGTGTACACAGTACACAATACAGTGCACCCATAGTTGTTATTACACTTCTGTTGGTGTACACAGTACCGTGCACCCCTAGTGCAGTTTCTACTACCTTTCTGGTGGTGTACACCGTACACAATACAGTGCAGTATGGTCTTGCTAAACAAAATGTACAGCATGTCCTGAAGGCCACCAAGGAGAGGCAGACACTCACAGGCCCCTAAAAGATGACAAGCAGGCTCTGTGTCTACAGTCAATAATGCTGGTCGTGGGCATGGTACATCCTCAGCAAGTTGCTATGGGCACGCTTTTTTTCTGCAGCTGGCCGTGTTATTGAGCCACAACATGCAGAAGAGTTGGTGAAATGAATAACAAAGCTGTCCTCATACTCCTCATCCTCTGTCACCCAGGCTCAGAGTAGTAGTAGTAGTGCAAAGTGGCCTATTCCATCAGCTCCATATCAACAGTCACTCCTTCCCTAGCCCCACCATCGTGCATGGAGGAGTCCTCCGAAATAGTCGACCACAGTATCAGGTACATGCTGCAGGAGGATGTGCAGCGATTTGAAGGCTCAGAAGATGGTACCCAGGTTGAGGAAGGGAGTAACATGAGCCTAGAGAGAAGGAGTGCCCAAGAAGGACAAGAAACTGGCAGTCATGTTCCCCTAGCTGCAGCATACTGACAAGTTTGCTCCAGTGATGAGGAGGGAGGGGATGATAAGGTCACTGACTCTACTTGGGTGCCTGATAGAAGAGAGGAGGAGCAGGCACATCTTCAACGAAGCAGGATGCCCTCCAGGGGCAGTTTAAGGGCAGCCACCCTATTGCATCATGCCACAGAGCTAAGCAGGTGCAGAGTGCTGCTGACTCCCCACATATTGAGAAACGTTATTTGGTGTGGGCCTTTTTTGATATAGAAATAGGTGTTCCAAGTACTTGAGGCCAATCTGCTAGCGGTACACCAACATCCAATTTTAGCAGGCAAATTTCCCTACCCCAGTTGCTAAACTGTTGAAAGAAATTCAATCCCAGCCATCCACATGCTCAGCGTCTGAATGCTAACTTGGCCAAATTGCTAGCACTACAACTGCTGCCTTTTCAGCTCGTAGATTCTGCTTCCTTTTGTGAATTTGTGTAATGTGTGGTACCTCAGTGGCAGGTTCCCAAACACCATTTCTTTTCACATAAGTCCATTCTGGCTCTCTACCAGCATGTGGAAGGCAATGTATTGGCCTCATTGGACAGGGCGGTCAGCAGCAAGGAGGTGCATATTACTGCTAACTCAAGGTCCAGCAGGCATGGACAGGGAAGTTACCTTTCTTTCACGGTGTACTGGGTAACTCTGCTGGGAAAGATGCAGGACAGGGTTCAGTATTGTTAAAGCTTGTTCTGCAACCACGCCTCCAACATGCTAGTGGTAATTCTGCCACAGCTCTCTCCTGCACCCCCTCCTCTTCTTCCTCTATGGCCTCTTGTTCTGAAGATTTTGCCATGCGGTGCTTGAGTTGGTCTGCTTAGGGGACAGGATTCACACTGGGGCAGAGATTCTGTCATCTGTGCAGGGACAGGCTCAGAGGTGGTTGATGCCACGCCAGCTTCAGCCAGGGATGGTTGTATGCGACAATGGCACAAATCTCCTCTCCACCCTCTGACAGGAACACTTGACCCATGTTCCCTGTTTGGCTCACGTCCTGAATTTGGTGGTGCAGTTGTTCTTGAGCAGGTACCTGGGCTTACAGGATCTCCTGAGGCAGGCCAGGAAAGTCTGTGGTCATTTCCGCCAGTCATATAATGCCAGTGCTTGGCTGGCTGACCTTCAAAGGGAATGGAACCTTTCCAAGAACTGCCTCATTTGTGACATGCCCCCCAGGTGGAACTCAATGTTGGCAATGTTGCAGCAGCTGCACATGCAGCAGAGGGCCATCAATGAGTACCTGTGTGAGTATCGCACTAGGACAGGGTCAGGGAAGCTTGACTTTTTTTCGCCACGCCAGTGGCTACTCATCAAGGGTGCATGCACTGTCCTGTCACCATTTGAGGAGGCCATGAGGATGGGGAGTAGTGACAGTGCATGCATCAGTGATACTGTCCCTCTTGTTGGAGCACACACTTTGTGGAATAATGGACAGAGCACTTGAGGCAGTACAGCGGGAGGAAGAGGGGGACTTCCTTACCTCTCAAGGCCCCCTTTATCCACATAGTATTCCTGTGGGCCCGCCGATCGAGGAGGAGGAGGAGGAGGATTGTGTCAGCATGGAGGTGGAGGATAACACTCAGCATCAGCAGCAGTCTTCAAGGGATCGTTTTCAGTCCTCAGAAACCCATGGAGTTGTATGTGGCTGGGAGGAGGTGGTTGAGGATCATGTGATCCTTAGTGACCCAGAGGACTCAGGATCGAATGCCTCTGCAAACTTATGCTGCATGGCCTCCCTGATCCTGCAAAGCCTGCAAAAGGACCCTAGGAGTTGTGGTATCAAGGAGAGGGATCATTACTGGCTGGCAACCCTTTTTGATCCACGGTACAAGGGCAAGGTTGCAGAATTTATCCAGCCTTCGCAGAGGAAGCAGAGGATAAAACCTTGCAGAAAGGTTTGTGCAATGTATTTCTAGAGCCTGGGAGGTTACAACTTCCTGGTGCTGGATAACATGTCGCTGAGGCTTTGTTCAGTCACAAAAAGAGTGATGGAAAAGGTGGCCAGCTGACCGATGCCTTCAGACAATTCTTCAGTCCTCAGCGCCAAGGTCTGATCACTTCCAGCAACCATTGCCAGTGTCTGAATTACATGGTGCAGGAATATCTAGCGGCAAGATCAGACTTGGAGACCTTTCCAATAGAACATCCACTGGGTTACTGGGTTTTGAGGATGGAGCACTGACCAGAGCTTGCTCAATATGCAATTGAGCTACTGGCCTGTCCTACATCCAGCATTCTTTCTGAATGGACATTCAGTGTTGCTTCAGGCTTTTTAACCAATCACAGTGTGCGCCTGTCCACAGACTCGGCTCACATTCACAAAAATGAAACTACCTAGCACCTGATGCTGATGTAACTGATTGATGATTTTATGAATCCCTTGAAGACTGTATATGTTGAGTGACTATCCTATTATGCTGAGTGAGTATCCTATTCCTCGACAATCTTCATGATGATAGCTTCTAAAAATATTTTTGGTTCATGTCACCACCACCACTGCCTATTTAACAGCAGGGCTTGTTACTGCAATCAACAAGAGTATCTGTGAGGGGTTGCAGTAGTGTGGCACTACCAACACTGCCTAAGGCCCAATTTTTCTGCCCCTGTTTAACAGGGGCATGTAGTTACATTTTTTGATCAAATATTTAACAGCAGAGCTTGTTCCTGTGCTCAACAAGAGTATCTGTGAGGGGTTGCCATGTAAGTGGCACCACCATCACTGCCTAAGGCCTAATTTTTCTGCCCCTGTTTAACAGGGGCTCGTAATCATGTAATTAAAAATTTTGCTCTAATATTTCACAGCACGGCCTGTTCCGGCACTCAACAAGTGTCACGGTACTACTACAGTGAGCCCACAGGTGAGCAGGTGACACATGATCCCCCAGGGTGTGGAATCTAACTGCCAGCCGGTATTCTGCCAGGGACCCCCTCATGGGGGTTTGGACTTAGCTTCATGCTGACCCCAGGTCACGACCCCGGGTTCACCCTGCGCACTAGGGGAGTACCAGAAGGCACTATCAGACAAGTATGGATGGATGAAGCAAAGGAGAGCCTCATAACAAGCCAAGGTCAGGGTGGGCAGAAGACAATGTACCATATTTATCGGCGTATAACACGTGACGGCGTATAACATGCACCCCAAGTTTAGGAGGAAATTTTAAGGAAAAAAACTTTTAGGAGGGAAGTTTAAGGAAAACAAACTTACATTTAAATGCCCATCAATGCAGCCTAATCAGTGTATATCTTCAGCCTTGTCCAGTGTCATTGCAGCCTTGTCAGTGTCATTCGCAGCCTTGTCAGTGTCATTGCAGCCTTGCCCCAGTGTAATTTGCAGTCTTGCCCCAGTGTAATTTGCAGCCTTATCCAGTGTAATTTGCAGCCTTGTCAGTGTCATTGCAGCCTTGCCCCAGTGTCATTGTAGCCTTGTCCTTGGCATCGCAGCTTTGTCATTGCAGTCTTCCAGTTTAAATATGGCGCCACCGAGATACACAGTGTTGGATGTCCTGTGTATCTCAGCAGCGATTGGCTCCTCTCCCAGTCCCACCTTATGATGGACATAACACAGGTCCAATGGCGGGACTGGGCGTAGCTGTGAGCAGAGACGAGAGGAGCGGAGCGCTGCCGATATACACATAGCCAAGTGTACTCGGCTAGGCTCGGATCCTCTTGGCTCTGCTCACAGTCACGCCCAGTCCCTGTGTTATGTCCATCATAGGCCGATGCATGCACCCACGATTTTCCCCTGCATTTAAGGGGGAAAAGGTGCATGTTATAAGCTGATAAATAAGGTAATCAGGAGGACTAGCCGAGTCTGTACACAAGAGATTAGTTCACGAGAGCGTAGGTTAAAACAGGTAACACAAAGGGAGCTCAGAGACAAGCATTGCTCTAGCAACCAGAAACTGGTCTGAGAGGAATTTAAATAGAGAAGCACATGGGGGCTGGACAGGAAGTAGCAGGACCATAGCCCTTCCAATCAATCAGATAAAGTAGCTTCCCTCTGAAGTATTTGGAGTCCAATATTTCTTTAATCTCATCCATGGTATGGATGGATGCTGCCTGTAATCAGTGAGGAGGGAGATTTTCCAGAACTGGCATTGGAGTGATGGTTTAAGGCAAACTCTTCCCAGGGCAAAAGGTCCTCCCAGTCATCTTGGTGGGCTGAGATGAAGGCAAAGAAAAAACGTTCTACATTTTGATTGACACGTTCCGTTTGCCCATTGGACTGGAGATGAAAGGCAGATGAAAAATCCAATTTAATCCCAAGGGAGCTGGCCAAGGCTCTCCAAAATTGAGCAGTATATTGAACTCATCTGTCAGAGATGATATGTGAAGGCATTCCATGAAGACAAAAGATCTCCGTAACCACTTAAGCCCCGGACCATTTCACTGGCCAAAGACCAGAGTACTTTTTGTGATTCAGCACTGCGTCGCTTTAACTGTTAATTGCGCGGTCATACGGCATGGCTCCCAAACAAAATTGATGTACTTTTTTCCCCACAAATAGAGCTTTCTTTTGGTGGTATTTGATCACTACTGCGTTTTTTTTGCGCTATAAACAAAAAAGAGCGCCAATTTTGAAAAAAAAAACGCATTATTTTTTACTTTTTGCTATAATAAATATCCCCAAAAAATATATAAAAATGTTTTTTCCTCAGTTTAGACCGATACATATTCTTTGACATATTTTTGGTAAAAAAAATTGCAATAAGCGTTTATTGGTTGGTTTGCGCAAAAGTTATAGCATCTACAAAATAGGGGATAGATTTATGGTATTTTTGTTAATAATTTTTTTTTTACTTGTAAGGAATTTTTATTATGACTGCGACATTATGGCGGACACATTTTTGACACATTTTCTGGGACCATTGGCATTAATACAGTGATCAATGCTATAAAATTGCATTGATTACTGTAAAAATGTCAATGGCAATCAAGGGGTTACCCACTAGGGGGCAGGGGAGGGGTTAAGTGTGTCCTGGGGAGTGATTCTAATGCCCCGTACACACGAGAGGGATTAAGTCTGACAGACCTCCAAAGGAGTTCCGCCGGAGTTCCGCCGGAGTTCCGACGGAGTTCCGACGGAGTTCTGGCGGACTTTTCGACCGAACGGACTTGACCACACACCATCACACCAAACTCCGACGGAGTCGAACGTGATGACGTACGACTGGATTCGACGTAGGAAGTTCCTAGACAGTAGTCAATAGCTGCCCTAGCGTCGGTTTTAGTCCGTCGGAGTAGCACACACACGAGCGGATTTTTCAAAGGGGACCGGGTCCGGCGGAGTTCCGTCGGGAAAATTTAAAGCATGCTTCATTTCTAAAGTCCGTCAGACTTTAGCTTAGCTAAAGTCCGTTGCAGCCCACACACGATCGGATAGTCCGCCGGACTCAGTCCGTCGGAGTTTGGATGTCGAAAAGTCCGCTCGTGTGTACGGGGCATTACTGTCTGAGGGATGGGCTAGCAGTGACACGACACTGATCGTCTGCTCCCTGTCATCACAGCCATTACTAGTAAAAAAAATAAAAAAATAATAATAGTAAAATCTATTCCCTATTTTGTAGACACTATAACTTTTACGCAAACCAATCTATATATGCTTATTACAATTTTTTTTTAACCAAAAATAGAAGAATATATATCGGCCTAAACTGATGAAGACATTTTTTATAATTTTATACGTATACTTATAGCAAAAAGTTAAACATATATATATATATTTTTTTCAAAATTGTCGCCCTTTTTGTATAGCGCAAAAAATAAAAACTGCAGAGGTGATCAAACGAAGGCTCTATTTGTGGAAAGAAAAGGAAAACAAGAATTGTACATTTTTTTCTTTTTCAAGAAAAAAAATCGATGTCACCCACAGCAGTGCAATGTTACTATAACATTATACTAGCAGCAATGCCATTGATTTACTAAAATTGGAGAGTGTGAAACATGGTAGCCAATCAGTTTCTAACTTCAGCTTGTTCAATTAAGCTTTGATAAATAAAAAATAAAAAACTGAAAGCTTATTAGTTTCTATGCAGAGCTGCACCAGATTTTTCACTCTCCAGTTTTACAAAACTCTCTAATGCCTGTGATCAGTGTAGAATTTTTTTTTCTTCACTTTTTCAATGTGTAGTACAGTGCCCAGCAATCAACTGTTAGAGGAAAGATTTCACAGTCTGCAGCCAGAAGCCTGTGTTTACATTGTGATCGCTGCGATTGGCCACAGTGATCAGATGGTGCAGTGCCAATCACAATGTCTTGTACCCCAATCTGTGATCCACTATGTCCTGTGGACACAGTGATCACAGATCACACAGGTGAGCGGTCTGGGGACTGCTCACCAGTGTCCACATCGAGAAGTCGTATGGGTATGTCTTCCCAGAACAAGGAGGCTCCAGCCCAGCCATATATGTATAGTAGGTGAGTAAATTAGCTGAAAGGAAATGGAACTTTCTCAGCCATTATCATTGCCTGTTATGCAACTTATATTATCTTAACATATGTAGCACTACTCTCGTAGAAGCTGTTTGGTAGTTTGGGTTTTCTATTTTGTGTCTCGGCTCCGTGAACAGCCTCAGCTTCTCCGACACATCAGGTGATGCAAATACTGTAGAACCTGTAATAATCCTAAGAGAAGAAAGATAAACATTCTGCACACAACTATATTTACATTGCAGTAAGCAGACACCAGACTGATTTGTGAAAGCAAAACTGGGTATATTGTTATGTTATGGAAGAATAACAATATGTTTATAAACAAGAAAATAGAAGTGTCACGTACATGGTGGAAATTGAGCTGGAGAGAGGGGTTCTCTTGCACACCCCTGGTAGTGACGGTAGGAGGTGTGAGGACACAAGGGCAGGTGTAGCAGGCTGCACCAACTAGTGTTCACAGGATGTAGATGACCAGACAGTAGTCAGGAACTAGAACATGGCGACACTTGATTGGCAGACAGAAGTGTATAAAGGACACAAGCCAGAAGGTCAATAACAACTGAACAATGAGGTACAGGAACAATAGGCAAAGGTAGAGTCATGATACAAGCCTGGATCGATACACAGCTGAGTAGTGAGGTACAGGAATGTAGCACAGGAGCAGAGTAATGCCGTGTACACACGACCAGACTTTCCATCGGAATGAACTCTGACTGACTTTTCGGCTGACATTTTCAACGGAGTTCCACTGAAAGGGACTTGCCTACACACGATCACACCAAAGTCTGATTGTTTAACGCAATGATGTATGACGTGACTGGAAAAAGGAAGTTCAATAGCCAGTAGCCAATAGCTGCACTTGCGTCGTTGTTGGTCCATCGGACCTGCATACAGACGAGTGGTTTTCTCGATAGTAACTGGTTTCCGGCAGAAAGATTTGAAACATGTTCTATTTCTAAAGTCCGTCAGATTTTTCAACAGAAAAGGTCAGATGAAGCCCACACACGATCAAATTGTCCAATGGATTCGTTCCGTCGGAACTTTGCTGTCGAAAAGTCCGTCCGTGTGTACACGGCATTAGAGCACAAGCCAAGGTCACAATGGGCAGGCAGAGATCCAGAGGCAGGTCAGGAGCAAGACAGGTTGTGCACAGGAAGGGAAATATAACAGATCAGGGTAAAGCAGGAACTGGCTGAAAACTACTCAGTAATCTGTTCATGTCATAGTCCTGATGAAATAGGCTGTTTGGCACCAATATCAGTGCTGGGCATGTGCGTGCATATTCTCGTGTGCATTTGCACGTTCCATTTTGTGCACATGCTAATACATTTACGTGTGCATGCCAATGTAATAGTCTTCCGGTTCCAATACATACTGGACTTCTCTTAAAAGAAGATTTAGGTAACCACAATAGAAAAAGATGCTATGATAGTTTTTCTGCCATCAGATTGTTATTAGACATGTGCACCATCAATACATTTGTTTGTTTTGTTCCATTCCATTTTGTATTAGAATTAGTTCATATTTCGTAATTTGTGTCCGAAATTTAGTACAACATTTTCGTTAGGTTCGTTAACTTTTCGTAACAATTACGAATGTTCGTTTTGATGAATTTATCATTATGAGGGGCTCCCACCATCCCTGTGCTGTGCTGACTTCCTGGGTTTTTAACTTTTACGTTTGTTAACTTTTCGTAACAATTGCGAATGTTCGTTATGATGAATTTATCATTATGAGGGGCTCCCACTATCCCTGTGCTGTGCTGACTTCTTGGGTTTTTAGCTTTTAGGTTTGTTAACTTTTCGTAACAATTACAAATGTTTATTAGGAATTTGGATCCGAAATTCGTAAACAAATTTTCGTATTTCGTACAGAATTCGGAAGCATAGCAATTCGTATTTTGGATCCTCCCATATAGCAGATAGGTATAGGCAGGAGCATATTCAGTTAACAAGCCAAAGGTCGGTAATGAGTGGTTGTAGGTTGGGATCAAGTAAAAACATAGTCGATTAACTAGCCAAGTCCATAATGAGTAGTAGCAAAGATAAAGATGACAGCAGGACTAACAAGAGTGAGATACTGGCTGGAGGGAGCACACAAATCTGGCAAAAGAGAAGTAGAAAGGCATGGCTTAAATAGGAAGTTCATGGGAGGAGCAAGTAGATCAAAATTAAAGACAAACAAGGTTCAAAGCAAGATCATTCCAGGTTTTTGTACAGGAGGCCAGATACAACAAAGTTTTCAGGTATAGATCTGGTCCCTGACAATAATATACTCTGGTATCAAATGTGGTCCTGCTAGGTTATATTTACAAATCAAAAGGAGGGAAAATATGCAAGTTCATCTAAATGAAGGACGTTTCAACTGAGTTCAAAGTGTGCTCAAGAAAATTTTGATAGATACAAGCAACTGCTATCAAGGTAAAAAGGTCTTTATGGAAGTCTCATACAATGCAGGTGCAGTAAATTGAGAAAATATCATGCAACGCATTGATTAGTTAGAACAGTGTTTCTCAAACTTACTATAATAAAACCCCCCTTATGATACATTTTAGGTTGTACCACTTTTTCTCTTTGTTCTCCTTTCTCTCCCTTTTATCTCTCTCTCTCTCTCCTAATTCTTTGTTTTTCCCCATCCCTCTCTCTTTTGTCGTGTTTCTTGTTCTTTCTCTTATTCTTTCTCTCCCTTTTTCTTTATCCCCCCCCCCTTTTTTCTTCTCCCTTCCATGTATTCTCTATTTGTATTCCCTCTTCTTTCTCCTTGTTGGGGGGGGGGGGGGATTGGATGAGTGGCAGTGCTGGCAGGGAGTTGGGATGAGTGGCAGTGCTGGTGGGGGGTGGGATCAGTGGCAGTGCTGGGGGGAGTTCTGATCAGCCAACTTAGGTGCTCTTGATCAAGGTCATCTGCTGATCTGACAACTGAAGTGGGGACTTTTAATTGCAACTATAATCACAAGTAGTGTTACTCACTGTGTCTCCAGCTCTGTGGTGTTTCGCAGCAATGACACCTATGCCAAAATCAGGAGATAGGGTCTCCTCCAGCCCCTCCCACTTCACATTCCTCACCAGTCAGCTGACCCCTAGTCTCTGCCCCCAGCCATGCCATGAACTGAATGGGCGGCTGCGAAGAGGCTGAGTGGGTGGCCACTGGCTCCAGGAACAGCCCAGCTGGGCAGCTGTAAAAAGGCTGGGAGAGCGATGAGAGCTTCAGGAACAGCCCATTATTCTGTGACCCCTGGCAAATCGTCATTGGACCCCAGAGGGGGTCTCAACCCCCAGGTTGAGAACCACTAAGTTAGAAGGTTGAAATGAAGATCGTATGTACAAACACAAAAAAACTTAGATAGCATTAGAATGCAAAGGGATACAGAGGATAAACAGAAAAGGATTACTCAAATGTCAAAAGAAAGACCTTCAAATTTTCATCCATCATCCAAATCCTTACATTTGTTTTGTTGTTCAGCCAGTTAAAATGTGACATGTATAATATAGCATTGGGTTTAAACAATCATATCCGATGTATTCTTTATTTATGGTTTGCATAACTTGGAGTGTTCTTTGCCTACATATTCTAAAAGGTGCCACTTTTTCTCATATTAGAAAGTTGCAAAGTATGCTTTTTTCTTTACTTCAGTAAATGTTGAGGGAAACATCTTCTCTCTAACAATTAGGCCGCGTACACACGCGGGGACTGTTCGCCCAACTTTGTCCGTCAAACAGTTTCGGCAAACAGTCCGCTCAAAATTAGCATGGACGGACATGGCCACACACGACGGACGAACAGTTTGCTGAAACCGTGCGCGATGACGTGAACGGCACGTACGACGGGACGAAAAATACGACGTCCTATACACTGCATTATAACTTTCGGCGTGAAAATCCTTTCTGAGCATGCGCGCAACTTTGTTTGACGAACAAGCCTACACACGAGCGGACTCCTTGTTTCAGCGGACAGTTTTTCGGAAATTCCGAAAAACCTTGTCCGTCAAACTGTCCGCTGAAACTGTCCGCTGAAAGCCCACACACGAGCGGACTGTCCGCCCAAACACTGTTCAGCGGACAAAGTTGGGCGAACAGTCCGCCCGTGTGTACGCGGCCTCACAGCTACAGACTCAGTATAAAAAATCCATATTTGACCTTCTTGCCTTACTTGTTTATGTTTTTTTGTTTGTGACGTGTGGCTGGAGTGACCAATCTTTCAACAAGGGAAGGTGTTACGGTCTCGAGAGGTTTTAGCAGAACATTTCCTAAAATAATGAAGGTTAAAAGGCAGTGACTTATTATATTATTTGTTTTGTTTCAGTTTTAAGAGTGGTATTTACCGTATTTATCGACGTATAACACGTACTTTTTTCCCCTTAAAAGCAGGAGAAAATCGTGGGTGCGTGTTATACGCCGATCCCCTCGAAATTCTGAGCCTCTGGGAGGCTTTCAGCCGCCTTCGGCTCTTCAAGGCGACTTTCGGCAGCCTTTGGCTCTTCTTGGCAGCTTTCGGCCACCTTCAGCCGTTCTCGGAAGCTTTCGGCGGCCAAAAGCTTCCGGCCGCCTTCGGCTCTTCTCGGCGGCGGAAAGCTTCCGAGAATGACCGAAGGCGGCCGAAAGCTGCCCGAGAAGAGCCGAAGGCCCGCCGAGAACTACCACATGCCGCCGAGATACACATCCGGCTCTGTATCTCGGTGGCGGCATTTAAAAAAAATAAAATAGACACGGCTGCAATGGGGGACAAGATTGCAATGGGGGACAAGACTGCATAAGGCTGCAATGGGGGACAAGACTGCATAAGGCTGCAATGGGGGACAAGAGTGCACTGGTGGACAAGGCTGCATAAGGCTGCAATTGTGGACAAGGCTGCATAAGGCTGCAATGGTGGACAAGGCTGCATAAGGCTGCAATGGTGGACAAGGCTGCAGATGACACTGATGGGCATATAAATGTAAGGTTTTTTTTCCCTTAAACTTCCCTCCTAAAAGTTTTTTTCCTTAAAATTCCCTCCTAAACTTGGGGTGCGTGTTATACGCCGACACGTGTTATACGCCGGCGCGTGTTATACGCCGATAAATACGGTAATTATATTATTTACAGCATAGGTACCGAGATCATAAAATTACCTAATGCAACATGTGTATACTACTTAATTACCTGTAATTTAATCACAGCTGTTATCCACTACTGTATATGCTCACATTTAAATGTGATTGTCTACATCAGGGGTGCTCAACCTTTTGAAGACTGAGGGCCACTTAAGCGACTTGGTAACCGGTCGCGGGCCACAATGTGCAGAGCAGTCGGATGACAGGTCTGCGCAGAGCGGACACAGACAAAGCCTACTACTAAGTCTACTTTATGGGTCCTCAGATCCAACCCACCCTGATGGAAGGGGATTGATCCCCTTCTGTTTTTTTTTAGCGAATCAGATTGGAGGTAGGCGGGTGTAAAAGGACACAAATCTGTTTACATCTGCCATTTCATAGAGGTGAATGGAGGGTCCGATTAAGTTGGACCGATTGTGTGAAAGGGGCCTTTCACACTAATGCAGCGCAGTGCACCTGTGTCTTTCCTGTGGGTTAGCTACACTTTGCCATAGACTTCTATTATATCCTATGGTGTGGCGCACTTTCTGAAAGCTCACCAAACCCGCAGGTAATAACAGAAGTCTATGCCCCAGTGCAGGTAACCTGAAGGTGCACTGTACCTGCAGGTCCGTTTGAAAGCAGCCTAGTAACCACTACGCAGATATGCCCATATATACACTGCAATTTTAGTAATAAACTGACCATTCTTCCATTCAGGTATCTCCTGCTGTTGCTGTCCCCGGCAGAGTGCATTTGGTATCACTGCGCTATACAGGAAGCATCAGCTTTTACAGCTCTGCTCCACATCTGTTAGCTTTGCCGGCCTCATTAACAACACAGATGCTCTGGGATGGCAGGTCTGCAACCCATGATCTGGGCTTGCCAATCTTTCAGTGGGCCTCCTACATCCAATACCCAATGGAGAGAGTCCCTAGACCCACCTGTCTGGATATAATTGTGTAGTTACTCAACTCCCAGGGCAACACAGTTATCCTTATGGTGGTTGACCAGTTCTCAAAAATTTCTCATTGTATTCCACTTCAGAAATTTCCCACTTCTAAGTAACTGGCTTCCATTTTTGCTCCGGAGATCTTTCGCTAACCTGCGCTACCCAGTGTGATTGTCTCAGACAGGGGTATTCAGTTTGTGTCTCTGTTCTGGCTAGCCTTTTGTGCATAGTTGGGAATTCAGCTTGCTTTTTCCTCTGCGTATCACCCTCAGTCTAATGGGGCCATAGAAAGAGCCAATCTCTTTTTGGAGCAATTCCTATGTTGCTATATTTCTGACTATCATAACAACTGGTCAGACCTATTACCGTGGGCAGAGTTTGCTCACAACAGTGCCTTAAATTCTGCTTACTTATTGTCCCCATTTATGGCGAACTATGATTTCCAACCTTCCATGTTGCCTGACTCATTTGTTCTGCAGAGTATTCCTGCATTAGAGGAACACCTCCGCCGTCTTCGTTGCACTTGGGCACAAGTCCAGGAGGCTTTATGACATATTAATGATAGGTACAGACTCCATGCTGACCGCAGATGCCTGCCTGCACCTTTCTACCAGGTTGGGGACAGGGTTTGGCTGTCATCTTGCATCTTCAGACTTAGTGTTCCCTCTCTGAAGTTCACACCTTGATTTATGGGCCTTTCCGTATTCTTTGCAAGATTAACCCAGTGGCTTACGCATTAGACCTTCCTTATAATATGCACATCTCAAATGTATTTCATGTCTCCTTATTGAAACCTTTGGTCTGCAACCGCTTTACCACCTCGGTGCCACGTCCTCACCCTGTACAGGTTTGATAACCATGAGGAGTATTAAGTACAGTCCATTGTAGACTCCCATAGATTCTGTGGGCACATACAGTACCTGGTGCATTGGAAGGGCTATGGTCTGGAGGAACGCTCTTGGGTCTCATCCTCGGCCGTACATGCCCCTGTCCTCCTCTGTGATTTCCATAGATGTTTTCCCCTCAAGCCTGGAGGGGTCATTGAGGAGGGGGTACTACCAGAGCTGGGCTCAGCCCTTCCTTCTCTGAGCTGGCCACTCAGCTGTCAGCTAATTGCCAGCTCCTCTCTCTCTCCACAGTTATTCAGCTGTGGCTGATATCCTGCTTTTCAGTCCTGCCTACAACATCACAGAGATCTCCTGCTTTTATTATTAAACAAGTGTGATTTAACTGTTCTTCTGCCTTCGGTCTGATTTCATGGTTTCTGACAGAGCGTTTCTCCAATGTGGACACTCGATGTGAGGAGGAGCCACCAGTGCCGTGGAGGGACCCCAGAAGATGTAGATCGGAGCCACTCCGTGCAAAACAAACTGCACAGTGGAGGTTAGTATGACATGTTTGTTATATATATATAAAAAAAAATAAAAAATACAAGGGTTTACAACCCCTTTAAATTATCCCCAGACAGTCCCCAGAATTATGCTAAGATTGTCAATGAACATGTGTTGAACCTCTTAGAAACACCAGTCCTTGTCTAATTCTTTCTTAGTCCATGAATTATCTTGGAAGACAGGAGAAAATCTTTCTTAAGAAGGATACGTCAAAATTACCAACTATGACAAAAATGCTATAGTGGCTAATGGCCATTATGCTTTTATTTTTATGCTATGCTGGACAAACATTGACATTCTCTAAACTACATCTGAAAATTCCTCATGTTATAAGTCCAGTTGAGTGCACCTACTCCTTGCTTCAAATGTTATAGATGCTAATGGCTATTATGCTTTTATTTTTATAGACTTTTAAACAGATCAGTTCATAAATTATATAAATCATATAGATTCCTTAATCTGTACTTTATTGTGTGTGGTGATCTATAAATACTTCCATAAAAATATCCATATGCATTCAGTTTCTGAAATGGAATGAAAGGGAAAATTGTCACAGTAGGAACATTTGTTTAATAACTAGCATAACAAAAAAAAAATAAAAAAAAACATATACAGGTGTTTTAGTTACATGAATTTCACACGTTCACTGGCTGCTTTTTAAGATGGCTGCAGAAAAAAAAATGTCATGCTACGTTGACACTAGCAATATAACGTTACGCTTTAGGAGTTTTCTAATGGTTCACATCTGCGAGAAAGCAAAAGATGTGCTGGCTTGTTAAGATTCGTTTTTAAGAAGAGTAAAACTACATGGAGCAACACAAAGCTTCCCCAGGGATTGCAGAGGGCAACCATATGAGATTACAGCATGCCTGAGAAATGTATTTATTTTGCAATGTTTTACATAGGGAGGAGAAATGGGGGCAATTGTTTTTTTAGTGATAATTATTTCTGTATGATTTCATTTTCTATACACGTTAACTTCAACTAAGTCTAAGTCTGTTTGTTTCAGTATTTTATGGGAATTATTATGAGTACATAAAAACAGGGCTGAGAGGCATATTTTCATGTTAACTATGGTCTCATGTAGTATGTGCAAATTTGGATTCCTGAGACAGAAAAAAGAATACTACTGCTACTGCTACTACTTATACTACTACTATTATTACTATGACTATTAGTAGTAGTAATAAAAATAAGAATAATATTAAATCTCCATCAGTATAAATCTTGCAAACCGCTTCTGGATCTACTAAGTGATCAGTACTTAACAGTAGAAAATAAGAGAACCCAAGGTATTCTCAGAAGAATACCGTATATACTCGAGTATAGGCCGACCCGAATATAAGCCGAGGCCCCCAATTTACCCCCAAAAAACTGGAAAACTTATTGACTCGTGTATAAGCCGAGGGTGAGACATGGCTGTCCATCCCTGTGTGTCCGTCCATCCCTGTGTGTGTGTCCGTCCATCCATCCCTGTGTGTGTGTGTCCATCCATCCATCCATCCATCCATCCCTGTGTGTGTGTCCGTCCATCCATCCCTGTGTGTGTATCCATCCATCCATCCATCCCTGTGTGTGTGTGTGTGTGTGTGTGTATTCATCCATCCATCCATCCCTGTGTGTGTGTGTGTGTGTGTGTGTGTGTGTATCCATCCATCCATCCATCCCTGTGTGTGTGTGTGTGTGTGTGTGTGTGTGTGTGTGTGTGTGTGTGTGTGTGTGTGTGTGTGTGTGTGTGTCCGTGCAGCCTTGTGTGTGTGTCCAGCCTACCTGTGTCCCAAGCCTCCGTCCCGAGCCGCCGTCGTCCCGAGCCTCCTCCGTCCCGTGCCTCCTCCGTCCCGTGCCTCCTCCGTCCCGTGCCTCCTCCGTCCCGTGCCTCCTCCGTCCCGTGTCGTGCCGATGGATCGCCGCTCCAGGATCGCCGCTCTTCTCGGCGGCCATTCTACAATTCAAAAGCCGCGCCTCCGCCTCCGCCTGTGATAGGCGGAACACTCAATTTCCCAGCAGCCTGTGTTCCGCCTATCACGGACATCCTCTCATACTCGTCCGTAGTATGAGAATGAGCGGATGTCCGTGATAGGCGGAACACTGACTGCTGGGAAATTCAGTGTTCCGCCTATCACAGGTGGAGGCGGAGAAGGAGGCGCGGCTTTTGAATTTTAATGTCCGCCGTCTGTCTGCTCGATACGCTGATCGAGCAGTCAGACAGCGGTGACTCGAGTATAAGCCGAGGGGGCACTTTCAGCCTCAAAAAAGAGGCTGAAAATCTCGGCTTATACTCGAGTATATACGGTAGATACATTATTTGTATTATTATTATTAATATATATTACAGGATTTATATAGCACCAACAGTTTGCGCATCACTTTACAATATAAAGGGAGAAAGTACAGTTACAATACAATAAAATACAAGAGGGATGGGAGGGCACTGCTTATAAGAGCCTACAATCTAATAACATCTTCATGCATACATTCAGGGTAATACAAAAAAAAAAAAAAACAATTTGCCCGTTATTCAAAGCAATTCTGTCATCAGTAGTGTGTAGGCAGGTGCAGTTTATTTTCTCCACTGCAGGTGGCGCTCGGGAAGTCATGAGGGACATGGTTCCTCTATGGTTTCCTGGGTCACTGGGGAAGCTATCTAATTGGATTCTGCCACCCCATGTTACTGTAGCAGCCATTTTGGGTCAGGCAGAGCCCATTTAAGGTTGGCATGCATTTTCATGTATGGGTAGTATAGGGAAAGGCCACCTGTCTGACAGGGACAGTGATTAGCATCGGGGAGAGGTTCCAGATGAAGAAGGAAAGGATAGGGGCATGCCATTCCTCCTGAAAACTTCCCCATTTGTGTCCAACCAAGCTGAATTGTGCCCATCAAGACAGACACTGTAGGCATGCCTGAGACCTGCTCTGCTGCATATTGCTGTTATATTCTGGGAGTGTTCCCAGTCGGGTGCCTTCCTGCTGGGTTTGTTGTGATCTGCTGAACTTTTACATTAATACAAGTTCTGTTCTCTGCAATTGGATCACACTAGGCAGCAATCAGCAGGATATATTCCTTCTTGCGGCGAGTGCAGAAGGAGCAGCAGGAACCATCATGGCACCATTAAGATCGGCTCTGGTTCTGGTGCACAAATTGAATGGCTCCAATGTGAGGAGAGATTGGAAAGTGCTGTGCACCTGTATTGGGTTCCCACTCGGCTGATTGTGGAGCTGGCTATTAACGTGGAGGTTGATGCCCACCAGGCAGTGATGGCACTGCTGGAAGAGGACCAGGCAATCTTGGAACAAATTGTGACACTTATAGAGGGCCTGTTTGGAAAGAACATTAGGGTCCCAGAGCCAAGGTGCAGATTCTTTGTTCGGAGACAACAGGAGGAGAGCCTCACTCACTTTGCGGTAGCACTCCAGAACCTATGGAAGCAGCAGGAGCAGAGGGTAGGGATGAGCCCGATGTTCGAGTTGAACATAAGTTCGATATGAACATCGGGTATCCGCCTGTTCACCGAACAGTGAACATTATGCGGTGTTCATGGCAAATTCAAAGCCGCAGAACATCGTTAAAGTCTATGGGACATTAACATGAAAAACCAAAGGTGCTCATTCTAAAAGCTTATATGCAATTTATTGCCATAAAAAGTGCTTGGGGACCTGGGACATTTTTTCGGGAGTAGTGATTTTAATACCACTTAAAGTGAAACAATAAATATGAAATATTCCTTTAAATATCATGCCTGAGGGATGTCTATAGTATGCCTGTCAAGTGGCGTTATTTTCCCATGTTTAGAACAGTACAACAGCAAAATTACATTTCTAAAAGGAAAGCAAGTAATTAACTAATAAAAATGATTGTGGCTGTAATGAATTGTCAGGTCTCGGCAATGTAGATAAAACTCATTGAAAAAAAATAGCATGGGTCCCCCCCAGTCCATTACCAGGCCCTTTGGGTCTGGCATGAATATTGAGAGGAACTCTGAACCAAAAATCGAATCTAATCTAAATTGCGTAGGGGCCCCCCCCAAATCCATACTAGGCCCTTTAGGTCTCGTATGGATATTAAGAGGAACCCTGCGCCAATTTTTTTTTAAATGGCATAGCGGTCCTGCCAAAATCCACACCAGCCCCTTCAGGTTTGGTATGGATTTTAAGGGGAACCCCACGGCAAAATATTTTAAAAAAATGGCGTAGGGGCCCCTTCAAAATCCATACCAGACGCTTATCTTAGCACACAACCTGGTAGGCTGTAGGAAAAGAGGGGAGGATGAAAGAGCACCCCCCTCCTGAACTGTACCAGGCCACATGCCTTCAACATGGGAAGGATGCTTTGGGGTCCCCATGTTGATGGGGACAAGGGACTCATCCCCACAACCCTTGCCTGGTGGTTGTGGGGGTCTTATCAGAATCAACATGTGGACAAGGTGCTTTGGGGGGCTACACCAAAGCACCCTCCCCATGTTGAGGGCATGTGGTCTAATACAGTTCAGGAGGGGGGCGCTCTCTCATCCCCCCTATAAGGGGCTGGTATGGATTTTAGGGGGACCCCATGCCATTTTATTAAAAATTTTGGTGCAGGGCCCATGCCATTTTTTTTTAAACCCATGCCGTTCTTTTCAATTAGTTTTTTTCATATGAGCTGAGACCCGACAATTCATTACAGCTGCAAAATTTCATTTTGCTTTGGTACTGTTCTAAACATGGGAAAACTGTGCCACTTTGCAAGTATACTATAGACACCCCCAGGCATGATATTTAAAGGAATATTTCATTTTTATTTTTTCACTTTAACCACTTAATAACCGGCCTATAGCCGATTAACGGCTATAGGTCGGTTTGCTATCTCTAAGAGGCCGTTAATTAACGGCCTCCCGGAGAATCGTTCGTGCGCGCCCCCCTGGGGCGCGCACGCCGGAACATCCGTGCTCGCCGAGTTCACGGGACCCGGCGCAACACGGATCGCGGTAAAGGACCAATGGCAGCGGTCCTTTACCACGTGATCGCTCCGTCCAATGACGGAGCGATCACAAATGTAAACAATTCGGCTTGCCGGGTCAAGCTAAGGTCATCAGTCTCCTCTCCTCACACCGATGCAGCGTGAGAGGAGAGGAGAACATCCCAGTGAAAATAAAAGATAACCGTGAGTGCCCAGCAGTGCCCAGCAGTGCCCAAATAGTGCCAGAACAGTGCCAGAACAGTGCCAGACCAGTGACAGACCAGTGCCATCTATCACCTGTGCCACATCTGTGCCACCTGTGCGACCTGTGCCACCTTTGCCACCTCTGTGCCACCTCTGTGCCACCTCTGTGCCACCTCTGTGCCACCTCTGTGCCAGCAGAGCCACCCCAGTGCCACCCCAGTGCATACCAGTGCATACCAGTGCCACTACAGTGCATACCAGTGCCATACCAGTGCCACACCAGTGCCACACCAGTGCCACCTGTGCCCATCAGTGCCACCTGTGCCCATCAGTGCCACCTGTGCCCATCAGTGCCACCTGTGCCCATCAGTGCCATCTGTGCCCATCAGTGCTCATCTGCGCCACTGCAGTGCCACATCAGTGCCGTCTGTGCCCACCAGTGCCGCCTGTGCCCACCAGTGCCGCCTGTGCCCACCAGTGCCGCCTGTGCCCACCAGTGCCATCTGTGTGCTAATCAGTGCCACCAGAGCCACACCAGTGTCACCAAAGTCACTATAGTGCCCATCAGTGCCACCTGTGCCCATCAGTGCCACCTGCGCCCATCAGTGCCACCTGCGCCCATCAGTGCCACCTGTGCCACTGCAGTGCCCCATCAGTGCCGCCTGTGTCCATCAGTGCCGCCTGTGTCCATCAGTGGCGCCTGTGTCCATCAGTGCCCACCTGTGCCCATCAGTGCCCACCTGGGTGTTAGCTTTCCAAAATGGGGTCACTTTGTGGGCATTTCTATTGTCCTGGTGCTCCAGGGCCTTCATAAGTGTAATAGGTGGTTGAGGTATTAGATGTGTAATTTATGCTCCTAGAACGCCTGAAGTTGCTACTTCAATGTTGGACTTGTGTATGTGGCCAGGCTGTGTAAAAGTCTAACACATGTGGTATCACCGTACTCAGGAGGAGCAGCAGAATGTATTTTGGGGTTTCATTTGTGGAATGTATATGCCGTGTGAGAGAAATAGCCTGGTAAAATGACAATTTGGTGTGAAAAAAAATTAAAATAAAAAAAATCTTTATTTTGCAAAGAATTGTGGGAAAAAATTACAACTTCAAAAAACTAACCGTGCCACGTACTAAATACCTTGGAATGTCTACTTTCCAAAAAGGGGTCATTTGGGGGGTTTTTGTACATTACTGGCTTGTTAGGCCGCGTACACACGCGCGGACTGTTCGCCCAACCTTGTCCGCTGAACAGTGTTTGGGCAGACAGTCCGCTCGTGTGTGGGGCTTCAGCGGACAGTTTCAGCGGACAGTTGGCCGAACAAGGTCTTACGGAAATTCCGAAAAACTGTCCGCTGAAACAAGGTTTCAGCGGACTGTTCGCTCGTGTGTAGGCTTGTTCGGCCAACTAAGTCTCGCGCATGCTCAGAAAGGATTTCCACGTCGGAAGGTTGCATTGCAGTGTATAGGACGTCGTATTTTTCGTCCCGTCGTACGTGCCGTTCACGTCATCGCGCACGGTTTCAGCAAACTGTTCGTCCGTCGTGTGTGGCCATGTCCGTCCATGCTAAGTTTGAGCGGACTGTTCGCTCAAACTGTTGGACGGACAAAGTTGGGCCAACAGTCCGCGCGTGTGTACGCGGCCTTAGGGTCTCCAGAAATGAGATAGACTGTCAGTACATCAGCTGTGATCAAATTGATACATTTTCAGTGATTGGCACCATAGCTTGTAGACCCTATAACTTTCACGCAGAATAAATAATATCCACTAATTTGGGTTATTTTTACTAAAGACATTTAGCAGTATACATTTTTGGCCAAATTTATGAAGAAAAATTACTTATTTGCAAAAAATTTTAATAGAAATGAAGAAAAATGCTTTTTTTTACAAAATTTTCGGTATTTTTTCATTAATAGCACAAAAAATAAAAAACGCAGAGGTGATCAAATACCACCAAAAGAAAGCTCTATTTGTGGGAAAAAAAGGACGAAAATTTCAGATGGGTACAGTGTTGCATGACCGAGTAATTGTCATTCAAATTGTGAGAGCACTGAAAGCTGAAAATTGGTCTGGTTATTAAGGGTGTTTAAGTGCCCAGTGGTCAAGTGGTTAAGCATTATTAAAATCACTGTTCCTGAAAAAAAAAAACAACAGTTTTTAAAACTTTTGTTTGCATTGATATATGTCCCTTGGGGCAGGATCCAGGTCCCCAAACACTTTTTATGACAATAACTTGCATATAAGCCTTTAAAATTAGCACTTTTGATTTTTCATGTATGTGTCTCATAGACTTTAATGGTGTTCCTGCGTTTGTCCGAATTATTTGCCTGTTCGCATGTTCTGATGCGAACCGAACTGGGGGGTGTTCGGCAGAGGGATGCACATGGCTGTGCCCAGGGGAGGACTGACAACTCATGGGGCCCCCGGGCAATAGGAAATTATGGGGCCCCCAGGCAATCAGAGATTATGGGGCCACACAGTATACACAAACACACACACACACAGTATACAATCACACAGTATACACAGACATGTTTCTATTGGCTGCAAAGGTACTGGAGAGGTGGGGCAGCTATAATCTCAGGATGTTTAGACCAAAAGGATGTCAGTAAGGGACATTTCAGAGACATATGTAAAAAAAAAACACAGATTTTTACATACTGTGCCTGGTTTTACTGAGGTTGGCAACCCTGATGGAGCCCCCTAGTGGCACGGGGCCCCCGGGCAGTGCCCGAGTAGCCGAATGGTCAGTCTGCCCCTGGCTGTGTCACTATCACTGACTCAAAACTCCTACCGAGGGACCAATTCATGGAAGGATTAGAGTCTGGCCCAGTCAGAAGGGCCCAGCAGAAGAGAATCAGTGTGCAACCCACCATCTCTTCTCATGATGTGGTAGTGGAAGCATTTTCGTGGGAACAGGAAGATGTGAAAGCAACTGTGGCAGTAACTTTTTGCCAGGAGGTCAAGGAAATGCTCTGGAACATGCTACAAAAAAGGGTCATTTGAGAAAGTCATAGCCCATGGCCTGCTCGATGTTTTTTATACGAAAAAAAAGATGGAAGTCTGCGGTTTTGCATAGACAACCATAAGGTAAATGCCTTTACCCACCGGGATGCTTACCATTACCCCAGGTAGAGAAATCACTTATGGCATTGGGTCAAACCAAGTAATTCTCTACCCTTACAGCGTTTGTTAACCCCAAAAAATGCAGATTCTGGCCCCTTAAAGCAGATTACATAGCACAGTGCTTGTGCTATGTAGTCTGCCCCCCTCTAAACTGTAAACCTACCACTTACTGTATGCCCTCTCTAATCAGACCACGATAACCAGGGCAGCTCCGCCCTGATCACTGTGGTCAAAATGCCTTCCTCTGTGATAGGCTGCCCTGCTCTCCTCTCCTTTCTCCCACCTCCTTCCTTCCTGTCATTCCCCTCTGTGTCTGTCTCTGGCCTAGCCCCACCCCCCACCGCTATTCTTGTAAAATAAATGTGACAATTTTTCACTGCCAGCCTCTCTATTAGAGGCTGGCATAACACACTGTATCATTTGTTTTAAAAAAACAGCACTTTAAATACCTAATATCAGCTGTCTTTAGGCCAGTTATGTGACTTATGGCCACTTTATAGCTACGATACATTGCTTCTGCGGAGTGGCAGAGCAGCCACATGATCTCCCTGGCTGATGTCAGAGGGAGATCACGACCCCTCCCTCAGAAAACATGAATCGTAGCTGGAAAGTGCCCACAAGTGATGGGGCCAGCCTGAAGACAGCTGATATTAGGTATATTCAGCGCTTGTTTTTTAAAATGAATGACATAGTGCGCTATGCCAGCCTTTAATAGAGGGGTGCAGATGGTTTAACAAACCCTTTAAATTTTCAAGTGACAAGTCACAGTAAGAGATCAAGATCTGCAACTTTTTGAATTTAACCATATGCCCTTTGGGCTGAGCAATGCCCCCAACACATTTCAGCTATTAATGGAGAGATACCTGGGAGACTTTAGCTTTGAGACTGAGTTAGTGGAGAAAAATACCAAAAACAAGCAAGGCAGAAAGTTGGAGCCCAAGTGAGAACATACTCCCTATTGGGTTGAACAATAGCAATTTCCTCCAACCCCAGTATACAACATGGTCTCAAAAGGATCCAATCCTGTCAAGAGAAGTCTGCACAGCAACCACCTGAAGCCTGCATGCTAAGTGGTGACTGTTCCACCAAACCATCTGGAAACCAATAGATATTTAACTCCGTGGACATCCAACCAGTACAGGAGGTTCCTGCTGAATGGCACTTAACACCTCTACTGCTCAAGTATCCAGCCCCTCCAGACTAAGAAGCAGGAAGCCCCAGTACACCAATTATGGACAGTCTAGAATCACCTGTAAATTCCACAGAATGTCCAGACTGGCCCAAGTGAAGAGGGTATGGAGGGTCTGGTTGATCTGCATCCACCTATGACCCTGGAGTCACAGCCAGAAGAATATTACTCATGACATGAACCCAGAGGACACTGTTGTTCGTCGCCCTTTGCGGTCTAACCATGGGCAGCTTCCTATACTCTAATTAGTCTTTTTGAACTTTTTTGAACTTTTTCCTGGTGTATTCTAATTATGTTCATTGCATTTCTCATGTTGTTCTTTACTGTGTTGTGTTGCCGAGTAAAGCATCTGTAAAAGAGGAGAGGAGTGCATCAGGTGCAGTCTATTTTCTCCACTGTAGGTGGTGTTCGCCTACATTGCAGTTGGAGGGGAAGTCATGAGGAACATGGGTCCTCTATGGTTTCCTGGGTCACTGGGGAAGCTATCTGATTGGATGATGTGACTCTGGCTGCCATCTCGGGTCAGGCAGAGCCTTTTTAAGGCCCTGGCTCTCAGGCTTGGCGTACATTTTCACATGTGGGTAGTGTAGCGACAGGTCTCCTGTCTGGCAAGGATAGGGATTAGTGTCAAGGAGAGGTTCCAGATGAGTAGGGAAAGGATAGGGACACAAGGATTGGATGCAGCCGGCTAGGACACATTTCACTTCTCAAGACAGACGCTGTCGCCATGCCCAATATCTGCTTTTCTGCACATTGATATTACATTATGTTAGTGCTCCTGGTCAGCTGCCTTTCCACTGGGCTCTCCGCAACTGAGTGTTTACTGTTGCAGTACCATGCTGCACCTGCCCACAAGTGGAGATACTATTTAGTAGTAGAATGTATGCATCCCATACATTAGTTTACCAATTATGTGTATGGGAAGACTGGCCTGGGGGACAAGGTTTTTTTTTCAGATTTTTTTGCATGGAGTTTAGCTGGGGTCTAGTGAACTCCTAAAATAATATAAAGTTGGGACAGCCAACAAGACACATTTAAGGAGCTAAGCCAGATGGATTGCAACCCTATGTTGCATTGCTGCTCTTCAAATACCCCTACATCCTTCTCCCAGATTATACTAATTTTGCACGGGTCACCCTCAAGGTAATTATCTAACAGCAACATTGAGAGATAAAACCCATAGTGGAAGTGACAGATTGCATATAATTAAAAACACAAGAAGGGGACAGACGCCATAAACTGATTGGTCCATGCGCCTTTATCGCATGCTGTACCTGGTAATAATAAAAAGCATATAGATTGGCAGCTTTTAGCAAGCTTGCAGATCATCAAAAGGGATCAGTTTGCCATTCTCAAAAAATGTGGTGGAGTTGAGATATGACATATGTTTGCCATTTGGCAGCACATTAGAGTTTAGCTAGTTCTGAATTTATGAAGTTTCGCCAAATGGGAATAATAAGTTCAGAAGCTTTTTTCTCAATACTGAAATGATTGACTTATTAATTTATAGGTGTTTGAAACTCACTTTTCCAATCTGTACATTGTTTTTATCATATTTAAAATGTTATCAAAAGACAAAATTGGATTCAGGTCCTATCATAACATGAAAAATAAAACATATTGGGCATGATGTATTATACAATAAAGCCAAGATAAGTGTCTTAACAGTATCTTCTTTTTTCTGGAGTTAATTCTGGTAAAATATATATTCTTTGACAATGATACCATAGAAGACAAATTAGAAAAATGAGCCCATCCATCTCTGTTATGGTAACAACCATGTACAGTTGGCTTACAGGCTTATATTCTCATTTCCCCATGGCTGGAAGAGTCATGTATCCTGACCAGCAGCAGCACAGTGCAAGGAAGTGGGTATGAAAACAGCAAACTAACAAAAGGTCTTATTGCGTTTCTTCTCAAATTAGAAAAGATAGTATGTGAACGGGACTGAGGACATTTTACAGAAGAAAAACAATGCCAGAGGAATCTGGTCAGGCAAAGTTCATGCAAGGTAAAATAAGTAGGATAGGCAACAAGGTGAATCCAAAAACAGCACATGAATATACTGTACAAAACAATGGGCAATAATAGTGGGGAATGAGCTACCTTTAAAAATCCAGAGACCTGCACATTGTTACAAGAAAAGGCTCAGCTACACCTTTCACATAAGCGATGTAGCTGAGGCTACAAATGGAAAATAAGCTTGTGTATCAAGGCACGGGAAGGGAGTCTGGATTGTGAGAGAACACAGAGGAGGCTACAGGAGGGGAACAGCAGGATCAGCAGCAACAAGAAGAGGGCAGGCTCAGCACAAGGAATATGTGAATGTGCTTGGGCACCATTCGCAGAATGCTTGTCGAACATTGATCATAAATCTCTTGCAAGCTTAACTCCAAACCCTATTGAAGTTTTTGGGGAAAATCCAAAACAATCCAAATCCAAAACATCCATTCTGGTCATTTTTAACTATTTCAATACAGGGCACTTTCACCCCCTTCCTGCCCAGGCCAAGTTTCAGCTTTCAGCACTGTCGCACTTTGAATGACAATTGTGCGCTCATGCAACACTGCATCTACTGCTCCCTGTCACCGGAAGCAGTGATCTCTGTCATGTTATAGTGAGCCCAACACCCCTACAGTTAGAACACACTGAGGGAACACAGTTAACCCCTTGATCGCCCCCTAGTGTTTAACCCCTTCCCTGCCAGTGTAATTAACACAGTAATTGGTGCATTTTTATAGCACTGATCGCTGTATAAATGTCGCTGGCCCCAAAATAGTGTCAACAGTGTCCGATATATCTGCCACAATGTTGCAGTCATGATAAAAATTGCAGATCACTGCCATTACTAATAAAAAAATAAAAAAAATATGCCATAAATCTATCCCCTATTTTGTAGACGCTATAACTTTTGCGCAAACCAATTAATATATGCGTAATGCCATTTTTTTTAACCAAAAATAGAAGAATACTTATCGGCCTAAATTAAGGAAGTAATTCATTTTTTATATATATATTTTTTTGGGGATAATTATTATAGCAAAAAATTAAAAAAATATTGCTTTTTTTTTCAAAATTGTAAGTTTTTTTGTTTATAGCGCAAAAAATAAAAACCTCAGAGGTGATCAAATATCACTAAAAGAAAGCTCTATTTGTAGGAAGAAAATGACATAAATTTTGTTTGAATACAACATCGCACGACCGCGCAATTGTCAGTTAAAGCATCGCAGTGCCTTATCGCAAAAAATGCAAAAAAAGGAAGGGGGTAAATTCTTTCGGGGCTGAAGTGGTTAAACTGTATAAATGAAGAAAGATAAATCTACATTAAAACATCTCTTTATTCACTAACTTTCTACAATTTTTTTTAATACAATATTCATTTTTAGATGAAAGGACAAACATGCTCAGCCTCCCCCTGGGAGGAGACCTATCTAGACCGAGAAGTGGAAAAGAGAAAAGAAAAGGGGAGGGGGTAGAAATTATTTAACCACTTCCCACCCGGCCAATGCATATATACGGCCGGGTGGGAGCCGTCTACTCCTGATAGGCCGTTCAGGAACGTCCTTCAGGAGTAGCGGGATCGCGCGCGCGCTCGCGCAGCGGCGCGATCCCGATGTGCTCGTGTCACCCGGACACGGCACATCTCAGATCGGCAGGAGGGCTCTGTGATTGGCCCTCCTGATCACATGACGGCCGTGTCCAATCACGGCCGTCATGTGATGTAAACAAACAGCCGGTTGCTAGGCAATCGGCTCTCCTCTCCTCACACGGAAGTCACTGCTGAGGAGAGGAGAGCAGAACGCTGCAGCCGGCTGATGATCAGTGAGTATGGGCTGCTTTTTACAGCTTTTTACTCACTGATCATCAGTGTAGTGTAAACACACAACACACCACACAGTACAAACACAGTCCCCACATATGTCCCCAAAACACACATGTCCCCAAAACATACATGTCCCCAAATAATAAAAACACATGTCCCTAATAATAAAAACATGTCCCCCACATATGTCCCACTAAAATCACATGTCCCAATGATTATCTGCACACATATGTATGTGATCACCTGCACACATATGTACATGATCATTTGCGTACATATGTCTGTGATCACACAAACCAATTATTATACACTTAACGGAATTTTTTTTACCAAAAACATGTAGCAGAATACATTTTGGCTTAAATTTATGACAAAATTTGATTTTATTGGATTTCTTTTCAAATAGAAAAAAGAAAATATTGTTTTTTTTCCAAATTTCCACTATTTTTGCGCTTATATCGCAAAAAAAAAAACGGAGTCGTGAATAAATACCACCAAAATAAAGCTCTATTTGTGCGAACAAAATGATAACAATTTCATTTGGGTACAGTGTAGCATGACCGCGCAATTGTCACTGAAAGCGCTAGAGCGCTGAAAGCTGAAAATTGGGCTGGGAAGGAAGGGGGTGAAAGTGCCCTGTATTGTAGTGGTTAAAAAACAATCTTAATATATATACAAACCAATAAGGAAACCCAACAGTATGCTATATGAACATATAAGAGGAAATATCAGCTGCAATGACGTGCAAACCTGAGCCGGGTAGAAATCCCCAATAAAATGAATTAATTCCTCCCTACAATGTGGGAAGAGGGGTTCCAATTGAAGGACTTGAAACATTCAACAAGCAATAAGAAGAGGAGACATTAATTTGCCTAAACTTGATGATTTTTACGTACAGGTAAGCTTAAATTGGGGCGTACCTGTAGGTAAATTGAATAATACCTAAATATGCACTGTTTAAGAGATATTCGCGTTGAAAGCAGCCAGTGACACCATCAGCACATGCACTCTGAAGGTTCAGCATACCGTGCCAGACCTTCAGAGCACTGTGTCGAAACTGAGGTACGGGAGTGATGTTATCGCAGCTGCGGCCACTCACACAGTCTGAGTATGCAAACCTGGACTGTCGGCTGACTTCAGGGTCAGCAGTCATTTTGGGGAGCAGTCATTTTAATTATATTTAGTAATTGTAATTACTATAATAAATAGATAATAAATAAAGTAACTGTAATTGTGTTGTCCCCCCTATACATTGTAAAGCTCTGCGTAAACTGTTGGCGCTATATAAATAGTGTATAATAATAATAATATAATAATAATAATAGTATGAACAGGAATTTGTTTAACCATTCAGCCAAACCCCAAGTACCTAAATTTCGGACCAAACATGCGCCTATCCCTACTCTTAGCATTTTTAACATTTGAAAGCAGCTAGCAGGTGGCTGGAAGTTGTAATTTAGAAGTGGTAGCAATATTGTCACTAAATACAGCAACAGAAGTTCATGTTGGTGGATTGGGCCATTTAGTTCACCCATTTTGTAAATTGCAAACAGCTTGGATTCAGGTGAAACTCATGGTCCTCTGTGTCCCTAATCTCATCGCTGCTGATGGTTTCTGAGAGTGACACTGATGTGATGTAGTGATACACTGTGCATGAAGAATGCTGTGGTGATGCCACCCTGCATTCTGTGGCATCCTGAGTCTGAGTCTTTTTGTCTTCCAGGTGGTGGGATGCTGGTCATTTTCAACCCTAAGACTAATGACATTATGAGTCCAAAAAAGAGGAAGCGCAGGGGACAATACTTGGCTAAGATTAGTATTGCAGCTTAATAACCTGTAATGTTGTGTTTTTTTTTCTAAAAAGAATATGTACATGCTTACTCTACTTTAAGACAGGCATCACTAAATGGCAGACTGCTATCCATATCACTATCCCATTACTATCCCACTCGCCTACCATTTAGGAGCTGGTGTCAATGTTTTTTATTGTATTTTTTTTTTTTTTTTTTTACAATTCAACTTTTAAATATTTATTACAATTCTCTCTTTTTATTATTATTATTATTATTATTATTATTATTATTATTATTTTTATTAGCCCTGTTGGGAGCGGGCTTTGTTGAGATATCAGGGTTTAAACAGATCCCTGACATCTCCCCTTTGAGACAGGGAAAGGGACTGAGGACACAGATTCCCCAGTCCCTTTCTCTGCAGCCTCAGCTGCATTAAGATGAATGGACAAGAGACAGCAGCTGTTGATTCATAAACCGAAGCATCGTAAACATAGTTTACGATGCTCAGCTATAAATGGACAGAGTCAGTGACTCTGTATATTCAGAAAAGGAAGGAGTCGGTAAATTACATATTTACCAGCTCCTTCCTCTGCTTTCCATCCTGACAGATCCAGGACATTGGGGGACCAGGGGAGGACAGAGGAGGGTGGATGAGCACAAAGGGGACTGGAGGAGCACACGGAGGAGGACTTGAGGAAGGCACAGAGGGGACCAGGGGAGGATACATAGGGGGAATCAAAGTGCACAGTGGAGCACACGGAGGGGGACTGGAAGAGTGCACTGTGGGGGACCAGAGGGAGACATTGAGGGGGAACGGAGGAGCATGGAGGTGGACACAGGGGACAGTGCAGTGGTGAGGGGAGTTACAAGCTCCAATTTCCCTGAATAGATTTCAGTAAAGCAGTTGAAAGCTGCGGGGGGTGGGGGGAGCAGGAGAAGCAGCTGTCAGCTGCTTTATTGAAAGCCCCACAGGGAGAACAGTGCTTGTAACTCCATCCACTGCCACATCTATCTTTCCTGATTCTTCAGGTATCGGGTCAAACATCGGAGCATTTGCACGAGGAAAGTAATCATGCAAATGCTCGGTATCGGAACCAATACTGCTACTAGTATCGATATTTGTGCAACCCTACTTAAAATCATTGGGACTGCTATAGGTGATGCTAAACTAAGCTATATTCCCTGACCTCCCACATAGAGGCATCCATTACAGTACATTGGTTTTGATACAACTGATTGAAGTCTTCAGAAGACTCACTGTGCCTCTTAGAAAATATCTTGAGGTGTTTAATTTCCAAAATGTGGTAATTTTGTGATTGTTTCCACTGTCCTGGTGCTCTAAGGCCTCCAAAAATTTGATAGGTAATCAGGAAATTAGATGTATAATTTATGTCCCTGGAACACCTGAAGGAGCTCCCTATATTTTGGGCATTTCTGGCTAATATGTAAAAAAAGTCTCACACGTGGTTTCCCTGTATCTGGAAGGCATAGCAGAATGTGTTTTGGGTGTAATCATAAGTATACTTATGTGAGAAATAACTTGGTAAAATGACAACTTTGTGAGAAAAAAACTAACTTTAATTTCTTAATTTTCCAAAAATTTGTGACAATAAATTACCAAAGCTTCAAAAAAAAACTTGCCATGCCTCTTATTAAATACTTTGCACTATCTACTTTCAAAAAAGGGGTGATGGGGGGTATTTGTATTGTCCTGCCATTTTGCACCATCAAGCACCATTGAGGCATATTACTGGCCAAGTTTGCCTTCAACTCGTCTGCTGAGAACCAAATAGCCTTGGCTACTGAAGTGAACCCCAAAGCAGACCACACCATACTCCCTAATGGTAGTATAAACCTTCATTTCCAAATCCATATTGCTATTCCCATGCCTCTGTGAAGGCTATTGCATCATCTGCTGCAGACTGGCACTTCTGGCTAGTCTGATGAAGATTACTTGGCTTGGCTAACTGCCTTTGCAGTAAAAGTTGGGCTTTACAGAGAGGATCTTGCGTCCTCTGTTAACATGAAGACAAATCTGGCCAATCTGTTGAATGCTTATTGACTTGCTGTTTTTGAGGCAGGAGGTACCCTTTAAACAAACTCAGCTGTTTGATTAGCTTAGTACCTGAGCGTTAGCGACTTGAGATCCACCCAGTTAGTCTGCACTCTGCCTTTGTGTTTACTGCCGCCTGATATGCAACTTGTCATAGTATATTGGCGGGCATGTCAGTTAACCACACTCCCCATTCTGCCCAATATGGTCCTTATTGTGATTTCCTTTAGTCTGCCTCTACTGACAGTACTTTGAACGTATGGCAGTTTTTGAGCCAAACAGGACCTGTCACTGTTGGAAGAAAAAGTTGCCACTTTTCCTTTGGGGAGTGGTGCTGGTATTTAAGGGCTGGGAGAGTTTTACAAACCATACTGCCCACACACTCTTTTTTTAAATCAACGGATTTTATTTTGTTTACAGTGCATACATGCTACAGTGTACAGTTTCAGGTATGGTACATATTATACATAACTTCAAGTAACAGCTGTGTCAACATCTCAGATCTTTACCATCACATCATAACATATCCGGGGAATACAAGGAATAAATAAGTACATGGTTGCAGTATATTGGGACTCACTTAGTTACCCATGGGCTTGGTAATGCACATGTCATCAACCTACCCATGCACAGTGCAAGGGTCAGGTTATGAGCAAGTGTTGGACTCCTGCAGCCACTTGTCCCAGATTTTATAGTATTTCCCAGGACATCCTCTATTGGTGTATATACATTTTGTATATGGGAGGGTATTGTTTATTTCTGCCCTCCAGTCTGCTATGCTCGGGGGGGAAAGTCCTCATCCATTTCCTAGCTATTATCTTACGTGCTATGAATAGCGCCTTATGCAGAAATACCCTTGTGCACCTGTCAGTCGAGTCTGGCATGAGTCCTAGAAGGCACATTTTTGGGTCTAGCGTGGCCGGAGAACCCATATCGTCATGAAGAAATCTCACTATCTGTGTCCAAAGTTTCTGTATTTTGGGGCATAACCATAACAGGTGGATAAATGTGCCTGTCTTCCTCTCACACATTGAGCACAAAGTGGACTGAGAGTTTCTGTATCTGGCTACCCTAAGAGGGGTGAGGTACGCCTGATGGATTATATAGGTTTGGGTCAGTCTATCTGAGAGCTTTGGCAAAACCGTTTTGCAAATTTTCAAGGCTTCCCCCCATTCCTTGTCCTCTATAGGTCCCACCTCCCTTTCCCAGCAAGGCTTAAGGCCATACGCTAGTTTAGTTGTGATAGGAGTGAAGAGTATGTTATAAAATGCTGATATTAGCTTTTGAGGATCTGTACTTTTGACTATCGACATGATTACATTTGGAGTGGGTTGAGGAGGGGACGGTAGAAATTGATTTTGAGTTGCATGTTTGACTTGTAAGTATCTGAAGAACATGTGATCAGGAAGGTTGTATTCTTCTTTGAGTGCGTGAAAGGTTTTTAGGGTCCCATGCGTAACTAAATGATGTAGGTAGAAAATTCCATAAGCAGACCAGCAATCCACATCCAGGATTTGCCAGAACTCAAATAGGGTCTTGTTGTGCCATAATGGGGTAAAATCATTATATTGGGGAATCTCCAGCCTAGCAGAAGCGATGTCCCATACACGCCTGTATTGTAGCAATAGGGCCTTATCCCCGCTCCGCAAACCAGCATTTCCGGGGCCTATTATCGCATAGAGTGAATCTTTCGTGCATCTAGCCCACTTGGGGCACATTAGCTGGAGGAACCGCTCTCTGTCTGTCTTGTCTATGTGATATAATTTGGATAATTAGGACGCAATATAATATAAGTTGAATCAGGCAACGCCATACCTCCCAGGTCTGTAGGGTTTTTGAGTGCCTGCCATGCCAGTTTGTGTCTGTTAGGGCCCCATACAAACGGTTTAAGGAGGGCTTCTAGAGTCTTAAAATATTTTAAAGGTAGGTATGTTGGGGAGTGCCATAGCACATATAAAATTTTGGGAAGTAGTATCATCTTAATTAAGTTTATTCTCCCCCATACTCCCAGTGGCAGGCAAGCCCAAATCCTGAGCTTAGTTTTCACATATGATATAAGGGGTTCAATATTTAGATGTATGTAGTCTGTCGATATTCTGGACACCTGTACCCCAAGGTATTTAATGGTACTAACTCTTTTAATTTCAATATATTTTTCTTAAGCAAGAAGTATGTAGCATACAAGGTAAGGAAGTAATCTTGACAATGAGTCGTTGACAATATATAATGCAATACTGGTACATTCAGTATACATACATAACAAAGGGAATACAAACTGGTGGAGAAAAGGTAGGTCTGTTACAGTACAAAGACTGAAATATAAGGGGAACAGTCCCTCGTTCCAGGCACCCCAAATGGGAGCACACTGTGCCCAAGAGCGAGGATCCGCTACCTCGGTCAAAGTTTCGACGTGAACGATCTATGTGCAGTTCATACATTTTACTTGAACGTTGCTTCAGCAAGTTTTACTATCGATAAGTACAAAACAGAATCAACTATGGAATAACCAGAACAGTAATAGTAACATAGGAAATAACTCGAGGTAACCTGTTGGCAGTAATCAGTAGTGGTGAATAAATTACATAGTGGGGAAGAGAGGAAGAGAGAGAGAAGAAAAAAAAAAAAGAACGAGAAGGGGGGAGGAGGGAGTGTACAGGTAAGCAAGGATCTGAGTGAGATGTGCCTCTCAGTGAAGTAAAGGCTTGGTTCTGTTATACCATTCTAGCCAGACTGTCCATCTGTGTGTCAGTTTAAATAAGGAACCTTCTGCCGATGCATACATGCGTTCATACATGCCGTGTATATGTGATAGTCTTATGATTTCTATATGAGATAAATGTTCAGGGGATTTCCAGTTACGTACAATGATCAGTCTTGCTGCCATGCAGATATGAGTGATTATGTTTTGAAGGTTACGTGGGTATTTATCAATTCCTATGTTAAGGAGTGCCAGTTCTGGAGTTGGGGGGGAGGCGATATGTGTGATATCTGATATGAGGTGGAAAGTGTTTGTCCAGAATTGAGTCAATTTAGGGCATTCCCACAGAATGTGGTATAGGGTACCTGGGAAACCGCAGAGTCTCCAGCAGTTAGGATCGGTGGTAGGACTAAATCTGTGAATTTGTGTAGGGGTGAGGTACCACCGAAGATTACATTTGAGGGAGAGATCCCAAAGGTTAGCTGACTTAGTCGCTACGAAAGTAGCGCGTAAAGCGTTGTGCCATTGTTGTGTAGAGTATGTGGAGTTTAGATCTCTTTCCCAGATTAGCATAGGGGGTAGTTTCTCAAAGCTATTTTTATCATCCAGAAGAGCATAAAAGAGAGAGATACCTTTGGTCGATGTGGATTTTTTGGATAGGTAGTGCCAAGCCACTGTCGGTATGGTACGTCGGAGAGAGGGAGTATTTAGGAGGCAATGTGATATTTGGACATATTTGAAATAGTCTGTGGTCGGCAATGAGAATTTTTCCTGTAAGGAGGGGAATGGGAGTATATATCCGTTATCAGTGTCATATAAGTCTGAGATGTGGGATATACCTTTGTCCCGCCAAGTGGAGGTCTGTAAACCCGCTATCAGTAAGTGTAGCGTCTCTATGGGGAGAGAAATTTCGCAGGTAGGGGCTGTGGTAGGTAAGTGATCGAATAGATAATTAAATGCTGCCAAGGATGCCTTAATGGTTGGGGATAGACGGTGATCTGTTTTCTTAATTTTAGGTGCGGATAAAAGCCAATTTCCTAAGTGTTTGCCCAGGATTTGAGAAGCTTCCATATTGCTCCAGTGATTGTTTGGGTCAGAGATAAACCAAGCTTTGTGTTGAGCTAAAATTGCTGCGTAATAGTAATGTTTAATATCTATGTAACCCATGCCCCCTATCCTTCTGTGTTTTGTAAGAAGATGTCGTGCTATTCAAGGTTTTTTATCTTACCAAACAAATTTACGGAGCAAGGATTGTGTTTGCGTGAAAAAGGAGGATGGTAGAGGTATGGGTAGAGCTCAGAATAAATAGAGTAGCTGGGGGAGTTTGAGCATCTTAAATGCTGCGAGTCTGCCTGATGCGGAGAGGGTGAGCTTAGAAATGTTGGCAAGGTCTGCGGGAAGTTTAGCTAAGAATGGAACAAAATTTGCTTTATATAAGGCAGTAGGGTTGGACGTAAGAGCAGTACCCAGGTAAGTGAGGGAGTTTGAAGACCATGCGTATTGATATTTGTTGCGCAAGTGTTGTTGGATTGTCTGAGGCAAGGCTAAAGGTAGTATGAAAGATTTGGTTACGTTCACCTTATAATACGATACACAACTAAAATCATCTAATAAGCTTTGCACAGAAGCCAGGGAAGAGGAGGGATTAGTCAACGTGAAGATCACGTCGTCAGCAAAGAGGCTGATCTTGTGTTCTTTATCGGCAATTGGAACTCCTGATATAAGTGTGTGGGATCGCACTTTAGCCGCGAGGGGTTCAATTAACAAATCAAAGATTAGTGGTGAAAGGGGGCAACCTTGACGGGTGCCATTGGATATGTTAAACTCAGTGGATAGCATGGATGAGCAATAAACTTGTGCTGATGGGGTAGAGTACAAGGCCAAAATAGCCATCAATATATGACCCTGGAAGCCAAATTTTTCCAATGCTTGTTTTAGATATTGCCAGTGGACCCGATCGAATGCCTTCTCCGCATCCAAGGATAGAAGCAGAGAAGGCATCCGATGGGCCACCGCATGGTGGATTATGTTGACCATACGTCGGGTTGCGTCAGACGTTTGGCGGCCTTTAATAAATCCTGACTGGTCAGGGTGTATCAGTTGTGGCATAATATCAGCTAATCTATTAGCTATTACTTTAGCAAAGAGTTTTACATCATGGTTTAGTAGGGATATAGGACGAAAATTTTGTGTGGAGGTGGGCTCCTTCCCTGGCTTCGGAATTGTTATGATTAAAGCTTTCAACATTTCATGTGGAAGAGAGGCCGAGGAGGCAGCCGAATTAAACACTGGAGTAATGTGTTTGGTGAGAATATGGTGAAATTGTTTAAAGTATTCTCCCACAAAGCCATCAGGCCCGGGTGCTTTGTTGTTAGGTAAGGATTGGATGGCATGAGTAATTTCTGCTACCGTGAAGGGTGCATTTAGTTCAGCTAGTTGGAAGGGAGATAGGCTGGGCAGACAAATTGTATCTAAAAATGCTTTGATTTGTAGGGATGTTGGTTGGGGTTGATCTTGGTTATCTTTCAAGTTATAGAGAGCACTATAGTAGGTGCTAAAGGCGTTTGCGATGGCTTGTGGATCAGTCAGTTTGACATTGGTATGTGGGTGATGGACGTAAGGAATACGGGACTTAGTGGAGTACCCCTTAATCTGATGGGAGAGCAATTTACCTGGCTTATTACTTTCAGCATAAAATCTCATTTTTAATCGTTTTTGGTGTTTGTCATGAGTTTCAATCAATAAGGCTCTGAGTTCTAATCTGAGGGCAATAAGTTTCGCCTTAAGTGTTTGTGTGGGAGTTTGCTGATTAAGGAGATCAGTATCAGTTTGGATGTCTGTCAATAGGGTGTTCATTCGCTGCCTCCTTTGCCTCTTATCTCTGGCCCCTAATTGGATAAAAAGACCGCGCATATATGCTTTATGCGCTAACCAAAGAATGTGAGGGTCAGTCACTGAGCCTGTGTTTTGTTCAAAGAACGCCATTCTACAGGATTGTAGTATCCTGGTGTTCAATCTCCATAAATAAGTCGGATTACATTTAGTGGTATCCTCAATGGTCAAGCTTACAGGGGAGTGGTCAGACCAGGTGGTCAGATGTATATTTGAAGCAGATATTTTCTGCAGAGTCCATTGATCTGTGAGAAAAAGGTCAATACGTGAATAAGAGTTGTGACATAGAGAGAAAAATGTGAAGTCTTTTTCGTCCGCGTGGATACACCGCCATGCATCATAGAGTTCCAGTTCATGTAGAAGCGAGTTTAGTTCTGGACGTTTCCTTGTGGTGTGAGATGATGCATATAGGATAGGGTCAGGGGTGCAGTTGAAATCGCCACACCATACAATAGCGCCATGTTGGATTGCCTTAACTTTTTTATGTAACTTTTGTAGGAAACGAGATTGATGTGTATTGGGGACATATACATTGACTATAGTGTAAGGGGCATCATTATTATAACATTTCAGAATAATATACCGTCCTCCTGAGTCAAGAAAATATTGGTCTTGTCGGAAAGTCAAAGAGTTGTTAATGGCTATGAGCACTCCCTTCTTTTTTTGATCCGCGTTGGCTGTGTAGATGGTAGTAAAGTTTCTATTAGTGCAGGAGAGGGGGTTACTGGCTAGGAAGTGTGTCTCTTGTGCACACAATATGTCGCATTTGGTTTGTTTAGTTAGAGCCCATAAGGAGGCTCTTTTGGCGGGATGGTTCAGACCCTTAGCATTAATTGTAACAATGGTTATTGTCATGGTGTGAACTTGAGGGATAGCTGTTGTGACTGAAAATAGAAATACCGTCGCTTACTTCAGAGATGAGGACGATGGTCGCTTCGTTCACAAGAATCTCGTCTATATATGTCGTTGGGGAGAGAGCGTCTATCAATCTGCGTGTGTGGTTCCGAGAAGGGTTGCAGAGGTAGTCTTTAGGATGAGAAACCAGCAGTAGATCTTGAATACCTGTAGAGGATGAGGGAGAAGCAAAACAAACAAAAAAGAGAAAAACAAAGAAAAAATAGGGAACGAGACTGAGGTGCTCCCCAGGGATTGGTTATTAGTCCAACAGGGAGAGAGTGATGCTTGGGGTGTAAAAGGGTGAGATTGGAACAAAAACAGTTCCCAGGGTACTGGAACGACACTCCAGTGTCCGTAAAAAAAAGGGACCCTGAAGGGGGGTAATAGTCTAATGCGACCGAGTGTGATCAGGAGTCACATCCAATCGGCCATAATAAGATATTGTACCGCAGCCAATTAACTAGGTAGTGCGCTCCTATGCCCTCTCTGTGAAAGAGGATGGGTTAACATGGAATCTGTGTTGCTTTGATCCATAGGTATCAGATCATTATTGGATGGGATAATGGCCCACTCTCGCAACATATGCAGCCCTTGTTCGACTGAGGAGACCACATGCTTTGAGCCAGCATGATTGATGGATATTTTGGCAGGAGCAATCCATTGGTATTGGATTTGGTTGTTACGTAAGGTTTTAGTAATGTTGTTCAGTTGCCTACGTCTGCTCAGGGTGTGCTGGGAGAGGTCGGCGAAAATTTGGAGGTGAGTATAAGGTTCAGGTAACGTTGGCATAGCCCTCACTTTCTGCATAAATTGCTCCTTAATATGAAAAAAATGCACTCTGAGAATGACATCTCTGGATGTGGCATCAGGCAAAAAAGCAGGTTTTGGTAATCTAGGAATACGGTCCACAAGCAGTTCCATATTTTTAGCTTCTGGGAGTACCGATTTGATTAGGCCTTTCGCAAAGGCAGGAAGTTCAGTATTTTGCACTGATTCCGGGACCCCACGGATTTTAAAATTATTACGACGGGCTCTGTCCTCCAAATTTGCCAGTTTGTCAGTTAACCATTTTGTTTCCTGGGCCTGTGCTTCTTGTGAATCAATTATGTCGTTTATGGTGGCAGTCATGGCGTCCACATTAGATTCTAAATGAGTGACTCTGTTATCCATTACTTTCATATTATTGCCAAAGCCCTGCATGACCGACAGTATGTCTGACTGTAAGGAGCTGCGGAGGGACATAAGCATTTCCTTGAGGGTAGTGTCCATAACAGCCTGGCCTAAAGTGGGAAAGGAAGCAATGGCATCCGTTTGAGGGCTCTGTGTTGGTAGGCCATAGGACAGCCCTGTACTACTATCTCCCTTCTGGCTTGTTTCTGAGGCATCCATCCTCATTTTGCTTTTAGCAGGGCTGTGTGAGGTAGGAGACCCGGGTGGAGATCTTAAATTGTTCCCTGAGGCACAGGGACTTACCCGCGTGGCATCTGTAGCGGAGCGGTCGTCTCTCCCTTGAAAATGGCTGGGATGCTCCACTGTTGTGTCTCTTTCGTCCGCCGCGTCGCCATCTTGGCCTCGCCGCGCGGACGGCTGATACATAAAGGCCGTCAGCTTGCGGGGAAGCCTGGTCTCCTTTCGCTTCAGCGACATGTTCCCGGGATGCAGCGGGTGTTCGCACTGCTGAACGAAGTGTTTATAAAGGCTGGGGTCCGCTTGTTGCCGCTGTATGTCGCCGTGGATGTGGAGAGATGTAAGCTCAGGCAGCCATTCCAGTCACGCGCCGGCCACGCCCCCCCGGTACTAACTCTTTGAAGAGGTAACATGGCTTGTGACTCAGTTGGTGGGAAACTGTCTATTGGTAGTATCTGAGATTTCTCCCAATTAATTTTTAAACCAGAAAAGGTCCCAAATTGCTAAATTGTGTGTAGTGCCATGCGCAAGGAGGGACCCGGGTCGGCCAGGTACAACAAGGTGTCATCCGCGTACATACTGATTTTCTCAATCAGAGTACCGGAGCCTAGTCCCTTCATTTTTGGATTATCCCGGATGGATATGGCTAACGGCTCAGCTGCCAGGGCGTACAACAATGGCGAAAGGGGGCAGCCCCGTCTTGTGCCTCTGCTGAAGTCAAACTGCTCAGAGGGCCATCCGTTCACCAACACCCTTGCTGTGGGTGATTGGTATAGAAGTTGCACCCATTTAATAAATTTAGGGCCAAAGCCATACCCCTCAAGACATTTCCATAAGTACCCCTACTCCACGGAGTCAAAGGCTTTCGCCGTGTCCAAGGTACCCGTACCCGAGATCCTGCCTCCTTATGCACGGCTTGCAGGTTAATAAACAACTTGCGTAAGTTGAAGGATGTATTATGACCCGGCATAAATCCCACCTGGTCAACATGTATTAGAGAAAGGATAATTTTATTCAATCTCAGTGATAGTACCTTAGCAAGGATTTGAATGTCTGTTTGGAGTAGGGATATGGGGTGATATGATTCCGGATATCCCGGATTCTTCCCTTGTTTGGGAATGAGTACTATTACTACCTCTCTCATGAACGGTGGCAAAGAAAAGGTCTCGAAAAGGTGGTTAAATAGCATGAGTAACTTTGGAATAAGAAATTCACCGAACTTGGAGTAAGACTCAATTAGGAGGCCGTCCGAGCCAGGGGATTTGGATCTGGCAAAACTGGCAATAGCCGAGGCTATTTCATCTGTGGTGAGGGGAGCCTCAAGAAGGTCAATCTGGTCAGTCGTCAGTTGGGGAAGGGTAATACTATGAAGGAAGGCCATTCTCTGGTCAGTGGGGTCTGTTGTAGTTGTTTGGTACAGATCTGCAAAGATATCTCAAAATCGAGCTGTTACACTACGCAGATCCGTGATCTGTTGTCCCCCCGATCCATGCAGGGTGATTACCACTGGGGGTCTATCTTCACTGTGGACCAGATATGCCAACAGCTTACCCGCCTTTTCCCCATGCTCAAAGAATTTTTGCTTAGTGAAAAACAGCTTTTGCCTGGCCTTTGTAAACTGAAGTTGTGTAGCTACTTTAGATTGCAATTTAAGTCGGGCTGCTATCTAGTAGGGTTGGTGGCATATTCCTGTTCTGTGGAGGTTAGTTCCACTACTGCCCTATCAAAGACATCTGCGGATTTTGCCTTAATTGCATTTATGTGAGAGGCAAGGGTCATGCGCGCGTATATTTTGAAAGAGTTCCAAACCGCTGAAATAGAGGCAGTTTGTTCGTTCTCTGCAAAGTATAGCTTCCATAGGTTCAGGAGCTCATCAATGTCCGGTAATAGGGACAGCCAGAATGGGTTCAAGCGCCAAGGCTTTGGGGGCCTACCGACGGGAATACTCAATGAGATCCAATATGGGCTGTGATCAGATAACAGCCTTGGGCAAAAGGCCGTTTCTAATAGCTGCGGCGTTAGGGTTCTGGATACAAGAATAAAATCAATGGGGGACATGGAGTTGTGGGAAGGTGAAAAGCAGGAGTAATGCCGCGTACACACGTAGCAGAGTATCCGGCGGACTTAGTCTGGCGGACTTTGCGCCGGACTGTCCGCCGGACTTTCCGAACGAGCTACTTGCCCACACACGGCACTTTTTCAGTGGACTAATACGGCATACTAAGTCCGCCGGACTATCCGCCGTACTTTTGAAATGAACGGACTCGCCCACACACGCGGAGGAAAGTCCGCTCATTTTGAGCGCATCTCCAGGTAGCCGGGGCCAGTGAAGGAGGTGTCGCTGGCCCCGTCACCTGGTATGGACTTAAAGGGGAACCCCTATGCTGAAAAATCGGTGTGGGGGTCCCCCCAGGTCCATATCAGACCCTTATCCGAGCACGCTACCCGGCCAGCCAGGAAAGGGGGTGGGGATGAGCGAGCGCCCCCCCCCCTCCTGAGCCATACCAGGCCGTGTGCCCTCAACATGGGGAGGTGCCTTTGGGAAGGCTCACCTCAAAGCACCTTGTCCCCATGTTGATGAGGACAAGGGCCTCTTCCCGACAACCCTGGCCATTGGTTGTCGGGGTCTGCGGGCGGGGGGCTTATCAGAATGTGGGAGCCCCCTTTAATAAGGGGCCCCAGATAGCGGCCCCCCACCCTATGTGAATGAGTATGGGGAACAATGTACCCCTACCCATTCCCCTGTGAAGAAAAGTAAAAAAAAAAAAACACAACACACAAGGGTTAAAATAGTTTATTGCACAGCTCCGGGGGTCTTCTTGCCGGACTCATCTGCTATCTTCTGCTCTTTTGCTAGCTCTTTCACTAGCAGAGGAGTCCGGCTTTCTTCTTCGCCGCCGCCCTCTTCTTCCGACTCCGGGGGTCTTGTCCCCCTCTTCAGTTTTTTTTGCCGGGCCTCTGGGACTGTGACATCATAATGGGCGGGGACATCATCCGGTGATGTCCCTATATAAGTCGCCGCGCACCGCGACCCTGTCAATGTGGGCGGAGACGGCGACGAGGCAACATTTGAAGAGAAGAAGAGAAGAACAGAAGACGGCGTCAGCGGCGACAGAAGACCGGGCCACCGCTTGTAAAAGAGCTAGAAGAAGGCGATAAGCCCCCCTCCCGCAGACCCCGACAACCAACGGCCAGGGTTGTCAGGAAGAGGCCCTTGTCCTCATCAACATGGGAACAAGGTGCTTTGGGATAGGGGGGGGCGCTCGCTCGTCCCCACCCCCTTTCCTGGCCGGCCGGGTAGCGTGCTCGGATAAGGGTCTGATGTGGACCTAGGGGGGGACCCCCACGCCGATTTTTCGGCATAGGGATTCCCCTTTAAGTCCATACCAGGTGACGGGGCCAGCGACGCCTCCTTCACTGGCCCCGGCTACCTGGAGACGCGCTCAAAATGAGCGGACTTTCCTCCGCGTGTGTGGGCGAGTCCGTTCATTTCAAAAGTACGGCGGATAGTCTGGCGGACTTAGTACGCCGTATTAGTCCTCTGAAAAAGGGCCGTGTGTGGGCAAGTAGCTAGTTCGGAAAGTCCGGCGGACAGTCCGCCGGATAGTCAGCTACGTGTGTACGCGGCATAAGTCTTAATAAAAATATCTTGTATATTTTAATTTGGCAGTTTAGCAAAAATGTATATTTTGTTGCCAAATTTTTTCCCCAATGTATCTAAGGAAGGCTTGAACCCCTTTCATAAAACACAGAACATTATCTGTAACAGCTGCCTATCATTTTGTGACACGTATCAGAACATGAACATAGAATAAGCAAGGAAAAACAAAACTCTTATCTCAAACAAATAGATAGGGTCAAGGAGACAGAGTAACAGTCAACTGCCAAAGCTAAAGAGAGACGGACAAAATGAATTTGAGATGCATCTTTAATTGAGGTCCATTTAAAACCTAAGTTGACATTGATATGTTTTCCTTCTTCTCATCAAATAGTGCAGTCCCCTAGGAATACAAATCTGAGATATTGGCTGTACGTTACCTTGGAGACAGTATTGTAGCTCAACAGTATTTCCTTAGGGTCTTACTAAAAACAAGATGGTACACTATTAGGAAGATTTTCCCACAAGTGATATATCATATTTGCACCTTACATTTATACATGTACAAAAAAGAAATGCAATGCCATTCTAATGTATTTTCTGTTGCATATTACAGGCTGTTTGATGGCTATATTTCTATATAAATTCGCTGCTAATTTGCTATGTTGTTGAGTTGATTTTTTTGTCCTAATTAAAGCAGATATTTTTAAAGGAGATAAAAAAAAAAACCTGCAAAAAATAATATCTCGTAGGTGTATTTTTTTAAGTAAGTACATACAGTGCATGTCTATATGAATCGTCATTATAAAATGCTTATTGGTCTTGCTTATTTAATAATAATGGATAATAAAAAGAACAAGACATATTGTATTATTACCAAAGCACAAAACTCAAATAATGGGGCTCACTTAAAAAACAGTAATCATTCAATTTTATTTGTGTATATTAAAACCATGACAACTATTTAAATTCATATTAGAGGCCTTAAATGTATCAACTACCTGAAAAGTCCAGATGGGATGTCCATGTGATCGATTTAGCAAGACCGGTCGCATTGAGTATTCTGTCCAGTTCTGGGCAACAGTCCTCAAGAGGAATGTGCTGGAGCTGGAGAGAGTCCAAAGAAGGGCAACAAAACTAAAGGGACTGGAGGACCTCAGCTATGGGGGAAGACTACAAGCATTGAACTTATTCTCTCTGGAGAGGAGACGCTTGAGAGGGGATATGATATAGATGTACAAATACCATACTGGTGACCCTAGCATAGGGATACATTTTCCAGTGAAAGGGAATTTAAAAAGACATGTGGCCATTCACTAAAATTAGAAGAAGCGGTTTAACCTTAAACTGCATAGAGGGTTCTTTACTGTCAGAGCAGTAAGGATGTGGAATTCTCTTTCACAAGCAGTGGTATCAGCAGGGGGCATCAATAATTTCAAAAACTATAAGATGGACACCTTAATGACCACAGCATACAGAGATATACAATGTACAATTGACATAAACACACACTCACACAACCACACACACATACACAGTTTGAACTAGATGGACTTGTGTCTTTTTTCAACCTCACCAACTATGCAACTATCCACTTCAGCCCCGGAAGGATTTACCCACATTCCTGACCAGAGCACTTTTTGCGATCCGGCACTGCGTCGCTTTAACTGACAATTGCATGGTCATGCGACGTGGCTTCCAAACAAAATTGACGCCTTTTTTCCCACAAATAAAGTGTTCTTTTGGTGGTATTTTATTACCCCTGCGGTTTTTATTTTTTGCGCTAAAAAACAAAAAATGAGAGTAAATTTTGAAAAAAACACATTATTTTTTACTTTTTGCTATAATGAATATCCCACAAAAAATATAAAAAAAAATGTTTTCCTCAGTTTAGGCCAATACCTATTCTTCTACATAATTTTGGTAAAAAAAAATGACCAATAACCGTTTATTGATTGGTTTGCGCAAAAGTTATAGCATCTACAAAATAGGGGATAGTTTTATGGCTTTTTTTACTAGTAACAGCGGCGATCAGCAATTTTTATCATGACTGTAAAAATGTCACTGGCAGTGAAGGAGTTAACCACTAAGGGGCGGGGAGGGGTTAAGTGTGTCCTAGGGGAGTGTTTTTAACTGTCTGGTGCATGGGCTGTGTGTGACGTGACACTGCAGAAGATCAGTGTCCTGTCATTAGGCAGAAAGGGGAGATGCTGTTTACATTGGCATCTCCCTGTTCTTGAGCTCCATGACACGATTGCGTGTATTCCCGTGACGAACGAGTCTGCAAGTCCCACAAGCACGGTCACGGAGCTTGGGCGCGCACGCGTGAGTGTGCACGACGGGAAATTCAACGTAACGTATGGTGTAAAAAGGTCGATGGGAAAAACCCCACTTCCTCAAGACCTTACAGACCTTGCAGATATTCAAATATAAGTAAAATATGCAATAAAAGAAACTGAAAATAGAAAACATCCAATAAATAAAATGAAATTTTTTTGACCAAAAAACAGTAGACAGTAATAAAAAAAAACAAAAATAATCATACATGATGATTGCACCTCATAGAAAAACAGGGAACATGGGTGAAAAAAGGAAACAAACCACCAGAAAATAATAAAATAAATCATTATATTATATATATATATATATATATATATATATATATATATATATATATATATATATATATATATATATATATATACAGTGGTGTGAAAAAGTGTTTGCCCCCTTCCTCATTTCCTGTTCCTTTGCATGTTTGTCACACTTAAGTGTTTCGGAACATCAAACCAATTTAAACAATAGTCAAGGACAACACAAGTAAACACAAAATGCAATTTGTAAATGAAGGTGTTTATTATTAAAGGTGAAAAAAAATCCAAACCATCATGGCCCTGTGTGAAAAAGTGATTGCCCCCCTTGTTAAAACATACTATAACTGTGGTTGTCCACACCTGAGTTCATTTTCTCTAGCCACACCCAGGCCTGATTATTGCCACACCTGTTCACAATCAAGGCATCACTTAAATAGGAGCTGCTTGACACAGTAAGGTCCACCAGAAGATCCTTAAAAGCTACACATCATGCCGAGACCCAAAGAAATTCAGGAACAATTGAGAAAGAAATTAATTGAGATCTATCAGTCTGGAAAGGGTTATAAAGCCATTTCCAAAGCTTTGGGAATCCAGCGAACCACAGTGAGAGCCATTATCCACAAATGGCGAAGACATGGAACAGTGGTGAACCTTCCCAGGAGTGGCCAGCCGCCCAAAATTACCCCAAGAGCGCAGCGACGACTCATCCAAGAGGTCACAAAAGACCCCACAACAACGTCCAAGGAACTGCAGGCCTCACTTGCCTCAGTTAAGGTCAGCGTTCATGCCTCCACCATCAGGAAAAGACTGGGCAAAAATGGCCTGCATGGCAGAGTTCCAAGGAGAAAACCACTGCTGAGCAAAAAGAACATCAAAGCTCGTCTCAATTTCTCCACAACACATCTTGATGATCCCCAAGACTTCTGGGACAACATTCTGTGGACCGATGAGACAAAAGTGGAACTCTTTGGAAGGTGTGTGTCCAAGTATATCTGGCGTAGAAGGAACACTGCATTTCAGAAAAATAACATTATACCAACAGTAAAATATGGTGGTGGTAGTGTGATGGTCTTGGGCTGTTCTGCTGCTTCAGGACCTGGAAGACTTGCCGTGATAAAAGGAACTATGAATTCTGCTGTCTACCAAGAGATCCTGAAGGAGAATGTCCGACCATCTGTTCGTGTACTCAAGCTGAAACGAACTTGGGTTCTGCAGCAGGACAATGATCCTAAACACACCAGCAAGTCCACCACCGAATGGCTGAAGAAAAACAAAATGAAGACTTTGGAGTGGCCTAGCCAAAGTCCTGACCTGAATCCTATTGAGATGTTGTGGTATGACCTTAAAAAGGCCGTTCATGCTCGAAAACCCTCTAATGTAACTGAATTAGGACAATTCTGCAAAGATGAGTGGGCCAAAATTCCTCCAGGACGCTGTAAAAGCCTCATTGCACGTTATCGCAAATGCTTGGTTGCAGTTGTTGCTCCTAAGGGTGGCCCAACCAGTTATTAGGTTTAGGGGGCAATCACTTTTTCACACAGGGCCATGATGGTTTGGATTTTTTTTCACCTTTAATAATAAACACCTTCATTTACAAATTGCATTTTGTGTTTACTTGTGTTGTCCTTGACTATTGTTTAAATTGGTTTGATGTTCCGAAACACTTAAGTGTGACAAACATGCAAAGGAACAGGAAATGAGGAAGGGGGCAAACACTTTTTCACACCACTGTATATATATAATGATTCCTGCCACAGTATGCAAACTTTTGAGCACGAGTTGTGTTTATATACACAACTTGTGCTCAAAAGTTTGCATACTGTGGCAGAAATCATATATAATTTTTGTTCAAGTTTCGTCGTATTGTGCTCCTTAAAAACAAGTAACCACACTGGTTTTTTTTTTCCAGAGCAGCCTGTATTTCTCTTAAGGTTACATGTGACTTTTTTTGTATTTCAAATAATTCCTCTGGTAGTTCTGGCTGCAATATTTCTTGGTCTACCTCAACTTAAGTTGGTTTCCAGAGATCCCTGAATTTTTTACTTCTTAATAAGTGATTAACTAGTGCTTACTTGCAAATTGAAAGCTTCAGATATCTTTTTATATCTGTTTCCATCTTTATAAAGCGCCATTACCTTGTTATGCAGGTCTTTTGAAGTTCTTTTCTGCTCTCTATTGCTCAGTATCAAGCCTGCTTAGTGCATTTATGGGAGGGCTAACAAACTCATTGACAATCTATACACAGACACTAATTGTAATTTAAAAAGCCACAGATGTGCGAAGTTACCTTTAACCACTTCCCGCTTAAGGTACATCATATGACAGCCTTGACTTTGAGTGGGAATATCTAAATTATGCCGGCAGCTTTTTTGGATGGCAATTCCCTGCACTATTAAAACAATCATAGCGGAAGTTCAGCCGCTTGATCATTCTTACAGACAGCGGGAAGAGACATCTCCCCCTCCCGCCGCCCTTTGGTGCTTCTACCGGCTCACCCATGCGATCGCCGTGCCACAGAAGGAGTCCACCAGTGCTGGAAGTTTAGCATAGAGATTTCCAAGGGACAGATGGTCCTCATCAATTTCTATGACCTTTGGAGGCCCAGGTGCAATGTTATGATGTCATGTCTGGCCTGGCGGAAGTAAACATAGCTGGGACTCGGCTGGAAAGGCTGAGATCAATTATTTTTTGTTTGATCTAGGTCGTTCCTGCCTGGAGGAGAGATGTAGGGTCTTATTCTTATTACAAGGAATGTTTACATTCCTTGTAATAGGAATAAAAGTGATAATATTTTTTTTAAGGAAAGTGTAAAAATATAAAAATTCTAATAAAATAAATAATATATTTTAAAGCGCCCCTGCCCCCACGTGCTCACACACAGAAGCATACACATACATATGTTGCGCCCACATGTAAATGGCATTCAAACCACACATAGAGCAGGAGTAACAATTGTAGCCCAAGACCTCCTCGGTAACTCTAAACAGGTAACTTGTAAAAAAAATTAAAGCGTCACCTATGGAGATTTTTAAAGCTTGGCGCCATTCCAGGAGTGTGCGCAATTTTAACCACTTGCCGACAGGCTCACTCCAATATACTTAGGCAAAGTGGCACGGGTGTGTGAAATCCTGTATGGATCTTTAAGATCCACCAGAGGGCATGTGCGCTCTGCCGGAGGCATGCACAGCTGGGGGACACGATACGTGTGGCCGGTGGGGTGATAGCATGAGCGCCAGCACGGGGATTTGTGAGTGTAAACACACAAATCCCTGTGCTGTCAGCTGTCAGGGGAGAGGAGACATGTCGTTCGTTCCTAGTAAATAGGAGGAGACATGTAAAGAATATATATTGACCTAAACTGATGAAGAAATTAGTTTTTGAAAAAAATTTGGGGGATATTTATTATAGCGAAAAGTAAAAAAAATGTTTATTTTCAAATTGTCACAGTTTTTTTGTTTATAGCGCAAAAATATGCAGAGGTAATCAAATACCACCAAAAGAAAGCTCTATTTGTGGGAAAAAAGGACGCAAATTTTGTTTGGGTACAGCATCGCATGACTGCGCAATTACCAGTTAAAGCATCGCAGTGCCAAATTGTAAAAAGTATCTATTTGCTCTATTCAACATCATCTTTCACATCATACAAAAACATTGGGCTATCTTTACTGTTTTATGTTTGTTAATCCATAGTTTTTTGTTTTTTTTTAAATGTGTTTAAAAAAACTCGGCTCACAAATACTATGTGACATAAAAAGTTGCAACAGCCACCATTTTATTTGCTTGGTCTCTGCTAAGAAAACATATATAATGTTTGGGGGTTCTGAGTAATTTTCTACAAAAAAAAAACATGATTTTTACATGTAGTAGCAAAGTGCCAGAATTGCCCTTGCTGGGAAGTGGTAAATTGCCATTATAACCTGTGTGTCAGCTCCTATGTTTGTACCAAGGCAACACATTCCAGGGTTTGTAAACTTTTGATCAGGGCCATTTGGGTGATTTCTTATATCATTATTATTTCAAAAGGAGCCATACAGAGAGTTTTTTAGCATGATCAGTCATATTTTCAATATTAATGTGCCAACACATTAATATTTATTTATTTATTTTTTCTATTTATTTTGCTGTTTTTTTTTCCTTCCACCCTTGTTCCCTGATTTCCTGTGAGGTATTATCTTCATGCATAAATATTTCTGCTTTGTTATTAATTTGTATTGTTTTTTGGTCAAAAATATTGTAATTTTATTTATTTGCTGTTTTCTATTTTCAGTGTTGTTTATATCAAAATATCTATCAGGTCTGCAAGGTCCTGAGGAAGTGGGGGCTTTCCCATAAAATGCGTTTATCTTTTTACAGTAACCGCCTACACACCTCATCTGGGCTTTTCAGGAAGTGGTTGTTGATACATTTATGCCCTAAAATATACTTTTTTAATATTTGTCAGTACATTTTTAATGTATACCACTAAAGTGTAATGATTTTTTTATTTTTTTAACAGAGTATGGAGTTACTATTGGAGGCATATGCAAAGTCCCATTATTTTGCTTTTTGTGCTTCAGAGATATGTAGGGATGATGCCTCCTTTGGTAAGAAGTCTTATATGAAGATCACCACAAACATTCTTGCTTTAAAGACATATAATTATTATTAATAGTATATAATAATAATAATAATAATCCATAGTAATAACAATCTATATCCCTTTTTAAAATGTAAAACTAAGATTTTCTGGTCCTTCATTTAAATTAACACTTCCAAAACATTTAACCTAACATTCAGGTAATTATATAGAAAGCTTAAATAAAATAAACATCACCCTTTTATTCATAATATGTCAATTTGTATTCATATTTTTTATCTTTTTAGAATTATTTTTTTAAAGAATAATTTTAAGAAAAATATGAATAGGAAAATATGAAGAAGTTTAATAAAGCAGAGTTTCCCTTTTCCTCTGTTTCCCCTTTTACTGGCTTATCTCTTAACTGAACCTTGTAAGCAACTGTTTTATGACAGTAGTAGAGACAGAACATCACGTTTCACATCACAGAAACTGCTCTGTATGGCCAACTGTTTAAAGTGCATAATATATAAATAATGAATAATCAATACTTAATGAATCAGAGGGAAAGAATTTGCCACTCTCATCTCAGTAAACCAAGAATGTTATTCTTCTCCAAAAATCATTATACAGATTTTAACACATAGGGGACAGAAGCAAATGAGGATTTTCCATTAAAGTTGGCTCAAATATAGTGGCTGATTTACTAAACTAGTTCTATGCAGGTTTTGTTCATTTCAAGATCCAACTCAAGTTTAAAGGAAATCTTTTTTTCTCATTAGAATCTGATTGGATATTTTGTTAAACTTCTTTTTATTTAGTTTTCAAATAAAAGTACTAAACAGAAAAAAAAAAAAAAAACAACATACAAAAGCACAGTACCTCTGTAACAGTCGACAATGCAACTCCTATTAAAGTTAATGACATCATCATTAAGAGGAAACAACAAAGTATTACATCACATACCATTTATTTAACCCAATAGGTACAATGAGCAAATTTAAAACACATCTGCATGGACTCTCAAAAATTAGTAGGGCAGCCACAGATAGGGTAAATCAAGTCATAAATGATCAATCAGATACACTTGAGTTGTCATTTAACTAACCTCCGCACACCTTACTAAATTTAGCTGGTACTCCTTTATTTGTATATGTAGCCTTATACAAGGGTAATGTTTTATTTATGAAAGCCTTCCATGCCAATACAGTAGAGGCTGCTGTTTTTTTCCATTACAAAATAATAACCTTTTATGCATAATAAAACAGTAAAGTAAGGATTTCGCAGATTACCTTTGTGGTTGCTAACTGATCAATCAGGCCCAACAAACAAACTTCAGCTGAGGGAGTAATACTAATCATCATGACCAACATTACACAGCACACAACCTCTGACCAGAATTGTTGAATAGCATGCCAAAAAATAAGCATGAAGTCTGCCCCAGGAACAGCACATGTCCAGAAAAATGCCTGCCAATTTAGCAGGAGTAAAGTAAATTCTATGAAGGAATGTATAATTAGTGATGGACGAACTTCCGACTGGACGTTTCCAGAACGTGATCCGCGAACGTGCCCAAAAGTTTGCGGCGGACCCCATTCACTTTAATGGCAGGCGAACCTTAAAAACCTCCAGGTCATATTTTCAGCCACAAAATGTTTACTAGCTGTGCACACATAGTCCTACAACATGGACACTGACATACCAGAAGTATTAAGTGAATCTGGGATCGGCAACGACAAGCATTCTTTTTTATCTGTGAAATTTTGTCAATTCAGGAGCGCATTAAGGTCATGGAGGAGAGGCAAGGTCAGGCCAGGCTATGAAGGGGGTGCAGGAGATGATCAGGGCCACAGTCAGGGCAGCACAGTCCTGTGCCAGTGTCCCAGTGTGCCAGCCTGTGCTCGAGCCCCTGACCCCTCGCTCTGCCTGGCCCTTACCCCACCTATACAGGGCTCCACTGCGGTGGTCCGGAGGTGCCAGTCCAGTGCTGATCCTGAGCCATGGTGCTGGCACTGCCTGCTGATTGGCTTCTCCGCTGCTATCTCCCTCACTGTCTTAAACCAGCACCGCGATAGAGACTGAGCACTGACACCAGCACCGTGATAGAGAGCACTGACACCAGCACCGAGATAGAGAGCACTGACACCATATCAGCACCGTGATAGAGAGCACTGACACCAGAAGCGAGATAGAGAGCACTGACACCACACCAGCACCGTGATAGAGAGCACTGACAACAGCACCGTGATAGAGAGCACTGACACCACACCAGCACCAAGATAGAGAGCACTGACACCAGCACCAGCACCGAGATATAGAGCACTGACACCACACCAGCACCGTGATAGAGAGCACTGACACCAGCACCAAGATAGAGAGCACTGACACCACACCAGCACCGTGATAGAGAGCACTGACAGCAGCACCAAGATAGAGAGCACTGATACCACACCAGCACCGTGATAGAGAGCACTGACACCAGCACCGTGATAGAGAGAACTGACACCACACCAGCACCGAGATAGAGAGCACTGACACCAGCACCGAGATAGAGAGCGCTGACACCACACCAGCACCGTGATAGAGAGCACTGACACCAGCACCGAGATATAGAGCACTGACACCACACCAGCACCGTGATAGAGAGCACTGACACAAGCACCAAGATAGAGAGCACTGACACCACACCAGCACCGTGATAGAGAGCACTGACAGCAGCACCAAGATAGAGAGCACTGATACCACACCAGCACCATGATAGAGAGCACTGACACCAGCACCGTGATAGAGAGAACTGACACCACACCAGCACCGAGATAGAGAGCACTGACACCAGCACCGAGATAGAGAGCGCTGACACCACACCAGCACCGTGATAGAGAGCACTGACACCAGCACTGATACCAGGACCCAAAAATATGACACCGCTCAACCTCTTCAAACAGGATGGTACAGGCATATAGTATGGTGTGCTTTTTTGTACAAGTGAACCAAAGGTAGATAAAATGTCTGTGTGCTAGATTATATAAATCGTTTATAGAGTTATGCATATACATGGTCTACTGGTCACATGTGTTGAATTCCTCTGAGATCCATGCCTCATTCATTTTTATAAATGTGAGGTAGTCAACACTGTCATGAGCTAGCCGAGTGCGCTTATCGGTCACGATCCCCCCTGCTGCACTGAACGTCTTTTCGGACAGGACACTGGACGGGGGGCAAGTCAACAGTTCCATTGCAAATTGTGCAAACTCTAGCCAGAGGTCAAGTCTGCCCACCCAGTAGTCCAGGGGTTCATCACTTCTCAGAGCGTCCACATCGGCCGTTAACCCGATGTAGTCGGACACCTGTCGGTCTAGGCGTTCCCTGATGCTGGATCCGGATGACACCTGTCGATGGGTCTGCTGAAAGAATGATCTCATATCAGAAGTGACCAACACATCTTCAAACCACCCTCTTCTTGCAGGCACTGTTGGATTGGTACTCGCAACTCTTTCTCTGGGAGTGGCAATTCCTCTGCCAGCTCACACGAAAAAGCAGAATGCAGCATTTCTTTAAGCAAGGCCTGGAAGTGCTCCATTCTGACAGCCCTCTGTAATGGTGGTAACATTTCTGCCATTTTGTGTTTGTACCGGGGGTCTAAGTACGTTGCCACCCAGTACTGGTCCTTGACCTTTATGCTTTTTATATGGGGTCCCTGCTAAAACACTGGAGCACGAAGGCCCCCATTTGCACTAAACTGGAAGCGGTGTGGTGGCCTGGCTCCTGCTCATCATCCAGGATAATGTCATCCTCCTCGTTCTCCTCTGCCCATCCACGGACAACAACAGGGATCCCAGAAAGGTTTAAAGCATGCTCTTCTTGCTCCTCCTCATCCGCCCCGGCACCATCCTCCTCTGACTCCTCTTTAGACTCCTGTTGTTGACTCGTCTCAGATAGAGTAGCCCCCCTGGGAATTAATCTAGCATTGCGACTTCCTCATCTTCCTGCTCCTCCACAGCTTGATCAATGACACGACACAATGCATGCTCCATAAAGAAGGCATAAGGTACGATGTCACTGATGGAGCCATGGCTGCGACTGACCAGTTTGGTGATCTCATCAAATGGCCACAGAAGTCTGCATGCATCGCGCATGAGCAGCCACTGGTGCGGTGAAAAAAACCAAGCTCCACAGAACCTGTTCTGCCGCAGAGTTCGTACAGGTAGTCATTAACTACACGTTTCTGCTGGAGCAGCCTATCAAGCATATAGAAGGTTGAGTTCCATTGCATCGGGCAATCGCAAATAAGACATCTGACTGGCAGATTGTGTCACCGCTAAATGTCAGCAAGGCGAGCCATGGCCGTGTAAGATCTTCTGAAATGGGCCCAGATTTTCCTTGCCTGCTGCAAGATGTCCTGGACCCCAGGGTATTTGACAATGAATCGCTGCACGACCAATTTTAAGACGTGTGCCATGCTTGGCACATGTGTAATTTTGCCCTGTTTCAATGCGCTAATCAGATTGGCACCGTTGTCACACACCACTTTACCAACTGTCAAATTGAGCGGTGATCTGCCTGTGAATGCAAAGCTGAAAGGAGTGCAGGGCCAGTGTGGCTCTTGGCTTCCAGGCACAACAGACACAGCACAGCATGGCAACTTCTCACCTGGCATGTCGAATAGGTTCTGGGGATCTTGGGCGGCACAGTGGAAGAGACGCTAGCACTGAAAAAGGAGGAGTCAGACGAGGAGGAGAGGGAGGATGGAGTAGGAGGAGAAGAAGAGGCAGGCCTGCATGCAATCCATGGTGGTAAATCCAAATCTACATGGGTGCCACGGGTTACATGCTTGACGGCCGTCAGAAGGTTCACCCAGTGGGCAGTAAAAGTTATATACATTCCCTGTCCGTGTTTGCTAGACCACGTGTCTGTGGTCAGATGTATCTTGGCACCGACACTGTGTGCCAGAGATACATTCACTTGCCCTTCTGTGAGAAATACTTCCTTCCTGTGACCTTCCATTGTGGTGTTCCAATGGCCACACATTTTCGAAAGGCCTCCGAGTCCACCAGTTTATATGGCAGTAGTTGATGGGCTAACAGTTCTGACAAGCCAGCGGTCAACCGTTGGGCAAGAGGGTTATCCAGCATCATCATTTTTTTACGCTCGAACATTTGGCCCACGGAAGCCTGCCTTTTTCCAGAAAAACGTGAGGAAGGCATGATGGCAGGGGGAGTGGTGGACAATTCTAAGGAGAGAGGAGAAGGAGAAGTAGAAGAGGCTGGATGGTGAGAGCCTGGAGTGTGGCTTTGTGGGTTCCGTTGCTCCCACTGGGCTCAGTGATGGCAGCTCATGTGCCTTTTTAAGGCGGTCGTCCCTAGGTGAGTGTTGGGCTTACCGCGACTTATGCATTGACTGCAAAGGCTGCAGATGGCAACACTATTGTCAGCAGCGGACACGTTAAAAAAAGCCCACACTGCGGAGCCATGTGGCGGTGTCCTGGGAGCTCTAGATATGGTCGTACATGGTTGATGCCTCACTCCTGATACATTAGCAGTCTGCTTTGTCCCTCCTGTGCAATCTAAGTTCCGCCTGCTTTTCCTCCCTATCTGCTGGTCCATATCTCCCTCTGAACTCCCCTCCTCTTCCTCTCTTGTGGGCAACCACGTGACATCACTAGACACGTCATCATTGACGTCATCTTCCCCACCGCTATAATTAGAGATCGCGGAGTAGGCAGCAACACCGGGGACCAACCTCCTCCTTGGGCTGATCTGGGTACTGTCGTCAGACTGCTAGGTGACGGTTGTTGCTACTTCCTCTTCCTGATCCAATGCCAAAAATGGCTACACATTTCTTGTGATGGATTGGAAAATAATTCCTGTGACTTAAGAGGAGGGTATATGGTGGTGGTGGTGTTGGTGGTAGTGTCTTTGGGGTGCACACAGCAGAGAGTGAAGAAGAGAGTGCATATTGAGAGGATGAGGAGGGTGCAGAAGAGTAAGGTTGAGTGAGCCACTCAACCAAGTCTGGTGCGTCCTTTGACGTAATCGCACGCACCTTCTGCAATTTGCCACTTTGGGTCAAGCCTGTTGCTCCTGCCCTTCCCCTTTCCTACCCTACTGATGTAACGGAAACCTGCGTTACATCAGAGGGGGGCAAGGTCACCCATACGTCATTGGGGAACCCTGGCTTCCCTCACTAGCGTCAGAGGGGGGGGGGTCATGTGATGGGTGGCCCCGCCCTTAGAATATAAGAAACGTCAGGCGCCGGCATCCCGCAGTGTCTCCGACAGTGGAGACAGAAGATGGATGCATGGATGGACTGCGCTGGATCAGATCAGCCATCGCTGGACCCCAGAGAGATGATCATCCGTCACTGGATAGCAAGAGTGGATTACCACCACTGGAATCTTTTTTTTTTTTTTTAATAATGTAATTTTTCAAAAGTGTGTTTGTCTTATTTAACTATTTTTTACACTTTCTTTGTGAAATGATAGGGGTACTTTTGTACCCCCTTACCATTTCAAATGGGGGGGCCAGGATTTGGGGGTCCCCTTGTTAAAGGGGGCTTCCAGTTTCTGATAAGCCCCCCACCCGCAGACCCCCACAACCACCGGCCAGGGTTGTGGGGATGAGGCCCTTGTCCCCATCAACATGGGGACATGGTGCTTTGAGGGGTCACAGACCCCCAAAGCATCCTCCCAATGTTGAGGGCATGTGGCCTGGTATGGTTCAGGATGGGGGTGCTCTCTCGTCCCCCCCTCTTTTCCATGCGGCCTGCCAGGTTGCATGCTCGGATAAAGGGTCTGGTATGGATTTTTAGGGTGACCCCCACGTAATTTTTTTATTTGACGTGGGGTTCCCCTTAATATCCATACCAGACCTGAAGGGCCTGGTAATTGAATTTGGGGGAACCCCACGCTTTTTTTTTATCAATGAATTTCAATGAGCGTTCTCTGTATTACAGGAGCCTACAATTCATTATAGCCACGAGTGATTTTAAATGACTTTTTTTTCTGCAGGAATGACAATTTGTGCAGGGACAGTTCTAAGCACTGGAAACATGCACCCCTTCATAGGCATACTATAGACACCCCCCAGGTACGAAATTTTAAGGAATATTACACTTTTATTGTTTCACTTTAATCATTATTAAAATCACTGCTCTCGAAAAAAACTGCCGTTTTAAAAAAAAAAATTGCATTGATCCATGTCCTCTGGGGCAGGACCCAGGTCCCCAAACACTTTTTAGGACAGTAACTTGCATATTAGCCTTGAAAATTAGCACTTTAGATTTGGAAAGTTCGAGTCCCATAGACTCTAATAGGGTTCTAAAGTTCACACAAAGTTTTGGTCTGTTCGCAGGTTCTGGTGCGAAGCGAACAGAGGGGTGTTTGGCTCATCCTTAATTACAACCCTATATACTGTACACCTATACCAGTCCTTAAAAGGGCCTTTCTGGACCTAATAGTAGCTAGCTGCACTATAATATGCTTTCTATACTTGAAAGAAAGTATATTATACGTGTATTACAACCCTATATAATGTCCACCTATACCAGTCCTTAAAAGGACCTTTGTGGACCTAATAATGGCTAGCTAGTAGCTAGTGAATTGCAGACTGTTCCTGCTCCAACACCAAACTGTCCCTTCCTAACGACAGCTGCAGAATCGGTCAGCAGCACTGCATGCAGTGCACTATAATATGCTTTCTATATTTGAAATAAAGTATATTATAAGTGTATTACAACCCTATATACTGTACACATATACCAGTCCTATACCAGTGTGTACCTAATAGTAACAGACCCACTGTCCCTGCTCCACACAGCGTCCTTTCCCTACACTGACAAAAGACAGAATGTAAAATGGCCGCCAGATCAAGTCTATTTATAGGGTAGGGGGTATGTCCATGTGCTGAAATGTCTCAATTGGCTGTCCTGTACCCCATAATGGATGCGTCATGGGTCAAAGTTCTTCACAATGTAAACAAATATGTCTGGCGCGAACAGCGCCAGAAGTCTGCCGGTTTGGCGAATCGCGGACGAACAAAGTTCGCTGCGAACCGACTGCCGGGCGAACCGCAAGGCCATCTCTATTTATAATGTATGAGGTGATCATGTGCTGACACCAATCTAGAAAAGGTGGGCCTCCATGTGTCATCCCAATTATCAGTGTCTAATTGCACGAAATCAGATAACCATGCATTACAACAAGATGGTCCTTTTTATGTGACAACACTGAAGAAATTATACTTTGCTACAATGTAAAGTAGTGAGGGTACAGCTTGTATAACAGTGTGAATTAGCTGTCCCCTCAAAATAACTCAACACACAGCCATTAATGTCTAAACTGCTGGCAACAAAAGTGAGTACACCCGTGAAAATGTATGCATATGTATGCAAATGTATGCATTCAAATGCAAAAATGTATACTTCTAGATTTGTCATGCTCAGTTCAGATTCAACTCCTGGTGGCATATATATATATATATATATATATATATATATATATATATATATATATATATATATATATATATATATATATATATATATATATATATATATATATATATATATCACCCTGCTCCTGATGGGCAGACACTATTATTTTTTCAAATTTAGTTGTCTGAAGCCACAGTTGGGCTCAGGCTTAGTTCTGTCTTCTGTGCCAGTCCAGCTGGGTTTCACTGGTTCCCACTTGACTGTAGGTGTCACTGTCACCGCCAGTAAATGTGGAAATGCAGCAGGCTGGATGTATTGAATACTACCTCTTGTTGAATACTACCTTTTGCTCAGAAATAGCACAGTGGGAGTGTCTTCCCTGCTGTGCATTCTGGGAGAGGGTATTTAAGGTACAGACGCCATTTTTGGTGGTTCTTTATGGGGGTCTGCTATCCCAACCTCATGGCCCTCCTGGCCTGGGGTCTGTGTCTCATTGTTCTGCACCTCGGGGCTAGCTGGCCCGAGTCTATGCAACTGAGAGGGTAGGCCCACAAAGGTCTTGGGGCCTACTGATCCAGGGGTGGTCCTATGCTGTCTCGCCTGAGGGGAGAAGCCAAGAAAACTGGAGGATCCCGGGGAGGACTTTTCTAGTAGAGGACCGAGCGCAAGGCTGATGTCTCTGGAGGAGCCTGGAAACTCAGAACACAACCCGGATCAACAACCAAACAGTATCGCCGGGTCGGCTGAAAGAAACTGGTACTGTATGGTAGTTCTTCAAAACCCTCAATATCTCTTAAGTTTAATTGACAAGTCTGTGGCAGAGACTTTGTTGAGCATTTCATGGGCTGCTAGGTCAAGTGAGAGGGGCCTATCCAATGGTTGCTGGATCCAGTCTGTGGAGCTGTTTGTCCTCTGGATCTGACCAATACCTCTAACCTGCAATTACTAGGTGCCTGGACTCCCCCTTTATCCTCTGACCCTCTATTGAACGACTTTTGTGCTTATCCTGAATAAATGTTAAAAAAAGGACCAAGTGTCGGAATTCAACATCATTTGGGCTACTTTCCAACGGGACTCCTGTGACGGAGAGGCGAGCAGGTGAGGTAACGGTAAGCCCAAGTAAAACCAGCAGCTCCCTCTGGGGTTAGTACTATATATATATATATATATATATATATATATATATATATATATATATCAGTGAATATGACATTTTCCAAACTTTATATGCAGGTGAATGTTGCTGGTACATGTGGTTTAAATTGCAATATCTTATTCACCTGCAGTAAATGTTTGGGGAATATCACATTCACTATTTTAAAAATATGCCCCATATTATGTTTCCCTTCAAGAAGCAAATTGATATTCATAGTAAAGAAATTGTCATATTTAACCTATAGATGTTGGCTAGTTACTAAAAATAAAAGTCAAAGAATCAAGTCGGTTTTGCTGTTTTTTTTTTTTTTTGTGTGTGTGATTTCACTCATCTGGAGCACATGCTTTTTATTAGGAGAAGGTTATAAACAAAAATGGGGAGCACAAGCCAAGACCAAAAGAACATTTTGTAGCTTAGAAGAACACACAGAACATAACTACAGTATCCCCTTTTCAAAACTGAAGTTATATTAGCATTGTCTGTAATTTTGCTCTGAATTCAGGCCAGTAAAAGCAAGTATAATTTTATTTTATTCAAGAATAAAATTAATTAGTAGGGCAAAATGTCATTGCAAAAAATGTTGACTATAACAATAAATTATTCTAAAGTCTAATAGGTAAGGAAAAAATATACTGCTAAATGTATGCATTACGTTTTGAAAAGGACAGACAGTAGATTCCTTTACGTATCATGTAGTCGCATATTTGGTCAGAATGAAAAAGTCAAATTATATTTGTTATAACTCCTATGTTTCAAAATACAGTCACTTTTAATCATATATTTTTTATATTAAACATTAAATGCAAACTTTGGAATTTGGAATTGATGAACTCAAAAAACAATTACCCTCCACAACTTATGCAATGGTCCAGAAAGCAGATTAATAAAATGCCTCCCATGGCCTAACATGTTACATACAAGGACACAGAACTCTATCATACACATCAATGTAACATATAGTATAGCAGGGATACGTGCACTGCCATCATTATATGTCAATAACACTTTATGCATGAACAGTATGGGCTATTCACTGAGGAGCTCATCCATTTACCCATATGTTCAAGCTAATCAAACATCTGCATTTAGACATATTACATGTCAAGCCTGCAGCAATAAGTATTTAGTAACTCTTGCTTCCAAGTCTCCAAAGCATGGACAGACAGATTTTTTTTAGGACTTCCCATTTTCTAAATTACAACAGGCCCATTAGGAACTAATGGAAAGGGAATTTAGGGAAAATTAGATAAAAGCAGCAATTAAAAGTCTAAATACATCCTAGGCAGCAAGCCCAGATGTCTTCTCTGGACACTATTGTAGGAAATACCTAAAAATTCTGTCACCCATTTATGTTCCTTCTTTTTTGCTATACAGACAGGTCTATGCCTTCCTCTTCATGAAAATAAAGAATTTACTCATGTTTTACCAAAACCAGGGAAAGATCATGGCAATTGCACAAATTATAGGCCTAGCTCCCTTATTAATGTAAACTTGAAAATCATGTCTAAAATATTGGCTACCAGACTAAATACTTTTCTATCCCATTATAAACACACAGACCAAGTGGAATTCATCCCACGTAGACCAGCCCTTCACCAAATGAGATGAATAATATATATTATTTTCACTATCATTCTAACTGGAATGCGAAGGGGGGCCGGCTGTGTATGTTACTCTCATTGGACCTACACAAAGCCTTTGAATCGCTGTCATGGGATTATCTTTTCTATGTCCTGAACACAGTATCCTTAGTAGTAATCAGCATGGATTTTTGAAAAACATTCTTACCAAACTAGTCTGATAACATTCTAAAATGAAGTGAGCATTCATCTATATAAAGAAAGGCCTGTGGATGTGGTATATCTGGATTTTGCAAAAGCATTCAATACAGTTCCACATAAGCGCTTAATTTACAAATTGCAGTCTGTAGGCATTTACCACAAGATTTCTAACTGGATATAAAACTGGTTACAAGGGGGTGTCCAAAGGAAGGTCATAAAAAAGTGTGTACTCAGATGGTCTGGAGTGTTAAGTGAGGTTAAGTCCTGGGATCAATTCTGTTTAATTTATTCATAAATGATATAGAGGTTGGTATAAATAGTTTAATCTCAGTGTTTGCTGGTTATACAAAGCTATGTAGGGCAATAACTTCACTGCAGAATATTGAAATTTTACTAGAAGACCTTAATAAAATAAAAGGGTGGGCAAATTCATTGCAAATGAGGTTTAATGTTAAAACATGTAAAGTAATGCACTTGGGGGTTAAGAATATGAACACAAGTTATTCACTAGAGGAGAATCTTTGGGAGAATCCAGGAAGGAAAAAGATCTGGGGGCCACAGTAAATCACAGGCTTAGCAATGGCATGCGATGCCAAGCTACAGCAAGCAAATCTATCAAAATATTAGCATGCACAAAAAAGGGTATTTACTCAAAATAATAACAATAATACTGACACTTTATACAGCTCTGGTTTGGCCACATCTGGAGTATACCATCCATATGCTGGGAATGGAGGGGGTCCAGCCAAGGGCAACAAAGCTAATAAGGGGACTGGAGGACCTCAATTAAGAGGAATGACTACAAAACACTAAACTTTTTCTCCCTGGAGAAGAGGCACTGGAGAGGAGATATGATAGTGATATACAACTATTTTAATGGTGATTCTAGTATAGGGAATAAACTATTGAGTCTTAGGAAGTGTAAGAAGACACGGGGCCACTCATTGAAATTGAAGGAGAAGTGGTTTAATCATAAACCATAGGGATTTTTCACTGTCAGAACAATAAGGATGTGGAACTCTCTTCCTCAATTGGTGATGTCAATGGTATAGATAGTTTAAAAAAAAACTCTTAGAGGGGCATCTTAGCAAACACAGTATTTATATACAGGGTTTTTTCAGTGTCAGGGCGGTAAGGGTGTGGAACTCTCTTCCACAATCAGTGTTGTTGGCAGGAAGTATGGATAGTATTAAAAGACTCTTGGACAAGCATCTTAGCAAAAACAATATAAGGGAATATGGGAAATGATTTTTCTACACACACACACACACCTACACAGGTTGAACTGGATGAACTGTTGTCTTTATTCAACCTTACCAACTATGAAACTATGTAACAGTATACAGAGATCCGATAAATGTTTTTTGACATGAACACACACACCAACACAGGTTGAACTGGATGGACTAGTGTCTGTATTAAAAAATTAAGGAAAAAGGAAAATGGAAATGCAAGATTAACCACTAATAGTAAGTCAATAGTAATGACTAATAATTGAATCATTCACCCCTTAGGTCGTTGTTGCCGTAACCAATTTGCATATAGGAAAAGGAAAGAGGGTGTACATGCCGTCAGACCTGGCATGTAAAGAGGTTACCACTTACCACTAGAGTTTAGCTAGTATTTGCAAATACCGGTCTATGTACATATATTATTGTGTAAGGGTGTAAATATTTCTGAGTAGGGGGAGTCCGTGAAGTTAATACACATTATCTAAATGAGGTAGTTTTAATTGTTAGCTTACATTAGAATTAATTAATTTTTGAAACTAATAAAATACTATTGCTTTTTTTATTATTAAAAAGATTTTGAACTATTTATTGTTGCCAGTGGTAACCTCTTTACATGCCGGGTCTGCCGGCATGTACACCCTCTTTCCTTTTCCTATTCTGTATTCAACCTTACCAGCCATGTAACTATATACTGGAGACAGAGGCTTAGGAGAATAGTCTCACGTAATATATAAAGCACTATAAATTAAGACGTGTGTTATATAAATAGGTCATTCAAACATTCAATCAAATGCAGGGCAGATGTTCCTCTAAATGTTTTAAAGCCTTGAAACAAACAAAAATACTTCTTGGTAATGATATCAAAATCATTTACTTTAATAAATATGAAGGGTGACCATCCCAGTGTTTCTTTTCATTTCGATTTCACTTTCATAATTATTCTGCTGCCTTCAATAATTCATCAAATACAAAAAAAAATAACTCCTAATTAATTACTAATTACTAAGTAATAAGTCATAAGAAATCTTTCAAAAAGCTTTTTTCATACTAAAGTTCAATTGTAACTGGTGTTATGTATTTGATATTACAAATATATATTGACTAAACACAGTAAAATCAAAACTTGGCAAGAGATTCAAAATAAAATTCTCTACAGAATAAATATTATTTCATAATCAAAAGGAGAGTAAGGAGCCAATTACCTGATCACTAGACACATCATGCCTTTACATTTATATGCACATTGGCACATGCTTACTACTTACTACTTTTTAATTTCAATAAATAATTAATGTCAACCATTTAACAAAAAGTTGTTTTTGAAATATAGACATCTATTGGCATTAAACATAGGAAATACCTAGGTAATGATTATCATTCCTTCGTTAGAAGTGCTAGCCAAATTCTAAAATGCTCGCTGGGGAAGAGCACAATTGCATAATCACTTGATTATATGGAGATTTTTTCCTTATATTATATAGAGTTGTTACCTATACATCTGTTTCTGTATCACTGTTGATTTTGCAATTGGAAGTCGAAGAAGAATGGTTAATGTATATTGCTTTAAAACATTATATTTTCATTTAGGAGAGATTCACAGATGGTATTTTCCTAATTTCAAGAACAGAATGATCTGTCCAATTTCACAGAAGCCACCAGTTTGGTGATACATTTAGCAGTTGCTAATCACACATTAATGGGGAACACACATGTTTCCATATTTTTTATGTTAGAAAAGATTTAAAAGAGTAAAAAATGATATTTGCCAGTTTCTGTATGCAATAAACCTTCAACTTTCCCAAAAGATCAGTTGATTGTTAAATGTAAGTGTTTTATAAGTACTCTAAGCTATTAAGTTGGGAAAGAAAGCCCCTTTCCTTCCAAATATTTCCACATTTTTATAGAAATGCTATACTTGTAGCTCAAATAACACCTTTTGAACCACATGCTGAATCGTTAAACATATTATGTTGAGGAATCATGTAGCTTCAGTTTAAAATATCCAAGACAAGGAAAACATTAAATGCAAGTTTTTTTTATTTTATTTTAACAAGTATATTATATTTTATGGTATAGCTAATTGTAGTTTGACGCTTTCAACTGGACTTATAATGTTGAATACATTGTATAGATTTGTCAAGCCACTTCTTCAGTTATTATGAGTGTCAGGAAAATACTGTAGCATTTATATCCACACAGGTGCTACAGACACCTTAATCCAATTACCATGGAATGTATAGATGTTGATTGTCCAAGAAGAGGATGGAAGGAGTGAAAATCATGGAATCACCCTGTTCTAGTTACATAATCCCATCCTTGGTTCCAGGGAGTCTGTATAGGTGTTAATTCCTCGATTTACATGACTAAAGGTGTGAATTGTTGTCAAATTGCCAAAGTAGATGTTAAAATGGCATTACATCTGAAAGACAGATAATGTTGAAGGTCCCCACCCCTGTTCAGGGATAGTTGTTCTGTTGTGATGTAGACAGCCTTTACACATTTCTTTCCTTGAAAGGATATTACTTTTTTAAGATGTAGGAAACCTGTACAATGTGCCATTCTATGTTGAGACATGTGTTTGTTGCACATTGTACGATTCTTTGCACTTCTCAGTACACTGCACTGCAAGTATTTGAGATTATTTTCAGAATTTGGGTCTTGTGGTTATAAAAGCTTTTGTCTTGTTGTATTGCTGAACTTAAAAGACACAGCAGGGTGATGTTTGTTTCAGATATTTTTTCTGCAACTTCAGCTACATACACAATGACTATATTTCTCCATCTTTGCTCCCCTTTAAGGTTAAATGGTCCCATGTTTTGCCTGACCTTTTAGATATTTTCTTAAAAGCCCAATCTAGGTATTGACACCTTTCAAAGGACTCCTCAGGGATCTAAGACTCATCATTTTTGACATAACTGCAGGTGTACTACCAGAAGTGACATTTTCCACACTAATGTCCTAAACTCTTTGGAGGGCAATCTTTGCTACAAGTGTAGCACTGACCCCGAAGGAGCTGCTGATTTGAATTGGGCCTGCACTCTACTGAGAAACCCCCCTTCTGAATTACTCTGTCCCCTTGGCACAGCTGTGGTGCAATAATAATAATACAGTACAGTGTAAACAGTATAATGTACCTGTGTCTATCCCTCAGGATCCCCTGGCTCCACCTGGTGGGGAAAGACAGTAAACCGCACACTTGTACTCTTAAACAGGAATACTTTTACTGAAAATATAGTAAATAGGTGATTACACAGTTTGCACTGTCGTTCCAACGTAGAACGTCAGCACAACATAAGTCAACAGGCAAATACAATAAATAACATGCAAGTATGTTACTATGTAGACCTGGGAGCTCCCCTTATTTAAAGTCTACGTGAGGCCTCACTTAATGTATTTCTTCCTTTTATCGTCTTTCTTTGCTAGCTTAATTAGTTCCTCAAATAATTGTAATCCAAAGGGGTAAGTAGAGAAAGTTAACTTAGAGCACTCCAGGTATAACTCCAGAAACTTGTAATCACACTTAGGTACTAAAGTGAAACAAGCCTCGAGCCTATTAAGTATCAGTTGCTAAATTACACTTCCATGGAACAACAGGTCCCAGCAAGGCCTATTATTAAGTCTAAGTACATGTAATAGATTAAACAGTGGGTCGCAAAACACACACCAATCGGATCAGAGTTCTGAGTGATGGCTTGAGTCCTACAACTGCTGCTTGCTTCCAATGAATAGGCCAGATGCTCCGTGTCACTCTACCAACTGGATCCGGCTCTCCGCTGCTCCAACAAGCCTCTCCAATCCCCGTCGGTCTGATCACCAACTCTTGGCTCCGTCAAGTCACCCAGCAAACAGTCCGGTTTGCACTCCGCAGTGACTATCTACCGATGCGTCTGAGAATCTTACACACAGTTCTACAGTCCCTTTTTATACCCTACCCAGCATGCACTGCATATTAAAGTGTTCATGGGTAGGTCGCACAGACTCCTGGGTAGATGAGGTCAAATGACCAAAGTAAAGACAGTCACTTCCTGTTATCTTTCCAACACCATAGAAAAGGAAAATAGCTAAAGTCCATTTCCAGTTTTGGTCACTAGATGGCAACCAATACTAGTGAATAACATTGTCCATAGATTTACATTGTACACTCTTATATCCCTGCTGCACAAGCAAGCATTTTTATTTCTGCATGAAAAAAACCTCGGAAACTACAAATCACATTTGGAGTGGGAGAGGATACTCCCATTTTTAAAAAGATAATCAAGTGATAATATGCCTTAAATCTGAACAGTGGCTATCTATTTAAAGCCATGTATTTATTTTTTCTGAAATTGTCCCTCACTCATAATTTTATTATTCATCTCCTGTTATGCTGTCTTGTTCACAGTGGTAATGCAGGCACTGGACAGGGGAAGGATGAATTGAAACACAATAGCTAGGGTGTGCAAATATTATGTTGCTGTAGATGAAACATGATGTGTGCTGGTCTGCACTACTCTAACTTTGGCAGACCATTAATGGTGTAAATTTCTTTCCTGCAACCATGGGCCACCACAATTCCCCACAATCCAGACAGTGCTGACCCTCCTGCCAAGACATTGTGTTCTCCTGGCGCTAGTGATAATCTCAAGTAAATTGATTGATCAATCAAATTGGTACATTCAGCCTGCCCATACACAGTAGAATCTTAGCCGCTTAATGCTGAAGAAGCCAACATTCGAACCATCTATGACCAGCCTTAGAAAGCCTGACAGTCAATAGTGAAACTGCAAATGATTACAAATAATACAAAGTCTTCAAATACAATGTAGTAAATACATTTTACAACACAACTACACTTTGTGCACAATTATTAGGCAAGTTGTATTTTTGAGGCTTAATTTCATTATTGAACAACTACAGTGCTCTTGATCAATTCCAAAATGTTAATAAACCTCAAACCTGAATATTTAAGAAAGTAAAAGTGAGGTTTTAGCTTTATTTGGAGAATATCTATGTGTGCATAATTATTAGGCAACTGTTAGTGTGCAGAATTTTTATGCAACTAAATGAAAAAATAAAAGTTTTCCCATCTCAACAGCAACCAAAGCCTCCCAGATACAGTTCAGAGAGGTGTACTGGTTTCCTTCACTGTAAATCGGGGCCGACAAGTTCTCAATAGGGATTAGGTCAGGTGGGGAAGGGGGCCATGTCATTATTCTTTCATCTTTAAGGCCTTTACTGGCTAGCCATGCAGTGGAGTACTTTGATGCATGTGATGGAACATTGTCCTGTATAAATATTATGGTCTTCTTGAAAGATGCAGATTTTTTCCTGTATCACTGCTTGAAGTGTCTTCTAAAAACTGTGAATTTGTCGATTTTGAGTCCATCTTAAAGCTGAGTTACACCCAAATGTGGAACTTCCACTCATTTGCCTGCTCACCCTCCAGTGCCACAATTGACACTTTTCGGGGGGGAGGGTGGAGCTGATACCTGTCCTTGACAGGTATCCTGATGCCACTTCTGGAAGTCTGGGCCACAGCCTTTAATGTCATCGCTGGGGCTCCCTCCTCCTTCTCCTGCCACTGGGCCAGTAGGAGAGAAAAGTGGAGCCTTGCGAATGTGCAGTAGGTTTCCTGGCGTGAAGCCAGGTAAGTGTTCTATTTTTAAAAGCCAGCAGCTGCAGTATGTGTAGCTGCTGGCTTTTAATTTTTGCAGCAGAGAGCGGATCTCTGCTCTAAACCAGAAAAGGTCCAACTAGCTCATCTTTAATAATATCAGCCCATACCAGTACCTCACCTTCACCTTCCTGGTGTCTGAGTTGAAGTGAAGCTCCGTGTCCATTACTGATTCAGGCGTAGGCCCTTCCATCTTGTCATCAAGAGTCATCTCATTAGTCCATAAAATCTTTGAAACATCTGTCTTCAGATATTTCTTGTTCTAGTCTTGACATTTCTAAACATTATAATCTTTATTAAGACATTTTTTATTTATCGTGTAACACCCTATAAATACTCTTAACCAGAGGAGAAGGATATGGGGGAGGAGAGGAGAGATGGGGGCTAATCTATAATAGATCCCCAAACCCAGAGGACATCCCTCAATATCGCCTATCGGTGAGTATGTATGCTGCTGACTATGTGCCAGAATATGCTGGTGCACTAAATTGGTGCACCTAACATATGGAAAAAAAAAACTGTGTCACACATAATTATGATCACCCTGTGCATAACAACATGTATAGTTACTAATAATCTGTGTTAATACGTGTAGTAGCCAAAATTACAGAAATCACTCGCGGCTATAATGAATTGTTGGCTCCCATAATACAGAGAACACTCATTGAAAGTCATTGATTAAGAAAAAAAAAAACTCAATTTTTTTTTAAAAAATTGACGTGGGGGGCCCCCCTTGAAAATCCATACCAGACCCTTTATCCGAGAACGCAATCTGGCAGGCCACAGGAAAAGAGGGGGGACGAGAGAGTGCCCCCCTCCTGAACCGTGCCAGGCTACATGCCCTCAACATTGGGAGGATGCTTTGAGGGTCTGTGACCCCTCAAAGCACCATGTCCTCATGTTGATGGGGACAAGGGCCTCATCCCCACAACCCTGGCCAGTGGTTGTGGGGGTCTGTGGGCGGGGGGCCTATCAGAATCTGGAAACCCCCTCTTGCTATCCAGCGACGGATGATCATCTCTCCAGGATCCAGCGATGGCTGATCTGATCCAGCGATGGGTGATTTCTCAGTCCAGCGCAGTCCATCCATGCATCCTCTGTCTCCGCCCCGCCCTCCTCATATAAGAAGGCACCAGGATCCCCCGCAGTGTCTCCGACAGTGGAGACAGAGGATGCATGGATGGACTGCGCTGGACTGGGAAATCACCCGTCGCTGGATCAGATCAGCCATAGCTGGACCCCGGAGAGATGATCATCCATCGCTGGATAACAAGAGTGGATTACCACCGCTGGAATCTTTTTTTATTTTTTTATTTTTAATAAAGGAATTTTTCAAATTGTGTTTGTCTTATTTAACAATTTTTTTACACTTTCTTTGTGAAATGGTAGGGGTACTTCTGTATCCCCTTACAATTTCAAACAGGGGGGCAGGATCTGGGGGTCCCCTTGTTAAAGGGGGCTTCCAGATTCTGATAAGCCCCCCACCCACAGACCCCCACAACCACCGGCCAGGGTTGTGGGGATGAGGCCCTTCTCCACATCAACATGGGGACATGGTGCTTTGAGGGGTCACAGACCCCCAAAGCATCCTTCCAATGTTGTGGCCTGGTACGGTTCAGGAGGGAGGGCGCTCTCTCATCCCCCTCTTTTCCTGTGGCCTGCCAGGTTGCGTGCTCGGATAAAGGATTTTTTTAAAAATTTGACGCAGGGTTCCCCTTAATATCCATACCAGACCTGAAGGGTCTGGTATGGATATTTAGGGGGAATCCCACGTCATTCTTTTTTTAATTTGACACAGGGTTCCCCTTAATATCCATACCAGACCTAAAGGGCCTGGTAATTAAATTTGGGGGAACCCCACGTTTTTTTATTTTTATCAATGACTTTCAATGAGTGTTCTCTGTATTACGGGAGCCGATAATTCATTATAGCCGCGAGTGATTTTAAATGACTTTTTTTCGGCAGAAATGACACTTTGTGCAGGGACAGTTCTAAGCACGGGAAACATGTGCCCCTTCACAGGCATACTGTAGACAACCCCCAGGTATGAAATTTAAAGGAATATTACACTTTTATTGTTTCACTTTAGGCATTATTAAAATCACTGCTCCCGAAAAAGCGGCCGTTTTTAAAAAAGAAATTTGCATTGATCCATGTCCCCTGGAGCAGGACCCAGGTCCCCAAACACATGAGTTTGACTCGAACTCGAAGCTCATCCCTAGTGATCATATAGAGGCAAAGGAATATTGGAGAGGGTGTGCGGAGTGCATAGATAGGAGAATATGAGGTCAAGGCAGTTGCCAACAGAGTGAGTGGAAGCACTTGTCCATTGTTTTAGATCAAAAGAGGAGGTTAGGCTCAGCAGCTTAGAAGTAGCAGGAGTGTTAAGATTAATAGGGATGTTGAAGTCACCAAGAATGATTGTTGGAATTTCAGAGGAGAGAAAGTAGGGTAGCCAGGCGGAGAAGTCGTCAAGGAAGTTTGATACCAGTCCAGGGGGCCGATAGATCACAGCAATTCTCAATGAAACCGGAGAAAATAAACGAATACAGTGAGCTTCAAATGAAGAGAGGGTCAGAGAGGGGGGTGGATGAAGAACCTGAAAAGTGCTTTGAGGGGATAGAAGGATTCCAACACCACCTCCTTTCCTTCCACTAGGCTTCGGAGAGTGAGTCCACAGGAGGCCACCACAGGAGAGAGAAGCAGAAGAAGGAAGGTCAGATTCTTGAATCCAGATCTCAGTAATTGCAAGTAAGTTCAGGAAGTTAGTGATAAATAGGTCATGGATGGTGGTGAGTTTGTTACGAACAGAGCAGGCATTCCAAAGGGCACAGGAGAAGGGGAGGCTAGCTCTAGGATTAAGAGGAATAGAAATTAGATTGTGTGGATTGTGGCTGCTATCAGCAAATGGGTTGTGCCGGGTATGTTGGCTCAAGGTAAATGATATTGGTCCAGGATTTTGGGAAATATCTCCAGAAGTTAGGAGAAGAAGAAGGGTGAGAGAGGTGATATGGGAGTGTGACTTATGTGGGGGGACACGTCCCAGTGGGCTGCAGGTTTTATTGGTATATGGATTTAGATTTAGCAGGAGCTGATGAGTGCAGTAATAAGGTGAAGACAGGAGTGAGGGTGATATATATAAGCTGTGGGGGGGGGGGGGAAGGTGGGTGAAGGAGTGAGAATTTAAGCAGAGAGGATGCAACTGTGAGAAGGAAAAGTAGAGAGTGCATGATAAAGAGTGGTGAGATTGAGAGGGCAATAGCTGTCAATAGCTATTAGGATTATATACAGACGATTTATTATTATTAATAATATGAGATGTAATGGAAACCTCCGTTACATCAGAGGGGGGCAGGGTCACTGCACATCTTTGGTGAAGCTGGGCTTTCCCCTTGCATCAGAGGGGGTGGGGTCAGGTGACGGGTGGCCCCACCCTCCTTAGCTAAGAAGTGTCAGGCTACCGGGATTCCTGCAGTGTCTCCGGTGAAGACAGAGGATGGATGCGCTGCGCTGGAGGGAGAGATCACCCATCGCTGGATCAGATCACCCATCGCTGGACCCCAGAGAGATGATCATCCATCGCTGTATAGCAAGAGTGGATTACCACCGCTGGAATCTTTTTTTACATTTTTTTTTATTTTTAATAAAGAACTTTTCCCAACAGTGTGTGTGTGTGTTTTTTAACATTTTTTTACACTTTCTTTTTGAAATGGTAGGGGTACTTTTGTATCCCCTTACCATTTCAAATGGGGGGCCGGGATCTGGGGGTCCCCTTGTTAAAGCGGGCTTACAGATTCTGATAAGCCCCCCAGCCCGCACACCCCCACAACCACCGGCTAGGGTTGTGGGGATGAGGCCCTTGTCCTCATCAACATGGGGACAAGGTGCTTTGGGGGGGACCCTTAAGTATCCTCCCAATGTTGAGGGCATGTGGCCTGGTACGGTTCCGGAGGGGGGGCACTCTCTCATCAACCCCTCTTTTCCTGTGACCTGCCAGGTTGCGTGCTTGGATAAAGGGTCTGGTATGGACTTTTGGGGTGATCTCCACGCCATTTTTAAATTTGGCATGGAGTGCCCCTTAAAATCCATACCAGACCTGAAGGGTCTGGTATGGATATTTGGGGGGAACTTCATGTCATTTTTCTTTTAATTTGACGCGGGGTTCTGGTAGGGCCTGGTAATTAAATTTGGGGGAACCCCACACTTTTTTTTCATCAATGACTTTGGCTGTTCTCTGTATTACAGGGAGCCGACAATTCATTATAGCCGCGAGTGCTTATAAATTACTTTTTTTCCTGCAGAAATTACACTTTGTGCAGGGACAGTTCTAAGCATGGGAAACATGTGCCCCTTTACAGGCATACTATACACACCCCCCAGGTACGAAATTTAAAGGAATATTATACTTTTATTGTTTCACTTTAAGCATTATTAAAATCACTGCTCCTGAAAAAACGGCAGTTTTTAAAACTTTTTTTTGCATTAATACATGTCCCCTGGGGCAGGACCCGGGTCCCCAAACACTTCTTATGCCAATAACTTGCATATTAGCCTTTAAAATTAGCACTTTTTATTTTGAATGTTCGAGTCCCATAGACTTTAATAGGGTTCTAAAGTTTACACGAAGTTGAGGTCTGTTCGCAGGTTCTGGTGAGAACCGAACTGGGGCTTGTTCGGCTCATCCTTAAACACAACTATTGTAGATTCCCTCATAGATGATGGAAGCCCTCCCTCCATTGCCGACCAGTTTAAGACCCTCAACAGCTCCAGGAGCAATACATTCCCATAGCGATTTCAGAGAGGACCGTAATCTCCAGTCCCCCCAAAAAAGAGCCCATTTCCCCCTCCATTCCCTACTGATGAGACAGATACAACTCCTCATAGTATTATTTAAACGTATCTAAACATATGTAATTCAGGTGTATATGAAGATATCCTGCTCTCCCTTTTCCTAATTGTGGGACAATCGAGGGAGATGAATTTGTCTTGACCAAGAGGGCCAACATTCGTCCCATACTTTACCCCTCCCCAAAAGTACTCTGTCTTTGAAAAAGTTGTTTATTCTCTGCTTTCCTAATCAGCCATGTCCTATAGTTCCGTTGTTCCTCAGACCAGTCCCTAAGTCTATCAGGTGTCGGATCATTCACTTATTGTTTTTCAGCTATTGCCACCCTCTCCCCAGTCCTTATTCTGCTTTTGATTTTAGACACTTGTTGCATCATTATACCCCAGAGGAAAGCCTTCAAGGTATTCCACACCACCCCTACTGAGGCTGTACCTCTATTTAATTCAGCAAATTCACTTAAGGATTTTAACAGCTCATCTGGCTCACCCATCAACTCCATCCAAAAGGGGCTTATTTTCTATTCTCTAAGGAGATAACTCTCCCTCAATTCCACTAACAGCATTACTGGGGATTGGCCCGAGAGGCCTCTTGGCATGTAACTTACATTCTTTATCGTATGCAATGCTTCCTCATTCCCCAATACCAGATCGATTCTGGAGAGTGTGGAGTGTGTTCTGGAAAAATATGAGTATTGCCGGCCTTCCGGATTCCGTAATCTCCATATATTCTGTAATCCAGCCTCCCCCAGAAACAGAGACAGTGGACTATCAGGAACGGTACCCATCCGTGCCCCTGGTGGGAACCCATCAACTCTTCTGTCCATGACTGTGTTGAAGTCTCCCATTACAATAACCGGCACACCTGGCTTATCCAGAACATTAATTTATACAGAATTTCTGTTTTAAAAGGTTGAGGGATATGAAAATTAGCCAAAACATATATTCTATTTTCTATCATACAATATAAAAAAAATAACGGCCAAGTTCATCAACCTTAATCTGCCTGCAAGTGAACATCACTCCAGATCTAATCAAAATGCTCACACCCCTAGAATAGGAGGTGTGAACTGAATGATACTGAGTTCGAAAACCTCCCTGTCCCAATAGGGATGTAGAAATTTTAGTGAGGTGCATCTCCTGCAGGCAAAGCAATCCCACCCCATACATATTTGCTGTTGAGAAGACTGCAGTTCTTTTAGCTGGATCTCCCATTCCCCGGAAAGGTATATAGTTAACTTTTTAACCAGCATGAAAAAAAAAACATTTAAATGTGCCAAATTGCATGTGATTCAGTCTTTTTTTTTAATCACAAAATTAATTTACAAAATTATGCTTCACACGTTACACAATACACATATCAAAAACCCAGAATGCTCTTCCCCCCACCCACCTCCCCCCCTGCACCAAAAACTCCTATTCATCAAGGCAAAAATTTTTCTCTTCGATTCCCTTGATCTCCTATTTCTGCCTCTTAATCCGGACTTCTTTTCTAATTAATTTAGTAAATTCATTCATATACCGCCAGGAGTTTTTAAACGTATTCCACTCTTGCCACTTATCTTTCCGATCGCGATCCGCTTCTCCTAATAATTCGTCCTGGCTAATCTCTTCCCTCTCTAATTTTTGTATCCTATTCACTCCGATTATCCAGTCTCAGATTTTAGGGCTTTCTATATTCTGCTATTTTTTGGGGATTAAACTCTTTGCTACATTGAGCAAGGTTTGGGTAAGTGAAGCTTTTATTGCCTTATTGGTACATCAGTCCCATGGAATAAACATGTCCATGGATCCTCAGAATTTTTTTTTCCGTGGGAGAGTAATTCTATAAGCTCTGTTATCTCCCCCCAGTATTTTCTAATGGTAGGGCACTCCCACCAAATATGGTACATAGTACCTTTATCTCCACATCCTCTCCAACACTCTGAGGTTCCTTCTTGCTGGAAATGCTTAATTCTATAAGGGGCAAGGTACCATCTTGCCAGGCATTTATAGTTTGTTTCTGCCATCCTGGCATCCATTGATGAGCTATGAGTCAGTTTCAAAATTTTACCTAGTCTCGGTGTAGTGCACTTAATTCCTATTTCCCTTTCCTAACTCTTGACATGAAGGGGCATCCAATCCCTCCCCTTCAGAGAGGATTTTGTAGAAACAAGTTATTTTATTTTTAGAATTACCCTTTATGATCCAGCTCTCAATCGGAGTAAGCTCTTCTCCTGATCTGATAGGGTTTGGTAGTTTCTCCACAAAATGTTTTAATTGGATGTACCTCCATATATCAATTTTCATCCCCTCTGTATCTCCTTGAAGTTCTTGCAGAGTGCATATATTACCATTTTTACTATATCTTTGAGTTGCAAATTACTATTTTTAATCCAATTTCCCCCCAGTGGTGAATTAAAATTCAATTTGTGTATGTGCATTCTATTCCATATCTTAAGAGTTGCGTTTGTGATATTATGTGTATTTTGATCCAGTGTTCTAAATTGAGGTGGATTCCATATTATATGTCCTAAAAGTGAATTACTTAAAGTGTATTCTATATTTACCCATCTTTTATCGCTGCTCTCTTTTGCCCATTCATTAAATCGTGAATGTGTCACTGCATTTTAATATTTTTTTAAATCCGGCAACGCTAAGCCTCCCTGATGCTTACCTAGATATAGGATGGTAGCCGCAAAGCGAGGTTTTTTATTTCTGCAAATAAAACTCGAAATTATACCTTTCAATATTTTGAAAAAGGATTGCGGGATTGTTATAGGGAGCATTTGGAATTTATAGAGGATCTTGGGGGTTATCATAATTTTTACGGCGTTTATTCGCCCCAACCAAGACAAGGGGCAATGGAACTTTTTTTGGTTTCTCTCCTAATTTCATCTAGTAGCAGGATATAATTTATCATGTAAGTTTTCCGTAAAGTGTCGGTCATTCTAACCCCTAGATATTTAATCTCCATCCATGGGAAGTGGAATTCTTTTGAGAGATTTTCCGTCTCTGTTTTCTTTAAATTTATTTTTAATATCCCCGATTTATTCAAGTTTATTTTAAAGTTTGAAATTATTCCAATTTTTTTTAGGGTTTTTAACAGATTAGGGATCTTTATCCTAGGCTTTGTAATGAAGAAGAGCACATCGTCAGCGAAAGCTGCTAATTTGTGCTCCTCTCCCAACCTAATCCTCCTGATGTCCATGCTACCGCAGATATAGGCCAATAATGGCTCCAGGGATAGTATGAACCGAAGGGGCGAGAGCGGGCACCCTTGTCTAGTGCCGTTCCTCATTACAAACGGCTGAGAAGAAATGCCATTCACCTTTACTGTCGTTGGAGGGTCTTTATACAACACTCTAATCCAACTCTAATCATCCTAGGTGTGATTCCCCTAGCCTCCAGCAATTTCAACATTTAACCCCAGTCTACCCTGTCGAATGCCTTTTCGGCATCTATTGACAGGAGCAGGCTGGGGTCCCCACCAATCTTGGCGGCCTGTATAAGCAGTAATGCCCAAACACCATTATCCTTTCCTTCTCTATCGGCTACAAAGCCAACCTGGTCTGGGTGGACCAGCTCAGCCATTTTATCCCTCAATCTGTTGGCCAATACACTTGCAAATAATTGAGTGTTGTTATTCAATAGGGCGATAGGTCTATAGCTCCAGCAGAGACAACTGTCCTTGCCCTCTTTTAATATAACAGTTATTGAGGCCATCAAAGCGTCTCTCCCCATTTCACAATCCGCTCCCAGTTTGGTCCAATAGTGACAGAGTCTAGGGACCAAAATGTCCTTACACTTTTCATAATAAGACATAGTAAAGCCATCTGGGCCCGGGCTTTTACCTGAAGGTGACTTTTGCAAGGCTTCATATATTTCTTCCTCCGTTATTGGACCCTCCATACAAGCCCTATCACTGGCTGTTAATGAGGTTAGTATCCTGTTATCTAAAAATGGTCTCGTTATTTCCTCTTCATCCTGCACAATCCGATCCCTCTCCTTCACAGCGTAAAGTGCCTTATAGTACCTCCCAAACTCCTGCACAATCTCCTTTGTTGCATACACTGTCTCCCCTGTTTTATTTTGGATTTTTTCAATGAAGTTTACTTCTCTTTTTTTCTTCAATAATCTAGCTAAATGTTTACTGGATTTATCCCCCAACTCCTTATCTTGTAAAACACTTTTGTTCAACCGCCAAGTGAATAGCACTCTTTGGATATCTGGGACATGGTCAGAAATTGACATTGTTTCTATATTCACATCTCTCACTCGTTCAATCAATCTATGGTCTATGAATATGTGCAAGGGAGAAGAAAGTATAGTCTTTAATTTTGGCGTGTTTCACCCGGCATATATCTACAATTTGAGATTGATGTAATTTATCTTTTATCGCCTTTAATTGTAATCCACTTGTCCCCCGCACACGGGACGTACTATCTATCGAGGGGTCCAGACAAAAATGTAATTCTCCCGCCTTAAACTCTTCCAGTCTATTAAACATCTGCCTCAAAAAACGGATCAGGTTTTTCTTTAGGCAGTAAAGATTCGCTAGAGTGTAAATTCTCTCTCCGATCCTGCCTTTTAAAAATAAAAATCTCACTTCTGGATCTATCACTCTTTCGATAACCGTAAATTAAATTTTCTTTGAGAACCCCACAGCCACCCCCTTTGCCCCTCTTATGGGAGAATCACTATAATACCAAATAGGGAAATTTATTGAATTAATTTTAATATTGGTTTCCTGGGTGAGGTGTGTCTCTTGCAAGAACACTATATCTGCCTGACATTGCTTAATATCACCGAGAAACTTATGTGTCTTAAACCGGGAATTCAGGCCCTTAATGTTATATGTCAGAAAATTTAATTCCATCTTACGAGCTTATTTTTATCAAGAAAAAAATCTCTGAACAGGGAACCATTACCTTGAAGTCCTATAGGGTCTTTTCATCCTAATTGGTGCAACCCACCCCTCCAACTGTCCCCCCCCCTCCCCTTCAACCCGCCACCCCCCTCCATCCCACCCCTCCCCTCCACCATAACTTGGCTCTGTGCCCAAAGTAGGAGATCTATACTAATTCCCTCCTGGCCACCAAATTCCGAGAGTGGAGCTCACCAGATGCCGGCCCAACTCCCCCCCCGAAAAAGGGGGGAGGGGGATGGGCGAAGTGTAGACCCTCTTCCCCCCCCCCACTCCCCCACCCCTACCTCCAGAGATTCCGCCCAACTATTCCTTCTCTCGCTCTATAAGCGAGGGACATCCAATGATCTTCCAAGTCTGTATCCTTTCACTTACAAGGAGGAGGAAAAAAAAAACCTCCTTATAAATCATTTCTATAACCAAGAACACCACTAGTAATTTCCCCCCTCCCCCTTATCCACCCAAGTCTGTTGACTATGTCCATTAATTTGGAATATTAGGGGTAGGGATGTCCACATTTTTGCAATACTCTTGAAGATTGTCAAACTGTCTCAACCGTACTGTCCTCCCCTCCTTATGGACCATTAACATTGATGGGAAACCCCAGTTATATTTCAGGATTGCCGCCCTCAGGACCTCCAAAAGGGGCTTCAGTTTTTGCCTCCAGGCTAATGTCCCTGCTGACAAGTCAGAGAAAACTTGGATCTCAACTTCTTCATATTGTAGTGGATGCGTTCCTCTCAATTTGTCCCAAATCTTACTTTTATCTTCATACACTTGGAACTTGACTATTACGTCTCTAGGAATCCTGTCTCCTAAACCCAGGGGTTTCCTTATCCTGTGAACCCGGTCTATTCTCAAGACTGCACCTTCTAATCTACCTAAAATGGGATTAAATAATTTTCCAATTTTTCCGGTAGGTCTTCCCACTGTTGTTCTGGTAGGGATCTAATCCAAAGATTTTGCCTTCTGCTTTGTTTCTCCTGTTCTTCCAATTTAAGTAAAATATCTCTATTACAAGTTTGCAAGGTCTTCACTTGGGTTTTAAGTCCCTCTATTTCTTGTGCATGTTTCCCGACATTTCTTCAGCCTCCTCCACCCTCCTGAGCATATGTCTATCCTTACATTATTGATCTCAGATTTAATTGACATTTCTAATTTGCTGAACATTTCTGCCATTTCTGTTTTCATGGGGATTTGTGCCATATCCTCTAGTTCAGAGATCACGTTTACTGCCTGTGCCCCCTTACGTGCCTGCTTTGTCCCGTGGCTTCTCTTCCTGTTCTGTTCTTTGTTTCACCAGCTCCTTTTTTTATCTTTAGTCACACTCTGCTTCTTCTCCATCTCCGGGCTTTTAGCCGACCCATCCTTGAGATATTTTTGAATCGAGCTAGTATTTAAACTGTCCCGTGGAGTCTACCCAAAAATATTTGTGTTCCTTCTATTTCCCTTCTTTTGAATTTGTTTACTGTACAAGTAATACCCTACAAACAATATATAATATTTCTTTCTCATGAAACACCTATTTTCCTTATCTTTCTTCTGTGATGTTTTTATAGCAAGATATTCCAGACATAAAGTGCACTTCTCCTTCATACACACACTCAAAAACCATTCATACCATTCACATCTCTCCCCAGTCCCACACTTATCCTCTCTGCATTTGTGTTGGGGACTTCTAAAGTGACCATTCCTTGTGTTCCTAGTGATGATTATTATTACTTTAGTGCACAATCCTTCCCCCACCAAATAAAAACAAACAAACTTGGCCCTCTGTTTCTGCAGCTCTGGCGAAAAACCCAGGTAGATTGAAATCCTTACTCCATTATAAAGAATATTTCCTACTTTTGGAATATGGTGACTTTTTCCTTATGATTAAACATTTTTAGGAGAGATGACCTGGGCTGACCTCCTAGCAGCGGTGCTCTAAAGGGCACTCTGTGCGCCCTTTTTGATTGCAAAGAGTGGTGAGAAGGTATAATTTCCAAAAGTCTTAAGCCATTTCTCCAGGAACACTTTAGAGTTAAAACCCTTGTTTCACTCAGGGAGTCCTACAACCCTTAAGTTGTTCCTTTGCAGTATATTCTCCATTAGGGATGAGCAAAACCCATCCCCCCCCGGTACGGTTCACATCAGAACCTGCGAACGGACCAAAAATTTGCGTGAACTTTAGAACCCCATTAAAGTCTATGGGACTCGAATGTTCGAAATCAAAAGTGATAATTTTAAAGGCTAATATGCAAGTTATTGTCCTAAAAAGGGTTTGGGGACCCATCTCCTGCCTCAGGGGACATCAATGCAAAAAAAAGTTTAAAAAATTGTGTTTTTTTCGGGAGCATTGATTTTAATGACGCTTAAAGTGAAAAAAATTGAAATATTCCGTTAAATATCGTGCAGGGGTGTCTATAGTACGCCTGTGAAGTGGCACGTGTTTCCCGTGTTTAGAATAGTCCCTGCACAAAATGACATTTCTACCGGAAATAAAGTCATTTATTACCTGCTTGCGATTTTAATGTAATGTCTGGTCCCCGGCAATATGGATGAAAATCATTGAGAAAAATGGCATGGGTACCACCCCTGCCCATTACCAGCCCCTTTGGGTTTTGTATGGATATTAAGGGGAACACCATACCCAAATTAAAAAAAGGAAAGGCGTGGGGCCCCCAGGCCCTATATACTCAGAACAGCAGTATACAGGCGGTGCAAACAAGATATGGACTGTGTAGGTTTGTTGTTAAGTAGAATATGTTTGTATTTTTAAAGTGTAGCTCCAGTCAAAAAAATATATTTTTAAGCTCTTTGTAAAACATAGGGAAGGCTTATCACCCCTGTAACATTTTTTTGCTGTCTGTGCACCTCACTTTCTGTCCCAATGACCAATGTTTTTTGAAAATTTCAGGTTTTTATTAAAAGAAGGATTCGGATAAAGCATCAGTGGAGAGGAGACACGTTTTTCCCATATCAACTCTTACAGGAGAGAATTTCCCTTCCTAGGGGTAGATTTAATCTTCCTGTTGTCTCCTTCTGTTTGTAAGTAGGAGAAGTTTGTAAGTTGGATGTTTGAAAGTAGGGGCTTGCCCTATATGCTATATATAATAGTTCACACCCTGCTGTGAACTGAGAGAATTGTAATTACAGCCATTGTTGAATAGTGGTAGAAAAATTGGGCCTTTGGTGGTGGTGGTGGAGGTGGCGCAGGTGCCATAACACTGTAAGTCCTCACAGTTACTCTCGGTGGGTACTGGAACAAGCCCTGCTGTGAAATATTATAACAAGAATTGTAATTACATGCACCTGTTGAACAGGCGCAGAAAAATTGGGCCTTAGGCACTGGTGCCACAACACTGAAGCACCTCACAGAAACTTTAGTTGGAGAGCAGGAATTAGCCCTGCTGCAAACTATTGCACCATAAATTTTAATTACAGGCCCCTGTTAAACAGGGGCTGAAAAATCGGGCCTTAGGCACTGGTAATGGTGCCACAACACTGCAACCCCGCACAGATATTCTAGTTGTAGTGCAGGAATGAGCCCTGCTGCAAAGTATTGCATCAAAAATTGTAATTACAAGCCCCTGTTAAACAGGGGCTGAAAAATGGGGGCTTAGTCACTGGTGGTGGCGCCCAGAACCAAAAATGTTCTTCCAAGCTATCAGCAGGATCATTGAGGAGGAAGAGGATAGTCACTCAGCATAACAGGATAGTCACTCAGCATCAGCATAGGCAGTCTTGAAGGGATCTGACATTTCAAAAAAATTATTCGGTTACATCAGCTTCAGGTGCTTGGTAGCTGGTGGTGACCCAAGACTGATTCATTTTTATGAAGGTCAGTCGATCAACCGAGTCGGTGGACAGGCGCACCCTGTGATCAGTAAAAAAGCCTCCAGCAGCACTGAATGTGCATTCCAAAAGAACGCTGAATGCAGGACAGGCCAATAGCTCAATTGCATACTGTGCAAGCTCTGGTCAGTGATCCATCCTCAAGACCCAGTAAGCCAGAGGATTTTCGATGGGAAAGGTGTCCAAGTGTGATCATGCCCCTAGGTATTCCTGCATCATGTAAATCAGACGCTGGCGATGGTTGCTGGAACTGATCATACCTTGGGGCTGCGGACTTAAAAATTGTCTGAACGCATCAGTCAGATGGCCACCTTCTCCACCGCTCCTTCTGTGACTGACCGAAGCCTCAGCAACACGTTGTCCAGGACCAGAAATTTGTAACCTCTCAGTCTCTGGGAACGCATTGCACAGACCTTTCTGCAAGGCCTCCCGAAGATGTCTCATCCTCTGCTCCCTCTGCGACGGCAAGATAAGGTCCGCAACCTTACCCTTGTACCGTGGATCAAGGAGAGTTGCCAGCCAGTAATGATCCCTCTCCTTGATCCTCTGAATACGAAGATCCTTCCGCAGGCTTTGCAGGATCAGGGAGGCCATGCAGCGTAGGTTAGCTGAGGCCTTCAGTCTGGAGTCCTCTGGGTCACTAAGGACAACATGATCCACAACCATCTCCTCCCAGCCACGTACAAGTCCACGGATTTCTTGGGACTGTAAATCACCCCTAAAATACTGCTGCTGATGATGCTGAGTGCCAGGCTCCACCTCCATGCTGACACAATCCTCCTCCTCCTCCTCCTCGTCCTCTTCCTGTGTGATCATTGGGCTAGCAGGAATACTATCTGGATAAAAGGGGCCTTAAGAGGCAAGGAAGACCTCCTCTTCCTGTCTCTGTTCTGCCTGTGCCCTGTCCATTATTCCGAGCAGCATGTGCTCCAACAGCTGGACAAGAGGGACAGTTTCACTGATGCGTGCACTGTAACTGCTCTCATATATAAACACAAAAATAAATTAAATAAAAATTGAGCCTTCCATAGACGGATTACAACATTGAAGCAAAAAACACAAAAAGAAAATTAAGTGGCAAAAATAAATATTTAGGTGAAAAAGTCCATTGAGGATTGTGCCAAAAGTCCCAAAAAGAAATTTGCACATTCTTCAAACGACTAAAAACAAAGTGTCTGGCAATCATCAGCATGACAAGACCACCACCAGAGAAGATGTGAGCTTACCAGATAGCTCAGACCCACCAGAGCGTACGTTCTGTGAGTCAATAGAGCTTAGAATGTCAGCAGGCAACCAAAAAACAATCAAAAAGATGTGTCCCAAAACCTTTGGAGGACCCCAGGAAGAAGTCACTTTTGACGAAACGACGTAGGGTGAGCGGCGTGCTGACGTCACCGCATTTCCACGTTAATCCGGAAGGGCGGGCAGTGCAAACAAGAGAGAGCCGGCCGGCTCGTTTTTTATACGCTATACGCTTACACTCTGCTGGGAATTCGTGAGTTGTTACTTTACTTTTTATATTTTAATAAATCTTTACGGAATTATGCTATGGGAGCTTTTTTTCTTCTCTCTTTGCCGTACTAAATGATTGTGGTGGGACGAGATATACCATAAAGAGGGAGCAGATAGATTGGTGTTACCAACAGAGCCCAGTGTGGGGACCAGGAACGTAACATTTTACAAGCCTGTATGATCTCCTTAAAAAGAGATCTTGACAGCTGGTAAGCCTCCTCTAATTTGGTGGTGGATAATCTTTTTCTACTCTGGGTGCACCTGCTACGTGTGTAAAGGGTGGTTTTTGAGAGTCACCGAAAATGGACTAAGATTCAGCATCCTATCCATCTTTCCTTTTCTTTGGACTGCTTATATGCCTGGAAATCATTACTTTGGCACTATTTTTGCATGTTTTTGGGATTTTTTGTAAATTAGAAAAATTATGTCACTTTATAATTTTGTTTTATAAGTTTTAGCGCAGCTATATTTTTTGATTGTTGTATATTGTGTGTGTCTCGCATTGGGTTGCAGCAAGAACTTACTACTGTCAGTATTAACACTAATATCAAGTTTTTGTTTTATTTACACTTGATTTTTTCATATATATTTGTCTAGCACTTTGTTTAGACCAGCGCTGTTTTTCGAAGGTTTTATAACCAAAAAACAATCCCTGCAGATGTGTCCCAAAACCTTTGGAGGGATGTCCCAAAACTTTTGGAGAAAGGTCCGTCTCAGCATAGGTAAGTATAGTGTCAGGATGCAACCGATATGTAGAAAAGGATAGAGAAGACCATATAGTGTAATTCCATATGACAAAGGAAATTTATTAAAAAGTATTATACTTACATTTAAAAAGTGTTTCAAGCGCTTGTATAAAAGAAAAAGGGGCAGCAGTGGAGTCCTCCCGATGTGTTTCATGTAAATACACTTCGTCTGGGGTGTCCTCTTATCACAAGATTTGTTGCCAGTACCTATCACTATTCAGTGTGTTATAAGAGTGGTTGCTATTGTTTGCCACTACCTAGCATGCCATAATACTGACTACCAGTCTCTGTCACTTTTTTTACACATGATAGCACTGACATGCGTTCAGTCATGTTATTGTTTTAGTCACTCTAAAGCGCTACATCATATATATCCATTTACCTTTGAAACAATCTTATCCAGTTGTTGTGTTAGCAGTTATTTTTCTTATTTGTTTTAGGCAGCACAATGTTTCCTTGATTTTACATCTATGGACATTGCCTTCCACATGCCGGTAGAGAGCCGGGATCGCCTTCCGTGAGAATAAGTGGCGTTTGGGAACCTGCCACTGAGGAACTGCACATTGCACAAACTCACAGAAGGGGGCAGAGTCTACCAAGTGAAAAGGCAGCAGTTGAAGTGCTAGCAATTTAGCCAAGCTAGCATTCAACCGCTGGTCATGTGGATGGCTGGAAGTGAACTTCTTTTGACGGTGCAGCAGCTGGGGCAGGGAAATTTGCCTGGTACAATCGGACGTCGGTGTACCGATAGCAGGATTGCCCGCAAGTACTTGGCTGTGACACACCTAATTCTACACCTTCACCTTCATTTCTCTCAATGCAGGTCTCAGAGAGGACTGAAGGTATATTGAGGTTGGAGAACCCAGCTGATGAGGATCAAGGAGAGGTCCGCTTTGTTCTTTGGTGTGGACTTTTAGGTACGCTTGCCAACGAACTGCATGGCAGATCAACATATGTCCAGTCAAGCATGTGGTGCCCAAGCGGCTGATGTTTTGGCCACGTGAGATATGCTTGAGACATACGTTGCAAATAGCAGTGGTGTGACCTGATGCACTCATCTCAAAAAAGGCCCACACCAGAGAGAAAATAATGCACAGAGGCAGCGCCCTGCATAGGCGGAGCCCTGCAGTGTGATGCAGTCGGTGTGCTGCCCTTAAGCTGCCTCCTTGGAGATGTGCCTCCTCCTCTTCTCTCCTATTAGTCACCCACGTGGAGTCAGTGTCATCATCATTCCCTCCCTCCTCATCACTGGAGCAAACCTGACAGTATGCTGCAGCTGGGGGTAAATGACTGCCAGATTGCTGTCCTTCTTGGGCATCCCCTCTCTCTGGGCTCACATTACTGCCTTATTCTAGCTGGGTATCATCATCAGAGCCTTCAAAACACTGGACATCCTCCTGGAGCATGTACCCAACACTGTGCTCAAACAATTCTGGGCTTTCCTCAGGGGGACATGGTGAGGCTAGGGAAGGAGTGACTGATGCCATTGAGACGAGGGAAGATGCAGCGTTGGCAGCTGCTTTGCCAGTACCCTGAGCCTGGGTGAGAGAGGATGAGGAGGATGAGGACGGCTTGGTCATCCACTCTACCAAGTCTTCGGCATGTTGCGGCTCAACATGTCCAGCTGCCTAAAATAAGGACAAGCGTGTCCCATGGCCATGTGCTGATCAGGATGCACTGTGTCTACGACCAGCACTGTTGCCTCTAGAAACAGAGCCTGCTTGCCCTCTTTTACTGGCTCGTGACTGTCTACCTCTCCTTGTTGGCCTTCCAGACATACTAATGGCCTGCAGGGAGATGTAGCTGCACAAAGCTGGGACGTATATACTGATTGTACTGTAGCTAGAAGAATCAACTGCCTGCCTGTTGTATTATTACCATGAGAACACCAGCAATTGGGGTAGCTTTAAGTGCACAATGTGCAGATGACACAATACACCGACTGTAATTACTGCAGCTGCCTGCGGTATAGGATCAGCAGAACTCCAGCAATTGGGGTAGCTTTAAGTGCACACTGTGCAGGTGACACAGTATACCTACTGTAATTACTGCAGCTGCCTGTGGTATAGGATCAGAAGAACACCAGCAATTGGGGTAGCTTTAAGTGTACACTGTGCAGATGGCACAATACACCGACTGTAACTGCTACAGCTGCCTGTGGTATAGGACTAGAAGAACACCAGCAATTGCGGTAGCTTTAGGTGTACTCTGTGCAGGTGTCACAATACACCGACTGTAATTGCTGCAGCAGCTGCCTGTGGTATAGGACCAGAAGAACACCAGCAATTGGAGTAGCTTTAGGTGTACACTGTGCAGGTGGCACAATAAACCAACTGTAATTGCTGCAGCAGCTGCCTGTGGTATAGGACCAGAAGAAAACCATCAATTGGGGTAGCTTTAGGTTTACACTGTGCAGGTGGCACAAAACACTGACTGTAATTGCTGCAGCAGCTGCCTGTGGTACAGGATCAGAAGAACACCAGCAATTGGGGTCGTTTTAGCTGTACACTGTGCAGGTGGCATAATACACCCACTGTAATTGCTACAGCTGCCTGTGGTATAGGACCAGCAGAATACCAGCAATTGAGGTAGCTTTAGGTGTACACTGTGCAGGTGGCACAATACACCAACTGTAATTGCTACAGCTGCCTGTGGTATAGGACCAGCAGAACACCAGCAATTGTGGTAGCTTTAGGTGTACACTGTGCAGGTGGTACAATACACCGACTGTAACTGCTACAGCTGCCTGTGGTATAGGACTAGCAGAACACCAGCAATTGTGGTAGCTTTAGGTGTACTCTGTGCAGGTGGCACAATACACCAACTGTAATTGCTGCAGCAGCTGCCTGTGGTATAGGACCAGAAGAACACCAGCAATTGGGATAGCTTTACGTGTACACTGTGCAGGTGGCACAATATAACAACTAATTGCTGCAGCAGCTGCCTGTGGTATAGGATCAGAAGAACACCAGCAATTGGGGTAGCTTTAGGTGTACACTGTGCAGATGGCACAATACACCAACTGTAATTTCTGCAGCAGCTGCCTGTGGTATAGGTTTAGAAGAACACCAGCAATTGGGGTAATTTTAGGTGTACACTGTGCAGGTGGCACAATACACCGACTGTAATTGCAACAGCTTCAAAGGAAATACAGACACTCTCCGTCTATCTCTATCTTTCAGCAGACGCAACACACTACGCAAGGCCGCCACCCAGGCGGCCTTATATAGTGTGGGGCATGTACTAAACCCTGTGTGCCATAATTGGCCACAGGCATCCTGCCTGTGGCCAATAATGGCTCTCTTCGCTGATGGCGCTGTGATTGGCCAAGCATGCTTGGTCAATCATCAGCCAGCAATGCACTGCAATGTCGCAGTGAATTATGAGCACCACTCGAATTTGTCGCAAACTGCCCATAATGTTCGGATTTCACCGAACGGGTGAACAGTCGATCTTGGAGTCGAACATGGGTTTAACTCGAACACTCAGCTCATCCCTATTCTCCATAGCAGTGTTTCTCAACGGCAGTCCTCAAGGCGACCCAACAGGTCATGTTTTCAGGATTTCCCTCTGATGAAATGGCTGTGGTAATTACTAAGGCAAACAGATCAAATCACCTGTGTAAAATAATGGAGAGCCTGAAAACATGACCTGTTGGGGTGCCTTGAGGACTTGGAGTTGAGAAACACTGCTCCATATTATCCATTTTTGTCACATACATATTTAATTTCTCTCTTCTATGATTTTAATCTCCTGCTTCATTGGGTTCAAATCATCCTCAACTGAGCTAACCCTCCCCTCTAGGGCTGTTGTCCTCTTTTGTAATTTTTGAAAATCGTGTCTTAAAAAGGCTAGCTCCTCCTTAATACCCTTCAATTGATAAGACAGTTCACATAATGATGACTTACAGGTGTTGACTGCTTGCAGAACTTCTTTCAGCGATAGTTCTTCCTCTGTTGTGACTGCAGCTTTAGGGGATGGCTCAGGCTCAGGGTTTTCTCCCTCTGTTATCTTGTTGTTTATATGCTCCATCCCTAATGCTGCTGCATTTGCTGCTGTAGTTTATCCTTGGCTCCTTCTCACAGATGAAGCCCCAGGCTGATGTTTAGCCTGTGGCTGCTGCCCCCACTTTGCTGGTGATTGCGCTGGGATGTGAGCATATTACTCCAACTTTGCCGCTGCTGCCTGGTTCACTTTTGCAACACAGTGTGGTTAAGTCTGTGCACTAGCCCCTTCATGCTGAGCCTGCTCTTCTTCATTTTTTCTTGTCATGATAGTTACACAGCATGTCTGTTCCGAGGCATTCAGCACACTCCCAGCTCCACACAATTCATTTCAACTTATGTGTCTTGTTCAGTGTTGGTTGGGTTTCAGCCTCCCTTACCTTGGCCATGTCTCTGAAGACTAAACAACTTATACTTCTGGGCACTCTAGATAGGTTGCAGTTCTAAAATATGACAGCACTGGAGGATAACGGGTTCCTGGTAGCTTCACGATTGATTCTTCCAAAATCTTTGGCATTTAATTTGCATCTTTTTTCTCATTTCTTGCAACCCTGTCAACTATTTGCAACAAAATGCTGCATCCCTATGAAAGACTTTTTAAAATTTTTGATTTTTCAGAGTCAGTTTTTGGCCCATGTTGCCTGAGGAAAAAAAGCTGCCTAATATTTATGCACACCTTAATATGGGGGATTTATCTCTTTTGGCCACAACCTCCCTCATTACACAAATACACATCATCTGATATGCTTAAATCCAATAAGCAAGTTTTTGCAGCTTGAAGTTGGGCAATATGAATAAAAAATATGATTTGGTCAAAATATATGACTTTTAGATAAATATATTACTTAAAGATACAACTTTTTAGGGTGGCTATAGATTAGCTTTGACCATTGGAGAATATTGCAGAAGATGCAAAAGATGATGACAAGAACTTCAGAAAAAAATTCTTGGATTTGATCCTAACAGAAAGGAAAATATGTGACAATAGTATGTGTAAAATGAAAGTATATGTCCAGTCACAATTTGTTTTCTTTTTGCTTTTCAAATGGATAAAGTTCCCTCTCACTTACAATACTACCAGGGTTACAACAGTTTTAGCAGACAGAAATTGATGGAAAATGTCAATAGCAATAGAGAAAGCTACAAGATAGCTAGAACCCAAGACAGCTTTTTGTTGCTGTGCCTCTGTTACAGATTTTCCTATGACAGGTGTGCTAAGCCTTCCAAAAAAAGTTTTGGCTGGACATACAGTTTAACTATTTCTTATCAAACAAGTGAATGGAATATGTCATGGTCAGGGATCAGGCTCAAAGACAAGTTGCTATAGATAGCAGTAGTGGGACTACCACCGACCAACAGGATAGGTACACAGGCAGTCACCCTGACGAATGACATGGGCTCCCCTGAGGTGGGGAATCTACTACTACCTAGTGTTCACCAGAGCAACTGATTGTGGAAATGGATTTTGCTGCATGTTAGTACCAGGTCATGGTTCTCAGAATCGCTCCACAGAAGGTGGGCAAGCTGGGATCCAATAGCAGATAAGCAGCTAAGGATCAAACAGAAGTGAAGCCAGTAAACAAGCCAAAGCTCAATAACAAGTAGTTACAAGCTGGGATTGGGCAGAAGCGTAGAGGAACAAGCCAAAAGTCGATAATGAGTGGTGGCAAAATATGGACAGGGAAGACAAGAGAGAGATACTGGCTGATGAGCGCACAATAATCTGGCAAACAGGACGTGCAGAGACATGACTTAAATCTGGAAGTTCTTGTAAGGAGCAAAGAGTGCAAGGTTCAGCAGAAGCCAAGGCACAAGGCAGGGCTTTCCAAAGGATCAGACAGGGTTATGTCAGGTAGCTCAACAAAAAGAGTCATTGCCAGATACAGCAAAGGTCCCAGGTTCAAGTCAAGTCCCTAGCAGGGTTAATTATATTTAAAAAAAAACACTTCACCACAAATTCAAAAGTGCAGCAGTTGAGCAGGTTGAAGTTGAATCTTTACTGTATACTGTAGGTGTGGTTTACTTAAAGCAGATCTTCACTGCACCTGAGCACCAAAAACCAAAAACACTATTTCATTAATTTTTAATGTTGAAAGCAAACTTATCCATCCATGTCTCCAGATTTTATTTTGTTGAGAAATCACTTTGAAAAAACACTCTCTAGCATTTCTGGCCATGGTCACCATGTGTAAGGGCAAATGATTCATGTAGCATTTACTTCCTGGAATCCATATTCCCTTAGCTGGAGCATGCATGCAGGAGAGTGTACTTAGCTGAGAAAACCCCTCCTTCTCTCCTCCCCTCCTGAAGACCCCCAGGATGTATGACATGGAAGTAACTGAAGAAATGTAAAAAAATAATAAAGTTTAAAACAAGTAAACATGATATGCTTTTCTATCTTACTATGCTTTTCTAGCTTTACTAATGCCAGCAGCACAAGGATTAAAAATAATCAATACCGATTGGGATACTGAAGTTCCACTTTAACTCTGTTAAATCTGTTTATGTTTTAACTGTTTCTTACAAATCAAAAACGTTACAGCATGAGGCAACCTGGTCCACTGAGAAATCAACAATTGTATTAGAAATTAAAACCTTATAAAGCATTCATAATATACAAATTAAACACTCCCATCTCCTACCCCCCCCCCCCCCCCCCCCCCATTTACACATAACAAGGTAGAAAGCCATCATAACAATAAATTATTATGATTTATATGTAGAATATCTAGGTTGTCAAATTGTATAGCATTTAGCAGGGCAAGCCCTGCTGAAAAATACTAGTTTATATTTAGGCACAGCTTCATTAATCTGCCTTATAAAAAATGAATGTGAAGGGGCTTGAGGGTCTTATAAGAGTCTTGAAGCACTGACCTAAAATAAGAAAGTAAAACAAATTCACTTTTCATAATAAAAAGGCATACCTCTGGTGTACTGGGCACATCAAAACTGAAAGTTGAAGTAAGAAATATATTTATGTAGCTCCAGTATGTACACATAACATTGCATAACCAAACATCTGAAAGAGATATGCAAGCATAACACTACTGCTGAGATGTTTGGGCTGTTGCAGTAGGCCTATATTAAACAGATATCTCAGAGTGTAATTAAGGCAGTGGGTATATTTGAATACTGTATTTATCGGCGTATAACACACACCCCAAGTTTAGGTTTTAGTTTTTAGGAGAGAATTTTAAGGAAAAAAACTTTTAGGAGGGAAGTTTAAGGAAAAAAAACTTACATTTAAATGCCCAACAATGCAGCCTTGTCAGTGTCATTTGCAGCCTTGAATTGCAGCCTTGTCAGTCATTTGCAGCCTTATCAGTTATTTGCAGTCTTGCATTGCAGCCTTGTCAGTCATTTGCAGCCTTGCCAGTCATTTGCAGGCTTGCATTGCAGCCTTGTCAGTCATTTGCAGCCTTGTCAGTCATTTGCAGCCTTGTCAGTCATTTGCAGTCTTGTCAGTGTCGTTGCAGGCTTTTTGTTTAAAAATAGCGCAGCCAAGATACAGAGCAGGTGTCCTGTGTATCTCGGCGGCGCTCGGTAGCTCTCGGCCATTCTCAGTGGCTTTCGGCTATTTCCGGAGGCTTTTGGCTGCACTCGGCCATTCTTGGTGGCTTTCGGCTTACCGAAAGTTGCTGAGAGCGGCCAAAAGCAGCCAAAAGCCACGAGAATGGCTGAAAGTGGCCGAAAGCTGCTGAGAACGGCTGAAAGCAGCGGAATACGGCTGAAAGCCGCCGAGAATGGCTGAAAGCGGCCGAAAGATGCTGAGAGCCTCAGGGAGCAGCCGAAAAGCTCACAATTGGCGGGGGATCAGCGTATAACACTCACCCATGATTTTCCCCTGATTTTAAGGGGGAAAAAGTGTGTGTTATATGATGATAAATACGGTAGTTAAAGTATGATTGTGATGCTAATAACATCTGTTTACCGTATTTCTTCTACTTAGAAAAATTGGGCCTTTGGTGGTGATGGTGGTGCCACAAGTAGGGACATTTGCCATGAAAGGAGATCCTTTCAGTCTCTGGGAAAATTGTGAAATAGGTTCCTCTGCAGCATCTCTTGCAGATGGTTCATTTTGCTCCCTCTGTGATAGCAGGATGATTCTCCCCTTATTACATAGTGGCCAATCCGTAAAGGTCCCTCTCCTGGATGGCCAAATGCTGGGTTCCTTGTGTAGGCATTGCAGCATGAATAAGCCCATCCCCCACACATTTTTGGTGCCAGCGGAGCCCAAATCACTGCTAAGGGCAATAGTGTCCTCAACCACCTAACCACAGCCACCTACAATTTCCAGACAGCAGGTTGGTTTCATTTTCAAACCCAACTTTTTCTGGCATAAGATGGCATTGGGTCAGTCCCCTCCCTGCCTGTCCCTGAAGAGCTGTCGGCATCTTGGTGCTAGTGTGGGTCCTGCCTACCAGGCATACCAGCTGACAATCAATGATCAAAAATAAAGTTGCTCTAAACATTGTGACAGATGAATGAAACAGCGATAATGCAAACAGAAAGTCTATACAATTATGTAAAAAAACAATCCCACGGTGCACTGCTAATCTCCAAAGTGAAGTGTGAGTTCCAAAGGAAAAACTTCCACTTAATAATTTTGCTGCTTACCAGCTCCTTAGACCTTCTATTACAGTAACATTATTTTACCCAGCCAAGGCCTTTAATCCTCCAATAAGATCATAAGATGATATTCCCAAGAAAGAGATAAGGCTCACATAGTGTAAAATCTTCAACATACGGTTTATTTTAAAATAATAGCACTTACAGAAAAATATCAAAACATATTTGAATAAGCCGGCCGGGTCAAGAGTGGGAGCGTGTCCTGTGCAAATGTGGTGATGTCAGCACGTCGCTCCTTCCTATGTGTTGCATCACAAAGTGACAAATCGACCTGGGGCCCAGTTCAAAAACCACATTACGGTGTTTTGTATGGGCCATTGCATAGGCTGTTAATTACTTGGGTGGTACTGGTTGCTCTGAATATTCACCAAGGACAATGAGGAGTAGGGGATAGATGTGACAGGTAGAAGGGGTAGAGATCTGCAACAGTGTGCCTCATCCTACATCATTCCCAACTGCCAGCAAATTGACTCAGTGGGCTGTAAAGCTCTAGCAATATGGAGACATTACCTTTCACATGCTTTGAAAGTTAAGAAGCCTTCACCTCCAGGTTGAAAAAATAACCTCTGGGGATATGTGAGGTGCTGTACAGGTTGAAAATTCACTTAAGTGGGTAGACTACACTAACTTTAACCAGGTGAGCTTTAAAACCCAGCAGATTTGCCAAGTCAGCTTTGAGATACTGAACATGGAGGTGACATGATGCTCATTCCAGCAGCTAAAGAAAACATTCTTGCTTTGTCAATGATGTGGCTGTAGATGGCAGGGTGGGGTTAGGAGACTATACTGTGAAAGCCCATGCTCAGCCTTTCCAAGTGTATACCAAAGCAGGCCCTCTTTACAGCTTGATGTACCATAAATTGTGCCCCTCAAAACTCTAGTCAGATTTCCATCTATATTGTCATCTTTATGTAGAGCGACAATTCTTTTTTTTTCAGATCATCAGAGAGTTCTTTGCTTTTAGATGCCATGTTGAGCTTCCAGTGACCAGTATGAGAGAGTGAGGGTGAAAACACCAAATTTAACACACCTGCTCCTTATTCACAAGTGAGACCTTGTAACACAAGTGGGTCACATGACATCGGGGAGGGAAAATGGCTAATTGGGCTAAAGTTGGACATTTTCACTTAGGGATGTACTCACTTTTGTTGCCAGCAGTTTAGGGTACAGCAAATTTACACCGTTATACAAGCTGTACACTCACTACTTTACATTGTAGCAAAGTGTAATTTCTTCAGTTTTGTCACATGAAAAGATATAATAAAATATTTACAAAATGTGGGGGGTGTACTCACTTTTGTGAGATACTGTATATACATAGTTTTAAAGAAACACATTGTAAAAATAAGTATAACAAGAGAAAATAATAAAAACAATAAAGCAGCACCGAACAATATAGTGTGAAAATTATACCTCTTCCTCTGTGTTAATAATCTTTTACACTTGGTGGAATTTGATTCTAGTGAAACATTTTGTTTGTCCTTCTTAGTGTACCATTTTTAGTTTTCACAAAAATTACTCTTTAGGTCAGCTTTCAGGACTTATTATAATATATTTTAGCTAACTGATTTACTGAGAACCTGCAGTGCATTTGCAAATTGTGGTATGGTTTCTTTCTGATTCCTAAATAAAAGAAATGTCTCCGAAGATGTCCTCCAAAAGCTCCATAGTTTTCTCTAAAGAGGATTATGTTTTCAGAGTTGCCTTCAGTACATGCATCCCCTTTCAAAAGCAAGGCCAGATCAACAATTTGGTACGGGTTGTCATACTTTTCAATCTTTCTTCCCAGTAATCCAGAGGCGTATTGGAGCCATTGAACTTATGGATTCTGAAGGGCTCATATATAGATTATTAAAGGTATTACAAAATCATTACTTGAGCATTCCATGGTTCTGTGACAGCAGCCAGCCATCTTACCTCAGGCAAACTGTCCCCTGATTCAACAAACAAAAACATTCAAACTGAGTTGTTTTATTAAAAAATGCTGTTTTGGACACAACCCTAGCCCTGGTTGGCTAGTACAATGGCCTTTCTTAACATATTGATGTTTTAAGCAGCAATAGATCTGAAAATATTCTGTTACTCAGCTAACCTCACAGTCATAAATGCGACTTCAGCTCATTTAATGGACTTTGATGAGAGAACATCTGCAGCTGGCTGCTAACTCTGTACAGGTACCAATCCCAGTGCACAGAGTCCAGGATCATTGCAGAATCATTGGTCAGACCATTTTCTCTACAAAATATGTAACCTTTTCTGTTCTGGCTTTGCATACTGTATGCATATGCACAAATCTAACAAGAAAAATTGAAGATAGATAGACAGATAGATAGACAGATAGATAGATAGATAGATAGATAGATAGATAGATAGATAGATAGATAGATAGATAGATAGATAGATAGATAGATAGATTCAATACTTCATTTAGTAACATGGATAACTTTTTGAATAATAGTAAAAATTTAAAAAAATGCTAAAAAGCAAGAAAATAATGCTTTATAAAAAGAATAAAAGAATAAAAATGCTACTAGAAATACTTACTGATATATGATTTTATTATCCCTTTTTGCTCATAATTTTCTACATGTCACACAATCATTACATTGACAACAAAAAACAGTGTTCCTTCAGGTTGAAAGATTTTACATTTAGGCTAAAAATCACACTTCTTAAAACCATTGAATCTCCATTTCCGTATGAACCACACCTGGAGTTTGCTGGAAAAATACTTTCACAAAATATTAAAAATCGAGCAGTTAAACCAGATTCTTATTTTTGTCGTGTGATAGAAAGCCACACAGGAGCAAAGTCATTTAAAACTAAGGATTGAACACCTGGAAAAATATAGAAACTCTATAAGTGATGCCTTAAGGGCTCAACTGCACACTTCAGATTTATGTTACTTAGAGAGAAAAGGTTAAGTAAAAAAATCAGGACTGTTTAATTTCATTTTTATTATGGATTGCTAAAAATTATAGATTTTTATACTTTAGGATGGTGATTGCATGTGTGCTCATACAGCATATTTTCTTTAGTTCATAATCTTATAGCTTTTTTGTAGCCCAAGACCAGAACACAAATTTTCTCCCATGTTACTTTGGACTCGTTGCTCTCAAATAGCTTAATGTTGGCTACTTTTCCTTGATGAATGGCAACCTTTGACCTTTTACTTTCTTTGGCAAAAGATCATTCTTTTTAGTGGTATTTGGAAATGTCCCCCAGTTGAGCCTCATGAGGTGAAATTTTCTCCTTTCCAAACTTAGTCTTTAAGAAGAGCACCTCTAATGAACTTGCACAATTTCCTTGGCAACCAGAAGATTTTTTATTTTTTTTTATTTAAAGTTGTGTTAAAATGTTCCCTGATACTTTTTAAGCTGAACATTATGTTCAAGTTTTTAAAACTCAATACACGTTTCTGTAAATACAGAATGTTTAAAATTTCTCTGGGGAAAAAAAGCAAGTTGGAAAGAAAATAATACAAATGGTAAAATTGTAATCGGCTAGAGGGTACTTTACTTCTGTTTGATTTGGCATCAGTCTTATAAACATATTACAAAATAACATTTGGCTTTTTTGCTTCTGTGTAAATATGAAGTGACTTTCTAATTATATCAATAGAGAAGAACATAAATTATTGTTATTATTATAATTATTTTCAGGTAAATGCATACAATGCCGTGAAAAAGTATTCATACCTCTTGAAATGTTCCACAGTTTGTCATGTTACAACCAAAAATGTAAATGTATTTTATTGGGATTTTATGTGATAGACCAACACAAAGTGGCACATAATTGTGAAGTGGAAGGAAAATTAATTTGTAAAAAATGTAAAACCATTTATCATTTTCGTTTCACTTCACAATTATGTGTCACTTTGTGTTGGTCTATTACATAAAATCCCAATAAAATACATTTATGTTTTTGGTTGTAACGTGACAAAATGTGGAAAATTTCAAGGGGTATAAATACATCTATACAAGGCACTGTATATGATCAACACATGATAAAAAGTTTTCAGACAGTTTTTAACTTAACTCTGCTTAGCCCAAGCCAAGTTAATCACAACAAGAGGAAGGTATGCTGCATCACTTCTAATGTGTGTTTCAGTTTATTTAATTGTATACCCATAGCACTTATATTCAGATTCCTGAAATAGACCTGCATATTAAAATCTTCTTTAGATTTTCACATTACTATTTAAGTAAGGTTTTCATGCCATTAACCATTTCTTACTTTTGATGATACATAAGCTGAACAGATATGTATGAAAAGCCTAATCCATAATTCTTTAAAGCGATACTAAACCCAAATGCAAATATTTATTATATTGCAGCTTACACATTTCTAGATGTAATGCCTGTGTTCGTTTTCTTTTTTAGGCTTTCTTTCTGTTATTTTTACCTGGTAATCTAGTCAATATAGTTACCAAATATAGACATATTAGATTAACTTCTATAGTTGGGAAGATACAGGAGAGTTTAATAAACTAGCACATAGATGAATTTTTGCTGAAAAAACTATTTTAACCACTTCATCCCTGGAAGATTTGGCTCCTCAATGACCTGTCCATTGTTTGCCATAAGGCACTATGCGGGTTCAAATGACAATTGCGCGGTTGTGCAATGCTGTAACCAAACAAAATTGCAATTTTTTTCCCACAAATAGAGCTTTCTTTTGGTGGTGTTTGATCACCTCTGTGATTTAAATTATTTGCGCTATAAACAAAAGAAGAGCAACAATTTTGAAAAAAATACAATATCTTTTACTTTTTACTATAATAACTATCCCAAACTTTTTTTTAAAAAATATATATTTTTCCTCTGTTTAGGCCGATATGTATTCTTTGACATATTTTTGGTAAAAAAAAAAAAATCGCAATAAGCATATATTGATTGGTTTGCGCAAAAGTTATAGCATCTACAGAATAGGAGATAGATTAATGGCATTTTTTTTTTTTTTTATTCAGAATGGCGGTGATCTACGATTTTTATCGGGACTGTGATATTAAGGCAGACAAATTGGACACTTTTGACACATTTGAGACTATTGACAAATATATAGCAATCAGTGTTATAAAAATGCACTGATTATTGTATAATTGTCACTGGCAGGGAAGGGGTTAACACTAGGGGACAATCAAGGGGTTAACTGTGTTCCCTAGGTGTGTTCTAACTGTAGGGGGGATGGGACTGTCTAGAGGAGGAGAGAAATCGGTGTTCATATATAGTATTAAACACACAATCTGTCTCCTCTCCCCTGAGAGAATCGTGATTTGTGTGTTTACACACACAGATCCCGATTCTCGCTCTGTCATGAGCGGTCACAGGTGCCTATCATTCATCGCCACCGCTGGGCACTCACATCAGCTCCGGGCACATGCTGCAGGTGCATCCTAAAGGGCTAATGTACAATTACAGTGGCTCACCCAGGGGAGACATTCTGCCACAGTATAACTGTGGTGGCCTGTCGGAAACCGGTTAAGCAACAGACAGCATGTATTCATGAAAGACAGAAGTCAGACAAATCTGATTTCTTTTTACGAGGAGGTAAATAAAACCTTTGACAGAGGGGTGGCTGTGGACATAGCATATCTGGATTTTGAAAAAGCATTTAACACAGTTCCCTGCACACAGCTAATGTGTTAGTAAAGTCTACAGGCTTGGAAAGTACATTTGGTAAATGGATAGAAAGCTGGCTAAAAGACAGAATTCAGAGATTAGTGGTCAGTGATTCTTACTCTGAATGATCTAAGGTTATCAGTGGTGTACCCCAAGGTTCAGTGTTGGGACCTTTACTTTTTAAGATGTTTATAAATGATATAGAAAAGTATATGGTGGGAACTGTGAGAATGCCATCATCTCAGTATATAGAGAAAAAGAAAATCTCTCCAAAAATTGGGACTTTAACAGGCAGAATGGACAAAAGGTCACATGGGCAATCATATATAACAAAATATAAATTTTAATATACACAAGATAAATCATTTAAAACAAGACAAAAGCAGAAGTATGACTCAAGTTAATACATAGACCAGCAGCATATGGATGTGAAGAAAACCTCTATGGGGTAATAGAGCGGTGAGACAGCCAATGGGTTTTGAGACTTCAAATTTATGCTCTTCCTCAGGGATGTTCAAAAGATGTATACATAGAAGTTCTACAGTACAAAAATAATAATAAATACATAATACATAAAAATCCACAAACATAATAGCAATAACATGCATATTGGTTTCAAGTACTGACCATATCACCAGGAGCTGCTCCATGTTAAACTGTGAGCCCAAAAATATAAAAGTAGTAGGCTGCCATCTGTATATTCCCAAATATGGAACCAGAAAAAAATTATGATAAATGATATAGGGTCTAGGATTAAAAGTAGCATTTCAGTCTTTGCAGATGACACCAAGCTATGCAGCGGAATAACGTCCTTACAGGATGTCTCCAACAAGCCAACCTCATTGCACTGTTTAATTGGGCAACTAGGTGGCAAATGAGGTTTAATGCTGATAAATGTACAGTTATGCACTTGGGGGCTAAGAATATGCATGTATCATACATACTAGTGGGAGTACAACTAGGGGAATCAATGGTAGAGAAGGATCTTGGGGTTTTGGTAGATCAATAATAACAAGCAATGCCAAGCTGCAATTTCCAAAGTGAGTGAAATCCTTTCTTGTATTAAGGGAGGGGGGAAGGGATCACCGCTCCAGGTGGATATATGGATCACAGACTCTCCTCAGAACAGAAACACCAGGTGCAGGCCAAGCATATAGCAAATAAGGCAAGGAAAAGTTGTGGACAGACGCACTCCAGAAATAGCTTTTATTATGTAAAATCAAAAATTAGAAGCCACAGCAAAAAATGGGACAAACAAACTTACGCATTTCACACTTAACAGTGCTTATTCATAGCTACTGTCACATACCAGATAAGACCAGAACTGTGTGGACTGCAACAGAGGAAACCCAAATGTGTATAAGTGAAATATGAAGCTTTATTAAGGGAAGTGAATAATATAAATACAACCACACAGTGCAATAAACCAACCAACAGACAGAGACCCCAAATAACAACAGACAGATATGTACAATAAATGGGAAATACTATGATCATAAAATATAGCAAGGCCAGGGTCATGCACAGAGGATCAGTAGATAAACAAAGCAGTTCCAGAATCAGAGACACAAGCCAGGCCAATGTCATACATGGGGAGATCAGCAGATGGGGTAAGGAACACAGGACAGGGAGAGGATGGACGGATCAGACTGCAGGGCAGGGATGATGGTAAAAGGTGGGACAGGATAGGGACCAGGACAAGGAAACAGGATCAGAAACACGGGTCACAGGTTCAGGGCACAGGCACATGAACAGGTTCAGAATCAGGATCAGATCACACAGCAGCAGGCCAGGACGCAAGGACAATACCAAGGCAAACATGTGAGGTTTGCCGGGAATTTAGATGCTTGTAATTGGTCTCAAGTTCCACACTGCCAGGATCCATCCGCTGGTGGACGCTAGTACTGTGGCCCAATGATGACATAACACCAGCAGGGAAATTCTCTCCTGACAGTTACAAACTGCCAGGAGACACCTGATAGTGGACCTCAGTACTGCACGCCAAATGATGGATCTTACCAGTGGACGGACCCTTTCCTGACAGCTACTGTTATAGTTTAGCTTCCTGATGATGCAATTTTACTTGTGAAATGCATAGAGGCTGCTACATACAAAACGTCACATCCGGGTAACAATACTGAGGCTTGGGATGCACGCTGGGAAAAGAGAGACACAGTGATACCCTAACACATTTAAACCCATTCAAACTGCCGGAAAGGTTTAGTGCCAACCTATAGGCACTTGGAAATGTGAGTGATATGGCTTGTTTTTTCATAAATAAATGTACAGATATACTGCACAATGATTGCTGTTCATTTTTTATGAGGGCAAACATTGTTTAATACCTGTAAGCTGGGAGCAGTATAGACCCTGATTGGATTGGTAAATTGGGAGCAGCATAGACCCTGAGTGGATTGGTTTTCCCTATCAAGGAACCAAGGGCTTGGAGACAGACACTGATTTTGGCATACTTGGTGGGGCCATGACTTGAACCCAGTCTGTGCAGTGGGTACAACTTCATGGGACCCCAGGGCCCTTGATGCATCCGTGTCCTGTTTATTAGTGGCCTGTAAGCGACATCACTGTTTGACTAAGATTCTCTAGCCTCTTCTGGGCCCCAGTGCACATGTAGGCCCCCTGTTGGTCCGATATTTTGGACTGCAGTGTGGCTGATAGGATAGGTGATTAAGTGGGGAATGCAATATTATTTCCTTGCCTTTTCCAATTTTCCTTTTTCTTGTTTACCATCTATATACTCTTTAAAGATTATCTGGTTGGACGGGATTCAGATTGGCCCCTGCGTCAGGATGTCTCTTCTGCATTTATTTAAAAAAAAATTGGGATGCTAGAATGTACCTCATCTAGTGATTAGGATATATGGTGTTACCCGAAAAAAAAAAAACCCTGATGAAGGAGAATACGACTCATCTCTGAAACGTCGTTGGGTTTGGGTTACTCCATTACACCTATCCATGATTTTTTTGTGCATTGTTATGCATCCTTGATTATTTATATGTTTCTGTGATATTGTAATTATGTATTTTTTTGTATAATAAAACATTTTTTATATATATTTTCCTACGTATGTGAATATGGTAGTACCTATAAAGTCCCACTTCTAGGGGGTTTCTCCATTTTTCTATCCTTCTGGGGATGTGGTACACCTTTTATAGCAGATTTATTTCAGATAGCTCTGTTTTATCAATGAACCAAAAGCGCTGCTCACAATAATATCTGGTAAGTGGCCAATTCTTATGGTAGTGGTGTTGTCACTGGATTTATTTATATGTTGGTTTTCAGATACCAACTTAAATGTTGAAAATTTTCTGTATAAATAGCGACAAAAGTTGCACATGAATTATAGACACTGGTGGATTACCTCTTGCTATGGCTGATCTGATCCAGTGATGGATGATCTCTCTCTCCAGCGCAGCGCATCCATCCATCCTCTGTCTCCACTGGTGGAGACACTGCAGGGATACTGACATTTCTTATATGAGGAGGGCGGGCCACCCATCACCTGACCCCGCCCCCCTCTGACGCAAGTGGGAAAGCCTGGCTTCCCCAATGACGTGTGAGTGACCCCGCCCCCCTCTGATGTAACGCAGGTTTCCGTTACTATCCATACCAGACCTGAAGGGCCTGGTAATTGAATTTGGGGGAACCCCAAGCTATTCTTTTTATCAATGACTTTCAATGACTGTTCTCTCTATCACAGGGAGCCGACAATTCATTATAGCCGTGAGTGATTTTAAATGACTTTTTTCCCTGCAGAAATGACACTTTGTGCAGGGACAGTTCTAAGCACGGGAAACATGCGCCCCTTTACAGGCATACTATAGACACCCCCAGGTATGAAATTTAAAGGAATATTACACTTTTATTGTTTCACTTTAAGCATTATTAAAATCACTGCTCCCGAAAAAACGTCTGCTTTTAAAACTTTTTTTTGTATTGATACATGTCCCCTGGGGCGGAACCTAGGCCCCCAAACACTTTTTAGGACAATAACTTACATATTAGCCTTTAAAATTAGCACTTTAGATTTTGAACGTTCGAGTCCCATAGACTTTAATAGGGTTTTAAAGTTCACACGAAGTTTAGGTCTGTTCGCAGGTTCTGGTGCAAACCGAACTGGGGGGGTGTTCGGCTCATCCTTAATCAACATGTACAAATACATAAGTGGTCCATATAGTAAACTTGGTCTTGAGCTATTCACTTTAAGGTCATCACAGTGGATAAGGGGGCACTCTTTATGTCCGGAGAAAAGGAGATTTCATCCCAAAATATGGAAAGATTTCTTCACAGTAAGAGTTTTTAAAATGTGGAATAGACTCCCTCAAGAGCTGGTTCTAGCATGTTCAGTAGAATGCTTTAAATGAAGATTAGGAGTGGACCGAACAGCCCCCAGTTGGGCTCACACCAGAACTTTTGAACATTGCGAAAGTTTGAAACCGAATAATGAACCCCCATTGAAGTCTATGGGACCCGAATGTGAAAAATCAAAAAGGATATTTTGAGGGCTTAGATGCAAGTAGTTGGACATCTAATAGTTATGGGGGTCCGTGTACTGTAAAAATGAAAAATTACTTTCAATATAGTGCTTGGGGGGTCCCCTTAATCTACCTGTAAAGTGGCACATCTGTACGGTGTATAGAAGCTGCTGCATAAATAATTGCATTTATAAAGCCAAAAACTTTTCTGTGCAAGCTTTCTTTATTTTGTAAGCAACGGCTTTTGGAAGCCAGTCTGTTTGATGGGGCTACAGTGTAGTGCCCCGGGAACAATCTTAAGCCGCGTACACACGGGCGGACTGTATGGCCTACTTAGTCCGTCGAAACAGCTGACTTTTTCAGCGTGCAGTCTGGCATATTAAGTATTTCGGAATTTCCGTAATATTGTCCGTCATACTTTGGTTTCAGCGGACAATCCGCTCGTGAGTAGGCTAGTTCGACGGACTAAGAATGGCGCATGCTCAGAAAGGATTTACACGGCGGAAGGTTGCATTGCTGTGTATTGGACTTCCTATTTCTAGTCCCGTCGTATGTGCTGTACACGTCATCGCGCAAGCTTTCGACGGACTGTTTGTGCATCCGTGTGTGGTCAAGTCCGTTCATTCGAAAGTATGACGGACTGTCTGTCGGATTGTATGACGGACTAAGTAGGCCATACAATCCGCCCGTGTGTACGCGGCTATACAGATTTTTTGGATACATTCTGGTGTCTCTTCCGCAGACTTTGGATAGAAGTAACAGGTGTGGAAAAATAGTTTTTTGGGTGTTGGTGGTGCCTTCACACCATAACCTTATAGAGGTACTCTTGATGAAAGCAAGAATTGTCCTTGTTGTCACAAATTGCAATGATATGCACTTGTCAAACAGGTGTAATGCTATGCACTTGTCAAACAGGTGTGGAAAAATTGGTCTTTGGGTGTCTTTGGTGCCTTCACACCGTAACCCTATAGAGGTGCTCTTGATGAAAGCAAGAATTGTTCTTACTGTCAAAAATTTCAATGATATGCACCTGTCAAACAGGTGCAGAAACATTGGTCTTGCTTTGGGTGTTACTTGTGCCCATGAAACCTATATAAAAAAATTCTTCCAGATGAAACACCCACAACTCAAGGCAGCCTAGAAGTCCTGCAGAAATTCCACATCCAAAAAATACTTACAGTAGGTGCCGCCGATATTGTGTTTCCAGCGCGATACTGTCGTGCTGGTTCCCGGCGACAGGCTTCTCTAACCAGCGTGATCCCGTTGCGCTGGTTGTCACACTGGCTGCAATAGGAAAATAAAATTTTCCTATAGTAGCGAGAGCGAGAGTGGCTATAATGTCGCCTCACTCATGAAGCCTGCATGCCTTCTCGGGGGCATACCAGGCCCTTAGGTCTGGTAGGGATTTTAAGGGGATTCCCCTACGCCGAAAAAAACGGCATGGGGTCCCCCCAAAATCCATACCAGACCTCTATCCGAGCACGCAGCCTGGCCGGTCAGGAAAGGGGGTGGGGACGAGCGAGCGCCCCCCCCCCCACTCCTGAGCAGTACCAGGCCGCGTGCCCTCAACATGGGGGGTGCCTTGGGGAAGGGGGACTGTGCGGCCCCCCCACCCCAAAGCACCTTGTCCCCATGTTGATGAAGACAAGGGCCTCTTCCCGACAACCCTGGCCGTTGGTTGTCGGGGTCTGCGGGCGGGGGGCTTATCAGAATCCGCAAGCCCCCTTTAATAAGGGAGCCCCTGGATCCCGGCCCCCCACCCTATGTGATTGAGTATGGGGTACAATGTACCCCTAACCATTCACCTGTGAAAAAAATTTACAAAAAAAACACAACACACAAGGGTTAAAATAGTTTATTGCACAGCTCCGGGGGTCTTCTGTCTTCGGGGGTCTTCTTGCCAGACTCCTCCGCCAGGCGGCCCCCCCTTCCCCAAGGCACCCTCCATGTTGAGGGCACGCGGCCTGGTACGGCTCAGGAGGGGGGGGGCCCTCGCTCGTCCCCACCCCCTTTCCTGACCGGCCGGGCTGCGTGCTCGGATAGGGGTCTGGTATGGATTTTGGGGGGGACCCCACGCCATTTTTTTTCGGCGTAGGGGAATCCCCTTAAAATCCCTACCAGACCTAAGGGCCTGGTATGCCTCCCAAGGGGGAACCCATGCCATTTTTTTTTATTTGGCGTGGAGTTCTCCCTTAGGATTCATACCAAACACAGTGCTTGGTATTGGCAGGAATCCAATTCGGATTCCCGCACCAGTGTGAACCCGGCCAGTGATGCTTGTCGCTTATCGGGAAAGGAAAATAAAGATTTTTCCTTTCCCCATGCGAGCCAGCTCGGCGCTGGCTCCTGCGACGGAGCTTGTAGGGTGTCAATCTCGCCGATAGAAGCGTCGAGATTGACACAATTTCGCGGTCTCCTACTGTAATCAGCAACATTGGCATCATTGGGGGCTTCATAGTTGCTAGTAATCCATGACTGATTTATTTTGATAAATGTCAGATGGTCCACCAAGTCGATGGACAGACACTTTCTATTATCAGTAGGGATGAGCCGATGTTCGAGTCGAACGTAAGTTGGACTCAAACATCAGGTGCTCGCCTGTTCGCCGAACAGCGAACAATATGTGGTGTTCATGGCAAATTCGAAAGCTGCCGGAACACCGTTAAAGTCTATGGGACACTAACATGAAAAATCAAAAATGATAATTTTAAAGGCTTATATGCAAATTATTGTCATAAAAAGTGTTTGGGGACATGGGTCCTTTCCCAGGGGACATGCATCAATGTAATTTTTTTTTTTTAATAACGCCTGTTTTTTGGGGAGCAGTGATTTTTTTTAGTGCTTAAAGTGAAACAATAAAAATAAAATATTCCTTTAAATATTATGCTTGGTGGGGTGTCTATAGTATGCCTTTAAAGTGGCACATTTTTCCCACGCTTAGAACAGTACCACAGCAAAATGAAATTTCTAAAGTAAAAATTGTCATTTAAAACTGATTGCGGCTGTAATGAATTGTCGGTTCACGGCAATATAGATACAAATAATTGCAAAAAAAGAGCATGGGACTCCCCCGTCCGTTACCAGGCCCTTTGGGTCTGGTATGAATAATAAGGGGAATCCTGAATCAAAATAAAAAAAATTGCATGGGGGTCCCCCAAAAATCTATACAAGGCCCTTCGGGTCTGATATGGAAATTAAGGGGAACCCTGCGCCAGATAAAAAAATGGCGTAGGGATCCCCCAAAATCTATACCAGACCCTTAGCATGCAACCTGGCAGGCTGCAGGAAAAGGGGGGACAAGAGAGTGCCCCCCCTCCTGAACCATACAAGTCCACATGCCCTCAACATAGGGAGGGTGCTTTGGGGTAGCCCCCCAAATCACCCTTTCCCCATGTTGATGGGGACAAGGGCCTCATCCCCACAACCCTTGCCCGGTGGTTGGGGGGTCTGTGGGTGGGGGGCTTATCGGAATCTGGAAGCCCCCTTTAACAAGGGAACCCCCAGATCCCGGCGTCCCCCCTGTGTGAATTGGTAATGGGGTACCCCTGTCCCCTGCAGCAGGAACCAGGTCCCCAAACACTTTTTATGACAATAACTTGCATATAAGCCTTTCAAATTAGCATTTTTGACTATTCATGCTTGTGTCCCATAGACTTTAACAGTGTTTGTGTGTTCTGCCAAATATTTTGCCTGTTTGTATGTTCTACTGCGAACAGGAACAGGAGGGTGTTCGGCTCATCACTAATTATCAGTAACAAAACCTCCAGCAGCACTAAATGCCCATTCTGGATGCAGGGCAGCCTAGCAGCTCAATTGCATACTGGGTAAGTCCTGGCCAGTGGTCTATTCTTATGACCCAGTAAGCCAGTGGATCATCGACTGGAAAGCTCTCCATCTCTGTTTTTGCTCCCCTAGATAATTGTCCACCGCCTGATGCTGATGCATCCGATGGGATGTGGAAGGTGACAGTCCTTGGTGACGAAGACTAAAAAAATTGTGAAATGCATCACGTAGGCGGCTGCCTTCTCCACCACTCCTCTCTTGATCAACAGAAACCGGGAAAAGAATTTGATAAACTTCTCTTTAAGGTGTCCTCAAGAGATTTCATCTTCTGCACTCTCTGTGGGGACAGGATGAGTTTTAAAACGTCCCCCTTGTAACAGTAGTCAAGGAGGGTTGCCAACCAATAGAGATCCTTTTCCTTTACAACATATATTCTTGGGTCCTTTTGCAGTCTTTAATGCATGAGAAAGTCCATACACTGCAAATTTGTGGAGGCATGAGAAGCAGACTCTTCAGGGTCCCTGAGGATTATAGTATCTGGAACTGCCTCCGTACTACTCCCAAGGGCTCTGTTGATGGAAAACCATCTCTTACTGTTTGATGTATGTCCTCCTCCTCCTCCTCCCTCTCTTCTTTTGTGTTCTGTGAATGAGTGACTTGTATAGCGCTACCTATGCGAACTGAATCGCCTCAGGGCGCTTTCTTGCCACTGGTGTCCATCTGCAGCTTTTATGCGGTCCTTTAACCTGTAGGGTCCCGACACACTTACAACACATAGAACATTGACATACACATACACATATTATGGCCAAATTTTTTTTTTTTTTTTTTGGACATGGTCTAATTAACTTACCAGCATGTCTACTGATTGGCTACTGATTGGCTTCTGTACAACTGTCCTGTCAGATTTCCCCCACTCAAACAGCATTGCAGTCTATAGCCAAAATTAGAAATAGCTGAACCTCACGTGGGCTCCAAGTAAAAGTTTATTGGAATACGAAAATAACCAAAATGACACCAGAGGACACCAGCAGTGGTTAAGTTAGACGCGTTTTACACAACAAAGTGCTTATTACAAAGACATGCCTAACTGATACATGTTATATAGATCCATCACCTGCACAGGTGCTAGGGGAACGTCAATCAGAGACAATGATTAGACCAAAACATACAAGTTTAAACACATAAAAACAAATATTCACCAAGTGAAACAGTCAAACAAAATGAAAGAATAAATAGAAGAAAAGAAACAAATCATATTAAATTAATACATGCAAGATGATAAATATCATGTTTTTAACAAAAAACATTGAAAACGTGATATCTATCACCTTGCGTGTTTTCATTTATTATAATTTGTTTATTTTCTTAGAGGGATCCGTTTTTCTGGTAAGCCTGTCATAATGTATGCAGTGCATACTAGTACATTATGACTAAGAGCCCTTTCACCCCGGAGGCAGTGCGCGCTTTAGCGGTAAAGCACCGTTAATTGTAGCGGTGCTTTACTGCTGTTATAGCAGTGCTTCTCGACTGATATTGGGGAGTTTTTAACCCCTGCTAGTGGGCGAATAAAGGGTTAATAGTCCCCGCGTTGAGGCACTGCCAAAGCCCTTTCCAGGCGATTTGGCAGCGCTGCCCATTTGTTTCATTGGGTGTATATACCGCTCCTCCACCTCCCCAAAAATGCTGCTTGCAGGATTTTTTTTCCTGTCCTGCAAGAGCACCGCCCCAGTGTGAAAGCACTTGGGCTTTCACACTGGGGTGGCTTGAGAGGTGCTTTTCAAGTGCTTTACAAGTGCTATTTTTAGCGCTAAAATACCTGAAAAGTGTCTCAGTGTGAAAGGGGTCTTACTCCTGCAGGGGGACACACTTCATTTTTATTTCAGTGACAGTTTACTACCATTTTAACTGCCTACTGTATTAAAGTGAAATATAAATTCCTTTTTGCAGGACAAACTGGTCCTTAGTTTGGTGATAAATGGTAATAAATATCTCCTGATTTTTTGTTTTTTGTTTTTAAAGGAAAAGTGGCACAAAATAGTATATACATACATATATACATACATACACACACACACACAGTAATATATATATATATATATATATATATATATATATATAATAAAAGGCACGTATGTGCTATAAAAATGTTTTTAATTGTTCACACATGTTTTCCCTTTGTGCTGAGGATCATATACATTCTATGGCCTCTTTCAGATATAAAAACAGATATAAACACTGCTTCCTTATTATTATTATTATTATTATTATTATTATTATTATTATTATAATACAGGATCTATATAGTGCCGACTGTTTATGCAGCCCTTTCTTCATATTCTTCTTTAACTACCATTGATTGAAAGACATTTTGTACCATATGAAGTAGTTCAAGAGCAAGTTGAGCAGGTGGTACATAACAGTATATTAGTTTAACATAGAATGGGCTGAAAGGGCTTAATGATTTGAGCCCATCAGCATGGGCATGTAGCTGCCCCTCCTTTCTGCATGTGTAGAAGAAAAAGAAAAAAAAATAGGCATGGTCTCTGTAACTAACAAAAAGAGTTAAAACAGGGTCATGTGATGATGAAGCACTGTAGGTCCATCACATGGCCGCTGGGAATGTTCTAGAAAGTCACATGACCCATTACAACATTCCAGAAAGGGGCTCATTATAAAGCTGGCCCCGTGGGAATTTTCTCACCAGTTGGTCAGAATCAGCAACAAGCTCAGAGGGGCTGTGTCACTAGAGCTGCTGCTGACATGGCCATGAAGACTCTTATGAGGCGTGTGCTGAAGTGGGCTGGGAACAGCGGTGGAGAGGAGTAGCTGTGGTGCCTAGAGATGGGAAGAATGGAAGAAGAACAGCAAGGGCAAGTAAAAGAAGAGGACATACAGGAGGCAGTAGAGACACTTAGCAGCCGTCCAAGCAGAGGCAGGCCAGTGACTCGCAGCCCTTAAATCAGCTGGCAGAACCAGCGCGGCCCGCCAACACAGCCGCATACCTCTCTGGGAGAAGGAGAAGCCAGTATGGCGGTGCCAGAAAAGGCGGCCAATACCGAGGTAAATACCGAGGTAAATTGAAGAACCAGCCTCAGGGAAAAAATAAGGAGGAGAACATTATCGCCAGCACCGCCCAGGAGCATAGGTAGGCGGGCAACTAGACCAGCATCCACTAGGATGGCTGAGGAGGAGAAAAATTCAGCAGGAATATTTATTCAACATATCCTGCTCAGTCCTAATCTGGGTAGGTAAGTAATTCCAGTCAAAGTGAACTACCTGAAATACCTTTAGCAAGCAACACCTGACTAACTCAGCACAGGCTAACACACCAGCGACAACTAGCAGCAGGGTGAGTTATCACAAGTTTTAAAAAAACATAATGGAATCCATTAACAGGTTAACTGATATCATTAATACACCAATTAATGAGAATAGCAATTATGCAAACGTATGGTCTAATGATTCATTGAATAGATTTGAAAATGTGACAAATGCTAACAGTGCTACACCTTACTCAGCGGCTAATGTAATTTCTAGTAATTCATCGCTGGCTGAACTTAATATTACTAATCACTTCCGGTTCCGATGCCATATGAGGTAGCTGTGCCTCACCACAGCTCCCGTGGCAGGACCCTACTTTTCAGCCTGTAAAATTGGCCTGAGCGGCCCCTCATCCCCATCTGCCATCTCCGGGTGCCCCTCTCACCCCCTGGCAGCAGATGGACCAGTTTGTGGGAAAAAAAAACGCAGGACAAGCCACAAATCAAGGCCCTGGCTTCGGCCTACTCCCACGCCATGGCGGAAGCACAGGCGGCCGACATGGAGGTGAGTTGACCCCCCTTTACAGCACACCACCACCTCCTCTGCTATCCCACCCCAGGGGACAGCTCCACCATGCACCCTGCCAGCCTCACCAGGGGACAGCACTACCATCACCCCCCTGGGGAAGAAGACCACACTCACTGCATTGCACATGCTGTGGCAGCCCTCCTCTCCCCATGATCCCCGCTTCGATGGAAAAGGCGGTCAATGCGAGCATGAAACAGATTAAAGCCCAACTTACTGAGCATACCACTAGATTGAATGACATGGAACATCGATTGTCTGAGGCAGAAGATGAACTTTACCAAGCGCAGGCCACGGAACAGTCGCAGGACAAAACTAACCAATACATTATCCAAAAATTGGAAGATCTGGAAAATAGATCCAGACGGAGCAATTTGCGCTTTGTAGGCATCCCTGAATCGCTATCCTCTGCAGCTCTGTCAGAATTTTGCTCCAAACGCATCCATGGGCCTTACATGCCTGTTCACAGTGGAATGTGCACACCGTATGGGCTCCTTTAATGCTGAATGCAAATCACCCCGTCCCATCATTGCTAAGTAACTATGCTGACAAATCTATCATCCTGCAGAAGTTCTGGCAATCCCCACCTCTCCAAATCGATGGGGTAAAAATCCTAATTTTTGCCGATTACTCAACTGAAGTCTCTAAGAAGAGAAACGCTTTCCAACCGATCTGCTCAGAACTTTTCAAGCAACGAATAAAATCCACCCTGGCTTTCCCTGCAACCCTCCGCCTCAAATCTCCCAAAGGAGACCAACTGTCTTTCCAGGACCCCATGGAAGCACAATCCTTCATCCGTTCCCTTCGGGCAGATACACTCCCTCATAAGCCTTCCAAGTCTGCTTCCAGCCTCCGCTCTCTGGAACAGAGTAGTCCTCGCAAAGACTCTCCCAAATGTTTCTGGTCTTCTGCTCCGGACCATCGTAACCACAACTCCCTGCGTTGAAGATCTTCACACAGCCACTGGACTTCTCCGCCATCACAGGTCATATTGGCTTGTTTCTGTCACCCCGGTTGACTGTGATGTTCTACCCTACATATGTGGTCTCTTCTGTGGTCACCCAGAATCCTCCTCTGGGCACTGACCCCTGAATAGACCCCCCAGGGCTTTTTCCCTCATTTGTTCTACTTCATTTGTTTTTTTGTTTTTAACTGTATATGCTCTCCAGTGTTTTATACTCAAGCTCGTTGCTTCTCTGTTAGCTCACTGTTGGTACCATGTTTTGCACTGCACGAGTTCACTGCTCGTAGGATACAAGCTGTTTTTATGATACTATTTTTGTGAGTACCTTGTGTTTATCTTTTAATAAAATTGGATGCAATGTTAAAACTTGCTACACTATGTTATTGCTCTTTTTAATTAATTTGGGCTCTATGGAGACATATTGAAGGAGGAGAGTGGATTTGGAGAGAGGAGTCTTAAAGGGACTGGCACCTGTGCTGAGATTTCCATAAGTGTTTCCATAAAGAAAGTGAAGGAGGAGTGTGGATCCATAAAAAGGAGCCTTAAAGGGACCCTCATTTATATGCTCTTGTCTACTTGCCTTAAGGTAAGGGGCCACTACTTACTTAATTGTGTGGACACAGTGAAAAGAACACGGTTAAGCGGCCACTTGATCTGTATGCACATCGTCTGTTACAGAAAAGCACTTGCACTTTAAAGAAACTATACCCCCTCCTTTTTTTGGACTTTTGGATTTTATTATTTTTTTATATACACACTCTGTTCTACCAGCTCTGTAGTGTGTTTATTAATTTGCTTTACAGTTCATTCTTTTATTTATACTTTTACTGATTAGGGTTTCTATAAATACCCATAATAGATTAGACCCGTTCATTTTGGTCAGTATATCTGACCATTTACACTTGTCACTGCAACTTCATATGCACATTTGTCTTTGGAGTGTGTTTACTTTTTCTTTTAAATATTTGTTTTATTTCTCTATATAACTGGCACCTTATTTAGATAATGTTTTACTCTATTATTCTTTTGATCATCCAACACCGCTGAGTGTTAGCACCTCTGTAGTGGGTTTATAGTTTGTCACTGTGCACTTTATACCTATTCAGCACTTTGTTTATGACATAGATTGATATATATTTTGATATGGTCACTATCAATAATACTACCAAAGTAGATATTTCCTGTTTTTGATTCAGTATATTGGAATAGTTGCACTTTGTTAATGAGCACTTGGCACTTTTTTACACTTTTTTTACACGGGTAATTGTATTTCATTCAAATATAGATAGATATACATAGCCTATCACTTGGAGTATTATATGCATAAGTTGCCTCTGGCAGGCGTTTATTTATTTTAATATTTTTTTATTTTTTCGTATAAGTGTTACTATATTAGATCCTAATACGCCTATATTCTCTTGTATTCACATATGCACCACACTGTTTGGTGTTAGCACCTCTGTAGTTGCTTTTGCAGATTGTCATTTTACACTTTTATTATTCTTTTTTTTTCAACATCAGGCCATATACAATTATCTATACATTGTTTGTTTGGAACCATTTATGAATTAGACAGAGGAGTAAGTCAGACAATCCTCTTTTATTAATCGAATTAGAATAGCGCGACATCAATTCACTGTATAAGTGTTGGTACCATGCCACATTGCATGCCCTTTTGTCTATATTTTGTTATCCATCACGGTCTCGCTGTGCAACTTATCTGGCTCCTTACCCCGGTTCCACTCCGGGTGCTCCTTGTGCTTCGTTTATTTTCATGGGGAGCCACCTTGCACAGTGAACTCATGAGGAAAAAAGTGAAGTTCGCTCTGATGGTTACTTTAGTTATTTGGTTTGTTTCACATTGTTTTTCCTCCCTTTCCCTCCTTCCCTTCCTCCCTTCATCCCTCTCCACACCATCATACACCCTCCACTCAAGGGCTCAACATATTGTCGCCGTGCTCTCCCCAAGCCTACGCTGTGCCTCTTAAGTCTCACATATACTGCTACAGCTGCAGGTCCTTCTTATGTATCCCCTCCTCTACATAGTGTCTTAAGGTAATCTCATGGAATGTGAAGAGTCTCCGTTCTCCTAACAAGAGAATGAAGATTGTTCGCCATCTCAAAAGGCTAAAAGCCGACATAGCCCTGCTACAGGAGACTCATCTTCTAGCTTCTGACTTTAATCATATGCAGAAACTCTGGGTAGGTACGGTCCTGGGTGCGGAATCAGTTGGACGGAAAGCTGGTGTCCTCCTCCTGATCCACAAAAACCTCCCATGTACTGTTCTTTCCACACACACAGATGGCCAAGGGTGCTTTATCTCATCCAGGGTCAAATAGGCTCTAAAGAACTAGTGATTTCTAACATATACGCCCCTAACAGTCCCACAAAGAGATTTTACTGCCAACTCTCCACCTGGCTCCTTAACGCCTCACACTTATCCCACTTAGTTGGGGGAGATTTCAATGACCTCATGCATCCACCAGATGATAGGTTCTCACTAAAACACTCCATGCCGGCACCTACTACATCTGGTCCAACCCTATTTGCCTCCACCATGGACTCCCTCCATCTCACCAACATCTGGCATTTAGCACATCTGGTAGACAGGCAATTCACCTTCTACTCCAACCCCCACAAGATCCTCACCAGGATCGACTACTTCTTTGGGTCCGATAACCTTATCCCTCTAGTTTCATACTCAGAAGTTGGTGACATTGCCATCTCCGATCATGCCCCAATAACCCTCACTCTGGACAAGTTAGACCTTCCCTCCATCCCAATCTATGGAGCTTCCCCTCCTTTCTCCATATTAATGCTGATTTCAGCAAATTCATGGAACGCTCATGGGCAGAGTTTTTCTTAGCTAATGCTCCGTATGCAGGTGACCCGAACCTTCTCTGGGATGCTGGCAAAGCATACTTGAGGGGTTGGATTATATTGTACGCCATTTTCTTTCAAAAGAAATGTCTTATTGGAATTTAAATTGGCTAGCATTAGACTTCATCGTGCACAATGTACTCTCGCCACTTTGGCTTCCCCGGACGACAGGGACGAATGGTCAGCGACTAAAACCACTTTTGATACCCGGGCTGACACCCTGGAACTCACCAAAAAAAAAATCACACCTAGAGGCCACTGCCATTTAGATTACCTAAATATGGTAATAAGGCCGGTAAACTCTTCTCCAGGCTCTGCAAGGTCAAGACCCGTCCGACGCACATCACCTTCGCTGCGGGATCACACAGGAACCATTCATTCTACCCCTCTGCACATAAATAAAACCATACTGGAATATTACACGGCCCTCTTTGCCCCCGACCCTATTGATGATAAATCAGCCCATGCCTTCCTTGAAAAACTGAATCTACTGACTATTTCTCCCACCCAATTGGACTTCCTGAATGTCCCTATTACTATTGACGAAATAGAATGGACCATCCGTACTCTCCACCCTTCTAAAGTGCCTGGTCCGGACGGATTCACAAGTGAATTCTATAAAACTCTCCCTAGTATCACGGTACCCATACTTTGCTCGGTTTACTCTGCAATCTGGGCAGACGGTCCTTATCTCCCCTCGGGCAACCAGGCTGTCATTAAACTACTTTCTAAAAAGGGCAAAAACTCACTAGAACTGGGTTCATACAGACCCATTTCACTGCTCAACATGGATGTTAAAATTCAGTCGAAGATAGTGGCCTCCATGCTAGCTGTCATCCTCCCTGACCTCATACACCCGAACCAATCTGGCTTTGTGAAAGGGCACACAGCCACCCTCAACATTTGAAAGGTTCTCCTCGCCCTCGAACGAGCTAAGCAGGATCCTAAGGGAGACTATGCCATCATAACCCTAGATGCAGAAAAAGCCTTTGATAATGTAAATTTCGACTGGCTATCACTCACACTTTCTAGGCCCTTTCTGCTAGTGATGGACGAACTTCCGATGGGACTTCTGCAAACGCGAACCGCAGACGCAGTCAAAAGTTTGCAAAACGTGGCGGACCCTATTGACTTTAATGGCAGGCGAACCTTAAAAATGTACAGGTCATATTTTCAGTCACAAAATACTTACTAGCTGTGCACACATAGTCCCACAACATGGACACTGACATAACAAAAGTATTAAGTGAATCTGGGATCGACACTGACAAGCATTCTTTTTTTATCTGTGAAATTTTGACATTTCAGGAGCACATGAAGGCCATGGAGGAGAGGCAATGTCAGGCCAGGCTATGAAGTAGGTGCAGGAGATAATCAGTGCCACAGTCAGGGCAGCACAGTCCTGTGCCAGTGTCCCAGTGTGCCAACCTGTGCTTGAGCCCCTCCCTCTGCCCGGCCCTTACCCCCACCTATGCAGGGCTCTACTGCGGTGGTCCGGAGGTGCCAGTCCAGTGCTGATCCTCAGCCATGGTGCTGGCACTGCCTGCTGATTGGCTTCTTCGCTGCTATCTCCCTCACTGTCTGAAACCAGCACCGTGATAGAGACTGAGAACTGACACCAGCACTGAGATAGAGAGCACTGACACCAGCACCGAGATAGCGAGCACTGACACCAGCACCGAGATAGCGAGCACTGACACCAGCACCGAGATAGCGAGCACTGACACCAGCACCGAGATAGCGAGCACTGACACCAGCACCGAGATAGCGAGCACTGACACCAGCACCGAGATAGCGAGCACTGACACCAGCACCGAGATAGCGAGCACTGACACCAGCACCGTAATAGAGTGCACTGAGACCAGCACCGTGATAGAGTGCACTGAGACCACACCAGCACCGTGATAGAGAGCACTGACACCAGCACTGATATAGAGAGCACTGACACCAGCACTGATATAGAGAGCACTGACACCAGCACCGAGATAGAGAGCACTGAGATAGAGAGCACTGACACCAGCACTGATACCAGCAACTCGCTGCGGGACCCAAAAATATGACACTGCTCAAACTCTTCAAACAGGAGGGTACGGGCATATAGTATGGTGTGCTTTTTTTGTACAAGGAAGAGAGCCAAAGGTAGAAAAAAGGTCCATGTGCTAGATTAAATAAATAATTTATAGAGTTATGCATATACATGGTCTACTGGTCACATGTGTTGAATTCCTCTGAGATCCATGCCTCATTCATTTTTATAAATTTGAGATAGTCACCACTGTCATGAGCTAGGCAGGTGCACTCATTGGTCACGATACCCCCTGCTGCACTGAATGTCCTTTCGGACAGGACACTGGACTAGGGGCAAGCCAACAGTTCCATTGCAAATTGGGCAAGCTCTGGCCAGAGGTCAAGCCTGCCCACCCAGTAGTCCAGGGGTTCATCACTTCTCAGAGCAGCCACATCGGCCGTTAACCCGATGTAGTCGGACACCTGTAGGTCTAGGCGTTCCCTGATGCTGATGGGTCGGCTGAAAGAATGACCTCCTATCAGAAGTGACCAACACATCTTCAAACCACCCTCTTCTTGCAGGTGCTGTTTTATTGGTACCCTCAACTCTTCCTCTGGGAGTGGGAATTCCTCCTCTGCCAGCGCACGCAAAAGCATAATGCAGCATTTCTCGAAGCAAGGCCTGGAAGTGCTCCATTCTGACAGCCCTCTGTGATGGTGGTAACATTTCCACCATTTTGTGTTTGTACCAGGGTCTAAGTACGTTGCCCCCCAGCGCTGGTCCTTGACCTTTATGCTATTTATACGGGGGTCCCTGTTAAAACACTGGAGCATGAAGGCCCCCATTTGCACAAAACTGGAAGTGGTGTGGTGGCCTGGCTCCTGCTCATCATCCAGGATAATTTCGTCCTCCTCGTTCTCCTCTCCCCATCCACGCACAACAACAAGGATCCCAGAAAGGTTTAAAGCATGCTCTTCTTGCTCCTCCTCATCCGCCCTGGCACCATCCTCCTCTGACTCCTCTTTAGACTCCTGTTGTTGACTTGTCTCAGAGTAGCCCCCCCAGGAATTCATCTAGCATTGCGACTTCCTCATCTTCCTGCTCCTCCATGGCTTGATCAATGACACGATGCAATGCATGCTCCATAAAGAAGGCATAATGTACGATGTCACTGATGGCGCCATGGCTGCGACTGAGCAGTTTGGTGATCTCATCAAATGGCTGCAGAAGTCTGCATGCATCGCACATGAGCAGCCACTGGCGCGGTGAACAAAAACCAAGCTCCCAGAACCTGTTCTGCCACAGGTAGATTGTGTTGCCACTGAATGTCAGCAAGGCGAGCCATGGCAGTGTAAGATCTTCTGAAATGGGCTGAGATTTTCCTTGCCTGTGTGGCCAGTGTGGCTCTTGGCTTCCAGGCATGACAGACGCAGCACAGCATGGGAAAGTCTCACCTGGCATGTCGAATAGGTTCTGGGAATCTTGGGTGGCGCAGCAGGAGAGGCACTAACCGCGGAAAAGGAGGAGTCAACCAAGGAGGAGAGGGAGGAGGATGGAGTAGGAGGAGGAGAAGAAGAGCCAGGCCTGCATGCAATCTGTGGCGGTAAAACCAAATCTACACGGGTGTCACGGGTTACATGCTTGAAGGCCATGAGAAGGTTCACCCAGTGGGCAGTAAAAGTTATATACCTTCCCTGCCCGTGTTTGCTAGACCACGTGTCTGTGGTCAGATGTATCTTGGCACCGACACTGTGTGCCAGAGATACATTCACTTGCCATATAGCTCTGGGATGCCCTTCTGTGAGAAATACTTCCTTACTGGGACCTTCCATTGTGGTGTTCCAATGGCCACACATTTTTGAAAGGCCTCCGAGTCCACTAGTTTATATGGCAGTAGTTGGTGGGCTATCAGTTCTGACAAGCCAGCCGTCAAACGTTGGGCAAGAGGGTTATCCGGCGTCATCATTTTTTTATGCTCGAACATTTGGCCCACGGAAGCCTGCCTGAAAAACGTGAGGACGGCATGATGGAGGGTGGAGTGGAGGACAATTGTGAGGAGAGAGGAGAAGGAGAAGACAAGGCTGGACGGTGAGAGCCTTTGCCTTTGCTTTGCGGGTTCCGTTGCTCCCACTGGGCTCGATGATGGCAGCTCATGTGCCTTCTTAAGGCGGTCATCCCTAGGTGAGTGTTGGGCTTACCGCGACCTATGCGTTAACTGCAAAGATTGCAGATGGCAACACTATTGTCAGCAGCGGACACGTTAAAAAAGCCCACACTGCGGAGCCATGTGTCGGCCAGATGTGACCGTACATGGTTGATGCCTCGCTCCTGATACATTCGCAGTCTACTTTGTCCCTCCTGTGCAATCTAAGTTCCGCCTGCTTCTCCTCCCTATCTGCTGGTCCATATCTCCATATTCTTGCAGCTCTGCAGGGACAGGCCCAGAGGTGGTTCACACCATGCCAGCGGGAGCCAGGAATGGTGGTGTCCGATAATGGCTCAAACCTCCTGTCCACCCTTAGACAAGGAAAGTTGACACATGTGCCATGCCTGGAACATGTGTCAGGCATGGCACAAAATGTACTAAAACAGGCCAGAAGAGTCTGTAGCCATTTCAGGCGGTCATACACAGCCAATGCTCGGTTGGCTGAAATGAATCAGGGAATTCCACCTGCTCGCAAACTGCCTGATTTGTGACATGCCCACCAGGTGGAACTCAACTTTGGCAATGCTGCAGCGGCTATACATGCAGCATAAGGCTGTCAACATGTACATGTGCCAATACATAACGATGACAGGCTCAGGCCACCTCAGCTTTTTTTCCCCACACCAGTGGCTGATCATTAAGGATGCCTGCACTGTATTGTCACCATTTGAGGAGGCCACAAGGATGGTGAGCAGTGACAGTGCATGCATCAGTGACACAATCCCTGTTGTGTTTCTCCTGGAGCGGACTCTGCGTTGGCATTAAGGACAGGGCACTGGAGGAAGAGGAGGACGTCCTTTCCTCTCAAGTTCCACTTTATCCAGACATCATCATTCCTATGTCATAGAACACACAGGAGGAGAGAGAGGCGAAGGATTCTGGCACTTTCATAGGCTTTGGAGAAAAAGAAGACATGCGTCAATCTGTGTAAGTGATGGCTTTCCAACTCCAGGACCCTTGAGAGTAGTACGTGGCTGGGAGGAGGAAGTTTCACATGCTGTCATCCTGAGTGACCCGAGGAGTCTGCTTCTGAAGCTTTTGCAAATTTGAGGCGCATGGGTAACCTTATGCTTCAAAGCCTGCGGAAGGACCCAAGAATACGTGGCATAAAGGAGAAGAATGATTACTAGTTGGCAACCCTCCTTGACCACCGTTATAAGGGGAAGGTCTCAGAACGTATTCCATCCCCATGAGATAGAAGATGCAGAAGATAACATCTCTTGAGGACACGTTAAAGAGGATTTTATTGAATGCTTTTCCTCACTCCAGTAGGTTACAGTGTGGTGGAAAATGTCTTTTTGAGTCTTCTGTTGATAAAGAGAGGAGCATTGGAGAAGGTGTCCGCCTAAGTGAGGCATTTCGGAATTTTTTTTAGTCCTCATCGCCCAGGGCTGTCAGCTTCCACAACCCATCAGCAGCATCTGCATCACATAGTGGACAAAACAGAGATGGAGAGCTTTCTAGCTGATGGTCCACTGATTTACTGGGTCATGAGACTAAACCACTGGCCAGAACTTGCAGAGTATGCTATTGAGTATGTTGTTGGGCTTCCCTGCATCCAGCGTTCTTTCAGAATGGGTATTCAGTGCTGCAGGAGGAGGTTTTGTTACTGAGCCATGTTTTGTTACTGATCCATGGGCCTGTTTTGGATCAGAACCAAGGTCTGGTATTTTTTATATCTGCCCCTGATCAAATCATTAAGTATAAAGCATGCATGCTATGAAGTAATCACCCTGACACCGTTTGTCCAGTGTGTAAATTGCATTCTGTACTTTAGTTCCCCTTTTTGCCATTTATATTATACCGGCTGAACATGGAGAAAAACAAGCAAGGGGTGATATATGCAAAACATATTATTGCGACATATTGCTGTATTACTGTAACAAATGTATGAATATATGCTTTCAGCTGATTTAGCAAGTTTAGTAATTGATCATAGCTATATTAGATATTTTTGTGACTTCTTCGGCTTTCTTCGAGACGAGACGTTGGATGTTGATGTCATGTCTGTCTTGGGTGCACTTCTCGGAAAAGTGGCATAGTCTTTTTAGAATTCTTTGCGGTTCGGCTTCGAGACAAAGAAGAGGGGGGGGGGGGGGGTAGGAGTTATGTGAAGTAGAGTTAAGGTTTTAATAAGCTTGTAAAGTGATATTACATATTGAAATAGGCATTTTAGCATTCTACCTAGTACCTCATATGACAATTTAATGTGACTAACCTTAGTCACATCCATTACAGGCTGTTTGACTTTTATAAAAATGAATCAGTCCTGGATTACCAGCTATGAAGCCTCTGATGGCGATGTCACTGATTAAGTCTTTGGGATGTGGAATCTCTGTAGGACTTTGAGGCTACCTAGCTTTGAGGTGTTCAATAATTTCATCTGGAAGAATGTGTTTGGTATAGCTTTCATGGGCACAATTAACCCCCAAAGATCAAATTTTCAGCACCTGTTTTGACAGCAAGGCCAATTCTTGCTTTCATCAAGAGTACCTCTATAGAGTTACGGTGGGAAGGCACCACTGACACCCATAGACCAATTTTTCAGCACCTGTTTGACAGGTCCATATCATTGCAATTTTTTACAGCAAGGCCAATTCTTACTTTCATCAAGATTACCTCTATAGGGTTACGGTGGGAAGGCGCCAATTTTTATGCACCAGTTACTTCTATCTCAAGTCAAAGTGGCACCAGAATGTATCCAAAAAATCTCTAATCTTGTTCCCAGTACACTACATTGTAGCCTCATCATACACACTGGCTCCCCGGCTGTTACAGCGCAAAATAAAGGCAGCTTGCAGAAAAAAAAAAACATTATGGCTTCATAAATGCAATTATTGTTGCAGCAGATTCTAGACATGGTACAGTTCTGCCACTTTACAGGTAGACTTATGCCGCGTACACACGATCAAACAATCGGGTGGAAAAGTCCGGCAAACTCAAGTCCGCCGGACAATCCCCCCGTGTGTAGCCTCCGGCAGACTTTTTTGACCCAAAAGTACGGCGGACTTAGAAAGAAGTTTTGCACTACAATCTTCCCGCCGGACTTGCATTTCAGCGGACAATCCGGCCGTTGGTATGCCAGTCCCCCGTACTTTTGAAATGAACAGACTTTTCCCGCCCGGAGGAAAGTTCGCTCATTTCGAGCGCATCTCCAGGTAGGCGGGGCCCGCGAAGGAGACGTCGCTGGCCCCGCCACCTGGTATGGACTTAAAGGGGAACCCCAACGCCGAAAAAAATTGGCGTGGGGTCCCCCCCAGGTCCACATCAGACCTTGTCCGAGCACGCTACCCGGCTGGCCAGGAAAGGGGGGGACAAGTGATCGGCCCCCCTTTCCTGGCCGGTCGGGTAGCGTGCTCGGACAAGGGTCTGATGTGGACCTGTGGGAGACCCCCACGCCGATTTTTTTTTTCGGCGTTGGGGTTCCCCTTTAAGTCCATACCAGGTGGCGGGGCCAGCGACGTCTCCTTCGCGGGCCCTGCCTACCTGGAGACGTGCTGGAAATGAGCGGACTTTCCTCCGCGTGTGTGGGCGAGTCCGTTCATTTCAAAAGTAGGGCGGATAGTACGGCGGACTTAGTACGCCGTATTCGTCCGCTGAAAAAGTGCCGTGTGTGGGCAAGTAGCCCGTTCGGAAAGTCGGACAGACAGTCTGGCGGGAAGTCCGCCAGACTAAGTCCGTTGGATAGTCCGCTACGTGTGTACACGGCATAAGAGGAACCCCTAGGCACTATATTGGAAGGAATTTTTCTGTTTGTGCTTTCACTTTAGAAAAAAAAAAAAAATCACAGCTCATTTAAAAATTTTATTTTTGACAAACTTTTTTTTTATTGATACATGTCCCCCAGGTAGGACCCAGACCCCTATAACCATTGTATTCCCAATTACTTACATATAAGCCTTCAAAATGGGCATTTTTGACATTCAGGTCCCATTGACTTTAAGGGGATTCGTTATTCGGGTCCGAACTTTTGCGGTGTTCGAAAGTCCGAACCAAACAGGGGTCCATTCGGCCCATCCTTGACTAGGAGGCCTATTTCTATATTGTTACTCAATAAATATGTAAAGTTACTAATTCTATATGTTTCTCAGCATATCAGTCTATTTTATTTAAAACTGCATTTGTGTTAGCATTTTTTGAAGCAATGAGAATTCCTGAATTTTTACCAAAAAGTAAGAGCTCAAGTGCGGGTTTAGTGAAACACCATGTTTTGGTTTTTAGATCAGGAACAAATATATTTATTCCTAGTTCTACAACTGGTTCAGCATGTAAAGGCATGTGGATCTCCTTTTATAGTTGTGGAGACGTGGATATTTGTCCATTATGGTTCGTAAACAATTACATGTTAATAAGGCCTTTATGTGAGGGCTCCTTTTTGGTTCATTTAGATGAATCCCCTCTCACTAGATTCAAATTTAACAGTGTCCTGAAATGCTTGAGGAAGTTAGGTCTACATGTACTTAATTTTACCTCCCCTTCCTTTACAATTGGTGCAACAACCAAAGCAGCAAGGATAGGCCTTGAAGATGCCATTATTAAAAAAACTGGGAAGGTGGGATACACTGATTTCAATTGTATGTCAGACCTGATTTCTCTCTTTGCCCCCATACACACGGACAGACATTCTGATCACCAAATCTATCGGATAATTTCTGACGGATTTTGTCCGAAACTGGTGTTGCCTACACACAGTCGGACAAAGTTGTCGGAATTTCCGATCGTCATGAACATGGTGACATATACCGCATATGACGAGACTATAAAAGGGAAGTTCAGCACCATGTGCGGCACCCTTTGGGCACCTTCTGCTGATCTTGTGTTTATAGTGTGTTAGTAAAAGTTTGGTTAGAGACGATTCGCGCTTTTCTGACTTGTGCTTCAGATTGTTACTGCTCTACAGTTTGTGCTTGTCGGTGCGTATCTGCTTATCAGTGCGTGCAGTCAGTTCGCATTTGTTTGCCATTGTGGCCTATATTCATATAGTACACTTTGATTTTCAGTGCTTATTGTCCGCTCCTTTCTGGTTTTCAGTTCGTTCTTTCAGGCCTTGCTGTTTATCGGTGCTTTCTGTTAGTCCATTCTGACCAGCTGACTATTTTGAAGCCATGTTTCGTGTACTTACTTGTCATAAAGTTCGTGCTTTTCAGGGGCTTAGTGTTGGGCTTTTAGCTTTGACACAAGCCCAGTCCATGAACAGGGCGAGGAGGAGTTCATGGAGCAAGAATTGGTTGCTCCAGCATGACCAATTCTCACACATGCCTTTGCTTCATGAGATCCGGGAGAATAATCCTGATGATTTCAGGAATTATCTCCGGATGACAGACCCTGTTTTTCACCATCTGCTGGCTTTGCTGTCCCCTTATATCAGCAGGCAGGATACCTGCCTGTGGCAAGCCATAACTCTGGAGCAGAGGCTAGTTGCCACATGGTGGTACTTGGCAACAGGAAGTCTTCAGGGCCTCAAGTTCTCTACAGGCATCTCCCCCCAGGCTCTGGGGATCATTATTCCATAGACCTGTTTTGCCATCATACAGGTCCTGCAGAAGGACTATATTAAGGTAAGTTTTCTCCTTTAACATCACATTCTATGTATTTAATGTTTTACTAATGTTTTGTATTTCTTTTCTCATTGCCTAATTACCATGATTGCAATATGCTGTAATTTATATGCTGTGCCTCTTTGTCCTCATGCATGCTGGAACTAACTTACCCAGCATGCTCTTCTGGGCCCAGTACACCTATAGCCTAGTCACTTAGCAATGTATTTTGTCAGCTCCATAGTATTGCTTTCCCCTAAACACACCCTAAAATGTGTACAAATGTTAGTGTGTGCTTACATTCATGCAGAGTGCCAGAGGTTTTTTTTTTGGTGGGCCAAACTCATTAGGAACCACCCTCCCCCAACTGCCAGGTTAGCTGATAGCAATCCTCATTCTTCTGACTTTGCAAACCCAATACCTACCTCTTTTGTGGTCAGATTTATGGATGAATTCACCAAAGCATGTAGTGCAAGGGCGTGCCTCACTACTGAGAATGTGGAAGGACTCCCCTTCGTCTTCGTCGCGAATGAAGCGTTTGCGCTGGCAAACCATCTGATGCGGCCCTTCCCGATGAGGACCCTCACCCCGGACCAGAGGGTTTTTAATTTCTGGCTGGTCAGAGCCAGAAGAGTAGTGGAGAATACTTTCGGACAATGGCCAGCCGGTTCCACCTATTTTTGACTAAAAATCCACATGGCGGAATATAAACTCAATCATATTGTGCTTTCGTGCTGCATTCTGCACAATTTTTGAAGAAATACTCACCGAACTATGTGGCCTCAGTTGGGCCTGACGCAGACTTACCTGAACATGCCAACCTGACGGCCCTTGAAGCTGGCCGTTCTGGCTTGCCCCCCAAAAGCGCCCGCAAGGTCAGAATCAGATATATATAGAGTAATTTGCAGGTAGGGGGGCCATTGATATGCCAGACAATGTCTGAGAGGAATTTTTTTAATAAATTTCTCTTTCAAACTGCAATAATATTTTGTTTTCATTTATTGCTTGGGTTTTTTTTTTTTAGGTGCCTCCTAGCTTTTTTTTGGGGGCCTTTTTCTTCAACAGTGCAAACCCAATTTCTGTGTGAGATGAGGTGACAGTTTCTTCTTCAGATAATAATATTATTATGTTGTAGGCCTACTACACACACACACACACCTTGTTTTTGTTGTTAATGTATGTAGTGCATTACTGACAGAAATATTGCTCATTTTCAGCACCCTGACAGAAATGAGTCATAAAATTGGCGTGATTGGGGCAAATTAAAAAGAACCGTGGGTGTTATTTACTAAAGGCAAATCCACTATGCACTACAAGTGCACTGCAAAAGTACACCTGAAACTGCACTTGGAGTGCAAAGTGGATTTGCCTTTAGTAAATAACACCCATTGTCACAGAAAACAACAACTTTACTACAAATACTGCTTTTGCGCATTGAAAAAGGAAGCCACACATTGTTCATAATTAAACTTTTTACTCAAAGTACATTCACATGTGCGTTTATAAAAGGGTTTTACAACAAACCAACATATTTGGTGTATATAACATTATTTTTGGTAACATTAATATAACTTGCCGTTTTTGTGGAAACAGGCATGTATGAAAGCATAACATACAGAACACAGGAACTTACAAAGTTCAACTTTGAAAAGTGAAGACAATATCAGACATGAGTATGTCCAAACTGTGTTGATATTGCCTTCATCACATGGGGTGTCACCCCTGTAAAAGCCAAATGTGGAAGATGCACACAAATTATGAATAAAACTGGGCATTTTCCTTCTGATCCCATGCCTAATGTCAACATGTGCTATCTCCCATCATGGGGGATCGATGTACATGTTTTGGGGGTGCAACCCCTTCATCTCAGTCACTTTAGTAGCAAGGAAGGGGTTGCCCCCACAAAACGCAAACATTGATCCCCCATGATGGGAGATAGCACATGTTGACACACTGTGTGCATCTTCCAAATCTGTCTTTTCTAAAAATATAAAACTGTTTTTTAAAAATGAAAATGGAGCATAGTTAGTTTTGGATGTTTCAGATTCTCCTTAAAACATTAATGATGTTCTTCATTTTTTGTTGAACATCATTGATGTTTTTCTTGAGATTACCTAAATCGCGATTGCACCCCATTATCTCCCCGATGATGATCTGGGCACTTTCACTGGTAAAATGCGATTCTTTGACCACAACATCCACATCATCTAAAAATAAACCAAAAAAAACCACGGTGTATTATAAATATGCAGGCCTACATTGATTACCTTACCTGAAGCTGTGGTCTCAGACACTCACCTGTTGTGGTACCAATTTCGCCAATTTCAACAATCTCTCCTTCCTCCTACCCCTCTGCTTCTGGTATTGGTATTTCCCCTTCTTTGGGAGGTGTGGGGTCCCTGTTGTTCTCAGACGTCCCAAGTCTTTTCTCCCCTATGAGAATGTAAAAAAGGAATACTTTTAACACACTGATATTTGAGGGCAGACATAGGAATCTGAAACATTGCTTGGAAGTGTTTTTTGGCAGAGTTCAAAGCTGAAAACATTATTTTTGACACTTTCTAAAGCTGGAGTACTTACCTGTTTTGTGCAAGTTTGACAGATGGAGACACCCCTATAGTATCCACTGGAGCACGTGTGTGGGACACTCTAATAAAAAAGGATGTTCTGGTTTCCCACACTAGTGCTCCTGAGTCCAGATGTGTAAACAGCTACTGAGTGTCCTCTTCATAACAATGAATCAAGTTTTCATTTCATTCTATTACAAACCCCTCTAGACAACAAACTTCCTTTGACTAGAAATAGGCCTGAACAAATGTGGTTAAGTGCAACTTGCCAAAACGTTGTCTTTGAAGTGGGCGAACGAATGATGTTTATTACGAACAATTGAACCCATGAACAGCAAAGTGGACATTTTTAAACTGTACAACATTAAATCAAAGCACACAGAGCAGTATGCATGCAAGAATAATAATATGAACACACAACTATTTACTATTTTGAAGAACTCGCTTGATCCTTCTGTACTGATTGTGCTTCTCAGTTTCAGGTCTGACCAGCGTTTCCTCGGTTGATCCTTGGATCGTCGTACCCCAAAATTCTTCTGAAGACTCTTCACAACTTTAGTCATGATCTTGGCCTTTCTGACATTTGGGTTTAGGTAAGGTCCATACTTCCCATCATAGTCGGCCCTCTTCAATATGTCCACCATCTCCAACATCTTTCCAAAAGACATATTTGAGGCCTTAAATCTTCTCCTCCGGAATTGTGAAATTTCTGGCTCCGGGCTTTCCTCGTCCTCCTCCACGCTAGTAGAATAATTAGCGCTCACCTGCCTTTTCTCCGCCATGTGTTCTCCCACTGCGCAGAAAGAGAAGGGGTGGGGAAAAGACTAGAAAGAATGTCAGGGGCGGTCTGAGGTTCACACATGCGCACTGTATATAAAATGCAACACGCGTGCGTCATACATACGATCTGTGAGCGGAGAAACTGAAGCATGCGATCGTTCGAACGAAGGTACAATTTTAACTTGGTACATCACTAGCCTATACTGCTTCTAGATTGAGGCCTATATTGGGACAAGATTAGGAGAGTTTACCCTGACATTAGGGTTTGTCTTGTGTTGTGTCTTGAAGAGAATATGGATGGTTTCAACAACCGTAGCTTCCTCCTGCCTGAGGAGTACATATCTGAGGGAGCGCAAGAAGGTGCAGAAGTCCATGAAATCTGGAGCTGCAGCAGATGAAGTTTATCTCCTCAGGCTGTGGTACTATGAGAGACTGCATTTTCTGTCAGACCAGACTGAGGTCAGGGAATCACTCCCCACTCTTCCTTCTATGCTTCATTCCACCCCTGCTGAGGCTTCCGACGCCCCAACCTGGGCCTTCCAGACAGGAAGAACTGGAGGATCCCAGCTTGAGCCAGGTATAGTATTGTTCTACATATTTTTGGAGTAAAAATGAATGATGTTAACTTGATTTTTGCTCACTAATTGCTGATTTTATGAAGTGTTTTACATATCAATAGAGAGTAGTGGCCAAAATATTTGGGCCAAGAATGAAAAATGCTGGGCTCAGTCTTTTCTATTTGTTAACAATTTGCAACAGTCAAGAGCTGAAAATTGTCTGTGTTTAACCACTTACAGACCGGACCATTTTTCTGGTCAAAGACCAGACCACTTTTTGCGATTCGGCACTGCGTCGCTTTAACTGACAATTGCGCGGTCGTGCAACATGGCTCCCAAACAAAATTGACGTCCTTTTTTCCCCCACGAATAGAGCTTTCTTTTGGTGGTATTTGATCACCCCTGCGGTTTTTATTTTTTGCGCTATAAACAAAAATAGAGCGACAATTTTGAAAAAAAACGCATTATTTTTTACTTTTTGTTATAATAAATATCCCCCAAAAATATATAAAAAAACATTTTTTTCCCTCAGTTTAAGCCGATACGTATTCTTCTACATATTTTTGGTTAAAAAAATCGCAATAAGCAATTATTGATTGGTTTGCACAAAAGTTATAGCATTTACAAAATAGGGATAGTTTTATAGCATTTTTATTAATAATTTTTTATTATTTATTTTTTTACTAGTAATGGCGGCGATCAGCGTTTTTTTTATTGTGACTGCGACATTGTGGGGGACCCATCGGACATTTTTGACACATTTTTGGGACCATTGTCATTTATACAGTAATCACTGCTATATAAATGCAGTGATTCCTGTGTAAATGACACTGGCAGTGAAGGGGTTAATCAGTGGGTGGCAGTGTAGGGGTTAAGTGTTCCTAGGGGTGTGTTACTAACTGTGGGGGGGTTGGGCTTTCATTTAGTGAACACTGATCTCTGCTCCAATCACATGGAGCAGAGATCAGCGTCACTAGTTGCTAGGCAGAATGGAGAAATGCTTTTTACACGGCATTTCCTCCATTCAGCCGTCCCGTGAGACGATCACGGGTATGCCCGTTGCGATCGAGTCCGCGGGTCCCGCGACCGGACTCACGGGGGTCCCGACCAGTGCGGGAGCACGCCGCCGGCGCGCTCCCGATGGCAGGGCGGCATTGAAGATTGGACGTACCTGTACGCCAATATGCCTGCCCGTGCCATTCTGTCGACGTACATCATCGTGCGCTGGTCGGGAACCAGTTAATGAACCAAAAATTAAAACTATGTCCCTTTTTCATACACAGGAAGACCTCAGCCAGGAGGAGGGCATGGAATGCTGTAGCCAGGAGGTGGCTGTGGAATGTGGCAGCCAGGAGGAGGCAGAGGTAAGTGACAGCCAAGATGTGGGCAGGCCTAGGAGCCTGACTGAATCACAGGTCCCTCCCCTCCGCCTTCCACCCAAGAGGAGTCGGCGCTCATTGGGGAGGCTTCTGCGGCCCTCAAAACCACCCCCACTTATCAAGAGGCCTTTACCGCCTTGGCTGCATGTAAACTGCATGAAATGGAGGAGGGGCAATGCCTCATGTGTGAGGAAATCATCATGAAAACTTTATATAAGGGGTTGTTGGGCCAAATTACACAAAAAACACACTTGAGTGACTTGGACCATGGTCCTCCTCCTCCTCCTTCTGCCACACCTCCAACACCACAGCCACAGCCTGGAAGGAAGCGTGAAAGGAAGACCAGAATGTGATGACCTGGGTTCAGTCTGGTCTGACAGAAGATGCAGGCTCTTGTATGACCTGGGGACAATGTCATCTGCTGCTGTTCCTGATCTCTTGGACTTCTAGACCAGACTGTTCTCCCTATGGACTCCTCAGGCCACCATTTTTTGCCTTTAAATAATTGATGTCTGCCCTGGAGGCCAAAGGCTTCACCAATTTCCACAGTTTCCCAAGCATAGCCTCCCTCTTTATTTGTTTATGACACCTAATAAAGGTTTTTTTGGTTCAAGAAATACTTGCCTATGTGTTTCACTTCAAAAAGAACAGTTGATTTGTGAGTAGGCAGGTACATTTCAAAAATACAAAGTCAAATTAACAAGGGGCACCAACACCAAACCTCCTAGAGATTAAAAAATAAAACAATTAAATAAAAGATAATAATGGTGTTGTGTTAAGTTGACACACAAAACACACCAAAAAAGTTAGGAAGATGAACAAAATGTAAAAAAAGGAGATCTTGATTAAAAAAAACAACCACAAAATGTAAACAATAAAATAAAAATATTAGGAAGATCTGACGGATAAAAATATTCTATTCACGAAATCAGGAAAAATAATAAAGAAATACGTTTTGGAGAAGTCTGTGTGAATATGAGCAGCAAAACAACTTCATTCTTCTAGCATTATAAAGAAAAAGAGAATGTGCTGCATTAAACAATTTTTAACATTGCAGCGTGATGAATGTGCTATATCGATTACGAACGCTAGTTTTACCTGACCGAGCGCTTCCGTCTCAGAATTTATTCTGAGCATGCATGGCACTTTGTCCATTGGACTAGGCTACAGATGATCAGGATTGATGCAATCGGATCATGTTGTCTGAAAATTTGAGCTCTTAAACTTTGTTGGTCGGAAATTACGACGGAAAAATTTAAATGGAGCCCGCACACGGTCGGATTTTCTGACAACATGATCCGATCGGACATTTTCTGTCGGAATGTCCGACCGTGTGTACAAGGCATCAGATTTTATAGGTGGTAGAAAATGCATTTGGATCCTGGGTCACTCTTTTATTTTTTGGGATAACAAAAGAGCCAGCAAGTGGTGCTATATACCCAATCTATCGTTGGATTCTGAGGAATTTCGAGTTCTATGGAAAGGAATTTGTGGCCTTCAGTTCTTTAATTTATGCTTTTATTGCTCCAGGTTATTGGAAATGTGTCCGGTTCCGGATGTGCGGGACCGGGACCTTCATCGATTTAAATTGGCTTCCTCGAATACCACAATCATTTTTTCCAAAATTGTTCCAAGGCTGTTATGGCTACAGGATGACCAATTTCAAAATTTGGAGAAAATTAGGCATTGGGTAAATAGATGTATGGAAAAATGTATGCCACTTATTAGAGGTTTTTCCTATAGACACAGGGCTCTGGAGAGTGGTTTTGTGGGTTTGTATAGGGCAGATGGAGTTCACCTATCTGACATAGGTTTAGATATTTTTAAGGTTGGTTTACAAAATATCATTGCATTGGCTGTGGTTGTGGGGTAGGCCAGCCTTGTTAATACAAGCCTGGCGTTTGGTGGACTTGTGTTTATAATATATTCTGTATTGCTCGAGTCCTGTAAGACTGAGCTGTTTTTGTATTTTATTATTTGCAAGTTGAGAGTATTTATGGATTAATAAAAATTATTAAAATTATGTTAATTTTATTCATTATTACACCAATAGATGTGCCATGGTGAATTATATGCTAAACATAGTTGTTGAGTGTCTTTAACCACTTCAGCCCTGGAAGATTAGGCTGCTCAATGACCAGAGCACTTTTTACAATTTGGCATTGCTCTGATTTAACTGGTAATTACGCGGTCATGCAATGTTGTAGCCAAACAAAATAGAGCTTTGATGGTTTTTGAATACCTCTGTGATTTTTATTCTTTGCGATATAAATGGAAAAAGACCGAAGATTTTGAGAAAAACGATATTTTCTACTTTTTGTTATAATTATTTTTTTAATAAACTCAATTTGTGATATTGTTATAAAAAGTGTTTGGGGACCTGGGTCCTGCCCCAGGGGACATGTATCAATGCAAAAAAAAGTTTTAAAAACTGCTGTTTTTTCAGGAGCAGTGATTTTAATAATGCTTAACAGTTATGCCGCTTACACACGATTGGACTGGCAAACCGTCAGACTTTGCAGCGGAGGTCCGCCGGACTTTCCGAACAAGTGGACCTGCCCACACACGACCGGACTTTTCCAGCGGACAATCCACCGGACTATGGCGGGAGTCCGATGGACTTTTGAAATGAACAGACTCGCTCACACACGGAGAAGAGTCCGTTCATTTTGAACGCGGCTCCAGGTAAACGGGACTAACGAAGGAAGTCAATGTTGCCGCCTCCATCGGCAAGATTGACACGTCGCTAGCCACGTCACCTGGTATGGACTTAAAGGGGAAGCCCTACGCTGAAAAAACAGCGTGGGGGTCCCCCCAAAGTCCATAGCAGACCCTTATCGGAGCATGCAGCCTGGCCGGTCAGGAAAGGGGGCGGGGACGACCGAGCGTACCAGGCCTGAGCTGTACCAGGCCTCGTGCCCTCAACATGGGGGGTGCTTTGGGGAAGGAGGGCCCTGCGGCCCCCCACCCCAAAGCACCTTGTCCCCATGTTGATGAGGACAAGGGCCTCTTCCGAACAACCCTGACCGTTGTTTGTCGGGGTCTATGGGCGGGGGGCTTATCAGAATCCGGGAGTCCCCTTTAATAAGGGGGCCCCCCAGATACCGGCCCCCCACCCTATGTGAATGAGTATGGAGTACCATGTACCCCTACCCATTTACCTGTTGAAAAAAAGTGGGGGGTCTTCTCACTGGACTCCTCCGCTATCTTCTGCTAGCTCTTTTACTAGAGGAGGAGCCCGGCTTTCTTCTTCGTCATCGCCGCCGTCCGGGGTCTTCTTCCAACTTTGGGGTCTTGTCCCGCTCTTCGGGGGTCTTGTCCCGCTCTTCGGGGGTCTTGTCCCCCTCTTTGGTTCTTCTGCCGGGCCTCTGCTATCTTCTGCTAGCTCTTTTACTAGCGTTGGCCTGGTCTTCTGTTGCTGTCATCGCTGCCTTCTTCTCTTCTTCCTTGCGATGTTGACATGACGCTCTCTCTGGCCGCAATGGCAGGAACGCTTTCTGCAGCGACTTATATAGGGACAGGGGGCAAGGTCACCGGTTGATGCCACCTGGTGACCCCACCCCCTATGATGTCACAGTCCCGGAGGATGCTGGGACTGTGACATCATAAGGAGGCGGGTCACCATGTGACATCACCTGGTGACACCTCCCCTTGTCCCTATATAAGTCACTGCACAACACATCCCTGCCATTGCGGCCAGAGAGCGCGTTGTGTCAACATCGCAAGGAAGAAAAGAAGAGAAGAAGGCGGCAATGACAGTGACAGAAGACCGGGCCAATGCTAGTAAAAGAGCTAGCAGAAGATAGCGGAGGCCCAGCAAAAGAACCAAAGAGGGGGACAAGACCCCCGAAGAGCGGGACAGGACCCCGAAGTTGGAAGAAGACCCCCGGACGGCGACGACGAAAAAGAAAGCTGGGCTCTTCTGCTAATAAAAGAGCTAGCAGAATATAGTGGAGGAGTCCAGTGAGAAGACCCCCCAAGACGGAAGAAGAGGAGACCACTGAAGATGTCCAATAAATTAATTTAAAAACTTGTGTTGTGTTTTTTTTATTTGCACTTTTTTTCATCAGGTGAATGGGTAGAGGTACATTGTACCCCATACTCATTCACATAGGGTAGGGGGTCAGAATCTAGGGGCCCCCTTATTAAAGAGGGCTCCTGGATTCTGATAAGCCCCCCGCCCACAGACCCCAACAACCAATGGCCAGGGTTGTCGGGAAGAGGCCCTTGCCCTCATCAACATGGGGACAAGCTGCTTTGGAGTGGGGGGGCCGCATTGAAAAAAAAAAGCATGGGATTCACCCACAGTCCATTACCAGGCCCTTTATGTCTGGTATGAATATTAAGGGGAACCCTGAACCAAACTTTAAAAAAAATTGCGTGGTGTTCCCCTCAAATTTCATACCAGGCCCTTCAGGTGAAGTGTTCGGCTCATCCCTATTCCACATATAACCATGCTATGTTTGAACAATATACCATTTAGTGACCAGTTTGTGTAAAAATTCTGTGATAGGTAGTGAGGAGTGAAATAAAAAATTTACACCCTTAGAAATCCTGAAGGTGGTGATTGGTTTTCGGGATCCTGTATGTGGCTATGCTCCCAAAAAGCCTCACACATGAGGTATCCCCATGACACATATGTATAATTAAAGCATATTATAGTACAGATTACCAGCAATTTACAGATTACCAGCGATTTACAAAATCAATCTATGACTGCTATCATAGTTGTTTATTTTGACAACTGATTCTAGCACTAAAATATACAGTTTTTCATTCGTAACACACATGGCCACTGCAATTCACATTATGTCATCTAGTAAGCTAAAGTGGTATAAATTATGTCATTCAAACAGATGTGTCAGCATAACGGTGTAATTTGTATCTGCAAAAAAACATACCTGTATGTGAAAAGCAAGGGAATAAGCTATATCGTATTAACTGACATGTGAAGTGTAAAACACAATATCAGGATTATTCAGATAACAAGTATCTAGCAGAATGCACACTTCAGCTGGCACATTCTGTTAGTAAAGTGTTTCAACACACCACAAGACATAAACTATTAAACCCTTCTTTTACAAACACTGTATATTAAATGAATGTGTATGTAAAGAAATCCTGCCACAAGACTAATATGAGGGCTGATATGTCCTTATAAAAATGCTAGTAACCTGGATTCCCTAGCTGTCACCCTTCTCTTTTCCCTAAATTATTATTATTATTTTTTTAAATACATTTTTATTGAAGGTTTATTATAGTACAGAGCATACAAAAGATAGAGAGGCCAAAATGTATGTTAATGTTTTAATACTCTGACCTGGAACAAATATGCAAGTAAGGCATTGATTTACTAAGTAGTGGAGCATGATCACTTTGCAAATATTCAAATGTTAGGAACTTTGGCAATCTTCAAAGTGCTTCTGCTAATTAAAAAAAAAAAATGAAATAAAGTACTTGCTGCAAAAAGAAAACAGACAATACCTACCTGTCTTGCTGCCTGCCCCACCAAGCAGTATTGTTGAAGACGTACTTTTGCTTCTGCATTCAACACATATGGTAGTATTAGATGCTGGCATACCCTGCTGTGCTCTTTGGTTTCCTCCACTGACTCTTACACCCCCTGATTTACTACAGGACACAGTAGGGGTCAATGGAAAGTGGAAACCCCACAACACACAGCTGGGGACCAGGTATCCAACACACCCATAAGTGTGCCATATGCAAAAGATCTTTAAGAAAGATTATCTCTTCAATGTAGTGGAGTTTTAATGTGCAGGTAGCAGGGCAGATACATACTTTTTGCATGATTTGCAGTGAGATCTTTATTTCATCTTTTGAAAACTGTGACAAAGTCACTTTAAAGGAACATTGGGATTTTTACATTTTCAGCATCCCCACGTCCCAGCACTTTTTATTATTTTTTAATTATCTACAAATCTGCTCTTCTGACATTTGAATTGTCCATACGTTTTCACCCATTTGCAGTGTGGTACAGAGATAAGCATAATGCAGTTTTGATTCACTTCCATGGGAAGCTGATCTGCAACCCGACATAATTACAGGTAAGCTTTCTGTGCCTCTGCTCTGATACTTTGTTGCAGAATTTTTTTGTTGTGAAGAGGTTGAGAGACACTAAGGAGGCTACAAGTGAAGATCTCAGAGAAGAGAGGATGTTTTTAAATATACAGTATAAGGGGGTGATAAGGAAATTGCATATTTTTTATGGCTCACAATATCTAATAATGAATTCTAAATCTAGTTAATGGACCATACAAGTCATAGGAAAGTCTCCAATATCCTGGTTTTCCTGGTTATTTTGGATGACTCATGTCATGACGATGCTGGATGACTCATGTCATGACGCTATGTGTGCGAGCTGTGTCTGCTCGATTCATCTCAGTGCTGGGCTCCGTTCCCTGCGAGCGTTGTGATGCATAGGGATGGAGCACGGCACCAAATTCAAAAAGTTAGAAATCACACAATACATACAGTACACTGCAATCTGCGATAGTGATTTGTGGGGAAATCCATCATCAAACACTGAAAATAATGACAGCGACAATTATGCAACTGAGCAAATTTCTGTGTTTTTGATTTGATTACATTATTGAATATTTTTTTTATTATTAGATTATTATTTGTTATCATTATTTATAGTTATTTATAATATTGTAATTCATGATTTCAGGTTTCAAACTTTATCATACCCAGGATGTCTACTAAACTCTTTTTTGGATAGATTTAAGTGTGTTATTCCTAAGGCCGCGTACACACGGGCGGACTGTCCGCCCAACTAGGTTCGTCAAACAGTTTGACAAACAGTCCGTTCAAAATTTGCATGAGCGGACTTGACCACACATGACGAACGAACAGTCCGCTGAAAACTTGCGCGATGACGTGAACGGCACATACGACGGGACGAGAAATTCGGCGTCCGATACACTGCAATGCAACCTTCGCCGTGTAAATTCTTTCTGAGCATGCGCGAGACTTAGTTTGCCGAACAAGCCTACACACGAGCGGACTGTCCGCTCAAACCAAGTTTCAGCGCACAGTCTTACGGAAATTCCGAAAAACTTTGTTCGTCAGACTGTCCGCTGAAACTGTCCGCTGAAACCCACACACGAGCGGACTGTCCGCTGAAACACTGTTCAGCGGACAAAGTTGGACGAACAGTCCGCCCGTGTGTACGCGGCCTAAGAATTACAGGCTTACAATAAAAAAAAAAAAAAACACTCAAATTTCCATGCAAAACATTGCATTGCTTTGAGCATCAAAAATCTGACATAATCACACCGCCAGGGAGGTTAACACTGTACCCAAACACTGTTTTTTGAGACAGTTATAGCATTATTTTTGTGATATTTATTCTCCACTTTTTTTGCTATATAAAGGAAAAAAAAAGGTTTTGAAAAAAAAAAAAAAAAAAAAAAGTTTTCCTTTGTTTCTGTTTATGTACCTGGTACTAGAGGCCAATGGCAAGAGAGTTTCCCTTGTGGCTAAGTTCTAGACCCCCCTGAGGGTGAGATAAGAGAAGACAGGTCACCTGCTGGACAGTGTGTAGGATATTCCAGAGTACAGCTGATGTGCTGGAGTGGAGTCAGCAGACAGGTGGCACCCATGAGACATTGCAGGTCAAGGGTAATGCAGAGACTGGAGAGTGGTCGGTGGAAAGCCAAGGTCAGGAGCCAGGTGGGTATCAGAGCAGACGTGGTCAGGCGAGTAGCCAAGGTCAAACATAGGAGGTTGACAGGACATAGATCAAGGACAAGCCTGGTCAGTAACAGGAGATCACAGGAACAAGAGAATCACAGGGATAACGCACTGGAGGAGCCGAAGATCAACCAGCACTGCCACTGACTAGCCACTGACAGGTTTCCTTTGGTGCCAAATAGGGATGAGCCGAACACCCCCCGGTTCGGTTCGCACCAGAACTTTCGAACGGACCCCAAATTCGAACGAACTTTAGAACCCCATTGACGTCTATGGGACTCGAACGTTCGAAATTAAAAGTGCTAATTTTAACGGCTAATTTGCAAGATACTGTCCTAAAAAGGGTTTGGGGACCTGGCTCTTGCCCCAGGGGACATGGGTAAATGCCTAAAATGTTTTTAAAAATGGCCGTTTTGGCGGGAGCACTGATTTTAATGATGATTAAAGTGAAAAAAAAAAGTTATATTCCTTTAAATATGGTGCCTGGGGGGTGTCTGTAGTATGCCTGTGAAGTGCCACGTGTTTCCCGTGTTTAGAACAGTCCCTGCACAAAATGACATTAAACAGAAATAATATCATTGAAAACTGCTTGCGGTTTTAATGTTATATCTGGTTCCTGCAATACGGTTGAAAAGCATTGAGAAAAATGGCATGGGTAGCCCTCCCTGCCCATTACCAGCCCCTTTGGGTCTTGTACGCATATCAAGGGGAACCCTGTACCCATATTAAAAAAAGGAAATGCATGTGGCCCCCAGGCCCTATATACTCAGAACAGCAGTATACAGGCGGTGCAAACAAGACAGGGACTGTGTAGGTTTGTTGTGTTAAGTTGAATCTGTTTGTAATTTTCAACTGGTACATTTTTAAAGTGTAACTCCAGTCAAAAAAACTATTTTTAAGCTTTTTGGAAAACATAGGGAAGGGTTATCACCCCTGTATAATTTGTTTTGTCGGCCATCTTTTTTCATCTCACTTGCTGTTGTCTCCTTCCGTTTGCAAGTAGGAGATGTTTGTAAGTTGGATGTTTGAAAGTAGAGGCCTGCCCTATATGCTCTGCAGAAATGGCGGAACAAGGTGTTGGTTTTGCCACAACATTGTAAGCCCTCAAAGTGACTCTTGCTGGGCGCTAAAGCACCCTGCTGTGAACGATTATATCAAGAATTGTAATTACATGCCATTGTTGAACAGTGGTAGAAAAATTGACCTTTGGTGGTTGTGGTGCTGGTGCCAGAACACTATAAGTCCTCACCGTTACTCTGGGTGGGCACAGGAACGGGCCCTCCTGTGAAATATTATATCAAGAATTGTAATTACATGTCCCTGTTAAACAGGGGCAGAAAAATTGGGCCTTAGGCACTGGTGCTGTTGCCACGACACTGCAACCTCTCCCATATACTCTAGTTTTATTGCAGGAATTAGCCCTGCTGCAAAGCATTGCATCAAAAATTGTACTTAAACGCCCCTGTTAAACAGGGGCAGAAAAATTGGGCCTTAGGCACTGGTGCTGGTGCCACTACACTGCAACCTCTCCCATATACTCTAGTTTTATTGCAGGAATTAGCCCTGCTGCAAAGCATTGCATCAAAAATTGTACTTAAACGCCCCTGTTAAACAGGGGCAGAAAAATTGGGCTAATGGCATCACCCAGAACCAGAAATGTTCTTCCAACATATCAGCGGAGGAGGAAGAGGATAGACAATCAACATAACAGGACAGTCACTCAGCATCAGCATAGGCAGTCTTGAAGGGATGTGATATTTCAAAAAAAAATATTCGGTTACATCAGCTTCAGGTGCTTGGTAGCTGTGGGTGATCCAAGACTGATTCATCTTGATGAAGGTCAGTCGATCAACTGATTCGGTGGACAGGCGCACCCTGTGATCGGTAACAAAGCCACCAGCAGCACTGAAGGTGCGTTCCAAAAGAACGCTGGATGCAGGACAGGCCAGTAGCTCAATTGCATACTGTGCAAGCTCTGGCCAGTGATCCATCCTCAAGACCCAGTAAGCCAGAGGATTTTCGGTGGGAAAGGTGTCCAAGTCTGACCTTGCCCCTAGGTATTCCTGCACCATGTAAATCAGACGCTGGTGATGGTTGCTGGAACCGATCATACCTTGGTGCTGCGGACTAAAAAATTGTCTGAAAGCATCAGTCAGACGGCCACCTTCTCCACCGCTCCTTCTGACCAATGCCTCAGCAACACGTTGTCCAGGACCAGGAGTTTGTAACCTCCCAGTCTCTGGGAACGCGTTGCACAGACCTTTCTGCAAGGCCTCCCGGAGATGTCTCATCCTCTGCTCCCTCTGCGATGGCAAGATAAGGTCGACAACCTTACCCTTGTACCGTGGATCAAGGAGAGTGGCCAGCCAGTAATGGTCCCTCTCCTTGATCCGAAGAATACGAGGATCCTTCCACAGGCTTTGCAGGATCAGGGAGGCCATGCAGCGTAGGTTAGCTGAGGCATTCGGTCCGGAGTCCTTTGGGTCACTAAGGGCAACATGATCCGCAGCTACCTCCTCCCAGCCACGTACAAGTCCATGTGTTTCTTGGGACTGTAAATCATCCCTACAAGACTGCTGCTGCTGCTGATGCTGAGTGCCAGCCTCCACCTCCATGCTGACACAATCATCCTCCTCCTCCTCATCCTCTTCCTGTGTGATGGGTGGCACAGCAGGAACACTGTCTGGATAAAGGGGGCCTTGAGAGGCAAGGAAGTCCTCCTCTTCCTGCCTCTGTTCTGCCTCAAGTGCCCTGTCCATTATTCCACGCAGTGTATGCTCGAAGAGGTGGACAAGAGGTACAGTGTCACTGATGCATGCACTGTCACTGCTCACCATCCTTGTGGCCTCCTCAAACGGTGACAGGACAGTGCATGCATCCCTGATCATGCCCCACTGGCATGGTGAGAAAAAACTGAGCTCCCCTGACCCTGTCCTGGTGCCGTAGTCGCACAGGTACTCATTGATGGCCCTCTGCTGCGTGTGCAGCCGCTGCAGCATGGCCAATGTTGAGTTCCACCTGGTGGGCATGTCACATATAAGGCGGTTCTTGGGCAGGTTCAACTCATTTTGGAGCTCAGCCAGCCGAGCACAGACATTAAATGATCGGCGGAAATGCACACAGACTTTCCTGGCCTGCTTCAGTACATCCTGTAAGCCGGGGTACCTGCCCAAGAACCGCTGCACCACCAGGTTAAGGACGTGAGCTACACAGAGCACATGGGTTAGTTGTCCCTGTCGGAGGGCGGAGAGGAGGTTGGTGCCATTGTCACAAACCACCATTCCTGGCTTAAGCTGGCGTGGCGTCAACCACCTCTCGGCCTGCCCCTGCAGAGCTGACAAAACATCCGCCCCAGTGTGGCTCCTGTCCCCCAAACAAACCAGCGCAAGCACGGCATGGCATCGTTTTGCCTGCGTACTTGCGTAGCCCCTGGAACGCCTACGGAGCACCGCTGGTTCTGAGGACAGAGCACTGGAAGAGGCCATGGAGGAAGAAGAAGAGGAGGGGGTGGAGGAGAGAGGTGTGTCACAATCAATAATAGCATTTTGGAGGCGTGGTGGCGGAACAACCTCCAACACTACTGCACCTTGTCCTGCATCCTTCCCAGCTGCCAGAAGAGTGACCCAATGGGCCGTGAAAGACAGGTAACGTCCTTGTCCATGCCTGCTGGACCATAAGTCAGCGGTAATATGCACCTTACCGCTGACCGCCCTGTCCAGCGAGGCAAGGACATTGCCTTCCACATGCCGGTAGAGAGCCGTAATCGCCTTCCGTGAGAAAAAGTGGCGTTTGGGGACCTGCCACTGAGGAACCGCACATTGTACAAACTCACGGAAGGGGGCCGAGTCTACCAACTGAAAAGGCAGCAGTTGAAGTGCTAGCAATTTAGCCAAGCTAGCATTCAACCGCTGGGCATGTGGATGGCTGGGAGTGAACTTCTTTCGCCGTTCCAGCAGCTGGGGCAGGGATATTTGCCTGCTATAATCGGACGTGGGTGTACTGCTAGCAGAGTGCCCGGAAACACTTGGCTGTGACACACCTAATTCTTTTTTTTTTTTTTTATAATTGTAATTTTATTAATTTTTAAAGCAAAAACAAAAACAATACACTAAAGCATTAGAAAAATCAGTAAATATAGAAAGATATAGATCAAGATGTAAGGCATAAGTTACAACAGACAGAGAAAAAAGTCCACAAACGCAGGCACAAGGGTGAACTGCGTATCCATATCTCGTACTATAAATAACAAACAGTCAGTGTAAATCAAACAAACTATTCTGAGCATCAAGAGGCCGGAGGCCAAAAAGAGGCAAAAAACGAATATTCACATGGTCAGCATAGTATGTCCCCGGGAGGGGAGGGGGACAAGACAGGGTAGGGAAGGGGGGGGACGGAAGCCATCAACAAAGGGTCCCGATCGGTAGCTGCAGTCAGATGGACGTACCGGCAGGGGGGGCCCCATATGCTGATCGATCCCAGGGTTCCCACACTTTATCGAACTGGGGAACCAAATCATGCACCGAGGCTGTCAAATACTCCATTCTCCGAATTTCAGACACCAGTTGGAGTAACCTAGGCCAGGGGGGAGTTGCATTGGACAACCAACACAATGGGACAAGCCTCTTAGCAGCAAGCAAAATGTAGGAAACCAGTCGATTGGTGTTTTTAGGTATACCTGGTATAGGGAGACCCAGCAAGCAATATAGGGGATCAATCGGGAGGGATACCCCCGTCACCTCCACCACCAAAGACCCCACCGCTATCCAGAAAGGCCGTATCAAAGGGCATGACCAGAAGATATGGAACAATGACCCAATGTCAAGGCCACATCGCCAACAAGATGGCGAGACTGAGAAATCGTATTTGTGGATGACATCGGGGGTCTTATACCAAAACATAAGGATTTTTATTGCTGTTTCCCTTTGCGTAACACACTTAGAGGATTTGAAAGTAGAGGACCAAATCCTATCCCACGTCTGCAGGGAGATAGGCTTGTCCAACAACTGAGACCATCTACTCATATACAGATGCGTAAATTCAGTTAGAGGGGTCGACTCATGGAGGATGCGGTGAATAGAGGAAATTAAATTAGGTTGATGTGGACCTTGAGCGCAGAGATGCTCAAAAGCTGTAGGAGTGTCAAGGGTTAAGGTCGGAGATTTAGAGTTAAAGAAGTGTCTCACCTGTAGGTAGAAGTAAAACGAATGTTTGGGAATGTCATATTTTTCTCGCAAGGTCTCAAAGGCGTGAAGTCTACGGGAGACAGGGTGTACCAGGTTTCTAAGTTGGAAAAGAGGGGGATCTAGCCACGGGGAAATCCTACCCATGGACAGTCCATCAGGGATATTAGGATTAAATAAGACATTCGTGAGGGGGGGGCAGGCCGAAGAGAGGGAGTACTTTTTGTTACACTTTTGCCACAAGTCCAAGGTAAATGACATTGGGGCAGTACATTGACGTTTGAGGGTGGAGGGTAGTGGGGATGGTGCGCCCCAGATCAAGGAGCATGGGTGAACCGGATACAGGACCCCCTTTTCAATAGTAGCCCACCGACTCGTGGCATTAAGAGAGGACCAGGTAGCAATAATTCGTAATTGGGTAGCTTGATAATATTTCACAATATCCGGAGCACCCAACCCCCCCCCCCGACCCGCGGGCGCAAACACCACAGAGCTGGCAAAGCGATGAGACCTATCAGCCCAAATAAATTTAAGGAAACGTCGTCTGAGAAGTTTAAGCTGAGGGGACGGAACGGCAACTGGCAGTGTCTCAAAGTGATAGAGCAGTCTGGGCAAGACTGACATTTTAAGGACGTTGACCCTGCCTAGCAGGGATAGAGGGTATTTAGACCAGGTCAGTAGTGAATTATTTATATCCTGAAACAGGGCAGGAAAGTTTGCACGGAACAGGTGGGAATAAGAAGGGGTCAGAAAAACCCCCAGGTACTTGAGTGAATCACTGCACCATCTGTAGGGGTAAGATTCTTTTAGTCTAGAAAGTTGTGTGGCAGGGATGTGTATGGGGAGGGCCTCAGTCTTAGAGGTGTTAACCTTGTACCCAGAAATACCCCCAAAGGATGTTAGTAGCTTGTGCAAAGAGGGGAGGGATATCTGGGGGTTGGTAATAGTTAGCAGGACGTCGTCAGCAAAAAGTGATAATTTGTACTCTCCCTGTCGCATCACCACCCCACGAATATCTGGATGAGAGCGTACAGCCTCGGCCAGGGGTTCCAGACATAAAATAAATATTAGCGGAGATAGAGGACACCCCTGCCGAGTACCATTCAATAGGGGGAAGCGAGGCGACAGAAAGGACGACATCTGTACCTGGGCAGTGACCGTTGAGTATAAAGCTTCCAATGCCCTCAAAAAAGGGCCCCGAAACCCATAAACCCTGAGCGTGGCGAACATATAAGGCCAGCTGAGCCTATCAAAGGCCTTTTGGGCGTCTAAGCTAAGTAGGAGTGCTGGTGTGTTGGTCCTATCCAAAAGATCGACCAGGTTGATCGTGCGGCGGGTGTTGTCACCTGCATGTCTGCCAGGCACAAACCCCACCTGATCTCTGTGAATAAGTTTGGGGGCAAGAACCGATAGCCGGGAGGCAAGAATTTTAGTAAATATTTTGTAGTCAGAATTCAGAAGGGCTATGGGCCTATAATTATCTGGGATGGAGGGATCCTTACCCGGTTTGGGGATCACTGAGATGAAGGAATGTGAGAAATGTGGATGGGGATGGGTCCCCTGTAGTAAAGTATCAAATAGAGTGAGCATGTGAGGTCCTAAAATGTCTAGATAGGTTTTATAGTAGAAATAGGGGAGTCCATCAGGACCAGGTGACTTATGCGATGGAAGATCCCGCACTACGTCAGAAAGCTCCTCCGCCGATACCGCCTTATTAAGGGTCTCCAGATCGCTCGACGAGAGTTTGGGGAGTTTAAGATTGGAGAAGAAGGCTCTAAATTTCTCTTGAGTAAAGTGAAAATGGTTTTCCGGGGAAAGACAGTTGTAGAGTTTATGGTAAAATTTACCGAAAATGTTCGAAATTTCACGAGGGCAATAGGTCCTAGATCCGTCAGGTCGGGAAAGAAACTCAGGAAAATAATTGAATGCACGTGGGCGCAATTTGTTGACTAGAATTGTATGAGGTTTATTGGAAAATTCGTAGAATTTCTGCCTCATCCAAAGCAGCGATTTGGCTGCCCGGTTGAGTTGTGCTGTTTTAATCTGTTCCCTACGGAGAGTGACCCTCCGGAGTCTTTCCACCGTGGGGGCGGCCAGGAGCTTCCGTTCAGCCGTGAGAAGAGCAGAGGTTAGTGATCGGATAAGTGCGGACCTATCCCTCTTCAATCTAGAGCTCTCTGCAATACAAGCGCCTCTGAAGACGGCCTTATGGGCCTCCCACAGGGTGGAAAAATCCGGGACCGACCCAGTGTTCAATTGGAAAAATTCCGTGAGACTCTTCGCAAGGACCGCGCGGGAGCTTTCAGAATGTAGGAGGTGGCTGTTAAGCCTCCAGTGACAGGATCTAGGATAAGCCTGAGTGAGCAAGAGGTTTAGGGTAATGGGGGCATGGTTGGACCAGGTAATCGGTAGCACCTCAGAGTCGACCACGTGTGGGATGAGAGGGGCGGAAATAAGAAAGTGATCGAGCCGCGAGTACATTTTATGGGCTGGAGAATAAAAGGTGAATTGCTGAGCTGTGGGATGCTTGATCCTCCATGAGTCGAAGAGCCGATGGGACCTGATGAGCTGACGGAAAGTGGTGGCTTGGGAAGCCAACTTCCTGGAGGGTGTGGATGAGAACAGAGTTTTCCTATCCCTGGAGGGAGACATGACCAAGTTAAAATCCCCCCCAACTATCATGAAAGGCTGGGATGGGCAATGAGGGGAGTCAAGCAAGGTACTAAGGAAGTCAAGCTGCCCAACATTAGGGGCATACAGGTTGACAAGGGTCAGGGAGGTGCTCAAGTGCTGACATTCTAAAACTAGGTACCTGCCATGGGGATCTGCATGGGATTTTGTAACCTTAATAGAGCACGACTTCTTAATCAAAATTGCAACCCCTGCCTTGCCTGTGGGGTCAGAGGCCAGGAAGGAGGTAGGGAAATGTTTGGAGGCAAACTTAAGGGAGCCATCCGCTCTAAAATGAGTTTCTTGCAGCATAATCACGTCCGCACCGGAAGACCTGAATTCCTTCAGGGCCAACCAGCGCTTACGTATGGAACCTAGGCCTTTAACATTATAGGACAGAATTTTTAAAGCCATAAGGATGCGTTATTAAGATAAGCAATGGTAAGTACCTGAGAGTAGTGGCACAGCCTATAGTAAACAACATTATAGTAAACAACATTATACTGGGGCATCATTGAAGAAAATGCGACTTTGGCGTCAGATATACCCCGGCAAAGAGAAAAAAATAGGAGCGCCCAAAGCCAGGATAGCCTGAGGCCTAACCAACCTTTGTAGTGCATAGGAGAATAATGAAACTGAGCTCTACAAGTGGACACAGTAGAACATAAAACATTAGTAAAATACAGTAACAAAAACAACAAAAAATAAACAACAAAAATAAAAATAAAAAGAGCAGAAAAAAAGAAAAAACATTAGCATGACCTGAGGGCGTCATGTGCCTCAGGGGACCTAGGGAGTCAACCCAGGTCAAGAGGGTCATGGCCGGACGAGCACCAGGGGTGGTCGGACTGAAAAAATGGAAGGGCCATCAACTCTCCGTATGAATTCGTAGATGAACAAATAGCATTAACAACCTATAGTTCTCGTAGAAAAAAAAACAAAAAAAAAAAAGTCCCAGCTTGACGAATCAAGGCAAAGGACAAACAGATTGATGCCACAGCAACAGGAACTTCTCCCTTCCCATACACAGGAGGAAGGGAGAAATAAGAGGGTCAAAGTAGCAAATAAACTGAACCACAAGAGAAGTGTCGAGAGGGTTCAGGGAGGTTGCTTGGAGAACCGTGGGCGCTGAGGTGTAGAGAGGTGCCTCCTGGTCTTGCTTCGCACGGGCGTCCAGATGCGGCTTGGAGTATTGGGTAACGGACGAATCTGGACTTCAGCGGGATGTATGTCCTCCTCAGGGAGGGGAGGAAGACCAAGGTTCTTTAATAAGGTTTCGCCTTCCGGAAGGTCCCGTAAGACGTGCTGAGTTCCATTTTTTGACACCATCAAGCGAAAGGGAAACCCCCAGAAGTATGGGACCTTGTGGTGTTGCAGGTGGGAGGTGATCGGCCGGAGGTTCCTACGTTTAGCCAGAGTGATGGGAGAAAGATCACTGATGATTTGCAGTTTCACCCCTTGGTAGGTTATTTGAGGTTTATTGCATGTGGAGCGGATCAGTGCCTCCTTGCTTTCAAAGAAGTGAAACCGGACAACAACGTCCCTGGGTCTGGCTCCAGCTGGAGGTTTGGGGGCCAGGGAGCGATGTGCTCTGTCAAGGCGCCAGTCTATGTCCACGACCGTGGGGGCCAGGGTGTTAAAAAGGCCCAGGAGGTAAGAACGTAGATCAGAATCACCCACAGTCTCCGGGATACCCCTAAAGCGTAAGTTCTGGCGTCTCTCTCTATTCTCCAGGTCCTCCTGTTGCAGCTGTAGTTGGGAGACAGAGAGGCGGAGGTTGTGATTGTCTTCTTCAACGGCTTGGACATAGCTAACCATCTCGTCAAACTTATTTTCAAGTGTGTCTGTACGCTCACCCAGCTGGTTGATCTCCTTTCTCAGTTCCACCGCAAGCTTATTTACCTCGGCCGAGACATTAGTCATGATCTGTTGAAGTAAAAGGTGCAGCTTGGCGTCCAATTTGGCATCCAAGATAGCAGGGGTAAGAACCCCCTGCGCTGAGGGGGGACCCGGTTCAGGGGCCTGGAGAGCATTAGCCGAGGAGGAGCCAGAGCCCTCAGTCCCAAGAGTTGAATCCAGAATGGCGAAGGGATCCGGCGGAGAATGAGAGGGCGCAAGTTGAGATCTGGTGACAAAACGATCCATAATAGGCCCTGTCTGTTGTTGTTCAGGGATATGCTTGTAATGTTCCTGCTGCTGACCGATTTTTCCCATGGGGTGCTTTGGTACTGTAGAGATAAGAAAAGCTTACCCCCGGATCTATTAGTAGCTAGCGTTGTTTAGCGGGGGTCGTGGAGAGTAGATGGGCCCCCTAACTCATTTAGGAGCCACGGAGGTTAAAGTTGATCGTGGTCATAATAATTGCTGGCGACAGGTACAGTCAATGTCAGGAGGCTTATTTTTGTTTTAACCCCTTCACCCTGTGGAGCTGTGGCAATGGGAGCTGTGAAAACCTGGGTGTAGCAGGGTGTAGTAAGATGGCCACCAGGAACCAATATAGGCCGAAGCCAGGGTCTCGCCTGGAGGGTGTTGCCAGGGATGATTGTTGCCTGATGCAATGGTAAAAGGGTAGCAGTGAACCAGTCCTCATAAGCCCCCAGGGGTGGCCTAGCAAGGGATCCTCCTGACGGTGTGGGGAGGGGGGGGAGAGAATTGGAGGGGAGCAGGCAGGTGGAAGTCCAAATATCCCCACAGGGGACTCACCAGGCCGGAGGGGTGCAGGGCAGGTGATCCCAGGAGCCTCCTGTGTGCAGCGGTGCAGCGGTGCAGCGGTGCGGCGGCCGAGTACGTCTCCTCCGGGATGCCTGGTTCCGCCGCCGGGCAGCCCCGCAGGAAAGTCCGGGGATTATGGAGGCCTAGTAGGCCGCAAGATGGCGCCCGGCGCGGCGGCCTCCAGTGGCCAGAACGGATCAAATCCCGCGGTCCCCGAGCGAGAGATGGCCAACAAATGCACCCCGACCTGTGGAGAAGCGTCCGAGGAGCAAGATGAGGTGTTTTTTTTGCACTTAGGGCGTCCTGGAGCAGAGGATGGCACCAGATTAACAGAGGCCTGACGGAGCTCTGCTGAAAAGCGTCCGTCCTCGGTCCCGGCCGGCCACGCCCCCCGACACACCTAATTCTACACCTTCATTCCTCTCAGAGCAGGTTTCAGAGAGGACTGAAGGTCTAGTGGGGTTGGAGATGCCAGCTGAGAGGGCCGCTTTGTTCTTTGGTGTGGGTCTTTGAGGTACGCTTGCCAACGAGCTGCATGGCAGGTCAACATATGTCTGGTCAAGCATGTGGTGCCCAAGCGGCTGATGTTTTGGCCACGCGAGATACGCTTGAGACATATGTTGCAAATAGCAGCGGTGCGATCTGATGCACTCGTCTCAAAAAAGGCCCACACCAAAGAACTTTTAGAATAACGCGCAGAGGCAGCGCTCTGCGCAGGCGGAGCTCTGCGGTGTGATTCAGTCGGTGTGCTGCCCCTAAGCTGGCCCCCGGAGGGCATCCTGCCTCGTTGGACATGTGCCTCCTCCTCCTCCTCCTCCTCTCTCCTACCAGGCTCCCACGTGGAGTCAGTGCCCTCATCATCCCCTCCCTCTTCATCGCTGTAGCAAACCTGTTAGTATGCTGCAGCTTGTGGAACATGACTGCCAGATTGCTGTCCTTCTTGAGCATCACCTCTCTCTGCATTCACACTACTGCCTTCCTCTAGCTGAGTGTCATCATCAGAGGCTACAAAACACTGGGCATCCTCCTGGAGCATGTACCCAATACTGTGCTCAAAGAGTTCAGGAGACTCCTCAGGAGGACGTGGTGGGTCTAGGGAAGGAGTCACTGATGATGACATTGAGAGGAGGGAAGACGATGCGTTGGCAGCTGCTTTGCTAGTACCCTGAGACTGGGTGAGAGAGGATGAGGAGGATGAAGAGGGCTTGTTCATCCACTCTACCAAGTCGTTGGCATGTTGCAGCTCAACATGTCCAGCTGCCGAAAAGAAGGACAAGCGTGTCCCATGGCCACGTGCTGATGACAATGCACCGCGTCCACGACCAGCACTGTTGTCTCTAGACACAGAGCCTGCTTGCCCTCTTTTATCGGCTCGCGCCTGTCTGCCTCTCCTTGCTGGCCTTCCAGACATGGTAATGGCCTGAAGGGAGTTGGGTAAAAAAGCAGTTGGGTAGTGTATATTGTGCTAGAGGCACACAACACCCACTAACTCCTGCAGCTGTCTTTATTATAGAACACCAGAGATAAAGGGGTATATACAGATGTATACTGTGCTGTGCTGGAGGCACACACAACTTCCAATAACTCCTGCAGATGGCAAGTGGTCTCAAATAGAGAAGAGCTATGTAGGTGGATATAGTGGTATGTACTGGGTACAGAGCACGCAGACAGCACGCACAAGCTCCTAACACTACTGACTGCAAGCTCTATTATAAAAGATAGATCACTAGCTATATAGGTGAGGTGAATATAGCGGTGTATACTGCGGTCAGGGCACGCAGACAACAACCACTACACAACAGCAAGATCGAAAATTGTCCCAAAACGATCGGTGTGTACTGTGTTGAAGGTACACAGAACACCCACTAACTCCTGCAGATGCCTTTATTATAGAACACCAGAGATAAAGGGGTATATACAGATGTATACTGTGCTGTGCTGGAGGCACACACAACTTCCAATAACTCCTGCAGATGGCAAGTGGGCTCAAATAGAGAACAGCTATGTAGGTGGATATAGCGGTATGTACTGGGTACAGAGCACGCAGACAGCACGCACAAGCTCCTAACACTACTGACTGCAAGCTCTATTATAAAAGATAGATCACTAGCTATATAGGTGAGGTGAATATAGCGGTGTATACTGCGGTCAGGGTACGCAGACAACAACCACTACACAACAGCAAGATCGAAAATCGACCGAAAACGATCGGTGTGTACTGTGTTGAAGATACACAGAACACCCACTGCTTCAGACGCCAACACACTACACAAGGCCGCCGCACTGGCGGCCTTATATAGTGTGGGGCGTGCACTACACAGCCTGAGCTATGATTGGCCACAGGCATCCTGCCTGTGGCCAATCATGGCTCTCCTCGCTGCTGGCGCTGCGATTGGCCAAGCATGCGGGGTCACAGTGCATGCTTGGCTAATCATGAACCAGCAATGCACTGCGCCATCGCAGTGCATTGTGGGCCGTGAGCGCCACACGAATTTGGCGTGAACGGACCAAAATGTTCGGACTTCGCCGAACGGACGAACAGCCGATGTTCGAGTCGAACGTATGTTCGAGTCGAACACGAAGCTCATCCCTAGTGCCAAAACTACATTGAGGGCATGGACAGTTGTGTGCCTGCACAATCCGGAGTGCGCCCGTTCATGAAAGCATGTGCTAATACACATTATTGTGCACATTTGCGCATTTGTTATGTGCTAGTGCTAATTCCTGCAGCCATGCAAAGTACTGTCAGGAATGCCAAGTCTTCAAGCACTTCCATTGCAGTTGGTGCCCTGATAGTACCCCCCCCCCCCCCCTGATGGGCAGCCCTCGACCCACTTGGGCCACTTTCTCTGGATATTTGGCACAACATTTTCAGAGGAGTCTGGGAACATGTATATTGGCTTTAGGTTCCCAGGAGCTTTCTTCAGGTGGGTACCCTTTCAACTTGATCAGATATTGCATTTGTCTCCCCTAATTCCTGCAATCCAGGATTGACTCTACTTCATATTCAATTTCCTCTCCAGTTATTACTGGTAGTGGAGGTGGTTCCCGCTCTTCCTGGCAATGGATCTGGAATGGTTGGCAGGGAGATGTGAAAGATCGGATGGCTCTTGTATGAGTCAGGCAGAGACAGTTTGTATGCTACTGGATTTACTTTCCTTTGATCTGAAAGGGACCAATATATCTTGGTCCTAATTTCTGTGAAGGGCAAGACAACTTTTGGTTGGCAGTAGACAGCCACACTTTGTCCCCAACTTTAAGGTTAAGGATTCCCCCTCCGCTTTCGATCAAAGTATTTCTTGTAATCCACCTGGGCTTTCTGTATGGACTCCTGGAGGATCTGATAATTGTTTTGTATGAGAGCAAGTCTGTCCTGTAAGGCAAGTACTGTTGATTTGGGCATAGTTTCTAGCAAGGCATAAGGATGTAATCCATAATTGTCCCAGAATGGGGACTGGTTTGTAACTGAATGGATCAAGTTGTTAAAGTAAATTCTGCCATTGGGAGCAGGGATGCCCAGTCCTCTTGGGAGAAAGCTGAGAAGCAATGTAGATATTGATCCAAGGTTTGATTTGTGCGTCCTGTTTGCCCATTATCTTTAGGATGGTAGGAAAACAATAGGCAGAGTTCAACTCTCAAGGCTTTACAAAGTGATTTCCAAAACCTGGAAGTAAATTGTACCTCCGGTCCGAGACAATGTTATTTGTGAGTCCGTGAAGTCTGATGATTTCCTTGATAAAAATGTGAGCAGTTTCAGCCGCAGATGGAGTACCCATCATTGGTAGGAAGTGGGCCATTTTGGATAGTCAGTCTAACACAACCAGGAGGATGGTAGTAAAACTCTCAGAGGGTGATAGGTCTACAATAAAATCCACAGATCATCTCCCAGGGGCGATTAGGGGTAGGTAAGGGTTGCAATAACCCCCAGGCCTTGGCTTTGTCACCTTTGCTATGTAGACAGACTGTGCATGACTTAACATAGGATCTAAAGTCCCGACTAAGGTTAAGGTTAGGCCAACAGAAGGACAGCTGCATGAGCTCATCTGTTTTATGAGCCCCAAAGTGTCCTACAAGTTGGTGTTTGTGGCATGCCCTGAGAACTCGAGACCTTGCCTCCTGGGGTACGAAGATCTTATCCTGGTGCCATAGTAATCCATGCCTCCTTAATGAGTTGTGTTCGATTTTGGGACATAATGCAGAAGTTTGTTCAATGGATGATTTTAGGCTGGTCTGGATCAGCAAAACAATTTAGGCAGATAAGATGGTGCTTGGGGGAGTACACTCAGCTGATTTGGGGAACATCCTGAATAGAGCATCCACTTTCCCATTTTTGGATCCTGGATGGTAGGTTAAGTGGAAATTAGGTCTGGAAAAGAATAAAGCCCATCTAGCTTTCTGAGGTCTTAGGCGTTTTGTGGATCTAATTGGATGATTAGTGCCATCCAGCAGGTACCTCCATTTTTCAAAGGCGACTTTGATTGCCAGGAGTTTTTTATCACCCACATCATAGTTCCTTTCAGCCTGGTTCAGTTTTCTAGAGAAAAAGGCTACTGGATGAAGCAAAGCCTTTGGACCCTGATGCTTAGAGAGCATGGCTCCTGTTGCCACTTTGGATGCATCCACCTCAAGGACGAAGGGGAGTGCTGCAACATGGGAGCAGAGGTGAAAAGAGCTTTCAAATGTCGAAAGGCCATTTGATTGCCCTGGTTCCAGAAGAAGTGTGTATGCTGGCAAGTGAGCTGGGTGATTGGGGAAATGATAGCTGAGAAATTTCAGATGAATTTCGAATAAAGGTTGGCAAAGCCTACAAATTTTTGGACCCCTTTTCTGTCAGAGGATGCAAGCCACTCTAGGATTGCTGAGACCTTCTGAGGATCAATGAAGATCCCCTCAGTGGAGATTATGAGTCCCAAGAACTGGATAGACTGCTTCTTGGACTCTCTGCTTTGGCATACAAGTCATGGGTTCTTAAAGTATTTAGTAATTTTCTGATGTGATCTCGGGGGAGCTCAACTGAAGCTGAGAAGATTAGGATATTGTCCAGATGACAATTAGGAATGGATAAAGATAGGGGGGGGTGTGGCTAGCCAGTGGGGAAGATGGATGCTTAACTCCTTAGCTCGTCAGCGAGGTGAGAGAGCCACAGGACAACACAGAGCACCATGTCCCACAAGCTGACCACATTCTGACCAGGCCCTGAACACATCTATGGCATCCTTCCCCACCACAGGCCAGGCAGTGATGGACACTACCTTAAAAGACATGTTGATGTCTCTGCAGTCTTCACCAATGTCCTACCTCTCCTCCCTGTTCAACAAAATCTCCACAGACATGCACAATCTGGATGACAGGGTGACATACATTGAAAACAGAATGGCAGAATGCTCCACAACAGTAAATGACATAATTGACATATATGAAGAAGTGAAACAGGAACAAGACTGGGTTAGAGCTAAATTGGCAGATTTAGAGGACAGATCGAGATAATAATAAAAATAATAATAATAATAATAATAATGTCAAAATGCAAGGGATCCCCGAATCCATACCCCCAGTAGATATACCCAGATACGCAAAAGAGCTCATGCAAGCTATACTGGGTGCCTCTCCAAGAGATATCAACATCGATAGAATACATAGAATTGCAAAACCACCCAACCTGGCTGCATCGGTACCAAGAGATGTAGGATTTATTTTTTCCACATCAAAGAAAAGCTCCTGGCAGTAGACATGTGCATTCATTTTCGTCTGAATACATTTTCATCCAAATTTCGGGTATTTTCGTTGTCATTTTAACAAACGATAATGAACGTGCAGAATCCGAAAACCGAAAGATCCGACATAAACAAATGCATTTTCGTTGTGACAACAGTTCGATATAGATAGGAGATTCTACATGACACTGACAATAGCAATCTGTGTCCATCAAACCTGTGGTCGAATGTGCCTAACCTTAGCTCTATTAGTCCAAGATTATTTGACATAGAGAGAAAAGATTCGTCATAGAGAGAAAAGATTTGACATAGAAAGAAAAGATTCGACATAGAGAGACAATAGCAAAAAAGGTTGAATGTGCCTAACCTAACTATTAGTCCAAGATTATTCGACATAGAGAGAAAAGATTTGACATGGAGATTTGACGAAGCAGACACCGTGAGTGGACATTTATGGTCAAATGCTCCTCCCATAGGCTATAGAAGAATTCTAATGTTGGTTGACTAGTAATAATAATTAATAAATATAATTACTACTAGTGTCATACAAGATTAGAATTCTACTGTAGCGTGTAGATGGAAGATTCAACCGGAAATGTACAATTGCAACGTCGTACAGTTTAGATTCTCCATCTAATCTTCTTAGAACATTTGACAGACACCATAAGCCTTCAATGATAGATTTTTGGACTAATGCATTTTTTTAACAAAACAAAATAAATAAAAACAAATTTCGGGAGTAACTAAATAAATGTATTTTTTGGACGAAAACTAAATTCCAAAACAAAATATTTCAGTGTGCACATGTCTAGCTGGCAGGGGCAAGAACCAAAATGCTACCCTCACCTTATGAAGAGGTGCAGATCTTCCCAGACCACTCCAAATATACACTACAGCTCAGAAGACGGTTCAACCCTGCCACAAAAGCCTATATAAGTGCCACTACCCTGCAACCTTACTCATCACCAGAAATGGCAACTCCCATGTCGTCACTGACCTCCAGAAGGGCATGCATCTCTTGCACACCTGAAGCATCATCCTGGAACCCCCTACGGATGCCAACCCACCTCAACAACTCAAATCCACTTCACGCCGCAACCAGGGGAAGAAAAACTCCTGATAAAGGCTCTGACACAGTTCTACAATTGGGCTAACATCACAGACCAATGTCTCTCCCCCGCTATGTATTAACCAGTTCACAGCTCCTACCAGTTTTTACTGTCTTTACCCCCCAGAGCAGTTTTAGCTGATTTCAGCTTTCTCTCTCAACACCGCTGCAAAGCTACAATAAGAGAACTAACCACATAACAGAACAGTTATACCAGTTTCATCTGTTATCCTTTAGACTAACGTTTCGCTCTTTCCACAGCCCTAGTACCACGCCTGCTGTAAACCATCTAAAGGTTTCCAACAACCTAGGAGCTTAATGACCAGTCGACCCTCAACAGCTCAGTCTCACCTAACTGTAAGTGGTCGAACTTTAAATCCACACCTACATCTCACTAATAATGCCGCTCAACATCCTTTCGTTGAACACTAATAGATTAAACCATCCACCTAAAAGACACTTGTTATGGCAAACAGCAAAGAAACTACAGAGTGACATTGTCTGTGTCCAAGAAACGCATTTTTCTTCATCCACCACACCCTTGTGTACAAATAGCCAATTCCCCACATCTACAAGGCCTCCTACTCCTCAAAAAAATGGGGTGCCCTAGTAGCTGTGAGATGCACTGTAGATTTCCACCTACATCAAGAATTTACAGACCCAAATGGTTGATATATAATTCTAGTATATTTTATCAAAAAGATCAACTACACAGTACTGAACATTTATGCCCCCAATACCCACCAAATGAGATTGCTTCGTAAATTATGTATTTCCCATGCAGTACAAAAGCACCATCTAGTCTTTTGTGGGGATCTCAATCTGGTATCTGATATACATATAGACACCACATTGGCAACAAAGAGAAGAGAATCCCCCCTGAAAAAAAGTCTTGCCCTGAGCGACCTATTCAATGTATGGAGATGCCATCAAGGATCTGAAAGCTATTTCGCCACTCACCATATGTCTGTTTGACCCCAACATGGTGTGGAACGTGCACAAAGCTTTCATGCTTTCACGTGGTGTATTACTGAAATTGAGCTCCCACTATAAGAAGAAGAGGATGCAGCGTATTGACACCTTAGGCCGCGTACACACGGGCGGATTGTCTGCCCAACTTAGTCCGCTGAACCGTGTTTCAGCGGACAATCCGCTCGTGTGTGGGCTTCAGCGGACTTTTTCAGCGGACAGTCTGACGGACTTTGTCTTTCGGAATTTCCGTAATTTTGTCCGTCCAAACTTGGTTTTGTCCGTCCAAACTTGGTTTCAGCGGACAGTCCGCTCGTGTGTAGGCAAGTTGGACGGACTAAGTATGGCGCATGTTCAGAAAGGGTTTACACGGCCAAAGGTTGCATTGCAGTGTATTGGACGTCGTTTTTCTAGTCCCGTCGTACGTGCTGTACACGTCATCGCGCAAGTTTTCAGCGGACTGTCTGTTCATCGTGTGTGGTCAAGTCCGTTCATTCAAAAGTTGAACGGACTGTCTGTCGGATTGTCTGACGAACTTAGTTGGGCAGACAATCCGCCCGTGTGTACGCGGCCTTAGTATCTCAAATTGCTACTATAGAAAACCACCATAAACCAATCCTCACCTCACACATTCAGCAAAACTGATGTCCTTAAGACAAATGCTGAGGTCACTTGTCCATTCTTTTGAGCATATACAGCACAAACTAAAGGTATTCAGTGCCTACTACAGAGATCTCTACAACATTAGTGCAGACCCCTTTACATTCCAACCCTCCAGGGAAGACATAAACACATTTCTAGAAAAAGTCAAACTCCCAGCATTAACAGATTGCCAACTGTCCTACCTAAACAACCCCTTCACAGAAAAATAAATTTACTCAACAATTATCTCACTCTCTGCAGGGAAAGCACCAGGCCCTGATGGTCTGACAGGAGACTACTATAAACAATTCTCCAGCCAATTAACCCCCCACCTAACAAACCTCTTCAATAACGCTACCTCCTCCTCTTCCAAGTTCACATCTGGATCACTGAATGCATTGATCATAACGCTTCTGAAACCAGGGAAGGAGCTGACCTCAGCCCAAAATTTCCACCCAATCTCCCTACTAAATCTAGATCTAAAAATATATGCCAAAAAAATAGCCACATGTTGGTTAGATATTATGCCCAGCCTTATTCATAAAGACCAATCAGGGTACAGTAAAAAGAGACAGGCGTTAGTCACCACTAGAAGAATGATCAATGTGATTCACCATGCTGAGACCAGTGGAATGCCTTCTCTGCTTCTATCCTTGGATGCAGAGAAGGCATTCGACAGAGTCCACTGGTCATGCCTACAGATGGTATTACAAAAATTTGGCTTTAAAAACAATATTCTTAAAGCCATTATGGCAACCTACACCACCCCGACAGCAAGTATTCTCAGTTGACATGCTCTCCCAACCATTCCCCATAACGAATGGAACACTCCAAAGTTGCCCACTATCCCCACTCATTTTCAATCTCATTATGGAACACTTGGCGGAACACATTCGATTGAACCCCTTAATTTCGGGCCTAACAAAACTTTTCACAAGATCAGTCTATTTGCAGACAACATAATTTTAATTCTTACGAATCTGGCTTCTTCCCTGGAAGAGGTAGAAAAAACACTGAACTGCACATTACATAGACCCCTGCACAACACACAGACCCCTGCATAATACAAAGACCCCTTGCATAATACACAGACACCTGTGTCAGGCTAGGAGCAGCTAACAGGTAACAGTTCAGGTGTGCTGATTATACAAAGAGTTCAAAGAACAAGAGCACATACCATGAGCAGGTCTAAGCAGAGCGGGTCAGCTGGGACTTGTAGTTCACCACTGCAGATGAAGGTAGATGATTGCTGGACCTTGTAGTTCACTGCTGCAGGTGAGGGTAGATGATTGCTGGACCTTGTAGTTCACTGCTGCAGATGAGGGTACTACAGTAGAATCAGGCAAAGCATAGTCTAGGCAAGCTGTGTCATACACAGGTAGATCAGAGTCCAAACGGTACCGAATCAGAAGCCAGCAAGGAGGGTCAAACAAGCTGGGTCATACGCGAAAGACACAGAGCAGATATCAGCTAGATCAAACACAAATGTAAACTCTAACACGAGCACTGACTGAATGCTGAAACAGGTGATTTAAAGGTGAGCTGGCCAATCACTGTTGTTTCCCAGACAAAGGCTGTGTCAGGTGAGCTGTGCTGGGTCCTAAATGGATTCTAGTACTGACACCCTGCACAACACACAGCCCCCTGCACAACACACAGCCCCCCTGCAGAGTACACAGCCCCCTGCATAGCACACAGCCCCCTTCACATTACACAGACCCCTGCATAGTACACTGTCCCCTGCACAACACACAGCCCCCTCTTATTATAAAGACCCCCCCCCCCTGCACTCCCAGGAGATCCCTAGTCTCCTCGGACAGTGCTGCCAGCATACTCTAAGGTTGAGAAAACATCACACTGTCAGCCCGTTAGCTCCTTCTCTTACACCACTCCTCTTGTATCACTCTCATTGTAAATCAAAGCTTCTAAATACCCCCATTAATGCCGGAACCAGTCATGTGACTGCTCTCCTGTCTTTCATTGACAGTCACATGACCACTCTCCCCCAATCAAAAGCTACATATGAGGAGGAGGCGGCTTGGGAGGAGGAGAGCAACCACAATGAGCGGCATTAATTGAGAGATTCATAGGCTTAGATTTACACTGAGCGTGACACAGGAGGAGCGGTATATGACAAAGGGCTTACAGTAATGTTTTCTGAAATTTAATTTACTGGCAGTGCTGTCCCAGGGCCACGAAAGGTGGGGCAGCCACACTGACACCCTCCCAATGGGTGGTACCTAGGGCGAACCGCCCGATCTCCGCCCCCTGTTGGTAAAGAAACAGATATCGATGCATAAAGCACAGGCATGGTTTACCCTCTTTTTTTAGGGTAAAAAAGTGTGTTATTCGCCGATAATCAAAATCAATCAAACCAAATTATTCTGTAACAGCTATGAATAGGGTATATGATTATTGGCAAAGTTATACACCATTCTTGCATAAGGTTACATTGCTAACTTTCAGCCATTGCTGAAAAATGAAAAAAATCAATCCAAACCCTTCTAAGGAAAATTATCAAGTATTCATATGCAAATGTATATATTTATGTGCAAATATGTTTAGTAATTAAATGATAAAAAATGTAGTGCAAGCGCTCAGCCTATACACACTTCTTATAGTGCTACAAAATAATATGTGCTCAAATATATGTATAGTATTACCCAAAGGAAAAAAAAAAAAAAAAAAAAAAAATATAGATACACTGTAATAAAAACACAGAATATGAAATTGTATAAATATATACAGTGACCTATATATATACCAAGAGAAGAGGGTAATAGGATGTTGTATCTCTAAAAGAGAAAACAGTGACTATGAATATCTGTAAACAATAAACACAGTGATAAAATCCATAGATAACTGTGAAAACAGTGACTGTGAATGTCTATAAACAATAATCTCAATAATGAAGTCCATAAATGAATATATAGTCCAAAAACAATCGTGCAGAGTGCCAGTAGTGACCAGGATCCTGTGATATTGTGACCGAAAAGAACAATGTTCCACCAAGTGACAATCCCACCACCTTATAGGGTGTAGGCTTACCAGATCTATGTGACCCTAGTAGGCATACGCCTCAGGGGTCAATCAAAGCTTGCGATCCCAACCAAAGAATGGTCTCAAGGATTAGGTGTGTCAGTCATGGCATATACGATCCCAACAGATGGCTAGATGTGGTCAATATTCCTCATGTGCATATATAGATCCAACAATGATTCAGGCATGAAAGATGAGAAGACAGAACCGACATGGCATAATAACGTCTTTAAAAAAACTTTAATAAAAAATATTTTGGTAAAACTCACATTTCCAAAAAGTACAATCAAGCGTGTCAGGATAAAAATGGCAGTAGCGGAGTCCTCCCGACGCGTTTCGACCCACCGGTCATCATCTGGGGTGGACTCACACTACTGTCCTACTGCCTTATATAGGTACTCACACAGTGAAGTGGTGGCAATCCTCCATGTGTTGTGATTATGCCCACTTCCGGTATATTAAAGATGGCGGACGAGCGTGCGTTCCACGCCTCGATTGCAATGCGTTCCACCCATATCAACATCATTTAGGCCCAGAAAACCTAATTGGAAGTGAGGGTAATTCCACTTCCGGTATGCGGAAAAAATGGCGGCCCGGCGTGCGTTCCACGCCTCGCATTGGGTGCGTTTCACCTATCCATATTGATATGTAAAAAGAGGATATAGGCACGAACCTATTTTTTATGGTCCATATATGAAACGAGCCAACATGTAATAAATTTGAATGCTGTGGGCTCACAAGTTATCAGAAAAAATGTCCAGAACCCTTTTTAGAATGGTGATCAGAAACCGGAAGTGAGCATCCACAAGACCCGGAACCGGAAGTGATTGTCCATCACTTCCGGAGCGGAATGAGGATGTAAACAAGACATCAATGCAAAGAAATCACTATCTGTTCTCTTATACAGATAAAAAGGTAGCGCTAATGACACCTAATGGCCACTAATAAGATTGCAACTAGATATGCAGAAAATAAGCCATCTTTACATTACACTGTGCAGAAAATGCAACTCACACTAATGACACCTAATGGCCACTAATGAGATTGCAACTAAATATACAGGAAATAAGCCATCAATACGTTACAATGTGCAAAAAATGCATCTCATGCTGCAGACTAATAATTTTATGGTCACAATGACCATATACCACAACATTGAATAAATATTATTAATATGGTCATTCCAAAAAATTAAAAAATAAAATAAAAATATAGATGTAAAAAATAGAGACATACAAAAAAAGGTAATGTCCACGGAAAAAACATACCCAATGTCAGACTACATATCACTAATGCCAGAAGGTCCTACGAATCATCAATGAACGCATTGATGTCCCACTCCACATTCATACCGAGTGGGGAGTGGGACTGAAGTTCGTATATCCAAAAAGTTTCAAGCCTGGAGACCCCACGAGTGAGGGGTCCCCCTCTCCAAGGTGGAATATATTTATCTATCACGATAAATTGAGTGCCACGTAGATCGTTACTGTGGCATTCCCTATAGTGTCTCGGCACCGTGTGCTTAGATAATTTACTTCTGATCAGGGAGATATGTTCGCCGACCCTTGTGGAAAAAGTTCTGGTAGTGCGGCCAACATATTGCTTCCCACAGGGGCAGGTTATTAAATAAACCACATATTTAGTTTTGCAAGTGCAAAAACATTTAATTGAATATCTTTTACCAGTTACAGTGGATGTAAATTCTGAAATTTTTCGTTGTGTCAGTGCATTATGTTGACACACACTACATTTTTTGCACGGAAAATAGCCTACCATGTTATGAAAGAAAGTAGGCTGTGTTGGAGGGTTAATGATGTTGGGGGCAATTTTACTTTGCAAGGTGGGAGCCCCTCTGAAGAGAACATTAGCTCTTTCAGGAAGATTAGGACCCAATACAGGATCTCTTCTCAAAACCTCCCAATGTTTACTCAAAATCTTTTTTACCTGCCTGTGTTGTATGTTGAAGGTGGTTGTAAAGGACCATTTAAACTTCTCTCTATCATTACGGGGGGTTTTCACCTGCAGGAGAGTGTCCCTATTTATATTCAAGACTTCCTGTAGTTGTGTTTCCAAAGTCAGTGCATGATACCCCTTATCTAGGAACCGTTGTTTTAAACAGTTTGCCTGATCCACAAAGGTGCAATCATCAGTACAATTACGCCGCAGTCTAATAAATTGACTGCGTGGAACGGAGGTAAGCCAACTTTTATGATGGCAACTGTCCATGGCAATATAGCTGTTACGGTCAGTGGACTTAAAGTGGGTTTTAAAACTGAAACCTCCTGGGGAAATTCCAATCTCCAAATCCAGAAATTGAATTCTGTCAGTACTGGTCTGGAAAGTTAATGAAATTCCCCTGTCGTTATTATTCAAACCACTGAAAAATTCAAGAAGAGCATCGAGGGTGCCCCCCCATAGGAGGAGGATGTCGTCTATGTATCGGACCCACAAAATCAATGATGGGCTCCGCTGGGCATAGACGACATCCTCCTCCCATTTGGCCATGAAAAGATTGGCCAAACTGGGCGCAAATTTCGCCCCCATGGCCACACCCCTTTGTTGAGAGTAGTACTGGCCACCAAACCAGAAATAACTATGGCTGGTGGCGAATTCCAATAATTCTATAATGTAATTACGTTGACAAGGAACTAGCGTGCGTTCTTGATCAAGAAAGAAACGCACCGCTTCTATTCCTTTGTCCTGTGGAATACAGGTATATAGGGATGAAACATCGGCAGTGGCTATAATGCATTGTCCTTGGAACTGTATGCCTTCCAATTTCTTAATGGTATCCCCAGTGTCTTGTATGTATGAGGGCATCTTTCTCACGAGTGGTTGGAGGTAAAAGTCTATGTATCTACCTATGCGTGCTGTAACCGAATTTATGCCACTTACAATGGGTCTACCGGGAGGAGCTGTTGGACTCTTGTGGATCTTGGGTAGATAATAGATGGTAGGTATTCTAGGAGATGCAGGGACCAAAAAGGCTTTTTCTTTTTTATTCAAGATTTTTTGTTCGTAACCTTTGTCAACAAGGGCTTTTAATTGTTTTCTGTAAACATTTGTGGGGTTATTGGGTAATAACAGATACGTGCCTGGCTCACTCAAGATGTTTGCCATTTCCTCCTCATACTGAGTTTTGTCCAGTACAACTATGCCCCCTCCCTTGTCAGCTGGGCGTATTATAACTTGCTTTTGGTCACAGAGAGACTTCAATGCGATTTTAGGTAGAGAAGTAGAGTGATATTTTTTCACTGGTAATTTAGCTAAATCGCTGAGTACTAAATCTCTAAAAATTTTCACTGCGGGAGCAATGGGTACCGGAGGGGAGAAAAGGGAAGGGTTAGATAACCCTGAGTGGACAGTGCCTGACGTGCTGGCATGGTAGTCTGTACGATACGGATTAGATGTAAGGTATCTTTGAATATTCAGCTTCCGTGTAAATTTGTGTATATCTATAAATGTGGAAAATTTATTGAGTTTATTAGGGGGTGCAAATTTTAAGCCCTTGTCTAAAATCAACATCTCTTCAGATGTGAAAGACTTAGAGCTCAGATTAAAAACCCCCTGCCCTATTAGAGCCTTCTTCTCTTTCCGTCTTTGTAATCTCCTTCCCCCTCTACAACCTCTCCTCGTTCTTGACCCCTTTTTTTGGGGGGTGGGTCCTCGTGAAAACCCTGTTCATAGTTGGTATTGGGAGGATTGTAAGGATAGGGGGAAGGAGAATGCCTGGTATAAGTGATGTCAGAACTCCTCACATCGCGTAAAGGTGCAAACCTGTTTTGCGAAGGAGGTATGTCCTCATAATGTTGGATACCTCTATTATAGTAATAGGGGGGGTTGGTTTCCCGGGGAGGGAGATAATTTTGATGGCTAGAAGAGTATGGTGTACGTGGTGAATGGTAATATGGTGAATTATTATAATCCACAGGGGCTGAGATGTTTCTATGATGAGAATGATCTCTTTGATGCCCACGTCCTCCTCTCTTACCTCTTGGGCCCCCCCTGCCCCTTTTGTGATTATTTGTCCTATATGGGCTAAAATGTTGAACATTGTGTGTTCCATTATCAGGCCCCCTCTGAACAGCCTCACTATATGTTCTGGGAGGTGGTATATCCTGGGAGGCAGAAGTACCAGGATTAGAGCCAACCTCCATATTCACAGAAGGGGAAGTTTGATTGAGAGGTGGTGCTAAAAATAATTTTTGCCATCTGAATACATTGTTTGTCTTATAGTCATTCGTGTCTCGGGAATATTTTTTCTGTTTTTTATTTTTTTGGTCTCGATCCTCTTTTTCCAAATGATTGAGTAAGTTGGACGAGAGAGAATTATATTCCGGCGACCCTTTATATGTATTTAGTTTATCTCTAATCTCCTTAATTTCCTTGTCTATGTTTAATAAACATGCCTTTTTCTTTAAGATAAGGAAAGAGAGGAGATTGGTACCTGCCTCATTGAAATATTTGAACCAAGAATCAGGGTCTGATTCTCCCTGTTGTGGGCAAACGTCCCATCTGAGGCTACGGGGAACCATCTGTTCCGTGATATACTGTTGTAAAAATACCAAGTCCCACTCCAGGTGTAATTCGGTCGACATGATATTTTTCAACCTTACAAAAAGGCCTCCGATTTCAGTGTTGCTACTATCGGGGACAAATACACCATCTATGTTCACTTTATGTGAAGCTCTGTAGTCAAATACATCCATTGTAATTACGGATGTTTCTTTACAAATGCTGCAATATTAATCCACTAAAACCACAAGAGAGATGTACACCAACAATATTGCGCAAAAGGAAAATTATAAATTGAAATAGATAAATACAAAGAAATGTATATGATGAGCAGCCAACACGCTAAAACTAGGGATTTTTTCTTTAGCTGGAAAATCGATAAAAAATGTAGTGCAAGCGCTCAGCCTATACACACTTCTTATAGTGCTACAAAATAATATGTGCTCAAATATATGTATAGTATTACCCAAAGGAAAAAAAAAAAAAAAATATAGATACACTGTAATAAAAACACAGAATATGAAATTGTATAAATATATACAGTGACCTATATATATACCAAGAGAAGAGGGTAATAGGATGTTGTATCTCTAAAAGAGAAAACAGTGACTATGAATATCTGTAAACAATAAACACAGTGATAAAATCCATAGATAACTGTGAAAACAGTGACTGTGAATGTCTATAAACAATAATCTCAATAATGAAGTCCATAAATGAATATATAGTCCAAAAACAATCGTGCAGAGTGCCAGTAGTGACCAGGATCCTGTGATATTGTGACCGAAAAGAACAATGTTCCACCAAGTGACAATCCCACCACCTTATAGGGTGTAGGCTTACCAGATCTATGTGACCCTAGTAGGCATACGCCTCAGGGGTCAATCAAAGCTTGCGATCCCAACCAAAGAATGGTCTCAAGGATTAGGTGTGTCAGTCATGGCATATACGATCCCAACAGATGGCTAGATGTGGTCAATATTCCTCATGTGCATATATAGATCCAACAATGATTCAGGCATGAAAGATGAGAAGACAGAACCGACATGGCATAATAACGTCTTTAAAAAAACTTTAATAAAAAATATTTTGGTAAAACTCACATTTCCAAAAAGTACAATCAAGGAATTACCCTCACTTCCAATTAGGTTTTCTGGGCCTAAATGATGTTGATATGGGTGGAACGCATTGCAATCGAGGCGTGGAACGCACGCTCGTCCGCCATCTTTAATATACCGGAAGTGGGCATAATCACAACACATGGAGGATTGCCACCACTTCACTGTGTGAGTACCTATATAAGGCAGTAGGACAGTAGTGTGAGTCCACCCCAGATGATGACCGGTGGGTCGAAACGCGTCGGGAGGACTCCGCTACTGCCATTTTTATCCTGACACGCTTGATTGTACTTTTTGGAAATGTGAGTTTTACCAAAATATTTTTTATTAAAGTTTTTTTAAAGACGTTATTATGCCATGTCGGTTCTGTCTTCTCATCTTTCATGCCTGAATCATTGTTGGATCTATATATGCACATGAGGAATATTGACCACATCTAGCCATCTGTTGGGATCGTATATGCCATGACTGACACACCTAATCCTTGAGACCATTCTTTGGTTGGGATCGCAAGCTTTGATTGACCCCTGAGGCGTATGCCTACTAGGGTCACATAGATCTGGTAAGCCTACACCCTATAAGGTGGTGGGATTGTCACTTGGTGGAACATTGTTCTTTTCGGTCACAATATCACAGGATCCTGGTCACTACTGGCACTCTGCACGATTGTTTTTGGACTATATATTCATTTATGGACTTCATTATTGAGATTATTGTTTATAGACATTCACAGTCACTGTTTTCACAGTTATCTATGGATTTTATCACTGTGTTTATTGTTTACAGATATTCATAGTCACTGTTTTCTCTTTTAGAGATACAACATCCTATTACCCTCTTCTCTTGGTATATATATAGGTCACTGTATATATTTATACAATTTCATATTCTGTGTTTTTATTACAGTGTATCTATATTTTTTTTTTTTTTTTTTTCCTTTGGGTAATACTATACATATATTTGAGCACATATTATTTTGTAGCACTATAAGAAGTGTGTATAGGCTGAGCGCTTGCACTACATTTTTTATCGATTTTCCAGCTAAAGAAAAAATCCCTAGTTTTAGCGTGTTGGCTGCTCATCATATACATTTCTTTGTATTTATCTATTTCAATTTATAATTTTCCTTTTGCGCAATATTGTTGGTGTACATCTCTCTTGTGGTTTTAGTGGATTAATATTGCAGCATTTGTAAAGAAACATCCGTAATTACAATGGATGTATTTGACTACAGAGCTTCACATAAAGTGAACATAGATGGTGTATTTGTCCCCGATAGTAGCAACACTGAAATCGGAGGCCTTTTTGTAAGGTTGAAAAATATCATGTCGACCGAATTACACCTGGAGTGGGACTTGGTATTTTTACAACAGTATATCACGGAACAGATGGTTCCCCGTAGCCTCAGATGGGACGTTTGCCCACAACAGGGAGAATCAGACCCTGATTCTTGGTTCAAATATTTCAATGAGGCAGGTACCAATCTCCTCTCTTTCCTTATCTTAAAGAAAAAGGCATGTTTATTAACCAGTTGCCGACCGCCGCACGCCGATGTACGTCGGTACAATGGCACGGGCAGGCATAAGGACATACATGTACGTCCCTTGCCTCCCGCGGGTCGGGGGCCCGATCGGGCCCCCGCCCGGTGCCTGCGGCGGTCGGTATTCGTTCGGGAGCGATCCCGGACGAGGGGACGGCCATTCATTCATGGCCACCCCCTCGCGATCGCTCCCGACGAATAGAAATCCCCGGTGACATCACTTCCTCTCCTGTAATGTAAACACAGGAGAGGAAGTGATGTATTCTCTCCTCCGTGTCGGTATTTTTCGTTCCGACACGGAGGAGAGCGGATCAGTAAGTTGCACCAACACTCACACACACAGTAGAACATGCCAGGCACACTCACACCCCCCCTTTACCCCCCGATCACCCCCCCAATTACCCCTGCCCCCCAGTCACAGTGACACCAATGTCATTTTTTTTTTTTTTTTTTTGCATTGGTGTCATTTGTGACTGTAATAACTGTTAGGGCAGTTAGAGTTAGCCCCCTTTAGTTCTAATGTACCCCCCTAACCCCCCCAATAAAGGTTTAACCCCGTGATCACCCCCCGTCGCCAGTGTCACTAAGGCTGGGTTCACATTGCAGCGGTTTATGAGAACGAATGTGATTCGCACCGCACTGCAGTGCAAATCACATCCGATCTCTGTGCGATTCGAGTTCAGCCATTCGCCGCACCCGCCGCACCCGCCACACCCGCCGCACCCGCCGCAAATTCGCACGGGACCCTTTTTTTGGCCCGCAGCAGAATCGGATCGCATGGGTGTTCACACCATGCGATCCGAGTTTGCAGATCGCACTGCGATATGCGAACTGATCTGGGGGTGTCAGTAACATTTCACTGACACTCCCAGCAGTTCGCATAGGGCAGTGTGAACTGCCGCCGGGAGGCATGCGATGCGGGAACCCGCCGCGCATTCGTGGCGTTTCCGCATCGCTGCAGTGTGAACCCAGCCTAATAAGCGATCATTTTTCTGATCGCCGTATTAGTGTCACAGGTGACGCTAGTTAGGCAGGTAGGTATTTAGGTTCGCCGCAGCTTTTTATAGCGCCAGGGACCCCCATATACTACCGCATAAAGCCCCCTGATTGCCCCCTAGTTAACCCTTTCACCAGTGATCACCATATAACTGTTACAGGTGACGCTGGTTGGTTAGTTATTTTTTTATAGTTTCAGGGCACCCGCCATTTATTACCTAATAAAGGTTTAACCCCCTGATCACCCGGCGGGTGTCATTTGTGACTAATAACTGTTAGGGCAGTTAGGGTTAGCCCCCTTTAGTTCTAAGGTACCCCCCTAACCCCCCCAATAAAGGTTTAACCCCGTGATCACCCCCCGTCGCCAGTGTCACTAAGGCTGGGTTCACATTGCAGCGGTTTATGAGAACGGATGTGATTCGCACCGCACTGCAGTGCAAATCACATCCGATCTCTGTGCGATTCGAGTTCAGCCATTCGCCGCATCCGCCGCACCCGCCGCAAATTCGCACGGGACCCTTTTTTTGGCCCGCAGCAGAATCGGATCGCATGGGTGTTCACACCATGCGATCCGAGTTTGCAGATCGCACTGCGATATGCGAACTGATCTGGGGGTGTCAGTAACATTTCACTGACACTCCCAGCAGTTCGCATAGGGCAGTGTGAACTGCCGCCGGGAGGCATGCGATGCGGGAACCCGCCGCGCATTCGTGGCGTTCCCGCATCGCTCCAGTGTGAACCCAGCCTAATAAGCGATCGTTTTTCTGATCGCTGTATTAGTGTCACAGGTGACGCTAGTTAGGCAGGTAGGTATTTAGGTTCGCTGCAGCTTTTTATAGCGCCAGGGACCCCCATATACTACCGCATAAAGCCCCCTAATTGCCCCCTAGTTAACCCTTTCACCAGTGATCACCATATAACTGTTACAGGTGACGCTGGTTGGTTAGTTATTTTTTTATAGTTTCAGGGCACCCGCCATTTATTACCTAGTCTCACTAGTGTACCCCTAAATTTAGGGGTGTCTACTTTCCAAAATGGGGTCATTTGGGGGGGGTTTGTGCCATCTTGGCATTTTATGGCCTTCAAAACTGTAACGCCCTTAGAAAGCCTGAAGGCGGTGCTTGGTTTTCGGGGCCCCGTACGCGGCTAGGCTCCCAAAAAGTCCCACATATGTGGTATCCCCATACTCAGGAGAAGCAGCAGAATTTATTTTGGGGTGTCATTTCACATATGCCCATGGCATGCGTGAGCAATATATCATTTAGTGACAACTTTGTGAAAAAAAAAAAAAAAAAAAAAAAGTTTGTAATTTTCCCGCAACTTGTGGCAAAATATAAAATATTCCATGGACTCAACATGCCTCTCAGCAAATAGCTTGGGGTGTCTACTTTCTAAAATGGGGTCATTTGTGGGGGTTTTGTGCCATCTTGGCATTTTATGGCCTTCAAAACTGCAATAGGTAGTGAGGAGTGAAATCAAAAAATTACGCCCTTAGAAAGCCTGAAGGCGGTGCTTGGTTTTCGGGGCCCCGTACGCGGCTAGGCTCCCAAAAAGTCCCACATATGTGGTATCCCCGTACTCAGGAGAAGCAGCAGAATTTATTTTGGGGTGTCATTTCACATATGCCCATGGCATGCATGAGCAATATATCATTTAGTGACAACTTTGTTAAAAAAAAAAAAAAAAAAAAAAAAGTTTGTAATTTTCCCGCAACTTGTGGCAAAATATAAAATATTCCATGAACTCAACATGCCTCTCAGCAAATAGCTTGGGGTGTCTACTTTCTAAAATGGGGTCATTTGTGGGGGTTTTGTGCCATCTTGGCATTTTATGGCCTTCAAAACTGTAATAGGTAGTGAGAAGTGAACTCAAAAATTTACGCCCTTAGAAAGCCTGAAGGCGGTGCTTGGTTTTCGGGGCCCCGTACGCGGCTAGGCTCCCAAAAAGTCCCACATATGTGGTATCCCCATACTCAGGAGAAGCAGCAGAATTTATTTTGGGGTGTCATTTCACATACGCCCATAGCATGTGTGAGCAATATATCATTTAGTGACAACTTTGTGTAAAAAAAAAAAAAAATTTTTTTTTTTGTCATTATTCAATCGCTTGAGGCAAAAAAATAAAATATTCAATGGGCTCAACATGCCTCTTATCAATTTCCTTAGGGGGTCTACTTTCCAAAATGGGGTCATTTGGGGGGGTTTTGTACTGCCCTGCCATTTTAGCACCTCAAGAAATGAGATAGGCAGTCGTAAACTAAAAGCTGCGTAAATTCCAGAAAACGTACCTTAGTTTGTAGATGTGACAACTTTTGCGCAAACCAATAAATATACAATTATTGACTTTTTTTTTACCAAAGACATGTGGCTGAATACATTTTGGCCTAAATGTATGACTAAAATTGAGTTTATTGGATTTTTCTAATAACAAAAAGTAGAAAATATCATTTTTTTTCAAAATTTGCGGTCTTTTTACGTTTATATCGCAAAAAATAAAAATCGCAGAGGCAATCAAATACCATCAAAAGAAAGCTCTATTTGTGGGAAGAAAAGGACGCAAATTTTGTTTGGGTACAACATTGCATGACCGCGCAATTACCAGTTAAAGCAGCGCAGTGCCAAAGTGTAAAAAGACCTCTGGTCATTTACCAGCAAAATGGTCCGGTCTGAAAGTGGTTAAACATAGACAAGGAAATTAAGGAGATTAGAGATAAACTAAATACATATAAAGGGTCGCCGGAATATAATTCTCTCTCGTCCAACTTACTCAATCATTTGGAAAAAGAGGATCGAGACCAAAAAAATAAAAAACAGAAAAAATATTCCCGAGACACGAATGACTATAAGACAAACAATGTATTCAGATGGCAAAAATTATTTTTAGCACCACCTCTCAATCAAACTTCCCCTTCTGTGAATATGGAGGTTGGCTCTAATCCTGGTACTTCTGCCTCCCAGGATATACCACCTCCCAGAACATATAGTGAGGCTGTTCAGAGGGGGCCTGATAATGGAACACACAATGTTCAACATTTTAGCCCATATAGGACAAATAATCACAAAAGGGGCAGGGGGGGCCCAAGAGGTAAGAGAGGAGGACGTGGGCATCAAAGAGATCATTCTCATCATAGAAACATCTCAGCCCCTGTGGATTATAATAATTCACCATATTACCATTCACCACGTACACCATACTCTTCTAGCCATCAAAATTATCTCCCTCCCCGGGAAACCAACCCCCCCTATTACTATAATAGAGGTATCCAACATTATGAGGACATACCTCCTTCGCAAAACAGGTTTGCACCTTTACGCGATGTGAGGAGTTCTGACATCACTTATACCAGGCATTCTCCTTCCCCCTATCCTTACAATCCTCCCAATACCAACTATGAACAGGGTTTTCACGAGGACCCACCCCCCAAAAAAAGGGGTCAAGAACGAGGAGAGGTTGTAGAGGGGGAAGGAGATTACAAAGACGGAAAGAGAAGAAGGCTCTAATAGGGCAGGGGGTTTTTAATCTGAGCTCTAAGTCTTTCACATCTGAAGAGATGTTGATTTTAGACAAGGGCTTAAAATTTGCACCCCCTAATAAACTCAATAAATTTTCCACATTTATAGATATACACAAATTTACACGGAAGCTGAATATTCAAAGATACCTTACATCTAATCCGTATCGTACAGACTACCATGCCAGCACGTCAGGCACTGTCCACTCAGGGTTATCTAACCCTTCCCTTTTCTCCCCTCCGGTACCCATTGCTCCCGCAGTGAAAATTTTTAGAGATTTAGTACTCAGCGATTTAGCTAAATTACCAGTGAAAAAATATCACTCTACTTCTCTACCTAAAATCGCATTGAAGTCTCTCTGTGACCAAAAGCAAGTTATAATACGCCCAGCTGACAAGGGAGGGGGCATAGTTGTACTGGACAAAACTCAGTATGAGGAGGAAATGGCAAACATCTTGAGTGAGCCAGGCACGTATCTGTTATTACCCAATAACCCCACAAATGTTTACAGAAAACAATTAAAAGCCCTTGTTGACAAAGGTTACGAACAAAAAATCTTGAATAAAAAAGAAAAAGCCTTTTTGGTCCCTGCATCTCCTAGAATACCTACCATCTATTATCTACCCAAGATCCACAAGAGTCCAACAGCTCCTCCCGGTAGACCCATTGTAAGTGGCATAAATTCGGTTACAGCACGCATAGGTAGATACATAGACTTTTACCTCCAACCACTCGTGAGAAAGATGCCCTCATACATACAAGACACTGGGGATACCATTAAGAAATTGGAAGGCATACAGTTCCAAGGACAATGCATTATAGCCACTGCCGATGTTTCATCCCTATATACCTGTATTCCACAGGACAAAGGAATAGAAGCGGTGCGTTTCTTTCTTGATCAAGAACGCACGCTAGTTCCTTGTCAACGTAATTACATTATAGAATTATTGGAATTCGCCACCAGCCATAGTTATTTCTGGTTTGGTGGCCAGTACTACTCTCAACAAAGGGGTGTGGCCATGGGGGCGAAATTTGCGCCCAGTTTGGCCAATCTTTTCATGGCCAAATGGGAGGAGGATGTCGTCTATGCCCAGCGGAGCCCATCATTGATTTTGTGGGTCCGATACATAGACGACATCCTCCTCCTATGGGGGGGCACCCTCGATGCTCTTCTTGAATTTTTCAGTGGTTTGAATAATAACGACAGGGGAATTTCATTAACTTTCCAGACCAGTACTGACAGAATTCAATTTCTGGATTTGGAGATTGGAATTTCCCCAGGAGGTTTCAGTTTTAAAACCCACTTTAAGTCCACTGACCGTAACAGCTATATTGCCATGGACAGTTGCCATCATAAAAGTTGGCTTACCTCCGTTCCACGCAGTCAATTTATTAGACTGCGGCGTAATTGTACTGATGATTGCACCTTTGTGGATCAGGCAAACTGTTTAAAACAACGGTTCCTAGATAAGGGGTATCATGCACTGACTTTGGAAACACAACTACAGGAAGTCTTGAATATAAATAGGGACACTCTCCTGCAGGTGAAAACCCCCCGTAATGATAGAGAGAAGTTTAAATGGTCCTTTACAACCACCTTCAACATACAACACAGGCAGGTAAAAAAGATTTTGAGTAAACATTGGGAGGTTTTGAGAAGAGATCCTGTATTGGGTCCTAATCTTCCTGAAAGAGCTAATGTTCTCTTCAGAGGGGCTCCCACCTTGCAAAGTAAAATTGCCCCCAACATCATTAACCCTCCAACACAGCCTACTTTCTTTCATAACATGGTAGGCTATTTTCCGTGCAAAAAATGTAGTGTGTGTCAACATAATGCACTGACACAACGAAAAATTTCAGAATTTACATCCACTGTAACTGGTAAAAGATATTCAATTAAATGTTTTTGCACTTGCAAAACTAAATATGTGGTTTATTTAATAACCTGCCCCTGTGGGAAGCAATATGTTGGCCGCACTACCAGAACTTTTTCCACAAGGGTCGGCGAACATATCTCCCTGATCAGAAGTAAATTATCTAAGCACACGGTGCCGAGACACTATAGGGAATGCCACAGTAACGATCTACGTGGCACTCAATTTATCGTGATAGATAAATATATTCCACCTTGGAGAGGGGGACCCCTCACTCGTGGGGTCTCCAGGCTTGAAACTTTTTGGATATACGAACTTCAGTCCCACTCCCCACTCGGTATGAATGTGGAGTGGGACATCAATGCGTTCATTGATGATTCGTAGGACCTTCTGGCATTAGTGATATGTAGTCTGACATTGGGTATGCTTTTTCCGTGGACATTACCTTTTTTTGTATGTCTCTATTTTTTACATCTATATTTTTATTTTATTTTTTAATTTTTTGGAATGACCATATTAATAATATTTATTCAATGTTGTGGTATATGGTCATTGTGACCATAAAATTATTAGTCTGCAGCATGAGATGCATTTTTTGCACATTGTAACGTATTGATGGCTTATTTCCTGTATATTTAGTTGCAATCTCATTAGTGGCCATTAGGTGTCATTAGTGTGAGTTGCATTTTCTGCACAGTGTAATGTAAAGATGGCTTATTTTCTGCATATCTAGTTGCAATCTTATTAGTGGCCATTAGGTGTCATTAGCGCTACCTTTTTATCTGTATAAGAGAACAGATAGTGATTTCTTTGCATTGATGTCTTGTTTACATCCTCATTCCGCTCCGGAAGTGATGGACAATCACTTCCGGTTCCGGGTCTTGTGGATGCTCACTTCCGGTTTCTGATCACCATTCTAAAAAGGGTTCTGGACATTTTTTCTGATAACTTGTGAGCCCACAGCATTCAAATTTATTACATGTTGGCTCGTTTCATATATGGACCATAAAAAATAGGTTCGTGCCTATATCCTCTTTTTACATATCAATATGGATAGGTGAAACGCACCCAATGCGAGGCGTGGAACGCACGCCGGGCCGCCATTTTTTCCGCATACCGGAAGTGGAATTACCCTCACTTCCAATTAGGTTTTCTGGGCCTAAATGATGTTGATATGGGTGGAACGCATTGCAATCGAGGCGTGGAACGCACGCTCGTCCGCCATCTTTAATATACCGGAAGTGGGCATAATCACAACACATGGAGGATTGCCACCACTTCACTGTGTGAGTACCTATATAAGGCAGTAGGACAGTAGTGTGAGTCCACCCCAGATGATGACCGGTGGGTCGAAACGCGTCGGGAGGACTCCGCTACTGCCATTTTTATCCTGACACGCTTGATTGTACTTTTTGGAAATGTGAGTTTTACCAAAATATTTTTTATTAAAGTTTTTTTAAAGACGTTATTATGCCATGTCGGTTCTGTCTTCTCATCTTTCATGCCTGAATCATTGTTGGATCTATATATGCACATGAGGAATATTGACCACATCTAGCCATCTGTTGGGATCGTATATGCCATGACTGACACACCTAATCCTTGAGACCATTCTTTGGTTGGGATCGCAAGCTTTGATTGACCCCTGAGGCGTATGCCTACTAGGGTCACATAGATCTGGTAAGCCTACACCCTATAAGGTGGTGGGATTGTCACTTGGTGGAACATTGTTCTTTTCGGTCACAATATCACAGGATCCTGGTCACTACTGGCACTCTGCACGATTGTTTTTGGACTATATATTCATTTATGGACTTCATTATTGAGATTATTGTTTATAGACATTCACAGTCACTGTTTTCACAGTTATCTATGGATTTTATCACTGTGTTTATTGTTTACAGATATTCATAGTCACTGTTTTCTCTTTTAGAGATACAACATCCTATTACCCTCTTCTCTTGGTATATATATAGGTCACTGTATATATTTATACAATTTCATATTCTGTGTTTTTATTACAGTGTATCTATATTTTTTTTTTTTTTTTTTCCTTTGGGTAATACTATACATATATTTGAGCACATATTATTTTGTAGCACTATAAGAAGTGTGTATAGGCTGAGCGCTTGCACTACATTTTTTATCGATTTTCCAGCTAAAGAAAAAATCCCTAGTTTTAGCGTGTTGGCTGCTCATCATATACATTTCTTTGTATTTATCTATTTCAATTTATAATTTTCCTTTTGCGCAATATTGTTGGTGTACATCTCTCTAGTAATTAAATGATGTTATACAATGTCTCTTCCAGATCTTCATTTTCTGTCCCATGAAGTATTTATGATGAAGCAATTTCATTTTTTCATCTAAAGCATACTGTATTCTTACCAGTGTTTTTATTTTTCCGATGATAAAATTCAGGGTTTTACTTTAGTACTTTTGTTTCAGATTGTATGATAATATTGCCATTATGTCAGCAGTAAATGTAGTAGATATGATATAACTGTTTAGAGAAAATTAAGTTAGCAACATTGTTTTCATTTTTTTTTTTAATTAGGAGGAAAATGTGTTTAAACCAGCAAAAGAGGAAGTTAACGGTTTATGAAAATATTGTACAGGCACAGCACAACAGAATCTGACAAACTGGATGACTAAACACTTGTCATTCAGTACCTCTTTCATTTACACTTCAACAATATACTAGTCTAATGCCACGTACACACGATCGGAATTTCGCCCAGCAAAAGACCGGTGAGAGCTTTTCGGCCGTGTGTATGTTCCATCAGAATTTAGCTGGCCGATTTCCCGCCAGCAAAAATTTGAGAGCATGCTCTAAATTTTTCAGACGGAAAACCTTTCTATCGGAAATTCCGATCGTGTGAATGCAATTCCGATGCGCAAAAACTCACGCATGCTCATATTCAACTACGAGATGGAAGCTATTGGCTACTGGGTATTGGACTTCTTTTTTCTAGTCCCATCATACGTGTTGTATTTTACCGTGTTCTTGGAGGTCGGAATTTGGTTTGACCGTTTGTATGCAAGACAGCTTGAGCGAAATCCCATCAGAATTCCTTTGGGAAAACCATCAGATCTTTTTCTGACCAAAATTCTGATCGTGTGTACGCAGCATAAGAAGTCAGTAGAAGTTTACAGTTTGTTAATGAAATAAATTGACGGTACAATATTAATTTAATTCATTAATCTATAGAATAATTTCCGGTTTGAAAATGTTGATTCTGGACCAATTTATACTTGCTCATCGCTTTAATGCAAATATTTTTGTGTTACAGCATGTTGTCTTAAAGGGTAATTCTACTTTTGCGGGAAAAAATACAGCAAATAAAAACTACAACATATACAATTGCTACACAAGCCATATTGTAATTAATGTTATTAAAATTACATTTCCTTTTCAATCTTCAGAGCTGTCATTTAATGTAAAATTCAATGCATTATGGCAACTGAGAGTCATTCAGTACACCGTTGGTGTACAGACACTTCCAAAAATGTTGGCAAGGCACAGGGATTAGTGGTGACGTCAGCACATGGAGGGTGTAGGACAGATTGGGGGTTATTTACTAAAATCCACTTTGCACTGAAAGTACACTTGGAAGTAAAGTCGATGTAGATCCGAGGGGGACATGCAATAAAAATAAAAAACAGCATTTTAGCTTGCACATGATTGGATGATAAAATCAGCAGAGCTTCCACTAATTGCAGATCTAACCCTTAGATTTAGAGCGACTGCACTTCCAAGTGCACTTGCAGTGCAAAGTGGATTTGCCTTTCATAAATAACCCCCATTGTTTGAATGAGTGCACCATTTACACATTCATTGTTTAGTGTTTGAGTTCACTTTTTAATGGTTGCAGTTGTTTATTTTAAATCAAATAGGGATTATTGCAATTAATATACTTATTTGCATATGAAGCGCATAAGTACCACAACACACTCTTTAAGGAAGTCTGTTGTTTTAAACTGCTTCTCAACATGCCTATCCATATGAAAAAAAAAAAAAAGCAACTTCACTATTTTTTACATTGCAGCACACTACAACACAGATAATTTAGACCCCTTTCACACTTGTGTGACTTTTCCTGTGACTTTGGACATCAGAGTCGCATGACAAGTCATACCCCATGATTCCCAATGATAACCATTCATATCTGTGGGACTTCAAGTCACACAGTAGTCCCTGTACTACTTTGGTCCAACTGTAATGCGAGTTGAGGCCTATAGACCTTAAGTTTACACAGGCATTCCCTAAAATTGCAGCAAAATTGCGGCAGCAAAATCACACAACTTTCAAGTCATTGTAGTTTGAAAGGGGCCTTACTTTACAATGTAGTATACTGTAGCACAGGTGCATTATTTTTTATTGCTGTATTAGTGCTTTGGGGTGCCATTCAAAATGAATGTCAATGCACGGAAAAGCATATATACCTGTGTGTTACCACACATTGTAATAATTAGCATTTTACCATAACACATATGAATAAATGGGCCCTTTAAAAATCAACAAGAGTAAACTCATAAATGTTATATCATTCTGAAAAAAATCCAATTTACATACGCAGAAACAAATCAGTCAGAACAAGAACTAGAAATCTTGTAGCCCATATTGCCTAAAAATAATTCTACATAGTTAGATATAAACCATAGTATGGTACAAAAAAATTCAAGTAACAGCCATTTTATTTTGCAATCTGACAGATGACACATTAAAAAAATTGCTTATGAACCTGTGTGAAGTGCCCCCCAGTCTGAAGCCTTTAAACATTTCCAAACACCAGTTTACAGTTGTGACTCATGTTTTGACATCCACAAAACAAGCAATAACAAAGGCATAAGGCTCGGTTCACACAGGAGGCGGCACGACGCGGCACGACTTGCCGTGCCGCGACCTGACAAGTCGCCCCCGTTCTGTACTACGGAACCGTTCTAAGAGGAGCGACTCGAGTTGCTCCGACTTAGAAAAAAGGTTCCTGTACTACTTTTGGGCGACCTCGGGCGACTTGCATTGACTTCTATACTGAGGTCACGGCAGGTCGCGGCGCGGCAAGTCGTGTCGCCCCCTGTGTGAACTGAGCCTAACTCTCCATCACTTTGCATGTGATAGTGCTCAAGTCTAGGTCACATTGGTCACTGCCCAATCATAAGCTGACAGCAAATTTGCAAGATGCAATGACCAAATTTCACAAGTTCTGGGAACCATGAGTGACATACTCCTTCCCAGTCTGCTTGCTCAGTCTTAGCCCTTGTACACATGGTCGGACATTCCGACAACAAAATCCGTCGGATAAATTCCGACAGATTTAGTCCGGAAGTGGTGTTGCATACACACGGTCAAACAAAGTTGTCGGTATTTCCAGTTGACAAGAACGCGGTGACATAAACCGCGTATGACGGGACTAGAAAAGGGAAGTTATGCACCACGTCCGGCACCCTTTGGGCTCCTTCTGCTGATCTTGTGTTTATCACAAGTTTGTTAAGAGATGATTCGCGCTTTTCAGATTTGTGCTTCAGATCGTAACTGCTGTTCAGTTTGTGCTTGTCAGTGCGTATCTGATTATCAGTGCATGTAGTCAGTTCGCATTTGTTGGTCATTGCAGACTGTATCTTGGTATATAGTATGCTTTGATGTACAGTGCTTATTGTCTGCTCGTTTCTGGTTTTCAGTTTGTTCTTTCAGGCCTTGCTGTTTATCGGTGCCTTCTGTTGTCTGTTCTGACCAGCTGACCGTTTTAAGCCATGTTTCGTGTACGTACTCATCATAGAGAGCTTTCACACAAGCCCAGTCCATGAACAGGGCGAGGAGGAGTTCGTGGACCAAGAATTGGTTGCTCCAGTGTGACCAGTTCTCATACATGCCTTGGCTTCGTGAGATCCGGGAGAATAATCCTGATGATTTCAGGAATTATCTCCAGATGACAGACCCCGTTTTTCCCTGTCTGCTGGCCTTGCTGTCCCCTTATGTCAGCAGGCAGGATACCTGCATGCGGCAAGCCATCACTACAGAGCAGAGGCTCATCGCCACGTTGCACTACTTGGCGACAGGGAGAAGTCTTCAGGACCTGAAGTTCTTGACAGGCATCTCCCCCAGGCTCTGGGAATCATTATTCCAGAGACCTGTTCTGCCATCATACAGGTCCTGCATAAGGACTATATTAAGGTAAGTTTTCTCCTTTAACATCACATTCTATGTATTTAATGTTTGCTAATGTATTGGATTTCTTTCCTTATTCCCTAATTACCATGATTGCAATATGCTGTAATTGATATGCTGTGTCCCTTTGTCCTCCTGCATGCTGGAAGCTTTTCAAGTTCCTTTTTTGTCCTTCTTGCATATTTGCCTTCACTAACTTCCCCAGCATGCTCTTCTGGGCCCATCAACCTATAGCTTAGTCACTTAGCAATGTATTTTGTCAGCTCCATAGTATTGCTTTCCACTAAACACCCCCTAAAATAAGTACAAATGTCATGTGTGTGCCTAAATTCATGCAGATTGCCAGAGTTTTTTTTTTTCTGGGCCAAACTCATTAGGAACCCCCCTCCCCCCAACTGCTAGGTCAGCTGATGGCAATCCTCTATCTTCTGACTTTACCAAACCCAATAACACTATACCTACCTTTTTTCTGTTCCAATTTATGGATGACTTCACCAAAGCATGTAGTGCAAGGGCCTGCCTCAATACTTTCAAGTGCTACTGTTTAAAGTTTTTTTGTTCTCCTATTATTATCTTGGTAGGTAATGGCAGAATGTCAAAATGTGCTTCCATGTGTTCCTTTTTTTGAAGTGTGACACTTCTTACCTGTCTGGTGGGCTGCCAATAGTGTAAGTAATGAGGAGCTGGCCAAAGTATCACACATTATTTCTGCATTCAGCTCTCAATGAAGTGGAGAGGGTTACCTGTCCAAAACATCCCCTCCCTAATTTTTTGCAATGGGCCATCATATGGGGGCGGGGTGAGAAATCTGATAAGGGGACCTTATACTTTAGGCTTTAAATACTAATTTCCAAAAATGTTATACTGATCTTGGTCAAAAATGTTTGTGTCTAATCTACTTGCAATGTTGATGTGCAAAATGGCAATCTTGTTTGACTCCACAGTTTCCTTCAACGCCACAGGAATGGCAGACTGTGGCCTCCCACTTTGCCAGCCATTGGGACTTTGCCAATTGTGGAGGTGCAATTGATGGGAAACACGTCCGCATCATCCCACCCCCCAACTCGGGGTCCTACTATTATAATTACAAAGAGTATAATAGTATTGTGATGTTGGCGATGGTGTCAGCGACGTATGACTTCCTGTATGTGGACGTGGGGGAAAAATGCCTGTATGGTGGAGTGTTCATATGGACGGAGTTCTACTCGCATCTCCAGAGTGGCAGTCTGGGCTTGCCACTTCCAGAGGAGAATGTCGAAGGACTCCCCTTCGTTTTCGTTACGGATGAGGCGTTTGCTCTGGCAAATCATCTGATGCGGCCTTTCCTGATGAGGACCCTCACCCCGGATCAGAGGATCTTTAATTTGTGGCTTGCCAGAGCCAGAAGAGTAGCGGAGAACACTTTTGGGATAATGGCCAGCCGGTTTCGCCTATTTTTGACTCCAATCCACATGGCGGAATATAAACTAAATCATATTGTGCTTTCGTGCTGCGTTCTTTACAATTTTTGGAAAAACATTCAGCAAACTATGTGGCCTCAGTTGGGCCTGATGCAGACTTGCCGGAAAATGTCAACCTCACAGCCCTTGAAGCTGGTCATCCTGGCTTGCCCCCCCAAAGCACCGTGAGATCAGATCCAGATATGTGGAGTACTTTGTGGGCCATTGATATGCCAGACAAATAAATTGATATGCCAGACAAAACTGATTTTGCACTCTCTAGCTTTAGTATCAAAATCAACAGCAATATTCTTTAAAAGTTTCATCTGGATGCATTTCTAGAATTGTATTCAGGTAAAAAAGAGTAATGTTTTGGAATTTAGTAAGTAACATTTTATTTGTGCTTTAATATAAGAAAATAAAATTTTAACCATATTCTTCTCATAGGGAGCAAGGGCAAATTGCCAATCATCACCAAGTCAAGATTTCTCACCTTAAACAAACATTAGAAATTAATTAGTGATATATATCAAAACAATGACCCTAAAACGCTGACATTAGCTAACGAACTATAATCAAAGTGATGCAAACATTCACTGCAGCAGTTTGCACACCATTTTTACATCATATTATTTAACTTAGCTGTCATATTACAGGAATGACCGTGAAGAGTTTACAATGACTTTACGTCTGCTCAGATATATATTTAGATATGGTGTGCCTACATATTGGACACAGGTAATATTAGGAAAAGAACAAACTTCTAAATTTGAGATTATTATTATACAGAATTTATATATCGTCAACAGCTTGCGTCTCGTAAGGGTAGATAGTATAGTTACAATAACACTCAATACAGGAGGAATAAGAGGGCCCTGCTCCTGTTACAATATAGAAGGCAGGGTTGAATGATACAAACTGTGGGGGATTAGCTGATGGTAACAAGTACAGTTGTTAGGTGGGGGCAGAATAATCTTCTCTGAAGAGATGGGGTTTCAGTGATCATCGGACAGATTGGGGTAGCGGGTTTAGGGAGATGTAATCTGCTTGTATTTTGCCTTCCTTGACCCATCACTTCTCCCCTTCATCAACATGCTAATGCAATTTTTAAATATATACTTTCCTTTTTTTTTTTACATTACTTATTTTAGGCTGCCCATATATTATGCAATTTTCTTTCCTTCAACCATGGATTGAAGGAAAGAAAATAGCTTAATTCCCCCATCAACACAGTCAGTGTTGATGGGTGAATCCCTCTCGCTATGCTATTGTATGTTGATGGTAGGAAGTTTCCCAACCATCAGAATACAATGATCACAGCTGGCAGCTATAGCCACCAGCAGTGATAACACAAAAATACCCAACAGGCTGATTGGACTGAAGTTAATCAATAGATGACTGCAGTACAACCAGTCTGCCCATAGATGTGTTCAAATTCAGCCTGTTCCAAATTTGCATCTGTCTATGGCAAGTATCCAATCCAGTGATGTCATCACTGGGTCACTGTGCTTTTCTATGCAAAGCAGTCAGATTAAGGCTTGTGGAAGGACTAACTTAGTATTCATTTTTAAATCTTTTTAAATGACTCTTGGGAGGAGCTAAAAATATTAAAATGCCTTTGATGGGTGGATGTCAATCTTGATAAATAGGGAACAGGAACAAGCTGCATCTGCATGCAAATTTCCCTAGGAAACACTCATCCGTGATGCTAAGGCCTCCATGATTAAAAAAGTGAAATCCAGTGAATAAAAGGGGTAGATCAGGAATGGTAAGGCTGGAGAGGCTGGAGAGAAAAGGACATTTATCACCCTCTGACTTGCTTCAGCTTATAAGACTCTCACAGCCTACACTGAGTAATCAATTGTAAGTATCAGAGAGGAACGTGTACAACTGTGCAAGACTGAAGGTAAGGCTGGAGTTAAAGTAAAATTCCAGCCTAACACTCACTAATCTTAAAATTGTTCCCTCTCCCCTCCTGCTACCTATTTTGCCTAACTTGTGTAACAAAAAATTAGCATACTTACCTGTTTTTTGTTTTCTCTGGTCCAATCACATGATCTGCAGCTCCTACTCCCCTATGTTATTAAGTGGCAGCTGCAGGAGAGAGGAGGAAGCACTGACAACAGTTGAGCCATGGAAGCCTATGAGTGATGTCATGGCTCTCAAAATTCCCAGCTGTTGTTGAGCATTCTCTTCTCCCCTGCAGTAACCATTCACCAACACAGGAAATTGTATGACCCAGCTGGAGAAGACTCACAATAGGTAAGTACATACAGTATACATAGCAGGTGAGAGGAGGGGGCATTTTTAAGACTAGTTAGGCTTGTATGCTACTTTAAAGTGGAACATAAAAGTGAAAGTTTTTAAATTTTTCTCAAATGTGAGAAATGCAGAAGTTGGCCCTCCACCCCATGTACCAGCAGGCTATGGGACCAATTGGAAAGCGCAGGGGTCACAGCTGACTTCCTACAGTAAAGATGGCAGTGCCAGGGATCTTTAGATGGACTACTGGGCTGCTAAGTTTCTGTTTATTAAGTTAGCAGCTATTAAGCCTTAGTAGTTTTTTCTTTTAACGAACAAAGTTCCACTTTAAAAATTACTACACAGACAATTGCAAAACGAGAAAGTGAAGGCAATCCCGATCAAACTCAATTCTTTCACAATCCATTTGTCCATCTATTGAGATTATAACTTGTGTGTAAATATGTGTTATCTTTTTTAGAATGAGTGCCATGGCAAGCAATTAACCATTTCAATAAGTGAAAAAGAGGCCATGCTACTATATTACTCAACATGTCCAATAAATTCTGCAATACATGTGCTGATAGATTATAATATAGTTGTAAATTACCACCAATGTACTGAGTGCTCAATAGTTGTACTTAACTGCATATGTGACCATACACATTCTCATGTGACCATATAGTGTTGTAAGGCCACTTCAAAATAAAATTCAGGTATAAATCAATCCAAAAATGTAAATTAAAGTCCACAAAAATTGTATAATCTGCTCCAATAGTGCTATTTCTGACATGCAACCAGGAACTCAATGTGTTCTTCTCTTCACCACATAGAAAACACACTCACCAGAACCTACAGGTATTTCAGCACTTTGTGTCACTTTAAATCTCCTCTGCTGATGCCACATGCGCCAAAGAAATACTCCACCACTCTCAATATGCTGCCACGTGGAAAGTTAGGAAATCACAAAAGGGGTCTATCATTGTGCAACATATTTATTTATTTAAAACTCACAGACCAAATGTTAAAATGCAAACTTACATTTGTACAATGGATGTACACTTAGTACATCCAGTAATACTCGGCAACACTTTCCCCGCCGCTCCATAATCCAGAGCCAGCGTGCCTTCCAATTACAAGAAATTACGTAGAAATGAACTGCAAGTGACGTCTATTGGTGCGCCTCAAAGCGCTTCACAATAATTGTGCATCATCACAAACATATTGAGTAGTATAGTGGCTTAGCTTCTTTTCCGATTATTCTATTCTGTGCACAGGAGTTTGCATCACTAAGCTACAGCTGGAAGGTTATAATAGGGTTGTCAATAACTGGTATTGCATCGGGGATATATTGTTTTAGCAATTAACCATTTCAGTAGAGAAGATCTTACTCCAGGTGCAATTCATAAATTCTAATCTTTCCAATTGTAACTTTTATTGCACACAAACTAGCCTGCTAATTACAGCTATAACCATTGCCTTTAATGCAACATTCGATAATCCTTTATTATATAGAATACAAACACAACATGAAAACAGATCACCTATACTGCTTTGTCAAAACTAAATTGATTGTAAATAGCCTATTTTTCTACTGTTTTTCCAGGACAAATTACAGCCATGGGCAGCTAAGAATTTACTCACACAGAGCCTGTCTTCCATTTTGATCTCTAGCATTTGTCCATCTGCAGGGCAGGAACTATATTTTGGTAACCACTGTGAACTAGGTTATAAATAATTTCTGAGATGTGGTCTTACTCTAGCATTATTTCTTTTTGTAAGGATGGCACTGTTGGCAATATATATAAAACTCTTGATGTTTGTCACTTCAGTCTTACCAAAAGCCATTAAACATTTGATGCTTTACAGACATCCAAAAAACACATATGAGTTATTAGCTATTATTAGCAGCAATAAAATACCATCAATATGCAACATTTTTAAGTCAGCAATTATCATGGGCCGCTTTTGCCTAACATGGATTCATCCTGAAAATAATCTCACTATATTTTAATGTAATAATCAGAATCCCGCAATAATGCAAGCCTAAATGGTGTTGGGTAACACAGATTATTCAGTTTAACCCTTGTCTAAATAATAATTACTCAGTTACACAACACATACAAACTCATATATAAATAAGTGTATATGAAGAAAATACCCACACATCAGAAAATTAAAGGTCCTCAAATAACTGTGAAAATTAAAAAAAAATTTGAGTAGCTGCCGCTAAAATAGTGATATTATTCAGTATGTGGTATTGATAGTAAAAAATGGATAGAAAAACTGAGCTTACCCTACTGTGATAATATATAATAAGCTCTGAAAATATAACCATCATGCAAAATGTATCTGTACATAAAAATAATTAAAGAGCAAACGTCCATGTGCAATCAGTAATATAAATCAAAGTGCAATAGTGCAATAAAATGTGCAATCCTCTTGTGTTATAATTCTTGCAAATAAAAGTAACTTGTGCCCTCATTCCACCTGACTCCACTCTGTGTCATCACCAATGTCCCCTCCAGGGACTGAACTCACCAAAAGTTGTTGACCCGCAATGCATATGCCTAGGAAAGTCAATACAGCTTTATATTATAGACTCTCTATGCAAGGGATCCCAAATACCTAGGACCATTATATGGCCGGTTTCTTAGATTACCTATGGGATCAATATATTGGAAAGCACCTTAGAGTCTATGTAAAAACTCTATTTGCTGCTTAGAAGCTGTCCACTCTAAACAAGAGCTTAGATTCTCTATGTATTAACTCCAATTTGATAATATGTTTGATGTACTGTAGGATGTTTGTCCTTGTCTCAAGGTCTGGACCATTATGTTATTCATAATTCAACATAGAAGCAAAAATGTTACTATAGACCTTGTTTTTTTTGGTATGCGTGACCACGTCTGTTCTCTGGACCCTTCTAGTAGCCTGCATTGTATTTAAGGATGTTGAGTGCAATCATAGCAAGAGATAGAGTGGTGATGCACACCAAACACTCAAAATTTTTTATTTTTTTCACGTCAAATAACCAATCAAGTGCAGATTCAATAAATCAATAAGTATAACATTTTCTTTTTTCCAAGATTAGATAATTAAATTGAATCTTCACTCAATTCTCAGTGTGTGAGAGGAAAACACCTATCCCAGTCCCAGAAAGCCTATTTTTTTGTGGTTCCCTAGGAGGAAAGATGTATTTTCTTTGCTGAGAAAAGCTTATCTGTTTTACTAGCCATTTCATCTTTTTTCAAAATTATTTTTGTTTCAATGAAGACAGCTGCTTGAGCTGGTGTCTTTATGGAGTTATTCAGAATGGCACATCCTCAGCGATAGTTTTGGAGGCTGTAGACCCAGGCTCCACAGGACTGAAGATTGCACAGCATGACCAGAATGGGATGTTTAGGCACTGGCCCATGCTTTTGGCATTTTCCAGACTTTTGTGTACTGTATTAATTAACCGCAGAGCAGAGTTGGGTGCCATTATAAGCCAAATGTATCCATAGAAAGGGCTAATAAGTGGAGCAAATAGGTTCTACATCAACAAATGAAGGTGCCCTTCTATGCTCTATTGGCAGTATGCCATGTCTCTCTAGCTCACATTCCACTAAAAGTTTATCTGGGAAGATCATTCTCCTTTTCTTGAGTCCATATGCTCCTCAGAGTTGTCCTGCGCTCTGTTTGGTGTGGCATCCGCTCAGCTTTATCCAAGGAGGAGTTTTTAGCAGTTATGCAAGACTTTACAAGCCTATTTTCAATTTTGGTTGCTGACTTGGAACACAGAGGCTGTAAAAATACCTCAATGCCTTCCTCTCTAGAATCATTGCCATTATAGCAGCCCCTTAGCTTTCTTCTGTGGATACCATAAGAGATTTACAAATGCTTGCCAGATGATTTTTTTCTCTGAGAAGTTGCAGGCAGCTACAATATCTCCAAGGCTTAAAGAAAATATGATTTGTATTTTAAGGTGTAAACCCCCTTAAAATAGAAGAGCTGTCTTTACCGTTTAATAGTACTGTTACTAGTCTAGGATGCCTATGAGGTACACAACAATACAAGCATTTCTGGTACACACTTTACTTGAAGATGTTCTGTATGGGGACTGGGAAACTCTTTTTAAACTATTTATACCTCTAAAACATTTTACACACTGGTATTCATTTGAGGAGATCTATATTTAAAAAAAAAAAATGTTGGTTCCCATTGTTGTCCCACCTTAATAAAGCACTGAAGTCCTGATAAGGATGTACCAGTGTTAAGAATCCCATTAGTAAACTTTTGGAAAATCTTTGTATTTTACTAATCCAATGTGTGTGAGACAGCATTGGGCAGTCCTGTATTGATAGAAGCACTTTGGGCTTTGTTGTCTTTCGTGGTGGCTTGCAGGGCTGTCTTTAATATTGATCGGACCCTGGGCAAAACTTTTGTGGGCCCTCCCCCCCATGCACTTTTGCTCTCCACCTTCTCTGAGACATACAATAAATTGCAGCTAGACTCAATATAAGTTTACTGAATCAGATCAGGCACCTATTGCAATTGGTTGCCAGAGCTTACAGTGTATCATTACTGCTCACTGGCTGGTTGCTAGAGGTTACAGCACACATTATGGTTCACTGATTAGTTGCTAAATGTTACAGCACATGATTTCTGCTTGTTGATTGGTTGCTAGAGATTACTGTGGATATGACCTCAGGGGGGCATGATATACATATCAATGCCGCTGGCTGCGCCTATTTACATATGAATGACGGTATTTACATGTAAACACAGGGTCTGAAGGTGAGTCATCTTTACACAACAATAAGGCAGAGCTGGGCAGCATTAGTTGCAGCACTTCACACTGAGATATCGGGACACATCACAGGACTAAAACCTCAAGGGATGAGGGAATTTAAACCAGCATAGTTGGCAAGTATGAAGCAGCTGCTTTGGGTCCCACAACAATGACTGGGTCCAGGGCAGCTGCCCCTTTTGCCCTGCCTTAAAAATGGCCCTGGTGGCTTGTATCTAATAGCCTGTTTGGTGTAGGTAAACTCTGTCCTCTCTGAATGCAATGGGAAAGATTCTCCACAGAATACTTAGGATAGGTGTAGAGGTGTGCTTGGGATAAAAGTTCAATACACAGGTATATTTAAGAGGTTTACTGAAGTTGTCAGTTCATATGTAAAAAATAAAGCCAACATGTGTTGGAAGAAATGTCTCCCTCCTCATCAGGGCTACAATGGTCAATGTGATTGCATCAGACTTGGAACTGAAATGCGGCCCATCAGAAGCTGTCAAAGTGACTATTGAAAGTGAGCCCTTGTAGATTGCCAACTCGGGGTTCCCAAAGGCACAAAGTCTAAGCCCCATATTGCTTCTTCACCAGGGCCTCTGATGGTGGTGACGGAATTCCAGCAAGCTGGAACCAGATTGTGACCACCAAATATGCCCTGTTGAATATGCAGAAACCACTAGCATGTGCAGAGTACAATGGAAGGAGACTGAAGGAAATCCAGAAAACAAGCAGAGTTCCGGGTGGGTGGCAGGCCAGCACAGACAGTATAAGAAGCCAGGGTTGATAAATGAGAAGTCAGACACAGAATACACATACTGTAATAGTAAGGAAACAGGACCTAAGAGGACTGTGAAATTGCTCAGCGAAATTGCAAAGCGGGCTGCAGTGAGCACGTGTATATACAGTATAGGGAAACATACTGGGAGGTGGGCCAGGAAGTGACGGAAGGGAAAGGAAATACAAATCCACAGAATAGCAAGTGAGTACAGAAGCCAAACAACACATGTGAAAAGAGTTAGAGGATGGGGAGAAGCACTTCAGCAAGTGGCATTACACAGGCAGGAAAACTGCAAGCTAAATCATGACAATATCTCCCTTCTTACATTTGTAATTTCGCAAAAAAAAGTGTCAAAAATAATAAAAAAAAAAACAGGAGACACTTTGGGACAAGTCTTTTATTAAAAAATAAAAAAATAAAAATATCCCACGATGTGAATCCATCTCACGCCGCCCACCTTCCTCTGACATCACGTGGCATCAGAGGGGGTGACAAGGTAGCCCGTTTACATCACCAAGTGGCCCCGCTCTCAGCTATATAACAGCTGTCATCGAGAAGAAGCGCCACACGGCGGGAGCCTCCCATGGAGGCGGAGCTGTTGCGGCTTTTATTTTTAAATTTTTCAGCTTGTTGGGCAATGTGAGATGGATTTACATCGTGGGACATTTTAATCTTTTTTTTGTGAAATGCTAGGGGTACATTGTACCCATTACCAATTCAAAAAAGGGGGGAGGCTGGGATCTTGGGGTCCCCTTGTGAAAGAGGGCTTCCAGATTCTGATACCCCCCACTCACAGACCCCCACAATCACTGGGCAAGGGTTGTGGGGATGAGGTCCTTGTCCCCATTAAGATGGGGGAAAAGGTGCTTTGAGGGGCTACTCCAAAGCACCCTCCCCATGTTGAGGGCATTTGGCCTGGTATGGTTCAGGAGGGGGAGCGCTCTCTCACCCCCTTATTTTCCTGCAGCCTGCCAGGTTGCATGCTCGAATAAGGGTCTGTTATGGATTTTGGGGGGACCCCTACACCATTTTTTTATTTGGTGCAGGGTTCCCCTTAATTTCCATATCAGACCTGAACAGTCTGGTATGGATTTTAGGAGGATCCCCATGCAATTCTTTTTTTAATTTTTGGTTTGAGGTTCCCCTTAATATTCATACCAAACCCAAAGGGCCTGGTAATGGACTGGGGGGAAACCCATGCCATTTTTTACAATGAGTTTTTTCTATAGTGCTGAGACCCGACAAATCATTACAGCCGAGATCAGTTTTAAATTACTTTTTTTTCTTTAGAAAAGTAATTTTACTGTGGTACTAGTCTAAACAAGGAAAAACTGCACTGCTTTACAGGCATACTATAGACATCCCCCAGGCATGATATATAAAGAAATATTTAATTTTTATTGTTTTACTTTAAGCATTATTAAAATCACTGCTCCCGAAAAAAAAACAGCTGTTTTTAAAACTTTTTTTTTTGCATTGATACATATCCCCTGGGGCAGGACCCAGGTCCCCAAACACTTTTTATGACAATAACTTGAATATAAGCCTTTAAAATTAGCACTTTTGATTTTTCATGTTCGTGTCCAATAGACTTTAACAGTGTTTTTGCCTGTTCGCATATTCTGGTGTGAACCGAACCAGGGGGTGTTCGGCTCATCCTTACTTTTGACACTGAATGATCCACTCTTGACAGGCCTGCCAGATGTCAACTCTCTGTGCCAAGCATTGAAGTTGCTCCAGAAGAGGCTGCAGTGTTTCTGAGGTGATGATGGTCTGAGCAAACTGTCAGGTGTCTGTGAAAGTGAGCCCTAGTAGATCACAAACTCGGGGTTCTGCAGGGTGTGGATTCTAAGTCCCAGGTCACAGCCCCCCCTGTAAGCCCAGCTGAGGATGTGGAGACCACTACTATGTGCAGACTACAATGGCAGGAGACAGAAGGAAATCCAGCAAACAAGCCAAGGTCAGGCAGGCGGCAGGCAGACACAGACAGTAGATAAAGCTGAGGTTGGTACATGTGAATTTAGGCATAAAATACACAAAATAGTAAAGAAACAGGAGCTCAGAGAACTGTGAAGTTGCTCAAGCAAATTGGACTGCACATGTATATATAGTGAAAGGAATCAGAGGATTAGGACACGCACTGCAGCAAGGAGATAAGAATTACACAGGCAGGAAAACTTCAAGCTAAATTGTGACACCCAGCATTGCAGCCCAAGTGAAGGGGGTGGCATTTCCCTGGAAACACATTGACCTTACATGTTATCTGTGAGCTCCTCTATATCTATCCAAAATTTTAGGTTACACTTAACTTTCTTAGATTCTGGGTCCCCCCTATTTTTTTACATCCACAAACAGGTTTATTTTAATGCTGGCCATACACCTAGAGATTATCTGCAGATTTTCTATGGTTAGATGCAAAAAGTGCAACAGATTTGAGATTTTTCCATGTATGCTAAACTGTGTGGATGGAAGAATCTCCCACTGGGCCAAGTTTCAATATCTTGCTAGTCGGCCCTGCTGGCTCTCAATCTAAACAATGCTTGCCCCCAAACAGAATGTTCAGGTATGAGAGCCAGCGGGGCCGACTAGCAAGATATGGAAGCTTGGGCCAGTTTGAGATTCTTCCATCCACACAGTTCAGCGTAGATGGAGGAATCTGTTCCACTTTTTCCATCTGACCATAGAACATTTGCAGATAATCTATAGGTGTATGGCCAGTCTAAGGGTGGATTCCCCATTAATACTCCTCCTGAGGAAGTAGATTATCCATGAAACATTTTAAGGTGTTGATTGGCTCAACAGAGGTCTACATAATGGCTGACTGCCATTTTATGGCTATAATATTTCCCCCTCCATTTCCTTTTGCTTTGCCTTTGCAATGTGTTGTGAAAAGGCAATGTGTAAGTTTTTCCTGTAGTTATATCTCCGGTGCATGGTATTCGCTCACATGACTCCAGAGAAACTGCTCTAATAAAACTCACTATTTACTAACTGCTAACACCAACGACCACTACTCCATACTCATGCTACTAGACCCTTCTGCTGCCTTTGATACTGTTAACCACTTATTCCTCCTCAAAAAAACTCCACTCCCTTGGCCTTCAAAACACTGCTCTTTTTTGGTTCTCCTACCTGTCACAGCATTCCATCAGTGTTGCCTACAACTCTGTCTCCGCCTCTACACTTCCTCTTTATGTAGGGGTCCCCCAAGGTTGTTTCCTCAGACCCCTTCTCTTTTCCATCTACACCAGCTTCCTTGGTCACATCATAAACTCTCATGGCTTTCAATATCATCTCTATTCTGATGACACCAAAATGTATCTCTTTACTCTCCACCTCACCCCCTAAAATCTCCTCTCTCATTACTAGCTTATTAACTGACATCAGTATAAATGTCACACCACTTCTTTTCAAGATTTAAAAAACTGAGCTCATTAGTATTCCCCCTGCCTGTGCCCCCTCCCCTGACTTCACCATCAAAATCCAGAATACTACTATCAGTCCCTCCCCTCATGCTAGGTGTAATCCTGGACTCTGACATGGTTTTCCAGCCCCAAATTAAATTAGTGTCCAAATCTTGTAGACTTCACCTCCAAAACATCTTCAAAATATACCCCTTTTGAACTGATTAAGCCATTAAGCAACTTGCTCATTCCTTTTTTGTCATACTACTACTTAACTACTGAAACTCCTTCCTCATATGCCCACCTCTACTTGGGATATCCCCACTTCAGTCTATCATGAATGCTTATTCCAGACCTTACCAACTACTCAGTGTCTGTCCACCAATCCTCTCTTCCAGCCCCTTCACTGACTTCCAAATCCCCCCCCCCCAAAAAAAATTCAAAACACTAATAACAGCATACATTTTTTTACAGCTTTATCTCCAATCTTGTCTCAATATATCACTCCAACCATGCTCTCAGCTCCTCCCAACACCTTCCCTTGGTTTCTCTTGTCTCCTCCTCCCATGCTCTTCTCTAGGACTTCATCCAGATCTCATCCTCTGAAACTCTCTATACCAATCTGTTCAGCTTTATCCTATGCTGTTCACTTTTAGGCAATCCCTGAAAACTCATCTCTGCAGGGAAGTCTATCCTGACTTGAGCTAACAAGTGAATCTTTTAATTCTCCCATCAGTACATCCCCCACAGTTATATTATGTAGGTATTATGAGAGTAACAATGATATGGATTATTTCACAAATATAAAAATATCAAATCTATGCCATTCATGATATTATTGTTAAAGTACAAAATTAAGATGATTATTTTTGCAAGCATAATAACATAAATGTAACTATTAAAAACTTCTTTGTTTCCCCATACTTTAGGGCATTGTGGGCGCTGCAGTACTAACATCTAACAAGGTGGGGCATCCTCTGAGGTATCACAGGCTTCCCGGCATGGGGAGAGGAGGGAGAACACAATTTTTTGTCTCCCGTCCTCTATTTCCCTCAGTCAATTTGACTGTGGAAAGAATACCCGTGCCGGCGGCATTCCTTGATCGTCACTGGACGCCGCATTGCGTGCAGCACGCTTGCGTGGGCAGTCTTCCTGTCTGCACGGGGTGGTCTGCGGTGCGCATGCACGTGTGCAGCGTGACGTCACGCAAGTTGCGTCGGAGGCGGTGGTAGTTCCGGGGCAGTGACTGCCTTCAGGAACGCCGAGGAGATGACAGGTAAGTCGATGCATCGGCTCAGGCGTCCAGGGGAAACATTGTGGGATGGAACAGGCGCACCAGTGGGAAGGAGAATGCGCACCTGTATGCAATTGAATATTAAGTAAGTGGTATAAATTACATGCACATACCAGGACTCTTTCAATTGAATCCTGGAGCACCATAGGAAAAGGTCACAGAGGCAGGTATGGAATGTATTGGAATTGGAAAATAATAATCTTTGGTTCCAATAACCTTTACTGCATAGAAAGATTATTTTTTTTTTTTTATAATTGATTAGAATATTTCTATTTAAGTTTATTTATTATATTTGGTTGCAGTTTTTCTTTGCACTGCTGTAGGCTTATAATACCTGCAGCAGAGAGCTAATGTATACCCTATGGGCTATCCTGCAAACCTAACAAGCACAGTAAACAGGTAAAATATATTCAAATATACAGTGCCTTGCGAAAGTATTCGGCCTCCTTGAACTTTTCAACCTTTTGCCACATTTCAGGCTTCAAACATAAAGATATAACATTTTAATTTTTTGTGAAGAATCACCAACAAGTGGGACACAATTGTGAAGTGGAACGAAATCTATTGGATTTTTGAAACTTTTTTAACTAATAAAAAAATGAAAAGTGGGGCGTGCAAAATTATTCGGCCCCCTTGCGTTAATACTTTGTAGAGCCACCTTTTGCTGCGATTACAGCTGCAAGTCGCTTGGGGTATGTCTCTATCAGTTTTGCGCATTGAGAGACTGAAATTCTTGCCCATTCTTCCTTGCAAAACAGCTCGAACTCAGTGAGGTTGGATGGAGAGCGTTTGTGAACAGCGGTTTTCAGCTCTTTCCACAGATTCTCGATTGGATTCAGGTCTGGACTTTGAGTTGGCCATTCTAACACCTGGATACATTTATTTGTGAATCATTCTGTTTGTAGATTTTGCTGTATGTTTGTTTGGGATCATTGTCTTGTTGGAAGATAAATCTCGGTCCCAGTTTCAGGTCTTTTGCATTCTCCAACAGGTTTTCATCCAGAATGGTCCTGTATTTGGCTGCATCCATCTTCCCCTCAATTTTAACCATCTTCCCTGTCCCTGCTGAAGAAAAGCAGGCCCAAACCATGATGCTGCCACCACCATGTTTGACAGTGGGGATGGTGTGTTGAGGGTGATGAGCTGTGTTTCTTTTACACCAAACATATCGTTTTGCATTGTGGGCAAAAAGTTCAATTTTGGTTTCATCTGACCAGAGCACCTTCTTCCACATGTTTGGTTTGTCTCCCAGGTGGCTTGTGGCAAACTTTAGACGAGACTTTTTATGGATATCTTTGAGAAATGGCTTTCTTCTTGCCACTCTTCCATAAAGGCCAGATTTGTGCAGTGTACGACTGATTGTTGTCCTATGGACAGACTCTCCCACCTCAGCTGTAGTTCTCTGCAGTTCATCCAGAGTGATCATGGGCCTCTTGGCTGCATCTCTGATCAGTCTTCTCCTTGTCTGAGCTGAAAGTTCAGAGGGACGGCCAGGTCTTGGTAGATTTGCAGTGGTCTGATACTCTTTCCATTTCAAAATGATCGCTTGCACAGTGCTCCTTGGGATGTTTAAAGCTTGGGAAATCCTTTTGTATCCAAATCCGGCTTTAAACTTCTCGAAAAACAGTATTACGGACCTCCCTGGTGTGTTCCTTGGTCTTCATGATGCTATCTGTGCTTTCAACAGAACCCTGAGACTATCACAGAGCAGGTGCATTTATACAGAGACTTGATTACACACAGGTGGATTCTATTTATCACCATCAGTCATTTAGGACAACATTGGATCATTCAGAGATCCTCGCTGAACTTCTGGAGTGAGTTTGCTGCACTGAAAGTAAAGGGGCCGAATAATTTTGCACGCACCACTTTTCAGTTTTTTATTTGCTAAAAAAGTTTAAATTATCCAATAGATTTCGTTCCACTTCACAATTGTGTCCCACTTGTTGGTGCTTCTTCACAAAAAAATAATTTTTTTTATATCTTTATGTTTGAAGCCTGAAATGTGGCAAAAGGTTGAAAAGTTCAAGGGGGCAGAATACTTTCGCAAGGCACTGTATATTGAATTCACCAAACTTAAAGTGAACACATTGTCACCAACACTAATTTCACTCTACTGTCACCATGCACCATGCTTTGCTCTAGCATAAATAATATAATAATTTACATTCATCAAGGAACATAAGGCTAATTAATTGATTACATACACCGTTTATTGATCTATTTTTTTCATCACCATTTAGCCAGTAATGGTGGTACCCTTCATTTCCTCACGGGACCATGAGTCCGTTCACTTCTTTTTTTTCTTGCAATAACTTATGAATAATAATAATAATATTTTTTTATTGATTTAGGATTACAAAAAAATATATATAATTTGAAGGATATAAGTTATAAACCGTGATTGGATATCATGGTTAGAGTAAATATTTAATTCAACATTCCTGTCGGAAAATGTATAGAGGAATTATTTTCTCCCTTTTCTTTTTATACATAGATAATGTTGAATATTTGATACTCATAAGTAAATTTAATACATTATTGCTTTCAGGTGCGGCCACCCACAGGGCGATATTGACCTCCCCTCTGTTCCCCTTGGGGATACTCCAAAACACTGTCACCTCTTGTAAGTCTGTGACCTTCAATACCTCTGTGGAATCTCCCCCCCTTAGCCCCCCCTCCCCCCCCCCCATTGACAGTGGGTGGGAACATCACGGCAGCAGGCCCAGGATTACCCTCAGGGAGAAACTGTAGATCTTTCCAAACATCGTAATAGAAGTTTCTGGTTCAAGTTTAATGAATTGGTGCAAAGGGTAAATATCACATGAGAATAATAAGTATAATAATAGTTGTATAATTAATTTTTCTATAAATTTTGATTATTTTTTACCTTTTCATATTTCACAGAAATGTGACAAAGTCGCCCATTTATTGCATTGTCCCCCCCTGAAGAAAACCGTAATCCCTAGAAGGTTGAAATGCATTGGGGTAGTAGGGCGCTTCTTATCATGTGGTTTAATTTTATGGAATAACTTGAAGATTGTTGTAACTGTGTTCATATGAACTATGTACTAAGCTATGTATGTATTCCTATTCATCCAATTGTTTAAATAATATATACCAGAGCTTGAATTTTAAATCATTGTGGTTACAATGCTTTTTGGATTAATAAAAAAATCTTACTTTTATCTATCATTGTTTCTTATTGCTGCTTAAAAACCCCAAGGTGAACCCATTGCATATTTTGTAGAATCCCCCACAGTTATTACTTTTTGTACTACTTGCCCCTTCCTATTAGATTATAAGCTCTCAGGAGCCAGACACTCCTAACCCTCTTGTAATAAATTGTATTGTTACTGTACTGTCAACCTATATTATGTAAAGTGCTGCAGAAACTGTTGGTGATTAGGGATGAGCTGAACAACCACCGGTTCAGTTTGCACCAGAACGTGTGAACAGGCAAATAATTTGTACAAACACACGAACACCATTAAAGTCTATGGAACACGAACCTGAAGAATCAAATGTTCTCATTTTAAAGGCTTATATGCAAGTTATTGTCATAAAAAGTGTTTAGGGATCCGAAGTCCTGCCCCAGGGGATATGTATCAATGCAAACACAAAGTTTTAAAAACAAACATTTTTTTCGGGAGCAGTGATTTTAATAATGCTTAAAGTGAAACAATAAAAGTGAAATATTGAAATTATAAGAATATTATCGGGTTAATTGGCGCTACCTAGAAAACAGGTCTCCATTACAAAAAGGGTCTTGTGGAGAATCAATGAATGGGGAGCCAGGGTACGGTCTTTGCAAAAAGCACAGTATTCCCTCTCACCCTACTTATAATGACACTGTATACTGCCAACCCCAGAATCACATAAAGAGCTAAGGACACCAAGAAAAGCCCCAGCTCCGCCCAAAGAAAGATTTGAATCAAACACTAAATGTAATAAATCTGTAGGCCATCATAGAAAAAAGGGGTCCCAAAACATTAATTACTAATGACGGGAATTACCAATCAGACTCATTAAAATAATACTACAAAACAGTAGAAAATCAGGAACTAATGATGTTAGAACAGGCTAGGATCCTTCCCTAAAGAATATCTATTCAAACACACATTCTCAAGTATGTTAAAAATACAGGCCAAAAGATCATATGTGCCAAACTACATATGCAACCTGATGAAATTAAAAGTCAAATCGCCTGAGATGCGACAAATTACATTCAGTGGCAGGCCTATTAGCAACAATGAAGAACCCTTTATCAGTATAAGTGAAAAAAGATATATATGTATATTTAAAGTACCGTGCGCTAATGAGCAAACTGGGGCCACATAAGTGTACCCACCAGTGTGTAGTGCCGAAAGGTGACAGGCCTATTAGCAAACAGTAATGAAAAACCCTTTAACAGTATAAAGTGAAGAAGATATATATATATATATTTAAAATGCCGTGCACTAATGAACAAACTGGGGCCACATAGGTGTACCCACTAGTGTGTAATGCCGAAAAGAATATATATATGTGTATATAACCTCAAACAGTATTAATATTAAATCTGTGTATAGTGAAAACCAAAAGGAAATTGAATATGTAAACAAATAACTGAAAATGTGAGCTTTCCACACCCCAGAACCCAAATGGTTAAAAAATATATGTGTGTGTATGTGTTAGTGCATACAAAAAATGAAAATGCAATAATGCAAAAATTTTTTTGGCGATAAAGGCTAAAAAACACATGTGCGAAGTGCAATATCACCTAAAATGGAAATAGTGAAATAGATGAAAAAAATGAAAAAAATAAAAATAAAAATAAAAATAAAAATAAAAATAAAAATAAAAATAAAAAATAAAATCTGAGGATGAGTAACAAAAACTATATATAAAACATAAGCAAAATGGCAAATATATATATGTGAAAAATAAGTCCCAGGGATTTTCCCAGGAATGGACAACGAGACAGACCTCCAGGGAGATGGACTGCCAAACCATCGTACAGGAATCCAAGATGGAGAAAACAAACAGAGTACAGGGAACCCCAAGGTGTCCCTTATGGTACAATGAACAGAGAAGGACCACCTCTAGATCGCCCGGAGACATATCCCTTAGGGACACCATGGGAAGTCAACCCGGGAACAACTATGTGGAGACACAGGGAAGGAGAAAACGGACCAGGGGAAGTAGAGGAGGAAAGAAGAAACAAAAGAAGAAGAACTTAATTGGGAAGGGCATCTATAATCTAAGCGATACAACTTTCGACGATGAAGAGATAAAGATTTTGGATTTAGGACTAAAATTTGCCCCAGATAAGACATTAGACAAGTTTGAAGCATTCATTGATCTGAAAAAGTTCATGAGGAAACTGAATATTAAGAAACATTTTGCCATTAATATAGGAGGGAACAACAAGAAAGAATCCATATACGTCCAAACTAACCTTAAAAATAAATCTACATTCAATCCAAACACCCCAGGCAATCAATGCATGGGGGCCTTTAGCAAAATGGTGGAGGCCGACCTAAGAAAATTAGATAAGACTAACTATAGAAAATCTGTGAATATCTGGAAAACCATCAGAACATTAGGGAAAAAGAAAAATGTGGTCATCAGACCAGCCGATAAAGGGGGGGGTCTGGTTATCCTGAATAAATCAGATTATTTAGATGAAATGGAAAGGCTGTTAAATATCGAAAATACATATAAGAAGTTGAAAGGCAACCCTAAGCACGAGTACGAGAAAAAACTAGCCATGTTCGTGAAGAAGGGGAAAGAAATGGGAATTCTCAATGATGATGAGGCCGAGTATTTAATCTCGAATTCAACGAAAACCCCGGTAATATATTACATGCCAAAAATCCACAAGAGAATTATTAAACCACCAGGGAGGCCTATAATTAGTGGAATAAATTCCATTTTTTCACGTTTAGGGGAATATCTGGACAAATTCCTAAAACCCTTGGTCCAAGAAGGTAGATCCTATCTGAAGGACAGTACCCAATTGTTAAGAGAACTCCAAGATTTGGGAGATGTTGAAAGGCTCTTGATGGTGACCATTGATGTTAATTCGCTGTATACGAACATCGTACAGCAGGATGGCCTATTGGGCGTTGAAAAGGCTTTATATGAAAATACAGATATGCGACAAGAACAGGTTGAATACATCATCGAAGGTTTAGAGTTGGCAATGAGTTGCAATTATTTTTGGTACAATCAAAGATACTATGTTCAAACAAAGGGGGTTGCCATGGGGGCCCGTTATGCTCCTAGTGTGGCGAACCTCATGATGAACATGTGGGAGGAGGAGTATATCTACGGTAGGGATATACCTCAGTTGAGGTTCTACCGTAGATATATAGACGACCTCATCATATTATGGGATGGCACCCCAACAGATCTCGATGTATTCATGAACAATCTTGACAACAATATCTATGGCTTGACTTTTACTGGTAAATATAGTGAGCATAGTGTCGATTACCTGGACCTTCAAATTTCAAAGAAGGACGGAATCTTTTACACTAAGACATTCTTCAAAACTACGGATAGAAATAGTTATATCCCGGTTACCAGCTGTCATCACCCTAAATGGAAAAACAATATTCCGAAGGGTCAGCTGTTGAGATTAAGAAGAAATTGCCACTCTAAGGAAGATTACTATCACCAAGCAGACTTGATTATAGAAAGATTCCAGGAAAAAGGATACAAGTCGGAACCTCTATTACAACTAAAGAACAACATTGGATGTCTAGAGAGGAATTCATTACTAGAGAAACAAAAAAAGAAAGAGGTAAAGAGGGAACTAGCATTTATTACTGGGTTTAATACCCAATATCGAGATGTAGAAAAAATTATTAAAAAATACTGGCCTATACTTCAAGAAGACAAAGTATTATCTAAGGTTCTTCCCAAAAAGCCCTTGTTTGTATACAAAAGGGCCCCGACTTTACGTTCCTTCTTAGTACATAATGCTATTGACCCACCAAGACAAATAAAAATATCGAATGATCTGAAAGGTTTTTATAGATGCCAGAGATGTCTTCCATGTAAAGTTAGCAAGAAACAGCCAAGAAGGAAAGAAACTTTTAAAGCGAAGACAGATTTTAAGGAGTATAAAATAAAAGAATTAATTACTTGCCGGAGCACACATGTAACATATGTTATAGAATGCCCTTGTAATTTGCAGTATGTGGGCAGGACCACACGCCCCCTTTTCATCAGGATTAGGGAACATATTAATAATATTAAGAAAGGGTTTCCAAATCATAACCTTTCCCGTCACTTTGATGAATTCCATAAAAGAGATCCGTCTGGTTTAATATTCTATGGCATAGATTGCGTGAAAGGCAATTGGAGGGGAGGGAATAAAACCACCCTCATTTCGCAGAATGAAACCGCGTGGATATATAGGTTGGGTTCTTTGGTGCCACGGGGCCTCAACCTAGACATAGACCTCAATTGTTTCATAGCCAACCCTTAATTTGCTCTGGTTTCTTTTTTGTAAGGGGGTTCCCACATTAGCGCTAGTCACGCCCTTTAACCAGTTTATATATTCTTTACTACTATTCTTTAACCTGTAAACCCTGACATTATGATTTTTGGGGGTGTAGGTATGGAGTTTTTTGGATTATCATGTTCTAGAACACACGCATTTTGTTTACTTTGTTTCCTCTATAATAAGGTTCTGGTATCTATATCTCTGGGGCATCTCTTCTTCTGTCCCCTGTGTGTTGCATATGAGGTTTTTTTCCCATGCACATCTATATAGGTATACCCATGTGTATCTTCACATGCACTTCCTAATGCATAACCTTACAGAGATAAGCTTTGCTGATTATATCTCTGGATTTCAAACCCCGGGTTTTTCGTATTTTATAAATTATATATCTTTTGGGTATTAAACGCTAGATTTTTAGTATTATTACCACTATTTTTATTTTGTTTCATCTGCAATTTAAAGTCCACAGGAGGGAGAGGAAATACCAATCTGCATATAGATAACAATTTCTTGCACACTTATAGCAAGTTTTTGATGGAGTTTTTGCACGATGTGAAGAAAATGTCCACTGTGTAGAATTTAGCAGTGTTTTTTACAATATGACGTTAATACTGACCAACCCGTAGATAGTGAGGATTATTGCCTAATGAGCTGATCTATAATGTACCGCATATATTTCTCTTTCTGTTAATCACTTGTGTTGCTTTTGGTTTACTTTTTCAAATAATCAACATTTTTTAGAAAATCCCCCCTAGTCGCAAGGTAAAATTATTTTTTTTTAATTTTTTCTAGTAGATTTTTGTGTAAGATGCACAAACATCTTCATTACACAATGAGTTAACTCTAATTGGATGAATATAAGCTTTCCTTCTGAAATATTCTTGGAAAACTGTAATCCCCCTTTTTCTGTTGTTATTATTATTTTTTAATGGTCAGTAATTTACTTAATTATATTACCTATTTTTAAAAAAATTTTTTCTCTATGGTCGTTAGAGTACACAATTCAAGGTATTACTACATTGGGGCTGTATTCTCCCTTGGGATAGATCACCCTTTGAGCTGACAGTCCTGAGTGGGATTCTAATATGTGAAATTAGACTTGATCTTGATACAAAAAAATTTTTTTACTCATTACCATATATGAGTCGGTCAAAAATATTTTAATTTTATTATATATATTTTTATCCTTATCTTTTTATATGTATTTTGGAGTGTACCGAATAGTCCCTAATATTCCTCCAAAAACGTAGGAGCGAACGTTCTACTCGAGCGTAGCGGGACTATGTATTGAGCCTGTTCGATCCCAAGGGTATAAAGTGTTCTTTCGTAGTAGCTGACTAACTTTTGCGTCGGCTGATGCCCGCCCGCTTATACATTAGGTCATCCCCGTTGGTGTATGAATGAACCTCGCACTGAGAGTAATGGCCAATCAGATCACCTAAATAAAAAAATCTTTTTCTATATAACGTATGCGACGTGGTAGCGTGGTACCGCCGCTGAAGACGTCTATGACGAAACGCGTCCGACGGAACCACGCCGTTACGTCACTTCCGGGTTGCCGTTGTTGTTCTGGTACGCAGGTGGAACGCAAACCGCGTATCTATCACACGGCCCCCGAAGGAAGGATTTGTTTGCGCTTTTGAACACTACGGAAAGGGCCCTATCCTAGGGGGAACACAGCCGTGATCTACCACCTCTATAGGGAGGTTTGTCCTGGTATATGAACAAGTGTTTCCATTTTCCGCTTGTGTTCTTAATGCTATTACATATGGCCCATGGTAGTTTCTGGGGTTAATCTGGAATTTTTTGGGGGAGTTTCTCATTTTAATCCCCTGATCAACTGTGGTTCTATACAATAGCCCACTTTATGAGAATTGTGGGTATTTTGTATATTTTTTATATTTTTTTGGTTGTTTATTTTTGATTTTTTGCTGTTTTTGCCTCTTATATACATATTTTTTATTGTGCCAATAAACCTTTTTTACGGATTACACTATGGAGGCTTCCATTTTTTTCCCCATGAGGACTTGAGGAATCCAAGCTGACACAGGCTCGGGCATCTATCACTAAACCAAGAACGGGATATCTGGAGATTGATTCTTAAGGCTCTTAACCCCTGTAGGGGTATCTACTTCTGGTGAGTAGGATTCCTGGTGGGGGAGCACAGAAGTCACAGTGAAGACTGAATAGGAAGCACAAAAGTCACTATAAGGATTTTTCTAGGATCCCTTGGACTAATACCATTGAACTTTCATTTTTTTGGGACTTATTTTTCACATATATATATTTGCCATTTTGCTTATGTTTTATATATAGTTTTTGTTACTCATCCTCAGATTTTATTTTTTATTTTTATTTTTATTTTTATTTTTATTTTTATTTTTATTTTTATTTTTTCATTTTTTTCATCTATTTCACTATTTCCATTTTAGGTGATATTGCACTTCGCACATGTGTTTTTTAGCCTTTATCGCCAAAAAAATTTTTGCATTATTGCATTTTCATTTTTTGTATGCACTAACACATACACACACATATATTTTTTAACCATTTGGGTTCTGGGGTGTGGAAAGCTCACATTTTCAGTTATTTGTTTACATATTCAATTTCCTTTTGGTTTTCACTATACACAGATTTAATATTAATACTGTTTGAGGTTATATACACATATATATATTCTTTTCGGCATTACACACTGGTGGGTACACCTATGTGGCCCCAGTTTGTTCATTAGTGCACGGCATTTTAAATATATATATATATATCTTCTTCACTTTATACTGTTAAAGGGTTTTTCATTACTGTTTGCTAATAGGCCTGTCACCTTTCGGCACTACACACTGGTGGGTACACTTATGTGGCCCCAGTTTGCTCATTAGCGCACGGTACTTTAAATATACATATATATCTTTTTTCACTTATACTGATAAAGGGTTCTTCATTGTTGCTAATAGGCCTGCCACTGAATGTAATTTGTCGCATCTCAGGCGATTTGACTTTTAATTTCATCAGGTTGCATATGTAGTTTGGCACATATGATCTTTTGGCCTGTATTTTTAACATACTTGAGAATGTGTGTTTGAATAGATATTCTTTAGGGAAGGATCCTAGCCTGTTCTAACATCATTAGTTCCTGATTTTCTACTGTTTTGTAGTATTATTTTAATGAGTCTGATTGGTAATTCCCGTCATTAGTAATTAATGTTTTGGGACCCCTTTTTTCTATGATGGCCTACAGATTTATTACATTTAGTGTTTGATTCAAATCTTTCTTTGGGCGGAGCTGGGGCTTTTCTTGGTGTCCTTAGCTCTTTATGTGATTCTGGGGTTGGCAGTATACAGTGTCATTATAAGTAGGGTGAGAGGGAATACTGTGCTTTTTGCAAAGACCGTACCCTGGCTCCCCATTCATTGATTCTCCACAAGACCCTTTTTGTAATGGAGACCTGTTTTCTAGGTAGCGCCAATTAACCCGATAATATTCTTATAATTTCACTTTTAAAAGGAACCCTTCTAAGGGGTTTCCTTTCGTTCGGGGGGCAGCAGCCTATGTAGTGTTTTTACATGCAGGTACTTTAGATTCATACAGAGCTTTTTATTTTGATTTGGCTTAAGCCTCTCCTGGTGCTGATTAGCGCGGTTTTTTATATAGATTTTTATTTCTCATTATTACTTTAAGACTGTACTATTGTTTAGTGGAGTTTTTTAAACTGCAGCTATGGATATCTTCGGATATATGGGGAGTAGGAATATTGACATTAAGAGTATCTTTAATCAGGAAGGTGTTACAAATACACAAGACCTATGCGGGTTAATAAAACAACTTAGACATACAATGGAAAAGCAGCTGAGAGTATGGTGGGACATAGCTAGTCTTGAGATGTATATAAATGCCAAAATGACACCCAGAAGTCTGAGATGGGATCTCAATCCAAATGATAATCTTGAAGATACTGAACTCATGAACGAATGGTATTCTTTTTTCAATAGAACTGAAAATGATCTATTGCAACTGATTGTAAAAAGAAGACAACATAAACTTAAGGGGATCGAAATGATTATTTCTGAAATAAAACAATCTCTAATACCCTTTAGCAAACATAAAGATTACGAAGAAAAAGAAAAAGAATTACAGGAATCGATTAAAAAATATGATTCGGAAATACAGGCCAAAAAACTAAAGAAGTTCAAGAGAGATGTAATTGATTATAACGATTTTAAAGTTTATAAATGGCAGACAGGCCTTCAAGAGCTCGCAGATGAGATCGAATTAATCCATGATAATGAGAGTCCAGACGGTTCAATGGAAATTATGAATCCAGAACAGCCAACAAGTACACCACAACCAATTATGAGAACAAATCGAATATCAAGAGATAGACCACAAAATAGACAATATGGACGTAGGAATGTTCAAATAGATGATCAGAGAAGCCACCAACAAGAGTTATACAGAGGGGATAGTCCAATCACACCTAGGTATAATGTACCCACTAGAAACAGGTACACCCCCCTGAGAGATTATTCTTACTCGCAGGACCATAGAGGCAGGTACACCCCTTCAAGAGGAGATTCACATTACGCATTTAGGCAAAACCGAGGAAATCACAGAGGGAATAGTTACCCCCAATCAAGAAATTATAGGGACTATGGGGATTTTCCCAGGAATGGACAACGAGACAGACCTCCAGGGAGATGGACTGCCAAACCATCGTACAGGAATCCAAGATGGAGAAAACAAACAGAGTACAGGGAACCCCAAGGTGTCCCTTATGGTACAATGAACAGAGAAGGACCACCTCTAGATCGCCCGGAGACATATCCCTTAGGGACACCATGGGAAGTCAACCCGGGAACAACTATGTGGAGACACAGGGAAGGAGAAAACGGACCAGGGGAAGTAGAGGAGGAAAGAAGAAACAAAAGAAGAAGAACTTAATTGGGAAGGGCATCTATAATCTAAGCGATACAACTTTCGACGATGAAGAGATAAAGATTTTGGATTTAGGACTAAAATTTGCCCCAGATAAGACATTAGACAAGTTTGAAGCATTCATTGATCTGAAAAAGTTCATGAGGAAACTGAATATTAAGAAACATTTTGCCATTAATATAGGAGGGAACAACAAGAAAGAATCCATATACGTCCAAACTAACCTTAAAAATAAATCTACATTCAATCCAAACACCCCAGGCAATCAATGCATGGGGGCCTTTAGCAAAATGGTGGAGGCCGACCTAAGAAAATTAGATAAGACTAACTATAGAAAATCTGTGAATATCTGGAAAACCATCAGAACATTAGGGAAAAAGAAAAATGTGGTCATCAGACCAGCCGATAAAGGGGGGGGTCTGGTTATCCTGAATAAATCAGATTATTTAGATGAAATGGAAAGGCTGTTAAATATCGAAAATACATATAAGAAGTTGAAAGGCAACCCTAAGCACGAGTACGAGAAAAAACTAGCCATGTTCGTGAAGAAGGGGAAAGAAATGGGAATTCTCAATGATGATGAGGCCGAGTATTTAATCTCGAATTCAACGAAAACCCCGGTAATATATTACATGCCAAAAATCCACAAGAGAATTATTAAACCACCAGGGAGGCCTATAATTAGTGGAATAAATTCCATTTTTTCACGTTTAGGGGAATATCTGGACAAATTCCTAAAACCCTTGGTCCAAGAAGGTAGATCCTATCTGAAGGACAGTACCCAATTGTTAAGAGAACTCCAAGATTTGGGAGATGTTGAAAGGCTCTTGATGGTGACCATTGATGTTAATTCGCTGTATACGAACATCGTACAGCAGGATGGCCTATTGGGCGTTGAAAAGGCTTTATATGAAAATACAGATATGCGACAAGAACAGGTTGAATACATCATCGAAGGTTTAGAGTTGGCAATGAGTTGCAATTATTTTTGGTACAATCAAAGATACTATGTTCAAACAAAGGGGGTTGCCATGGGGGCCCGTTATGCTCCTAGTGTGGCGAACCTCATGATGAACATGTGGGAGGAGGAGTATATCTACGGTAGGGATATACCTCAGTTGAGGTTCTACCGTAGATATATAGACGACCTCATCATATTATGGGATGGCACCCCAACAGATCTCGATGTATTCATGAACAATCTTGACAACAATATCTATGGCTTGACTTTTACTGGTAAATATAGTGAGCATAGTGTCGATTACCTGGACCTTCAAATTTCAAAGAAGGACGGAATCTTTTACACTAAGACATTCTTCAAAACTACGGATAGAAATAGTTATATCCCGGTTACCAGCTGTCATCACCCTAAATGGAAAAACAATATTCCGAAGGGTCAGCTGTTGAGATTAAGAAGAAATTGCCACTCTAAGGAAGATTACTATCACCAAGCAGACTTGATTATAGAAAGATTCCAGGAAAAAGGATACAAGTCGGAACCTCTATTACAACTAAAGAACAACATTGGATGTCTAGAGAGGAATTCATTACTAGAGAAACAAAAAAAGAAAGAGGTAAAGAGGGAACTAGCATTTATTACTGGGTTTAATACCCAATATCGAGATGTAGAAAAAATTATTAAAAAATACTGGCCTATACTTCAAGAAGACAAAGTATTATCTAAGGTTCTTCCCAAAAAGCCCTTGTTTGTATACAAAAGGGCCCCGACTTTACGTTCCTTCTTAGTACATAATGCTATTGACCCACCAAGACAAATAAAAATATCGAATGATCTGAAAGGTTTTTATAGATGCCAGAGATGTCTTCCATGTAAAGTTAGCAAGAAACAGCCAAGAAGGAAAGAAACTTTTAAAGCGAAGACAGATTTTAAGGAGTATAAAATAAAAGAATTAATTACTTGCCGGAGCACACATGTAACATATGTTATAGAATGCCCTTGTAATTTGCAGTATGTGGGCAGGACCACACGCCCCCTTTTCATCAGGATTAGGGAACATATTAATAATATTAAGAAAGGGTTTCCAAATCATAACCTTTCCCGTCACTTTGATGAATTCCATAAAAGAGATCCGTCTGGTTTAATATTCTATGGCATAGATTGCGTGAAAGGCAATTGGAGGGGAGGGAATAAAACCACCCTCATTTCGCAGAATGAAACCGCGTGGATATATAGGTTGGGTTCTTTGGTGCCACGGGGCCTCAACCTAGACATAGACCTCAATTGTTTCATAGCCAACCCTTAATTTGCTCTGGTTTCTTTTTTGTAAGGGGGTTCCCACATTAGCGCTAGTCACGCCCTTTAACCAGTTTATATATTCTTTACTACTATTCTTTAACCTGTAAACCCTGACATTATGATTTTTGGGGGTGTAGGTATGGAGTTTTTTGGATTATCATGTTCTAGAACACACGCATTTTGTTTACTTTGTTTCCTCTATAATAAGGTTCTGGTATCTATATCTCTGGGGCATCTCTTCTTCTGTCCCCTGTGTGTTGCATATGAGGTTTTTTTCCCATGCACATCTATATAGGTATACCCATGTGTATCTTCACATGCACTTCCTAATGCATAACCTTACAGAGATAAGCTTTGCTGATTATATCTCTGGATTTCAAACCCCGGGTTTTTCGTATTTTATAAATTATATATCTTTTGGGTATTAAACGCTAGATTTTTAGTATTATTACCACTATTTTTATTTTGTTTCATCTGCAATTTAAAGTCCACAGGAGGGAGAGGAAATACCAATCTGCATATAGATAACAATTTCTTGCACACTTATAGCAAGTTTTTGATGGAGTTTTTGCACGATGTGAAGAAAATGTCCACTGTGTAGAATTTAGCAGTGTTTTTTACAATATGACGTTAATACTGACCAACCCGTAGATAGTGAGGATTATTGCCTAATGAGCTGATCTATAATGTACCGCATATATTTCTCTTTCTGTTAATCACTTGTGTTGCTTTTGGTTTACTTTTTCAAATAATCAACATTTTTTAGAAAATCCCCCCTAGTCGCAAGGTAAAATTAATTTTTTTTAATTTTTTCTAGTAGATTTTTGTGTAAGATGCACAAACATCTTCATTACACAATGAGTTAACTCTAATTGGATGAATATAAGCTTTCCTTCTGAAATATTCTTGGAAAACTGTAATCCCCCTTTTTCTGTTGTTATTATTATTTTTTAATGGTCAGTAATTTACTTAATTATATTACCTATTTTTAAAAAAATTTTTTCTCTATGGTCGTTAGAGTACACAATTCAAGGTATTACTACATTGGGGCTGTATTCTCCCTTGGGATAGATCACCCTTTGAGCTGACAGTCCTGAGTGGGATTCTAATATGTGAAATTAGACTTGATCTTGATACAAAAAAATTTTTTTACTCATTACCATATATGAGTCGGTCAAAAATATTTTAATTTTATTATATATATTTTTATCCTTATCTTTTTATATGTATTTTGGAGTGTACCGAATAGTCCCTAATATTCCTCCAAAAACGTAGGAGCGAACGTTCTACTCGAGCGTAGCGGGACTATGTATTGAGCCTGTTCGATCCCAAGGGTATAAAGTGTTCTTTCGTAGTAGCTGACTAACTTTTGCGTCGGCTGATGCCCGCCCGCTTATACATTAGGTCATCCCCGTTGGTGTATGAATGAACCTCGCACTGAGAGTAATGGCCAATCAGATCACCTAAATAAAAAAATCTTTTTCTATATAACGTATGCGACGTGGTAGCGTGGTACCGCCGCTGAAGACGTCTATGACGAAACGCGTCCGACGGAACCACGCCGTTACGTCACTTCCGGGTTGCCGTTGTTGTTCTGGTACGCAGGTGGAACGCAAACCGCGTATCTATCACACGGCCCCCGAAGGAAGGATTTGTTTGCGCTTTTGAACACTACGGAAAGGGCCCTATCCTAGGGGGAACACAGCCGTGATCTACCACCTCTATAGGGAGGTTTGTCCTGGTATATGAACAAGTGTTTCCATTTTCCGCTTGTGTTCTTAATGCTATTACATATGGCCCATGGTAGTTTCTGGGGTTAATCTGGAATTTTTTGGGGGAGTTTCTCATTTTAATCCCCTGATCAACTGTGGTTCTATACAATAGCCCACTTTATGAGAATTGTGGGTATTTTGTATATTTTTTATATTTTTTTGGTTGTTTATTTTTGATTTTTTGCTGTTTTTGCCTCTTATATACATATTTTTTATTGTGCCAATAAACCTTTTTTACGGATTACACTATGGAGGCTTCCATTTTTTTCCCCATGAGGACTTGAGGAATCCAAGCTGACACAGGCTCGGGCATCTATCACTAAACCAAGAACGGGATATCTGGAGATTGATTCTTAAGGCTCTTAACCCCTGTAGGGGTATCTACTTCTGGTGAGTAGGATTCCTGGTGGGGGAGCACAGAAGTCACAGTGAAGACTGAATAGGAAGCACAAAAGTCACTATAAGGATTTTTCTAGGATCCCTTGGACTAATACCATTGAACTTTCATTTTTTTGGGACTTATTTTTCACATATATATATTTGCCATTTTGCTTATGTTTTATATATAGTTTTTGTTACTCATCCTCAGATTTTATTTTTTATTTTTATTTTTATTTTTATTTTTATTTTTATTTTTATTTTTATTTTTTCATTTTTTTCATCTATTTCACTATTTCCATTTTAGGTGATATTGCACTTCGCACATGTGTTTTTTAGCCTTTATCGCCAAAAAAATTTTTGCATTATTGCATTTTCATTTTTTGTATGCACTAACACATACACACACATATATTTTTTAACCATTTGGGTTCTGGGGTGTGGAAAGCTCACATTTTCAGTTATTTGTTTACATATTCAATTTCCTTTTGGTTTTCACTATACACAGATTTAATATTAATACTGTTTGAGGTTATATACACATATATATATTCTTTTCGGCATTACACACTGGTGGGTACACCTATGTGGCCCCAGTTTGTTCATTAGTGCACGGCATTTTAAATATATATATATATATCTTCTTCACTTTATACTGTTAAAGGGTTTTTCATTACTGTTTGCTAATAGGCCTGTCACCTTTCGGCACTACACACTGGTGGGTACACTTATGTGGCCCCAGTTTGCTCATTAGCGCACGGTACTTTAAATATACATATATATCTTTTTTCACTTATACTGATAAAGGGTTCTTCATTGTTGCTAATAGGCCTGCCACTGAATGTAATTTGTCGCATCTCAGGCGATTTGACTTTTAATTTCATCAGGTTGCATATGTAGTTTGGCACATATGATCTTTTGGCCTGTATTTTTAACATACTTGAGAATGTGTGTTTGAATAGATATTCTTTAGGGAAGGATCCTAGCCTGTTCTAACATCATTAGTTCCTGATTTTCTACTGTTTTGTAGTATTATTTTAATGAGTCTGATTGGTAATTCCCGTCATTAGTAATTAATGTTTTGGGACCCCTTTTTTCTATGATGGCCTACAGATTTATTACATTTAGTGTTTGATTCAAATCTTTCTTTGGGCGGAGCTGGGGCTTTTCTTGGTGTCCTTAGCTCTTTATGTGATTCTGGGGTTGGCAGTATACAGTGTCATTATAAGTAGGGTGAGAGGGAATACTGTGCTTTTTGCAAAGACCGTACCCTGGCTCCCCATTCATTGATTCTCCACAAGACCCTTTTTGTAATGGAGACCTGTTTTCTAGGTAGCGCCAATTAACCCGATAATATTCTTATAATTTCACTTTTAAAAGGAACCCTTCTAAGGGGTTTCCTTTCGTTCGGGGGGCAGCAGCCTATGTAGTGTTTTTACATGCAGGTACTTTAGATTCATACAGAGCTTTTTATTTTGATTTGGCTTAAGCCTCTCCTGGTGCTGATTAGCGCGGTTTTTTATATAGATTTTTATTTCTCAAAAGTGAAATATTGCTTTAAATTTTGTGCCTGGGGAATGTCCTTAGTATGCCTGTAAAGTAGCATTGTTTTCTCGTGTTCAGAGCAGTACCACAGCAAATCTAATTCTAATGGAAAAAATTTCACTTTAAACTATTATATAGCTGAGGGCGGGACCACGTAGTGACGTAAATGCGTGACCCTGCCCCCTCTGGCATTACGTAACCTCATGTATGTGGCCTGGTACGGTTTAGGAGGGGGCTGCTCTCTCATCCATCCTCCCTTTTCCTGTGGCCTGCCAGGTTGCGTGCATGGATAAGGATCTGGTATGGATTTTGGGGGGCCCCTATGCCATTTTTTAAAAATGTTGGCACAGGGTTCCCCTTAATATCCATACCAGACTTGGAGGACATGGCATGGATTTTGGGGGGACCACCACGCAATTTTTTTGGGGTGCAGGGTTTCCCTTAATATCCATACCAGACCCAAAGGGCCTGTTAGTGGACTGGAGGGGACCCATGTTGTTTTTTTTTGCATTGATACATGTCTCCTGGGGCAGGACCCAGGTCCCAAAACACTTTTTATAGCAATAACTTGCATATAAGTCTTTAAAATTTGTATTTTTGCTTTTTCATGTTAGTGTCCCATAAACTTTAACGGCATTCCGTGGCTTTGGCGAACGGGCGAACACCGGATGTTCGAGTGGAACTTACGTTCCACCCGAACATCGGGCTCATCCTTATTGGTGATATTTAAATCCTGAATAATAATAATAAGATGCAGCAATTTTTTTTGCACCTCCTCAAAGTGCCACATTTTGGGCTCCCTTTAGGATGGTGGCAATAGCTTTAAACATTTTCCCCTTGCACTGCCAACTCTCCATCTCCTCACCAACAGTACCCTAACCCTGCTTCTTCTCCTCACCTCTAGCACTCCAAACCTCCTCTTCCACTTCAACACCAGCATAAGAGTGATTTGGGAAAATGTTTTTCTAACGCTTCCTCATCAGTTAGACAGAGGTTGATGTACCTCTAAAAAGTGTCTGCTCTGAGCCTTTCAGACAAAAAAGAGAGTGGGAAAAAAGAAAAAGAGCAATATAGTTTACAAAATTGATTCTTTGCACCCTTGAGGAGGAGAAGGAATGTAGAGCATTAGCTACTATGTACCCTTGACTAATCCTAAGAGGAGGAGGTGGATATGGGTGCATTAGCAGCATTATATTACTGCCTCTGCTGGAAGTTTATTTCAAACATCAACTACACTTTCAGTAAAACAATACTTTTTTTAAGATTTCTAAGAATTTTCCTCCAGCTAGTTTAGGGTCATGTCCCCGAGTTCTTGATTTCGGTTTCATATTGAAAAAACTGCCCTCCTGAACCTTACTTGCCTTATTGATGTATTTAAAGGTTTCAAACGTGTCTTCATTTTCCCTTCTTTCTTCCAGACTGTACATATTAAGTTCCTCTCTCAATATGTTTTTTCCCCAGATCTTTCACCATTTTTGTTACCTGTCTCTGGACTCGTTCTATCTTATCTGTATCTTTTTGTAAGTGAGGTCTTCAGAACTGGACACGGTATTCTAAATGTCCCACTAAAGATCCTAATAGGGGAATCAGGACCTCCTTCCTCTTGATTGTTATCCCTCTAGTCATTCATCCTAGAATTCTATTCACTTTTCTCACTGCCTGGTCACACTGTTTGTTGTTTTGCTATTTATGTCAAGCAATAATGTAAAAGTAAAGAAATCTATTACACATACAAAATATGTGATGCCAGATTATAGCGTCAGTGAGAATCATACTGTTCCATATGACAATATACAGGTTAAAGGTATCTCCAAAACATGTAATTTCCCTATGTGTTTTTCCCATGCCATCCTTGAAGTTGCATTGAAAGAATGACCCTTGTCGCACTGTAAGGTATTTTTTCAAATGTTTGCTAGCATTAGTACATGTCCCCCATGCCAGTGCCCAGTTCCATTTTTTCAAGCATAAAGAGTATAGAAAAAAAATCTATTGATACTGTCAGAAAGTTTCTTTGTAACTCTCTGTGCACTGAACTGAAATCTCAAACAATTATATTTTCTTTCCCAGCTATATATGAAGAAGGAAGAGTTTGTAGTTCAAATTAGGAGAGCAACCTAGAGAGACAACACTGCTTCATAGATACTATACAGTGAGTAGTTGTTTCACTTTAGGACAGGAGGTGTGTTACTGGCAGTATTATCAGCAAAAAATAGAGGAAAACAAATGTAACCGCAACATACAAGGAGAATGTAGAGATAGCACAGTCTTGCTTTTGCGGTTAGATTTAATTTAATCAATTTAAAGTATACTTAAAGCTTACCTGAACTTTGCCTTTTTTAACTACTACAGTTATGACTATTGCTACTAATATTACTACTATAACTATGAACATATATACTGTACAGTATATTAATAACGATAATAAACTGGATAGAAAATATAATTGCTATCCAACCTATGCTCAAAGACCATGATTCTTTAAACATTTTAGGATTTCTCTAAATAAATGGCAGTATTGTAAGTCTGGATTTGTCCAACTCCATACTTTGGAGTGAAAAATTGTATCCTGCAAGTCAATTTAAAGATCATGTTTTTTCCAGAAAAGCTAATTGTACTGAAAAGATAAAAAAACTTAAAAAACTCAAAATTTATAAAAATAGTGTTTACATTGTTAACCCCCTGGAAAGATGAACAAGGACAGAAAGCAAGGATGAGCCCCGTAATTATTTTTTAATTAAAACATCCATGTGGTGCCAATAGCAATGTGTGATCTCTACTCAGCTCTTAAAAAAAAAAAACAGTACTCAATACTATCCAGTTCAGGGAAGAGATTCTGCTTTTGCTGTTTATCTGATTAACCTCTTTTTTTGTTTTTGTAGCTTAATTATGCTGAAATGATTCCAGCCTTTCACAAATGCAGCATGAGATGATTATTATTACACAACAGGAATTTTTAACATGCAATGATGATGTTAGAAGTTCTCTCAAAGTAGCTTGCTGATTGTTCTATGAATTTTATTGAATGTAATTATGCCACCCTATTCTTCTAAGAAAATTGCATAGACATCATGCAAGATTCTTGATGTATATTAAGTGGATCAGCAGCTGGGATGTTACCATGTGAACCTAACTAGAACATTTATTGCAGTAGATTTTTCTCTTCAGGGTGGTTAATTATCTTAATTACTTGTATTATCTTCTAAGATCCAAAATTACTTATTTCTCCTTGTGTTGCCAAAAGGAGTAGCATTTTTTTTCATTCAACTCACGCTGTGAGAAGAAGTACTGGTAGCTTATTAGCTACACATTTTTTGTTGTTTGTATTTAAAGCAGATATATTTTTTTCATCTTTTATTTGTGTATTTCTAGTTTATCTTGGAAGCATTTATACAACTTTCAGATAGTTGTGCTTGCAACAAGATGATTATTTTAATTCACAAAAGCTACAAAAATAGTACAATAGTATTAAAAATTCAAATTCTAGTTCCAGAACATGAAGCTGTTGTCATAGTCTGGTGCTTGTGCTAACACAGAGAACTTTGAATTTTGCTTTTGTGTAGACTCTATTTAGACAATTCTGTCATCTATTCCAATATACAGCCATGTTTGGTCCCCTACTAAATGGCATCAACTTTATAGGCTGCCACTTGCCTGCTGTGCTTAAAAAAACACTTCATTCACTTGCTTTACTCTTCTGAGCGTTCCTATTTTAGCTCGTATGACAGAATATTCACTTCAATTATCCAATCATGTAAAAAAAAATAATAATAATGTTTACTAATTTAATTAGCAAATAATTAGATAATTTTAGTGAATATCTCCACAATTTATTCAGTGAAAGTTCCTCCTTTAGAAAATCAGCCAATTGTGTTCTTTTGAGTGGGACTTCAACAAAGGCAAAGTGCTGTTTAAGCCACAGGCAACTGCTTTTTTGAAGGTATGCTTAGTGCAAAGAAACAATGTTTGAGGAAAAGGATCTCTGATCCAGTGTTCTGCTGTTGTCTACTGTTCTGACCCTAACCTACACTGGTGTCTATCTGCCACCTGCTTCATCTTCAACCTGCAGATGATCCTTAGAGACTGCTGATAAACTGTGTCTAAACATCATCTGTTCTGGCTTTGAATTTTGTTTTGCATTAATTACTTGTCTACAAACATCAGCTTTTGTTAGCAGTGCAAACCTAAGGTCTACAACACCAAATACACCAAAACCTGCAATTCCACTTGTAGGAGTTCTTTGAAAAAACATTGCTTCAGTTGCACCTTCATATTCCAGAGGGAAAACATGCAAACTCTATGCAGGTAGCGTTGTAATTGAAATTTGAACTGTCATTTACAAGTTCTTTTTTTAATATTGAGGAAAATACTTAACACAATCTTGCTATTGACAGTGCTATGATACCTTTATTTTATCTGTAATTCATATGACTGGTTTATACAGTGATCATAGGCTTCAAAAACCTCAAGCTTTAGGTCTGATTTAGCTGCAATAAATCCAAATGATGTGTAATAGAAGGCAGAATAGCTGAGCTAAAGTATTTGTCTATAATCCAACCAATGTACAGTATGTAATGTTTGGGAAGAAAATTGATATCAGTGTTTTTTTTTTTAAATATTTTTATAATTTAAGTTGTTGAATAAATAACGCATGTGCATGGGTCATATTTCACCCCCGAAATGGTTTTAGTCTGATATATGCTGTGTCAGTTGTTGATGTTCGCTGCAGCAGAACCTCTTAGAAATCATAAGTCATTTGTCATCTTTCTTCATTAGTATGCATATTTTAATCTTCCTCAATTTCACGAAGCTTCATTTTGATTGACAGCTCTGCATCTAAAAACAGACTCATACAGTAACAGATATTTAATCTGACAAACATGTAGGCTTAGTGAAGTAGACTTTATGTTCACATTTGTCTGTAGGTATATAATGTCTTACATTTTTCATATTATTATAATATATTTGCATGTATCTCCCTTCTGAACACTGCAATCTATAATCCATTATTATAATAATATAAGCAATGATTATTCATTTTAGGAACAGAGTTTGAAGAGACCTGGAATGGTACAAGATGGATATGACATAAACTATCTATAGATAATGCGGTTGTCCTGATAAATAAACAAAACAAATATGAAAATATTATTATATTATCAATCATACCATATCATAAATCATATTTCCCTTAAAAGTTTCATTTTAAAAACAACATGTTACAAATGTATTACTTACAGTAGCTGTTTTTGTAAAAACTATAATCAAAAAAGCAAGCGTAAAGAACAGTATCAAAAATAAATATCACAGAATCTTACACTGGCTAGAAATTGAAATTTTGCTTGGTCATTATGAGTGAATTGTACTACAATTTGTGCTGTGTGTACTGTTTGCATTCATGGGGGAGTACTATACTTCAGACTGTATAAAAGAAAAAACCTTCATGAAGGAGTAGCTGAGGCTTTAAATGCTTTCTGTTTGCTTCAGTGGCAAACACAAAAAGGTACTTTTGGTTGTTAAACAACAGATGATTGTTAAACACATGTATTAAGCACCTTACCTTAAAGTAGAAGTACAGTCAACATTTAACTAAGTCTAAACTTTCTCCACCACCATTCTTTTTTTTCTTTTTTTTTTCATAAAGATTTTATTAGAGATTATAAGAGACATTACAGAAATATAAAATAAGAAAAAAGAGCTGCGCCAACAAACTGCAAGAAACAAATCACAAAGTCCATAAAAAGTTTGTGTTATTGAGGAAAAGGAGCCGATAGCACCACAGTGATTCCACACTTCCTTACTACTACTGTGCCCAGCCACTGGAAAATAAATGCGCTTACCAGACGGTAAAGCATAAGGAGCGTTTATGATCTCAAGCTATTGATAGCTCCCCGCCTACACCGAATGCTTTGCCAATCAGGGACAAATGATCCATATATTGTGGATTCTTATGACACTCCGTAATTTTCATTGGTACCCGGTATACATGTTCAAAATGTAGAAAGAAAGAAGCTTCCCATAGTGTAAAAAACTTTAGTACTCGTTTAATTGCAAATAGAAATACACTTACATAAAACCAGAATGATCGCACATGAAAAACAAGCCGGCCGGCAAAACGAGAGCCCGTCCTCCTCTCGCAACACGTGGTGACGTCACAGCGTACCCTCCCATACGCGTTTCGTCATACGTGACGTTTTCAATGGGGAACCACGGAAATATCAATATAAAAGGACACGGCTCCAACTGTAGTACAAACAAAAGTTACAAATCAATGACAACATGTCAATAAGGTACTCCCTGCATAAAGTACAAACCACATTCCTAACATGGAAAGACAAAGTGCACATTGAGATGTCATTGCATTGTCATGTTTGTGTAAAGTAGTTCAGGTGCCTATAGACATGTCAGAGTTAGTAGAAATTTGGGGCCTCTGGCAAGGTTCCTGGAATGAATTCTGCTTGTCTGCATATCGTGAGAAGAATGGGCAAAGGGGCCAACTGTAAATTCTGCCCCTTATCCTAAACTCTGCCCGTTAGAAATTATTTAGGGGGGATAAGAAAGGGAGAAAAAGATGAGGGAAAGAGGGGTGGGGTGTAATTGAAGAGCAATATGTAGTGTAAGCTACTTTCTATGGGGGTGCGACAGACCCACCCAGGACAGGCACTTTTGGAGAGGACTAAGGGCAAGTCCCCTACCCACTGATTATAGCCAATGGAGAAAGCAGATCATTCTAATGATGGACAACCACTTAATGGATGCTGAGAGCATGGTTTTGTTTGCTTCTCTGAATAAGGACATAAATCTTCCCTTCTGGAGTGGATGGAAAGAGATAATATTATTCTTGTACAGGTTAATGGTCACAGGGGATATCATGGCCCTCTTGCACATTGGGTTGGAGAGGCTTCTTCACTTGGGACTTCACTTGGGAAATAAATATTTATCAACAATATTCATTGATAAATGAATTCCACCTTTGCAGACTGTTGGAACATGGTATGAGTTTGTCTCATAGACTGTTGTAGACTGCTGCTGGAAAGTCTGAGAGGAGGTATAATCCCTGATTAATCAAATAACGATCTGGGCACCTAGGTTTGTTTAAGTGACTAGTTAATTAGCTCATGGTAATTAAATCACTTTCAGCTATTAGTTGCTGGATGTGGATTAGCATTCTGTGTATGTTGGCTGTTCCTTAGCTATTTTAATTGAATTCCTGGAGGGGAATGTCCTCCTGTGGGGTATAAAGCATGTGTCTGAGTTTCAATAAACAGTCTTTCCTTTGGCTCTATCCCAACGTCTTGTCTGTGTACGATGCAGTGGGGAAAAAGAGCTGATATTAGCTCTCGGACTGCTCGGAATTGTTTGGAGGGCAGGAGGCACTGTTTGGCAGAAGGAAGCACCAAAGCATGGTGCAAAAGCAGTTACACCACAGGGGGCACTCGTGCACGTTTGCTCCCGAGTGCGGCTTGTTGCATCTATAGGCACAGGCAGCAGAGCACAGCCCTGCCACTTCCACTGCTATCAGTCAGCCCAGTGAGGAGCAACAAAGCCAGGAGAGCCTTTGCTCTTGTGCACATTGCTGAATCAAGAATGGGCTCAGGTAACTATAAGGGGGAGGGGGGATTCTGCAGCACAGAACGTTTTTTAGAGAATGCATTAAGGTTAAAAGTCTTCAGCCTTTACAACCACTTTAAAGGCTGTGTGGTTCAGCAAATCAGTTCAGTTAAATAAGCATTACTAAATATTGTAGTTTAATTTATTTCCCATTATCAATATCAAATTTTTGAAATCAACATAAATATTAGCTTTTACAAACACCCCAACCTTTTTTTTTATAACAATATTCACTCTTTTTCCTCTAAACTGTCCATGAAAGCCCTTCATTTGCAAGATTCTGTTTGACATATCCTTTTATTTTATATAATTTTAATAATTTATATCTTTATATAAAATAGATATCTTTAACCACTTGCCGCCCGCCCTATAGGCAATTGACGGTAGCAAAGTGGTTTCATAATCCTGATCGGACGTCATATGACGTGATCAGGATTATGAGCCGCTGCGCGCCCCCGGGGGCGCGCATCGTGGCGATCGTTGTTGCGGGGTGTCAGTCTGACACCCGGAAACTACGATCTCGGTAAAGAGTCTCCAACGGAGACTCTTTACCATGTGATCAGCCGTGTCCAATCATGGCTGATCACAGTGTAAATAGGAAGAGACGGTGAATGGCTTTTCCTCACTCGCGTCTGTCAGACGCGAGTAGAGGAGAGCCGATCAGCTGCTCCTCTGACAGGGGGGGTCTGTGCTGATCGATTATCAGCACAGCCCCCCCGAGGATGCCCACACTGGACCACCAGGGACGCCACCAGACCACCAGGGATGCCCAGCAAAAGGCAATCCTCCCTAGACCACCAGGGATGCCAGTCAGCACAATGGATGCCAATCAGTGCCCATAATGGATGCCAATCAGTGCCCACAATGGGCATCACTGATTGGCATGCATTATTGTTTGGCACTGATTGGCATCCATTAGTACAGTACAACACCAATGCCGCCTATGAGTGCCCACCTGTGCTGCCTATCAGTGCCCAACTGTGCTGCCTATCAGTGCCCACCCATGCCCATCTGTGCCGCCTATCCATACCCATCTGTGCCGCCTATCCATGCCCATCTGTGACACCCATCCATGCCAATCCGTGCCAACTATCAGTGCCAATTTGTGCTACCTATCAGTGTCCATCAGTGTCCATCCGTGTCGCCCATCCGTGTCGCCCATCTGTGTCGCCCATCAGTGCCGCCTATCAGTGCCGCCTATCAGTGCCGCCTATCAGTGTCCATCAATGCCACCTCATCAGTGCCACTTCATTGGTGCCACATCATTGGTGCCCATCAGTGCCGCCTTATCAGTGCCCATCAGTGTAGCCCCATCAGTGCCCATCAGTGAAGGAGAAAACGTACTTATTTACAAAGTTTTGAAACTGAAACAAAAAAACATTTTTTTTTTCAAAATTTTCAGTATTTTTTTATTTGTAGCGCAAAAAATAAAAACCGTAGAGGTGATCAAATACCACCAAAAGAAAGCTCTATTTGTGGGAAAAAAATGATAAAAATTTCATTTGGGTACAGTGTAGCATGACCGCGCAATTGTCATTCAAAGTGCGACAGCGCTGAAAGCTCAAAATTGGTCTGGGCAGGAAGGTGTTTAAGTGCCCTGTATTGAAGTGGTTAAAAATAAAATCTAAATACTTGGTGTGCTCAGGGCACTGTTTTTGAAAAGCATTCTGGGTTTTCTACAGATGCAGTCCAACTACATAATAATACAATACTCACTAAATCCTAGTAGGTATGGGCGAACGGTTTGGCCCGAGCATGAGTTTGGGCTGAACTTTGGTTGTTCAGACATTCGGCAAACACCGAACAATATGCGGTGTTCGTGGCAAATTTCGAAACCCACAGAACACAATTAAAGTCTATGGGACATTAACATGAAAAAACAAAAGTGATAATTTTGAAGGCTTATAGGCAAGTTATTGTCATAAAAAGTGTTTGGGGTTCCAGGTCCTGCCCCAGGGGACATGTATCAATGCAAAAAAAGTTTTAACATTTTTAATTATGCTTAAAGTGAAACAATAAAAATGAAAAATATACCTTTAAATATTGTGCATGGGGGTGGCTATGGTATGCCTGTAAAGTGGCACAGTTTTCCCATTTTTAGAACAGTACCGGAGCAAAATTACATTTCTAAAGGAAAAAATTAATTTAAAAATCATTGCGGCTGTAATGAATAGTCACGTCTCAGTAATATATATAAAACTCATTGAAAAGAATGGCATGGGTTCCCCCCCCCCCCCCCCAGTCCATTACCATGCCCTTAAGATCTGGTATGGATTTTAAAGGGAACCCTGCACCAATTTTTTTTAAAAATAGCATAGGGGCCCCCCCAAAATCCATACCAGACCCTTATCTGAGCATGCAACATGGCAGGCCACAGGAAAAGAGGGGGGACGAGAGAGCACCCCCTCCTGAACCATACCAGGACACATGCCTTCAACATGGGGAGGGTGCTTTAGAGTAACAACCCCAAAGTACATTTTCCCCATGTTTATGGGGACAAGGGCCTCATCCCCACAACCCTTGCCCAGAGGTTGTGGGGGTATGCGGGCGGGGGGGCTTATTGAAATCTGGAAGCCCCCTTTAACAAGGGGACCCCCAGATCCCAGCCTCCCTCCTATGTGAATTGGTAATGGGTACATTGTACCCCTAACTTAAACCAAAAAAGTAATTGGCGCACAAATGAACATTCCTTTTGTTGAAGGTAGTTGCCCATGTGACAAACTACTAGCTGTTTAGATTGATGTCCTATAGTCCGTGTCAATGTGCCGCTGTTTGACCACTTTGGACTTAGTGGGATAAAATACGAAAACAACCAGCAGAATACAGCGCACCAAAGAAACTTATGATGTGATATGATAAAAACATAAAAATAATTTATTAAATAAAGGTTTAAAAAAACAATGACAAAGACATCCGATCCTCCTGGGATCTTAAAAGCAAAAAATCCATCAATCGTTTTCAAAGCTTTGAAAAAGCACATGCGCGCGAAACATGTAAGCGGCAAGTCGGCATGGCAAGCCCCCTCACTACGGAGTCTTCCACATGACAACCAGCCGCTCTGGCAAGTGGCGTCACACGTCTTGCCCGTGCATTGCGTTCCAAGCCTCTCCCCACGCCAGGCGAACGCCACCTTGTGTCCTACACTGGACTTCACTACCCAGCGTGCACCACATCTCTCCTTCAGAGCCCTAACCACCATATGGGCACACATACAGGAGCAGGACACCCCCCTACAGGCTAAGAGCAGTGGCGTCCCAGTCTTCTCGTCCATCTACTAACAGTGAGTGATTTCAGGAACACAGTTCCTCTCACCTGCACCTTGCAAGTATTTTCCCACCAAGTACCGTCATTTCCCTTCTCTGGGTGAGGATTTTATGTAACCATTAATCCCCCGTGCTCCAGCTGGTTGGCGGCAGTGCAGTCGTGTTGCCTTATAATCACAAACATAGACTTTAAGGGAGGCTTATCACAAAAAATCTGCCATTTTACACTCTGACTCTATGTTACGATTGATGGATTTTTTGCTTTTACGATCCCAGGAGGATCGGATGTCTTTGTCATTGTTTTTTTAAACCTTTATTTAATAAATGATTTTTATGTTTTATCATATCACATCATAAGTTTCTTTGGTGTGCTGTATTCTGCTGGTTGTTTTCGTACATTGTATCCCTACCATTTCACAAAAAATGTGTCAAAAATTGTAAAAAAGACAGGAGACAATTGACGCTTCTTCTTGATGACAGCTGTTATATAGCTGAGGGTGGGGCCACTTGGTGACATAAACAGGTGACCCCGCCACCTCTGGATTTTGGGGGGACAAGCACGCCATTCTTTTTTTATTTTTGGTTTGGGCCTGGTAATTGCCGGGGGGGGGTACCCATGCCATTTTTTTTCAATGAGTTTTATCTATATTGCTGAGACCCGACAATTCATTACAGCTGCGATCAGTTTCAAATTACTTTTTTCCTTTAGAAAGCAGTGGTAGCTGGACCAGTCATTAATTCACGACTTGACTACGCAAACTCCCTTTACATAGGATTACCCCAATATCAACTTGCGTACTTACAACTTATCCAAAACACGGCGGCAAGGTTGATAACAGGAAAAAAACCCTGGGAATCCATCTCCCCTCTCCTGAGGAGCCTACATTGGCTAATCGGAAAGAATCGAATCACATTCAAGACCATCTGCCACACCCACAAATGCACTCATGGAGATGCTCCCCAATACCTACTCGAGAAAATAAAACACTACACTCCCAACCGCAGCCTATGATCTTCTAACCAAAACCTCCTCCTCATTCCCAAATCCCGGTACAAATCAAAGGGGGAATGGAGATTCGCTGTCCAAGGACCGTGGCTCTGGAACGCTCTACCCACCTACATCTGCATGGAAGAAAACCATTAGGTCTTCAGGAAAAAACTCAAGACCTACTTCTTCTAAGAAGCGTGACAACAAAGCACGAATACAGCACCTTGAGGTGATTCAGTTCACATTGTAGTGCTATACAAATTATTCATTTATTCATTCAGAAATATAATTTTGCTGTGGTACTGTTCTAAACATGGGGAAACTGCACCAATTTACAGGCATGCTATAGACACCCCCCAGGCACAATATTTAAGGGTATTTTATTTTTATTGTTTCACTTTACGCATTATTAAAATCACTGCTCCCGAAAAAACATACATTTTTAAAACTTTTTTTGCATTGATACATGTCCCCTGGGGCAGGACCCATGTCCCCAAACACTTTTTATGACAATAACTTGCATATAAGCCTTTAAAATTAGCACTTTTGACTTGTCATGTTCGTGTCCCATAGACTTTAATGGTGTTCGGGTGTTCATCCAAATTTTTTGCCTGTTTGCATATACTGGTGCGAACCGGACCTGGGGTGTTGGGTTCAATGCTTAAATCCTAGCAGAAATCTTTCTTGAAACATTTCCTTAACACAGCATAATCTTACATTCCCTTGAAGATACATGTCCCTTCCTACCATTCTGATAGACTCTGAAAGAGCAGACTACCAATACCCTATAGATTGGATACTACTCCTTTTCACCCACACAATCTACAGAAGAACAGACAGACACCCCGTGTTCTGAAATGAATGCATTATTTTTTCATTGACATATTTCTGTGAAACTGTACATTTAACTTTACAGTGTTGTCATGTAGCACATTATGATTTGTACTGGTGCACCCACTCAGAGCCTTTGTCGAAAAAAATTAAAACAGTGCACCTAAAAAACAATCCTATGGATCTTCTTACTTTTGTGTTGATTTTTGAGCTTCTCATGAAAATAAACCTGCAGTAAAAAGAAACGACTGAAGAGAAATCTGCCTAGGTTTAATAAATAAATGAGTATGCTACTGAGAAAGGGGTCTTTCAAACCACTTACTGTATCTATTTAGGCATTTTATTTTTATTTTATACACATGTTAAAATCTTCATTTTTTTGCTAGAAAATGACTTAGAACCACACATAAATAATAAATAAAATGGCGAATGTTTAAATTTTTGATGTCACACTATATTTGAACAGCTATTTTCAAAATTTCCAGAAAAAAATACACTTAAATAAATTTTAGTGCACTTAAAATCATATCTATTTTTGGTAACATATAAAAGATCACATTGTGTGAGATCACGTTGTGTGGAGTAAATAGATACCAAACATGTCAAGATTTAAAATTGAAATTGTGAAACGGTGAAAAACTACAGTACCTAAAATTGTCCAGGTGACATTTTAAAAGCTTTCACAGGTTATCAGTTTTATAATTAATAATGAATTCTGGTCCTTAGAAATGTTACTCTTAGTGCCAGAGTGCCAGGCCTACATGCTCATTTGCATTTATGAGTGTGCGCAGAGGGATGGATTGCTTTTATTTTTTAATTATTTTTATGTATTTTATTTTATTTTACATGTTTTCTACATGTTTATTTTTATTTTTTCATTTAACTTTATTCTTATCACAAATGGGGGTAACAAAGCTCCTTGTGATAGCTTTGGGCAAGAGACATGTACTCTTTATGGAGACATAAGGAGTCTATTAGACCTCTGATATCTCCCCTACTCTGCAAAGCAGCTAACCAAGCACAGATTATGCTTGCTTAGATGCTTTCCTGGCTCTAACGATGGCTATGAGACAAGTCAAAATCTTCCTTGGTCCTTCCTTACAGAGGAGATCAGGTAGTGGATGCTTCTGATTGATGACTGAAGAAAACAATACTAGAATCTTAGTATTAACCACTTCCCATCAGGATGTGTGCTTATATATGTCCAATGGGAAGTAGTATCAATGTAGTTTCAAGGATAACAGGGAAAAAAAACACAAATCCTTTAAATTACAGGTGTAGGGGGAGCTATAAACCTGTACATGGTGTTATAAAGCAGCATGATTTTCACAGACCACCTCAGTGACAGTGTACACTGACAGTGCATATTTTTTTTTTTTTTTTTGCAATTAACTTGGCTTAAATACAACAGCTGATCTGTAATCAATTTGATTATTTCTCTTTAACTTTGGTTTAAAAAAATGTTTATTAATTTTTTTGTTCAGTAATTTTTATACAGCATGAGAAAAAAGTGCAAAATATATATATATAGGCATGATTAAGGAGATGAAAAAGAGTGGGCAGATAGGCCAGATATATCCAAAAGCAAATCAAAACATAGAGGTTAATACTATATCAACAGTGTGTACGGTAAGTATGGCCAGACTGTGAAAGTACAAATGCCAAGGAAACAGCATTACACAGCGGGGTCTGCTCCTCGTATATAGCAGTATGACCCTCAACATAGGGGAGATAAGGACCTAAATGCCACTTGTCAAGCCAGCAGGCAAAAAGGATAAGTGACCCATGAATAAAGGAGAAAGTAGAACAAAAAGAGTAGAAAAGGGAGGAAGAGGATGGGGAAAATGTATGGGGGGATTTCTGTTTGATACAACTACATATCCACAGCTAGGAGCTGCATGAGATTCATTAAGTCGAAAGCAAGGCGCGGTCCAGGTTAAAATTGTCATTGTATGCTATCCATGGTTCCCAAACTTTCATGAATTTGGCGTGGGTATCATTCAGAATAGAGGTAAGCTTCTCATGCACCACAGTCCTCATAAGCTGTTGTTTAACCTCAGCTAAGGTGAGATTTCCAGGAAAACAAAAACCACAAATTTCCTCTGGTTCATAGACAAGGTTGTAATAATTTTATGTAGTAGAGCTTCCTATGGATTACGAGCCAGGGATAGATACAATACAGCTCAAATCATAGCATATACCTGTGTCCAAAAGCGGATAACCTTGGGGCTATTTCTCTTTAACTGACAAATACAAATTTCCTTGCATTTTTTGGAGGATGCACTGTTATTACTGATGCGAAATTGCACTGCTGGCCAGTGTCTATCAAACACTTAGATACAACTTTTTTTTAAAAACTGCCCAGCTGCAGAACAGATTTTTAATATAAGAATAGGCAAAACAGTAGAGAAATAAGGTACAGGCAGGTATTTTCATAAAAACAAAATCAGTATCAGCCTGCAAATGCTAGAGCAGCGGACAGTTTAAGTAGGCAGAATATTTTGAAATGGAGAGTAATACGTGTTGTACAACACATGAAGAATATATATCTTCTGCATTACTATTTCCTAAATTATCTGGATCAAATTATTTTAGTATTATCTTTGGGTGTACTTGTGGTGGCACTCCTGACTAAACAGCCTACAGCCTGCAAACATGGTGTCTAATAGACATGTGCATTCATTTTCATCCAATGCATTTTCGTCCGAATTTTGGATATTTTCATTATCGTTTTAACAAACGATAACAAATGTGCAGAAACCTGAAAACCGGAAGATCCGACATAAACAAATGCTTTATTTTCATTTTCATTGCAACAGTTCAATATAGATAGGAGATTTGACATGCCACTGACAATAGCGATCTGTGTCCATTGAACCTGTGGTCGAATGTGCCTAACCTTAGCTCTATTAGTCCAAGATTATTCTACATAGAGAGAAAAGATTTGACGTAGAGAGAAACGATTTGACATTATAGAGACAATAGCAAAAAAGGTTGAATGTGCCTAACCTAACTGTATGAGTCCAAGATTATTCGACAAAGAGAAAAAAGATTTGACATGAAGATTCGACAAAGCAGTCGCCACGAGTGGACATTTCTGGTCAAATGCTCCTCCCATAGGCTATTGAAGAATTCTAATGTTGGTTGACTAGTAATAATAATTAATAAATATTATTACTAGTGTCATACAACATTAGAATTCCACTATAGCTTGTAGGCGGAACATTCGACCGGAAATGTGCGCTTGCGGCGTCGTACAGTTTAGCTGCTCTGTCGAATCTTCTTAGAACAATCGACATATACCATAAGCCTTCAATTACAGATTTGACCTTAATTATTTTGGATTTTCAGACGAATGCATTTTTTAACAAAACAAAATAAATAAAAACAAATTTCGGGAGTAACTAAATAAATTTATTTCTTGGACAAAAACAAAATTCCGAAACAAAATATTTCAGTGTGCACATGTTTAGTGTCTAATATTGTGATTTTTATTTTTTTTGTAGTACTTTTATAAATAAGCAAATAAAAAATTGCAAGTCCCATGCATTTTTTTTTCATATGGCGAATTTGGTATTTGGTGACAACATTCAGTGTAACTAAATGTGAAGCAGGGATGACAAACACACATTTTCATGGATCTAAAATAGGTACACTTTGTGTTGAATATGTGTTGTACATATCTGCTTAATGACAGCTGAGAATCACTGCAGGGAAAGAAGTGCTTTACAAAGAAAAAGGGGGCAGGGCACATCAAAAATGTCCTTCGATAAGAAAAAGCAAGGCACTAGCATCTTGAAATTGTAGTGTTTTTTGGGGATTTATTTTTTATTTTTTTGACCTGGGACATGGATAGTAACACTCTAGGATATTGCTTTCAGCAGTCTAAATATTGGTGACTGTATACTGAAGAAGACCAACAATTATATTTCCAAGATCTCTAAATGTTTCCAAATGCTTTTTCATTGGACCTTAATTTCTCACACAATTATTTCCATAGCCAATCTGTTCATAAATCCTTAGGGAAACCATGGCAGAGTTAGGTGCTGTATAGCCAAATTATATTTGCTAAAAAGCATTATCTTGTGGCACTCAAGTGAAAGAAAAACCCTTTCATGTGGAAAACAAAGAGATAAACTACTCTTTCTTCTTCTTTATTAACAGGGTGTGCATATTTAGTGAAGTACACAACAGACAGGGAAGAATCAGTTCTGGCAAATGCATAATTCACATAATAGAACTCTAAGACAATCAATACTATCTGTTTTTGTAAAATGCATATTAAAACATACCAAAAAAGATTGGAAAATAACTTTAATTAGTCTTGCGATATTCTTTTTTACTCAGTAATCATTAACGTGTGCTATGAACCAGGAATTAGGAAATGCTGTACTATTATCGAAAATAGAGATCATTTTCACACAAACAAAATTTACTATTTTATTTTTACATCAGGGGGTCTCCAAGGAAAAAATTAAAAACATAGATAAAATGCATAAAACAATCTATTTTACCCGCTAAAGGATTTATCCAACCAATTCTAATGCCGCGTACAAACGACCGGACTTTTCAAGGGACTTGGTCTGACGGTCTTTCCGACAGACTTTCAGCGGAGTTCCGACAGACTTTCTGAATGAACCGACTTGGCCACACACAATCACACCAAAGTCCGACGAATTCGAACGTGATGACATACAACCGGACTAGAATAAGGAAGTTCATAGCCAGTAGCCAATAGCTGCCCTAGCGTCGGTTTTATGTCCTTAGGACTATAATACACACGAACGGATTTCTCGGTCCGGCGGAGTTCTGGTGGGAAAATTTAAAACATGTTCTATTTCTAAAGTCCGCCGGATTTTTGGCAAGCAAAGGTCTGATGGAGCCCACACACAATCGAATTGTCTGAGGAACTCGTTCCGTCGGACCTTTGCTGTCAAAAAGTCCGGTCGTGTGTACGTGGCATAAGATTTACACAACTATGCCATACTGCACAGCCCTGTGAAGCAGGGGAGGTGACCTTATCCTCCATTTGACTGGACAGAGAAGCATCATTCTGATGAGCTTGGTATGCCACTCAGCTCTCTCCTTTGAAAGTGTTCCTTGCACTGCAGCACAACTATTTGCCTCTTTAGGTTGTTTCTCCTATCCCCAGTCTGAGCTCTGCTGTGCAGGAGTTGCAAGAGTTAAATTAGTGTACTTACACTGTTTTCATTTATAAAGTGCATTTATATTTGTAGATTTATATTTATTAAAACATATATATGTGACTTTTATTTATGCTGAATTTATAAACAAATATAGTTTGCTAGGAATGTACTGTAAGCTCCAGCATCGGAATGCACTCTGGTTCAAATATATTTTTTTCTAAGGTTTTTGGGTCTATTAACTCATTGAAATTTTTTTTTTAAAAGTCAGCAGCTACAAATACTGTAGCTGCTGTCTTTTAAAATAAGGACACTTACCTGTCCAGGGCGCCCACCCTGTCGGTACCCAAGGCCTCGGTCCTCGGATAGTGCCGCGCCATCTTCAGTAAGGGAATCAGGAAATTAAGCCTTGTGGCTTCACTTCCTGGTTCCCTACTGTGCATGCGTGAGTCGCGCTTCACAATCCAAATGGTCCCTGCTGTCTCTGGGACCCGTGTGTCTCATCAGACAGCGCGGTGGGACAGGAAGTGGCATAGACTCCCACGGGAGTCTATGCCCAGAAGTGGGTGCAAATACCTGTCTTAGGTATCTGCACTCCCCTCCCCCCTGGAAGGTGCCAAATGTTACACCGGAGGGGGGGAGGGTTCCGAAAAAGGGATGTTCAATTTTTGTGTGAACCTCCGCTTTAAGCTGACCATACACTATACAGTACAATCCAATTGTACTATAATCATGCAGTTCCAGGGCCAGACTGATTTAATACAAATTAAATTGCTTTCATTAGGCTTGTCTTAATATGATATCGCTTTGGTAAATCTAAAGAAGGTTTTACAGAGATTGGACAATCAGATTCTATAGTGTGTGTCCCTAGTCTCTAATTAGTCATGTTGCTGTGTTTTTTCCATTGTGTTGCACATGTGACCAGCTATGGTGCCAGAAATTTAAGAGCTCGGAAGATAATTTGAGACCTGACATATGCACACTGACAACTGTAAGCCCTTGTACACACGGTCGGACATTCTGACAACAAAATCCGTCGGATTTTGTACGAAACTTGTGTTGCATACACATGGTCGGACAAAGTTGTCGGAAAATCTGATCGTACGTAATGTGACAACGTTATTTCGTTACGACGGGACTACGTTGAGGCTTGTAGCCAATAGCTTTGGTCTAGCAATTTGATCTGAGCATGCATGGCACTTTGTCCGATCGGAATTCTCTACACACAATCGGACAAAGTCCGATCGGATCATGTTGTCGGAAAGTTTTATAGCCCAGCTCTAAAACTTTGTCCGTCGGATATTCCGACGGAAACAGTCCGATGGAGCCCACACACAGTCGGATTATCCGACAACACGGTCCGATCGGACATTTTCCGTCGGAATGTCCGACCGTGTGTACAAGGGCTTACAGTCTTCACCAGATAAACCAATCAGTGTGCTGTGATAATTTTTTCTAAACAAACCCACAGTGATACCAATAGAAGTAGATTATCCATTGAGAATTAATAACTGGGGTCTCCAAGCAAACTTAATGTAAACGAATCGGCTTGTACAAACTATGCATATATAATAAACCACCAATACACAATATCCATGCACTGTGAGACTGTGTGATAAATTATAAAAAAGAAATAAAGATAAAAAAAAAAAATGAATGTGCTTCTGTGAGAAGAGTCCAAATTTATTAATGACCTTGCTGTTAATCTTCACCAATTATCTCAGTGTTTCTTATGCCACGTACACACGTATCAGACTATCCGGCGGACTTAGTCTGGCGGACAAACCGCCGGACTGTCCGCCAGACTTTCCAAACGAGCTACCTGCCCACACATTGTACTTTTGCGATGGACTAGGTCCGGCGGACGTAGTCCGCCAGACTATCCGCCGTACTTTTGAAATGAATGGAATCGCCCACACACACGGAGGAAAGTCCGTTCATTTTGAACGCGGCTCGAGGTAGCCGGGACTAGTGAAGGAAGCGTCACTGGCCCCGTCACCTGGTATGGAGTTAAAGGGGAAGCCCTACGCCGAAAAAATGGCGTGGGGGTCCCCCCTAGGTCCATATCAGACCCTTATCCGAGCACGCAACCCGGCCGGTCAGGAAAGGGGGTGGGGACGAGCGAGCGCCCCCCTCCTGAGCCGCACCAAGCCGCGTGCCCTCAACATGGGGGGTGCTTTGGGGAAGGGGGTCCGCATGGCCCCCCACCCCAAAGCACCTTGTCCCCATGTTGATGAGGACAAGGGCCTCTTCCCGACAACCCTGGCCGGTTGTCGGGGTCTGCGGGTGGGGGGCTTATCGGAATCTGGGAGCCCCCTTTAATAAGGGGGCCCCGGATACCGGCCCCCTACCCTATGTGAATGAGTATGGGGTACAATGTACCCCTACCCATTCACCTGTGAAAAAAAACGTAAAAAAACACAACACACAAGGTTTAAAAATAATTTATTGCACTGCCTCTGGGGGTCTTCCATCTTGGGGGGTCTTCTCGCCGGACTCCTCCGCTATCTTCTGCTAGCTCTTTTACTAGTGGAGGAGCCCAGCTTTCTTCTTCGTTGCCGCCCGGGGGTCTTCTTCTAACTTCAGGGGTCTTGTCCCCCTCTTCGGGGGTCTTGTCCCTCTCTTCGGTTCTTCTTCTAGCTCTTTTACAAACGGTGGCCCGGTCTTCTCTTCTTCTCTTCTTCTTTTCTTCTGTTCTTCTCTTCTTGAGATGTTGCTTGTCGCTGTCTCTGGCCACAATGACAGGCACGCGGCATGCGGTGACTTATATAGGGACATCGCCGGATGATGTCACCGCCCATTATGATGTCACAGTCCCAGCATCCTCCCCCATGCCCCCCGCATGCCTGTCATTGTGGCTAGAGACAGCGACGAGGCAACAGCTCAAGAAGAGAAGAACAGAAGAAGAGAAGACGTGGCAGCGACGACAGAAGACCAGGCCCGGCAAGAAGAACCAAAGAGGGGGACAAGACCCCCGAAGAGCGGGACAAGACCCCGAAGTCAGAAGAAGACCCCCGGAAGGTGGCGGCGATGAAGAAGAAAGCCGGGCTCCTCCTCTAGTAAAAGAGCTAGCAGAAGATAGTGGAGGAGTCTGGCGAGAAGACCCCCCAAGACGGAAGACCCCCGGAGCAGTGCAATAAATTATTTTTAAACCTTTTGTGTTGTGTTTTTTTTAACGTTTTTTTCACAGGTGAATGGGTAGGGGTACATTGTACCTCATACTCATTCACATAGGGTGGGGGGCTGGTATCTGGGCCCCCCCGCCCACAGACCCAGACAACCAACGGCCAGGGTTGTCAGATAGAGGCCCTTGTCCTTATCAACATGGGGACAAGGTGCTTTCAGGTGTGGGGGCCGCGTGGCCTCCGTTTCCCCAAAGCACCCCCCATGTTGAGGGCACACGGCCTGGTACGGCTCAGGAGGGGGGGAGCTCACTCGTCCCCACCCCCTTTCCTGACCGGCCGGGTAGCGTGGTTGGATAAGGGTCTCAAAGTGCGCTTTTAAGTCCTATCCTGACTTTTTAATGTATAAGTCCTCATCTCCTTGTGTCTCCTCCTTAGTATCACCACCTCATGATTTTCTCCCAATCTGTGTAAAATAGAGTTTTATCTTAACCACTTATGGATACTGCGGCAGGGTGGGCCAGCTGCTCGAACTGACTTACCTGTACGTCGGTCCGATCATCAGATACAGCGGGCACGTGCCTGCCGCCAGAGGCACGCTCCGTGGGAGCTCACCCGTGGGTTTTGGATATTTGGGATGCTCGATGTCTGCTGGCCAGTGGTGATCACAGTGAAGAGAAGAAGAACAGGGATCTGTGTATGCAAACAAGGTGAATCCCCGTTCTGACAGGGGAGAATAGAGAGATCAGCTGTTTCTAGTGATTAGGAACAGTGATCTCTCTCTACTCCCAGTGAGCCCATCCCCCTGACAGTTAGAAAGCACCTCCCTAAGGAATACTTAACCCTTTGATCACCACTAGTGTTAACCCCTTTCCTGACAGTGCCATTTATAAAGTAATTAGCGCATTTTTATAGCACTGATCACTGTATTGTGTTACTGGTCACAAAACAAGGGTCAGATTTGTCTACCACAATGCCGTAGTCCTGCTAAAAATCTTAGATCCCTGCCATTATTAGTAAAAACTATTTAAAAAATCCCTAAATCATTCCCTTTTTTTGTAGACGCTATATCTTTTGCGCAAACCAATCAATATACGCTTATTGCAATTTTTTTAACCAAAAATATGTAGCAGAATACATATTGGCAAAAACTGGTGAATTTTTTTTAATTTTTTTGTAGGGGGGGGGGGGGGGATATGTATTATAGAATAAAGTAAAAAATAATGGAAAATTCCTATACCTATACTTACCGTAATTTTCCTTTCCTGATGGACTCCATGGCAGCCTACATGTGGGGTTAGTCCCGCCTCCACTACCCTATAGGACGATACTCCCATAAATCTCTGCTCCCTGCCAGAGGCCGTGTTCGATAACTAGCCTACTCCAGCCATTTGGGAGGGAAATCCTGCTGCCATGGAGTCCATCAGGAAAGGAAAATTATGGTATATAAGTATTTTGATAGGAATTTTCCATTTTCCTGACAGACTCCATGGCAGCCTACGTGTGGGAACTAACTCGCCGTACACATCCAGGTGGGAAAAAATGCAGAACAAACAAAGATTTATTTAATACCATCAACTGACAGTACTTTAACACCAAAGTCAACTGAGGATAAAGCCGCTGGCTCGACACAATAATGAGTCATAAAGGTATAAATCGATGACCAAGATGTCGCTCTGCAGATCACTTCAGGAGCCACATGGCAAGACGCTGCCCATAAGTTTGAAAGACTTCTAGTTGAGTGGACTGTTACCGCCCACTGGATTGCTTGTACGATCCACGCAGCAATTGATATGATGGATGCCCGACTGCCCTTGTTTTTCCCATAAAACAGAACAAAAAGATAACCCGACTGAAAGGAGCTGTTACTTCCAAATATTGCTTCAGGGAGCCACCAACATCAAGAGAGTGAACATCTGAGATTCCAGTGGATTTATAGGTGGGGAGCGAGATTTCTTGGTTCTCATGAAAAATTTAAGTGACCTTAGGGTTTGACCATAACATTGGAACCAGGACGACCCTGTCCGGGAAAAAAGTAAGGAAAGGTTCTTTGGCTCCTAGAACTTGAATTTCAGACACTCTCTTTGCCAAGGTGATGGCCACCAAAAAGGCAGTCTTAATAGTAAGCTCTCTGATGGATAGTGGTTTATCAAGATGTGAGAAAAAATCCAAAACTAGAGGCAGATCCCATTTTGGAAACCTGGGTTTCCTTTGAGGTCTTAATCTAACTGCTCCTTTGAAGAATTGTTGAATGAGAGCATGCTTGGCCCACGACACTCCAGTAAAGGCTGAGATAGCTGACACCTGTACGCGAAGGGAACTAACAGATAAAGGTAAATCCAGACCTGATTGCAGGAAACTCAAAATGTCTTGAACTGTAGGTGTACCATATGAACTGGTTCTGGAAGACATATGAGATGAGAATTTAGCCCAAATTCGTTCATACACTCTGTTAGTACTTTGTCTTCTTGCATTCAGGAGAGTGGGAATAACTTCCTTGGGACATCCTAATGCTTCCAACCTTCCCCTATCAAAAACCAAGCCCTCAACTGTAGGTGAGCTGGGTACGGGTGGAGAATTGTGCCTTGGGAGAGCAGGTCCCATCTGATCGTAGAGGAACAGGCTCTTGGATGCTGAGAAGAGAAAGGAGAGGAAACCAGGGCCTGTTGGGCCAATGAGGAATCACGGCTATTATTTCCACCTCCTCCCATCTGAGTCTCCTCAGGAATTGAAAGATGATGGGAATTGGAGGGAAGGCATATGCTCTGTGGAACCATCAATGCTCTGTCAGTGCGTCCATCCCTTAGGCTTGAGGGTCCCGGAACCTCGAGTAATACTTCTTCAGCTTCCTGTTGAACTGAGAGGCAAGGAGATCTACTTCTGGAGAGATCCCCAAGGTTAGGATCCATTTGAACACATCCTCGTGGAGAGACCACTCGTTGTTGTCTAAGTGGACTCATGACAGAAACTCCACTTGTACATTGAGAGTTCCAGGAACATAAGTTGCCGTTAGGTTGGCCAGATTCTTCTGCCCCCAAGACATGATCGGTTCCACCTCTTGTAGTAAGGACCGACTTCTGGTGCCCCCCGTTTCCTTATATAGGCAACAGCTGTCGTATTGTCCAATTTGAGAACTACGGATGCCCCGGATATCAGATGATGAAATGCCAGCAGCGCTTGGAAAGCCGCATGCAACTCTAGAATGTTTGACACTATTTCCCGAGAGGGGAAATCCCAAGTGCCCGGAGCCACTTCTGTTAGGCAATGAGCCCCCCAACCTCTGTTGCTGGCATCCGATGTTACTGTGATCCCCGTAGTTAGCAGAATGGAATGACACTTTCGAAGATTCTCCTGTTGAAGCCACCAGAAGAGTGAACTCTTCATAACCTGAGTGATACAAATAAGTTGGTCTTTGTCCCCTGATCACTGGTCAAGAAACCCTTTCTGAAAGGGGGGTGCATCCTCCATTGTGCCCACTTCACCATTGGTATTGTGGACACCATGGTGCCTATGATCCTTAGAAATGAAGTGCATTGAGATAAGGAGACGAGAGAGCCAGACAAATCCTGTCCTGCACTATTACCATCTTCTCTTCGGGTAGAGAGATGGTACCTCTTACCGCGTTGAAGAGAGTTCCGAGGAACACAAGAGACTGAGAAGGATCTAACTGACTCTTCTCCAGGTCCAGGAGCCAGCCGAATTCCCTGAGAGTTGAGATAGCTTGATCTCTGTGTTCCAAGAGGTGATCTCTGTCCTGAGCCAGAAGGAGTAGATCATCTAGGTAATGATGGATACATATCCCTCTGACCCTTAACAGGGCAACAATCGCCAACAGAACCTTTGAGAAGACACGTGGTGGAGTCGACAGACTGAAGGGAAGGCATGTAAATTGTAAGTGAAGAAGGCCTATGGAGAATCGCAGGAATTGTTGAAAGTCTGATGCCACGGGAACATGAAAGTAAGTGTCTTTGAGGTCTATGGAGACAAGCCAATCTCCGGCCTGAAATGACTGCTGGATCGTGGACAGAGTCTCCATCTTGAACCTTTCTTTTTTGATGAAGCGATTCAGATGCGTCAAATCTATTACCGGTCTCTAAGCCCCATTATTCTTTTAGACCATGAAAAGAGGAGAATGCATTCCCATACCACGTTGATCGGCTGGAATTGGAATAGCAGTGCCTTGATCCAATAAAGATCTTACGTAGGCTGATAGGATTTTCCTTTTTTCCTTTGAAGCTGGAAGAGACTTGGGAACACACCTGAGTTTGGGAGAGCTGCTAAAGGTCCAGGTGTGGCCTAAAGAGACCGTTCTGACAGTCCAGAAGTCCTGGGTCGAGGCTGCCCAGATGTGCTGAAAGTGGAGAAGACGAACCCCCCACCTGGCCTGGACGGACCCGATCTTAAAAGGACTTTGTCGGTTCCTTCTCTCCTGTCGAACTGCTCTTAGCCGACTTTTTGAAAGATGACTGCCTGGACTTCCATGACCTGGAAAATTCACACCCAGGCCTATAACTATGCTCCTCTCTGTCACAATCTTGATTCTGTTTCCTTTGAAAGGATCTCCTTTGGCCTTGCAGATGCCTGGCTTGAGGAAGAAACCCCGACTTGCCCCCAGTGGCCCGAGTTATGGCACTGTCTAACTTATTGCCGAAAAGAGAAGATTCATCAAAATGGATCCGACACCAAACCTGTTTTGAAGCAGGATCGGCTAACCAAGGATGAAGCCACAGGGCACGCTTGGCAGTAACAGAAGACATTATAACTCGAGCCACCAGGCAGAATATATCAATCGAGGCCTCCCCCAAGAAGGCCAAGGCCAACCTCTTGGACGGGTGAGCTCTTGGCCAAGTCCTCCGAGACATTTCTGAGTGTTTCATCCACATTGTCAAACCAAATTTCCATCGCTCTAGACAATGTGGCAAGAGCCAAGGCAGGTTTACAAGCCATGCCTGCCATAAGATAGAACCGTTTTAAGTCAGAATCTATCCTTCTATCCAGGGCATCCTTGAATGAAGCCATGTCTTCTAGAGGAAGGGTCATGTGCTTGACCAGCCTCATTACTGCCGCATCCACTAGGGGAGCTGACTCCAACTGCTTGACCTCATCCTCTTTGAAGGGGTAAAGCCTCTGAATTTTAGAGAAGAGGGAATTCTTCTTCTCCACCTTCCCCCATTCATCCGTGATAACTTCACCCAATTCAGAAAGAAAAGGAAAGCTGATACGTTCCTTCTTTAATTGCTTGAACAATTTCCTCTGTTTTTCAGGAGCCGTCACTGGCTCATCCCAATTTAAAGTTTCCTTGATGGCATTGACCAAAGGAGGGAGTAAAGTGAAATCAAAACCAGTGCCAGACTCTTCTTCTTCAGATTCACTATCTGAGAGAGCAGCGGATGGATGGCTAGGTAAAGAAGACTCCCAGGCATCCTGAGCCTCAGGATCCCTTGCCGGGGATCGAAGAGACATCTGAGGGGCCTCCAACTTCTTTAAACTGTCCTTGACCACCTTCTCAACCAGTGACTTTAGTTGCTGGAGAGAATTTCTCCTTTTGCCAGTTGCTTTCACAAACCAAGTATCACAGAGGGATTTGTTCACAGGGACATGAGCCCTACACCTCCAGCAGAGACCTTCAGCTGTATGCCTGGAGTGAGTCGTGGAAAGTCAAGAAGTTTCCCGGCTACAGTGACTGGATCTGGAGGGAGAACCATGGTGTCTGGATCTGGAAGAGGAACGCCGGTGATGCGATTTTGAAGAATCACTTCCCCTGCGTGAACTCCGTTGTTAGATAGACCTAGAAGGGCTGACAAAGAGAAAAGAATCATCTGTGTTAATGGAGCCATCAAAAACTGATGATGCAACTATCCCCCCCCCCCCAGCAGGCACTACAAGGGAGACCTCCCTACCAATATATACCTGCTGCGTGAGGGCTGGCCACTAGCAGGCAGTGATGGATCCAAGGCTCTGGAAGGGTCCACCAGGCTGCAAGAAATACAGCCTTGTTAGGAGAAAATAAAGCAGCAGAAAAAACAGGTAGCATACCTGTCCCTTAGAGATCCCATACCTTAGATGCAGAAAACCCGGTCACAGGAACACTGCCACAAACCAACAAGCATTCCAAGACGCCTTTAATGACGTCATCAATGTGACAGCCATAGTGCTAGTGTGCATGCGCGAATAGCGCTATGCGAATACTGCTACGCTCATGCGTGAACCAAGCCTCGTTCTCGCACTGAAATCACGCATGCGCAGAACAACCTCGTGGACAAATGAGGAAATAGATTGACGGCTGGAATGCAGAGGAACCAGCCACCATGCCAGCCAGACACACTGAACAATCAGTGTGTGGGGAACACAGGGAAACAAGGGGAAAAGACATGAGACCCTCACACAAACAAAAACAGCTGACATGGAAACAACAGGAACAAACTCCCCACTCCCACGAATGACAACTGAAGGTAAGCAAACATGCATGCCGGACTTGTAGGGCGAAGGTCACCTGCTAGTAGCTAGGATGAATGACCAGAGCGCGGTTTTGCCTGTCAGTGACTAGGAATACACCTCTTCAGTGCCTCTTCCATATGCCCATTCCATACTCTGATAGTAGCTAGAGCTTATTGGAATCATGCGACTCCAGGTCGCTCGGCCGATCGCATCGCAGGAGATAATTGGAAATCTTCGGGTAGGAAGACCACAAAATTAGGTCCTGTCTAAGGGTGGACAGGAGGTTTGAGCCATTATCGCATACCACCATTCCTGGATCCAGCTGGTGTGGTGTGAACCACTTTTGGGCCAGTCCCTGCAGAGCTGCAAGAATCTCTGCTCCAGTGTGGTTCCTGTCCTCTAAACAAACCAGCTGAAGCATTGCATGGCACCTTTTAGCCTGATTCATGGAATAGCACTTTGAACACTTAGGGGGTACCTGATGTTCATAGGACAGTTCTGCAGAGGAGGGCATGGAGGTGGCAAAGGAGGAGAAGGAGGGGGTAGAGCTCACAGGTCTGGCATCATCACCACCATCTGTGTGGAGACATGGGGGCACAACAAGCTGCAGCACCAAGCCCTGTTCTGCATCCTTTTGAGTCGCCAGCAGCGTTACCCAGTGTGCTGTGAATGAAATATATCGCCCCTGCCCATGCTTGCTGGACCATGTGTCAGCAGTAAGGTGGATTTTACGGCTGACTGCCTAGTCCAGCGATGCCAGAACCTTCCCTTCCGTGATGTAGTGAGATAGAACGGCCTTTCGTTAAAAGTAGTAGCAACTGGGAGCCTGCCATTGTGGTACAGCCCATTGTGCAAATTTACAAAAGGGGGTATAATCCACCAGGCTGAAAGGTAGAAGTTGGAGATCCAACATCTTTGACAAGCTTGCATTCAGACGTTGGGCATGTGGGTTGTAGGGACTGTATTTTTTTCCCGCTTCAGCAGAGAAATTTGCCAGCTACAGTTTACAACTGGCGGTGTGCTGCTGGCAGATGTGCTGCTAGGACCTGGAACACCCTGTGCTATACCATAATCCCTGTCAGTGGACTCTGCTGAAGTGGGTAAGGAGGAGGAGGAACAGATTTGTGCCTCTTTTGTGTGGCTTTTAGGTGCTCTTTCCAACGGACTGAGAGGTTGGACATTAAATGCCTTGTTAAGCATGTGGTACCCAAATGGCTGTTTTTTTGCCACGTTTGATGTGCCTGAGAGTCACACAGTTTGCAGACAGCAACAGTGCGATCTGCTGCAGATGTGCTGGAAAAGGCCCAGACAGCTGAACTTTGGGGAGTGGGCCGGGAGATAACAGTTGCAGAATGTAATGGAATAGGGTGGCTGCTCTCTACTTTTCTTAATGTCGACCTCCTTGGGGTTCTGCCGCCTCACCTTCAGTTTCCCCCTCTATTCTATCTGGCACCCAAGTCACATCAGTGACCTCATCATCATCATCTCCTCCATCTTCATCATTACCACTGGAGACAATTGGCAATAAACTGAGGCTTGGGGAACATGAATGCCAATTTGTCTACTGGTGTTCTGCCCTCTCTCTAGGCTCATGTTCTTGTCATCCTCAACCTCAGAACCAACATCTGAATCCAGTAATGGCTGGGCACTATCAAGAAGCAAGTGGCTGACACTGTGGTCAAATAACTCCTCAATGGCTGATGTTGGGGCTATGGCAGGAATAGATTTGGACAAGGAGGCAACTGCAGGAGACTGCACACTTGTCTCTGCTTGTATGACAGAGGATACAGAGGATGAGGAAGTTTTAGTAAGCCTATCCACCACCTCCTCTGCATGCTGTGGCTGAATAGCACAGGCAAACTCACTAAACAGGGGAAATGAGGCCCTGCCTGAGGACTGACCACCACGTCCACCTTTGCCTGTGGACACATGTGTTGCTGGGCCCCTTACAGTGCCAGGGGAACATCTGTCTCTCCTTGTTGTCGTCTCAGACATTATTGGGAGGGAGGTGCTTATAAACAAATGTAAAGAAGAATTGGAAATCTGTACGTAGATGTACTTTAATCAATGTAAAGTGGTGTTTGGTGCACTTTAATTTGAGTACTCACACTACCCAAACACACTCCTCAGAAACACTATAATATACTGCGATATAATGCATCAAACATACAGTGACACACAGAACTATATGCCATTAAACTTGCAGTAACACACACAGAAGTAAATAGTGTTAAACTTGCAGTAACACACATAGAAGTAAATGGCTTTAAACTTTCAGTACACTGATAAATGGAGTATATAAACAATTTACATATACATTGTATTTCAATCCCTGCCCTTAAGGAGCTTGCAATCTAAGGTCCCTAACTCACATTCACACATACACATACTAGGGCCAATTTAGACAGGAGTCAATGAACTTACCAGCTTGTCTTTGGAGCGTGGGAGGAAATCCACGCATGCACAACATGCAAACTCAAGGTAGATAGTGTCATGATTGGGATTTGAACCATCAACCCTTTGGCTGCTAGGCAAAAGTGCTAACCATTACACCATTGAAGCCAAACTCTAGCACACACTTCATAATTGGTTACAGCTAACATTTTTTTACTTTGGGATAAAGGTTTTGCACAAATAAATAAAATCTGATCATTTAATACACCCCTGCCAGGGTTAAATGGTTTGTCTCATCCATGTAAACTGATACATTCTGCTGGAGACTTGCTGGCTGGATCATCAGGTAAAAATAGAAGAAAGGAAGCCTAAAAAAGGAAACTAAAGCCGCGTACACACGGGCGGACTGTCTGTCCAACTTAGTCCGCTGAAACACATTTCAGCGGACAGTCCACTCGTGTGTGGGCTTCAGCCGACTTTTTCAGCGGACAGTCTGGCGGACTAAGTCTTTCGGAATTTCCGTAATATTGTCCGTCCAACTTTGGTTTCAGCGGACAGTCCGCTCGTGAGTAGGCTAGTTGGACGGACTAAGTATGGCGCATGCTCAGAAAGGATTTACACGGCGGAAGGTTGCATTGCTGAGTATTGTACGTCCTATTTCTAGTCCCGTCGTACGTGCTGTACACGTCATCGCGCAAGCTTTCAACGGACTGTCTGTTCATCGTGTGTGGTCAAGTCCGTTCATTCAAAAGTAGGATGGACTGTCCGTCGGATTGTCTGACGGACTTAGTTGGCCAGACAGTCCGCCCGTGTGTACGCGGCTTAACACAGCCAATCACATCTAAGAATTGGTAAACCTCAAATGTTTGCTTTTGGGTTTAATACTACATTAGCATGCTCATAGTGGGGAACCATGGACAATAATTGTGCAGATCCAAGTTTGTTGCAACATTTCTTTCTTTTCACTTGTGAGTGGTCTTCTCTACTTATGAACGAACCTTACCAACAAGCACATTTTCAGTTCATGATTGACATGCTACTACTCACATCTAATTTTTCCATATTTAAAGTGGTTGTATACCCTTTACAACCACTTTAAACTACAGGCAAGCCTATATATAGGCTTACCTGTAGCTGCACTGAATATCTCCTAAACCTGCATGGTTTATGAGATATCCCTGTATTTGCATGTGCCGACGTCATTGGCACATGCACACTTAAGCCAACTGAAGCAATGGCATGTATGTGCCGTTGCTTCAGTTAGCCTGTGCAGTTCCTGGTGGCTTCCGAGCGTTTGCACGGGAGTGACGTCATCAATGCTCCGGCCAATCACAGTGCCGGAGCCACGATACCCGGAAGTAAGTCCCCGGGGAGATGTCGGCTGCCAGAGTGGTGAAGAAGGACCACTGTGGGGGCTTCGATCTCAGGTAAGTCATTCATAATGAGCTAGTATGCTATGCATACTAGCTCATTATGTCTTTATCTCGCTTTTTTTTTTTTGGATAGCCTAAAACAGGTTTAGAACCACTTTAACTACCTCCCTAGTGTTGGAGGTTTATAGTTTTGGTTGTGTTCCCATGCTATTAACTTGGTTATTGAGCTTTCCTGTTTAATGGAAAAACTTAGCCTAGGACTTTTGTAGTATGAGAATTATGCTCATATCAGTGGGATCAGTGTAGAGCTGGGTGGATTATGATTGTGTTAATAATTCTCACCTTGTTATACATGCTTTTTTCTTTTCTGTGTCCTTTGTCCTTTTTCATGCTCCACTTTTGCTTAAAATAGTAATGTCAGACCATACTTTCTATTAGTCCTGCCCCATAAATGCCCCCAACATATTCCATTGTCAAAGTTTATGACCTGGACTATCCATGGTCTTCAAGATTTATATAATACTGTATACAGTTTCTAATGTACATTTTTGTATATTCAAAAGATATTATCCTCATTGTTCTGTAATTATTTCTTAAATATTCCAAATAAAACTTTTGTAAACAAGATAAGGTTAAGGCTGAGTCCAGAATGCAGCAAGGGTCTGTTCACCGTTTCAGGTCCAATTTCAGCCCAAATTTTTGGCTGAATTCGGACCTGTTACGGACCAGAAGACACACAGGACTCCTGTGCAATTCGCAACAAGAGCTGCTCCATAGAGAGCTGGTCACACTCTTCTGACATGCAAAATTGGACGCGGGGAAACCCACATCCAATTTGCAATAGTGGGAACCCAGCCTAAACAAACTGCTGTGTTGTTGTTCCTGAAAAAGTAATGTGGAAGTTTTTCACTTTCTAAAACCCACATTTATTGTCAAATACGAACAGCAATGAGACCGGATTGATTGGGCCTACCATGCCACCTATACCTCTCGCTCCAATGATGTTTCTGGTTTAATACCTATGCAATTTGAATATTATATATCATCTTGAACCAGCAGGGTACATATATTTTTCTGTATGCCTTATTATTTGAATTCACATTTCTTATCCGGACCTATTATGGTCCTCCCCTCTATAACTCTGCAGTGATTAATGAGGGTCAAAAATTTATGGTGCAGTACCGTATTGTTCCTGTCATTTGGTTAGGTTATTTTACCACTACCATGGACCTCGCTCTGGAAGAATTACTACAAAGAAAGAAGCCGCCAGTTCCCCCCTCCCAAACCAGATTAGTCAGGCTCCTGATTGGATTTTCTCTGGTGGACACTGGGAAATTTAAGTACCTAACCAAAGTGACTTACCCCTGCCTCTCATTATACAATATTAATGTCTGACTTTATCCTGCTGTAAAATACTTGTCTTCCTTAGTTACTGGATGCAGGAAAAGGCTCTATTTTCTTTCTGACCATTACATCTGCTTAACTATCCACTCCTGCCTGCTCTAACAGCCTGATGCCTTAACCCTTTTAGCTTAACATCAATACCTGACTCCGACTGACTTGAATGACAATGGGATTCCTTTTTGCTAGGAATCAGAATACAGCTCCTTTGCCTCTGGTCTGTGAAACTCTTAAACACCACATCCAATCTATTCTTATCTCTCAAATCTCTAAGTTCAAAGCTTTCGCTAAACTTGACATTCAGCAGGCCATATCTTAATTGGCTGCCACTGAAGCTGAGTTTACTAGGGATCCCGCCCATGACAATGCGGCACATCTCAGACTGCAGATGAGACTAACTGAATACTTGCACTATACTAAAAGAGTGGTAATCCTGCACAATGCAGCTGCTTGGCTCTGGCTACACTGCAGTGTCAATCCACGTTTGATCAGACCAGTTTTTGTGGAATGCACTGGTTAGGGTTTTAAACATAGGTGTGGCTGCTGACCATGTTGGATCTGAGTGTGCTTCGGAACTTGCTGTGTCCAAACAGCAAGGCACCACCTAACCTTATTGGCTTGATGGGTGGGCCCCTACACATCTCGCTGAGCAACTGTGGGTACCTAAAGACAATACTGGCCAGGACAAGACAGGATTACCCACTTCTAGTATTAGTTTGGGGGACCACTCTTTAAGAAATACTCTGCTTCTGTCCTTTAACTAGACTCTGTCATTTCAGGGAGTCAACAGACCTAGCCGGCAGACCTAGCCACTGGCCAGTGCAAGAGGAAGTATAGGGAAGGACTGTGTTATTATAGCCTCAGAGCAACGCTGGTTAGTCATAGTGTTTCTTCAGGTAGCCATTAGAACTCAACCAAGGTACTTGTGTACTCTATACATGTTTGTTCACTGTTATTGCATTGCCAGTAACATCATTCATACTGTTATTGTTTGTCTTTGTTTACTCTAATAATTATCCTTTATTTTATTTTGACCAAACAAACAAGTCTTTTTCGAAGCTCCGAGGTGTGTCAGGCAGTGAGATACTGCTCGCAGGGTTTTTGGCACTGAAAACAAGAGACTTGAACAACATTGGATTCTTTGGGGGTGGTGCTTGTAGAGTTGGTGGGGTGTGGTTGGTCATCACATCCTCCATGTTTCTCTCCTTGTTGGGTGCCAAACAAGGGTCACATGAATGGCCTACCCAAGGGTGGGTTCTTCTGGGATATGCTAGGCACTTTGAATAGGGTCAGTGCCTTACACAGGGGTTACCTTTACTGAAACAGCTGACTGTTCTATAATAAACTCTTTTGGTGTTATTGTACATCACCACAGTAACTTGTGCAATTAGGAGGGGGAGTGCAGGGCCCTTGTCCTCTCCACCTGCTCAGCATATCACTGTAACCTCATTTCCAGTAACAGAATGAGGGGGGGCCTGCCATGAATCTAGCACAGACTCTATGCGTGCAATCCACCTACCTCTTTTTCTTCTGTACCTGTGTACGGGGGCCCGACATTGCAGATCTTCTCCTGTTGCTATGAGAGATGGATCGCTGCTGTTTAACCATTCAACAAAAAAGAAGATTATTGTGTAGGTTTTGTACTGGGTCATGCTGGGTTATAATGTGTTTACAGTACTATATCCTGTATCCAGCCTGCATAGGTTGAACAAAGTAGAAGCTGATGTGAAAGTTTACATGACTTTCTGACTGTGTGGAACAAGTAAGTGGTTATTGTGGTTGCTCCTTTACTCTTTCCATTTAAAGTGGTTCTAAAGACTGAAGGTTTTTTTTTTTACTTTCACGCATTCTATGCATGAAAGTAAAACACCTACTGGGTGCAGCTCCCCCCACAGCCCCCCAATACTCACCTGAGCCCCCTCTTGATCCAGCGATGTGCACAGAAAGTATAAAGGTGCAGTAGGTATCCATTTGTGAAGCAGCAAGGCTTCACTGCTGGCTACCCTTAGTCAAGATGGTGATGCCATAACCTGAGAGCTGATTGAAGAATCGCCTCGGGTGAGAACACTGCTGGATGTCTGGACAGGTAAGTGCCCTAATAATAAAAGTCAGCAGCTACAGTGTTTGTATTTTTTCTGAGGGAGCCTGGACCTCCTCTTTAGTGATACTTTAAGGAAACAGATCATGCAAGCTAAAAACATACAAAGAGAGAGTTAAAAAATGCTTCAAATACACCTAATTTATCACACCAAAACAGTTTAGAAGTGGTTATGGAATTCTCAACGGAATAGTTGTTAAGCTTTTCTTGTGCTGTCATTATTGAGGCTGGGTTCACACCATTGTGAATTTAATACTGGGTTTCTGCATCCAATTCGCAATAGCAGGAGATTTTGACCAGCTCTCTATGGAGCCGGTTCAAATATCTCTGCAGCGGGTCCAGTGCGATTTGCACAGAAACTTGCATCTTTTGGTCCATTTCAGGTCCAAATTCAGTTCAAGTCAGACCTGAAATGGTGAAGCAGGACGCACCAGACCCCTGCTGTGAGCCGCATGTGGCTCATATGTAAACCCAGCCTAATCGCTGCACTGTGCATTTTTCAACACATTGCAATGCTGTCACTGCTGTGTATACTGTGCCTTACATTAACATTATCATGGTTATTGAATATTTCAGGGCAGGAACAATTCCTGAAATCCACCCTTTCGCTCACCAATGGAGATAAGCCCTGTGTGTGACTTGGAGGGTGGAAAAAAGTTAACCTGTTGCTTTGCCCATGCAGAGCTTTAGGTGCACAACAGTAAGGAGGGGAAATGGTAAATCACTACCACTATGGAAACTTATTTAGGGTTATTTTATCAGTGCCAAGTGATAAATATGATGCTGTAAAAATCTACTATTCTGTGCAGAAACCCTAAAACTAAAATCTTCCATCCCTCTGTAGCTATGTTATAAAGACATACACCATAACCCTTTATAACAAGCAGTCATGAAAATAATAAAACAAAAAAAAATGTACATCACTGTATCATTCCATTTTTTCATTTAGTAAAATACATAGTCCAGGCAAGAAAAACATACACATTTTCTGTTAGAAAACAAACAAACCTTTATGATCTCCAATTAGTCTATTTTAGTGCTCGCCTTCTGAGTAGTGGCAAGCTCAAACAACCATTCGGAACACAATATAATTCTTCCAGACAAATTTTTAATAGAATCACTTAAAACAATTAATTACCAGAGTTTTCACTCAAGCTGTACTGGAAAAGATATGCTGGCAAAAAAAGGCATTTACTTGCTGGTTTCTGGAGGCCTGTTTGTTATTAACATGTAAATTAAATCATCACAGCTGTTCCATTTTTTAATCTGGGAATATGAAGAGTGGGGCCAAGCTTGGACCAAACAGTCTTTTCCTGTTACATGCACATGTATTAGGACATAACTGTAATACTGGGCACTGTTTATTTAGCTTTTTTTTTTAAATAAAATTACTTGTTTTTAAGTTTTGTGCTTTGTTTTGGATCAAATGCATTTAACAGGAGGACAGATAAAATGCTTAATTAGGGAACAAATCTAAAAATTTAAAGCTAAGAAAAAGGTTTAAGAATTAAAGCTTTCTTAAAAACATGTCCCAATCTAGGACTGTTTAGTCTCTGACTTTTATCAGCATACGGTGCCTTAATTAAAACTGGTATATTTGGTGTGAAATCGTGAAATTCCCTATAGATGAAAATAGGTGTATTATAAAACTCCACACAAGAGATATGCATTTAGGATTAGACCTAATTTACATAAATTTAATATGCTCACATAACAAGATTTTAAGCAATTATTAAAGCACTGTGAAGTTAGGACATTAAATGAATTGCTGCGGTCTTATAACTTCTCAGTAATGTCATTTATTTGATTTTGTTTTATTCATATTGCAGTCCAGACATAAGAACAATATGAATGTATTTAAACATTTTAAATGTCACAAGACTTTTTTTTTTTTTTTTTTATTGTGAGAACCAAACATCTATAGAACAATTATGATAATATATACAGTATATATGACATTGGTATATTTTAAATTTCCATAAGCATACTGAAATCTATACTATTCATAAACACAATAATTATACAGGCCAATAAATTGATTTGTTTGTTTGATTGATGGCTTGTTGCAAGGAAGGACTATAATACTTTCTCAATTCTTTTGTGACTATTAAACACAAGACATTGGTTATCAATATAAAAAAAAAATTGAAAGCTTGCTAGTAAAAAAGAAAAAAACATTTTTAAGAACATTCTTTACTATGAACATATTGCAACATGAACTTTATCTTACTTGCATTAACCTCCCTGGCGGTACGATTATTTCGGATTTTAGGTGCTAAAAGCGGTACCATTATTTTGCATGAAAATTTGGCGTTTTATATTGTAGTCCTGCAATTCTTAGGAATAACTCTCTTAAATCTGTCCAAACCAGAGTCTAGCAGACATCCCGGGTATGATAAAGTTTGAAAAATGAAATCATAAATTATAATATAATAAATAATTATAAATAATTGTACCAAATAATAATATAACAATAATAAAAATTATTCAATAATGTAATCAAATCAAAAACACTGAAATTTGCTCAGTTGCAGAATTGTCACTGTCATTACTTTTCAGTATTTGATGACGGATCTCCCCACAAATCGCTATCGCTCAATTCTGCGAGTGATTCTAATTTATTATCGCTGTTTTCTAGCTGGTCTAAAATCATTTTTGATGTACAGTGACAGTTTTGGTTGCTATGGACAATCTCCAGTTTCCAGGCATAAAGAACAGTTTTTATTATATAAAACTGCATGCAGGACACTGGGCAGACCACTAGGGACAACGGGGATGTGAAATATTTACATACAGCAATGTAATCTGTAAGATTACATTATACTGTATGTTTACTGTTTGTTTCACTTTTTGAATTTGGCGCCGATCTCCGTGCCCGTGCGTCGCAACGCTCGCAGGGCACGGAGATCGGCGATGTGATGCATCGAGCGAGACACGGCTCGCTCGTACAGCGGGGAGACAATGCTGGATCCGAAGGAGAAGGTAAGTAAACCTCCTCCTGGATCCAGCGACGCTGTCCCGAGTCTGACTCGGGGATACCGCTCTTGGTATAAAAAATCCACCCCGAGTCAGACTCGGGAATACCGCCAGGGGGGTTAATATCTGCACATGTTATATATAGTATTATTTTGCTTTGTTTTTATATTTTACGCTGAAACTTTGAGAAAATTAATATTGTAAAAGTATTTCAATATTTCACACCACATTCTGCACCTAAAGAGAGCACAGCCATTACTTGGTCCTATAGAAATCATCAAGCATAATAGGATATTTCCATGTTGTTTATTAAATTTCTGGATAAACTGGAGTTTAGTTAAATTACCCCTAGGATGACTAGGCAAGCAAAATATGCAATTGGAATACTCAGGTCCAGTATTCTCATGGAGCTGTTTGACATAGGGCCCATGTATGCTTTCTGGAAGTGTCATACTTTAATGGAGGATTTACATTTAACCACTTCCCGAACAGCGCACGACGATGTACGTCGACAGAATGGCACGGGCAGGCATATTGGCGTACAGGTACGTCCAATATTCGATGCCGCCCTGCCATCGGGAGCGCGCCGTCTGCGGCGCGCTCCCGCGCTGGTCGGGACCCCCGTGAGTCCGGTCGCGGGATCCGCGGACTCGATCGCCACGGGCATCCCCGCGATCGTCTCACGGAGCCGCCGAATAGAGCAAATGCTGTGTAAACAACATTTGTCTATTCTGCCTAGCAACTAGTGACGCTGATCTCTGCTCCATGTGATTGGAGCAGAGATCAGTGTACACTAAATGAAAGCCCAACCCCCCCACAGTTAGTAACACTCCCCTAGGAACACTTAACCCCTACACTGCCACCCACTGGTTAACCCTTTCACTGCCAGTGTCATTTACACAGGAATCACTGCATTTATATAGCAGTGATTACTGTATAAATGACAATGGTCCCAAAAATGTGTCAAAAATGTCCGATGTGTCTGCCATAATGTCGCAGTCACAATAAAAATCGCTCATCGCCGCCATTACTAGTAAAAAAAAAATAATAAAAAATTATTAATAAAAATGCTATAAAACTATCCCTATTTTGTAAACGCGATTTTTTTTACCAAAAATATGTAGAAGAATACGTATCGGCCTAAACTGAGGGAAAAAAAATGTTTTTTTTATATATTTTTGGGGGATATTTATTATAACAAAAAGTAAAAAATAATGCGTTTTTTTTCAAAATTGTCGCTCTATTTTTGTTTATAGCGCAAAAAATAAAAACCGCAGGGGTGATCAAATACCACCAAAAGAAAGCTCTATTTGTGGGAAAAAAAGGACGTCAATTTTGTTTGGGAGCCACGTCGCACGACCGCGCAATTGTCAGTTAAAGCGACGCAGTGCCAAATCGCAAAAAGTGGTCTGGTCTTTGACCAGCAAATTGGTCCGGTCTGAAAGTGGTTAAAGATGAAATCCCCTTTATAGTGAAGCAGCCATTAACACAAATAAACTGAAACAGTTAATATTTACTTTTCTCCCTGCCCACACTGCCAGAAAGCAGCTCTGTTTAGTAGAACTCCACTGAAGTTCACAGGGAAACTGACACTTTCAGGAGTGTCGATCCCCTGGATACCCCCACAGCAATTATTTTTCCTGCTGACCTTTATGCGTTACTGTAAGAAAACTGCTGTGATACATCAGTCACACACATGTCTGCATGCACATACTATTGCTAATTGAATTGTGTACAGACAAACAAATATTCTCAGATACGCCAACATGCATGTGCAAAATAATGCGCACACTTGTGGGAGCACATCCACAGTCTCCATTGGTGCCAGACGGCCTATTTAAAGGGTGTTCTGACCCTTGTGCCCTGCTTGAATCTTGCTTATTATCAGTTGCTGACCTGGCTTGCCACCGAGCTGACCTTTGGATTCCGTTTATGCTTATGATCATCAGTTCCTGACTTTGGCTAACTCCTGACCTGGTTCCCGTCTGATGCCTTGATACCTCGCTGCCCACTCACTGCTGACTCCGGCTTTCCTTCTGATTACACTTCTGTCTCCTGTTCGGCTTTACATTACCTCTGAGTGCCTGTGCTGGCTGCCCCTCATCCCAGCTCCAGTGGACATAGTGTGCTCGTGTTTCAAGACTGTGGGAAACTCTGGCAAGCCATGTATCCTGAACCTACAAGTCTAATGGAGTGCCCCTTTAACCTCAGCTGCTCTACCCGGCATCATCACAGTTCACCTGATCTGACCTGATTCTGTTCTGCCTGAATCACAGAGCCTACAACTCACAAGCTCTGCAATCAACACCTAAAGGCACTCATGTTTCTCCTGTCTCTTGTCACCATCTTTTCCACTCTCAGTGGGGCCTGGGCTAGAGATACAAGAGAGGCCGACCTCATCATTTAAGTCTCCTTTTTAGGTCTCTTCCACAATAACACAAACCTGACAAAGGCATCTGGTTTGAAAGGATACAGAGCATATCACAACATTCACTCTCCTGCAATGTGCGATAAGCCCCAACGTTTTATCAGACTCTTATCTTGACACATTAGTATATGTGGATAATGCACACCTATCTGCCTTTCAAAGACTGGGGAAGTCCAAATGAACTGAAAGCATAGAAAAACACAGATGGCGCATAGACCTAGCACATTATCGTCAATACATGTGTTTATTGAAAAAAAGAGGTGAATATACTCACAAACCAGTACTTGTGTCATAGCATTATCATAACATAATTTGCTTCTGTCTATATGCAAAAATTCACAACACTTGTAGTCACATCGGTTAACGCGTTTCAAGGTTTCCCTCTTCTTCAGAACCTACAGAACATGTCAATTTCACATACTTATATATGATGTACTGACTCAACTGGTAGTTACTTATGGGTCAATCTCATCATTTCATAGTGACCAATGTGTTCAAATGGTGAGTAAATAAAATAAAGGTTAAGTAAAATAAAATAACATGGAATATATAGTATATAGTAGCATATTAATAATCTCTGAAAGGTTCCAAAATCATCGGAATCAAACATCAGTAAACCTTACAATAAATGTCACAATAAAATATGGGTAACATGAATGAATAAAACATTAAGATATATCTATCTATATATATATATATATATATATATATATATATATATATATATATATATATATATATATATATATATATATATATACATACACGGTATCTCATAAAAGTACACCCCTCACATTTTTGTAAATATTTTACTATATCTTTTCATGTGACAACACTGAAGAAATTACACTTTGCTACAATATAAAGAAGTTGGTGCACAGCTTGTATGACAGTGTAAATTTGTGATCCCCTCAAAATAACTCAACACACAGCCATTAGTGTTTAAACTGCTGGCAACAAAAGTGAGTACACCTCAAAATGTCCAAGTTGGGCCCAAAGTGTCAATTTTTTGTGTGGCCAACATTACTTTCCAGCACTGCCTTAACCGTCTTGGGAATGGAGTTCATCAGACCTTCACAGGTTTCCACTGGACTCCTCCTCCATGCCTCCATGATGACATCACGGAGCTGATGGAAGTTAGAGACCTTTCGCTCCTCCTCCTTCCATTTCAGGATACCCCACAGATGCTCAATAGGGTTTAGGTCTGGAGGCATGCTTGGCCAGTCCATTACCTTTACCCTCAGCTTCTTTAGCAAGGCAGTGGTTGTCTTCGAGGTGTGTTTGGGGTCATTATCATGTTGCAACACTGCCATGCAGCCCAGTCTCCAAAGGGAGGGGATCATGCTCTGCTTCAGTATGTCACAGTACATGTTGTCATTCATGGTTCCCTCAATGAACTGTAGGGGTGTACTCACTTATGTTGCTGGTGGTTTAGACATTAGTTGCTGTGTGTTGAGTTATTTTAAGGTAGCAGCAAATTTACACTATTATACAAGCTGTACACTGACTACTTTACATTGTAGCAAAGTGTCATTTCTACAGTGTTGTCACAGGAAAAGATATAATAAAATATTTACAAAAATGTGAGGGGTGTACTCACTTTTGTGAGATACTGTGTGGGTGTATGTGTATGTGTGTGTATATATATATATATATATATATATATCTATATATATATATATATATATATATATATATATATATATATTGTAAGGGATCTTCCCGGGGTAGGGTGTGTTTGGAGACAGTTCACAGCAGACTTGGAATTTATAAAGCAGATCTTGGCGTTTATTCGTGGTACAAACAGTCCAGCAAACAAAATATACAGCAACACCGTGCTTTCTAAGTACAACAAAAATAAAAGTCCTAGCCCGGCTGGGCGCTTACTAACAGGTTCTGCTCACCTATCTGACACTTACAAACACAGCGTCTTTCACCTGGATATCGCAGGGTGGGTTTTAGCTCCAGCAGTGGCAGTGCTTGCAGCTTCCTTCAACACACAGATTGTTCATTCCCTGGCTGAGCAATCACCTGCAGACTCTGCAGAGCCTTTAGCTTCCCAGGCTAATTAGGATCAAAGCTCACCTGATCCCAAACCCAGAACTGGATCGGGGGATGTGGAATGACAGGTCCCTCTACCAAACCTACCTGCCATTCCATATAAACCCAGGCCCGGCAAAATTTAAATAACAACTCAGCAGCATATCGCTGCTGAGAAACTGATCCATCCTGGATTTACCATCTCACACTGTGTAGCAACCTAGGTGAGATGTACACCCCCTCGATCACTTCTCCAGTGACATGTCTACATATCCCCCCCCTCTTTTTCAGACCGGAGGGCTGAGCCTTTTGTCCCCACAGACAACTTACCCTTGACAATGCGTCAGCATTTGCCTGTAATTTCCCTGGCCTGTGTTCCACAGTGAAATTAAAGTTTTGTAGGGAGAGAAACCATCTAGTCACTCTTGCATTTCTCTCCTTGTTTAACTTCATCCATGTTAGGGGGGCATGGTCTGTCACCAACTTGAATTTCCTGCCTAGCAAGTAATACTTTAACGATTCTAGGGCCCACTTTACTGCCAAACATTCTCGCTCCACAATGGCATAATTTTTCTCGGCCGGGGTTAGTTTTCTACTCAAGTACGTCACTGGATGCTCCTCACCATTCACTATTTGTGAGAGTACTGCACCTAAGCCTGTGTTAGAGGCATCTGTCTGGACCAGAAATTCTCGCCTGAAATCGGGGGTAACTAAGACAGGTGGTTGGCACAAGGCCGACTTAAGGCTTTGGAAAGCCTTCTCGGCCTCTGGGGTCCACGTGACCATTGCTGTCTTTCCGCCCTTTGTCAAGTCAGTTAGTGGAGCAGCAACTGAGGCAAAGTTCGGCACAAATCTACGGTAATACCCCGTAATACCCAGGAAAGCTCTAACCTGTTTCTTTGTCAGGGGTCTAGGCCAATTCTGTATTGCCTCAATTTTATTTAGCTGTGGTTTAATCAACCCTCTCCCAATAATGTAGCCTAGATATTTGGCCTCTTCTAGGGCTAGAGCACACTTCTCGGCATTTATGGTCAACCCCGCATCACTTATGGCATCCAACACGGCCTGTACCTTACAGAGGTGACTTTCCCAATCAGGGCTAAAAATGACCACATCATCGAGGTAGGCAGCTGAGTAATCACGATGTGGTCGCAGAATCAAGTCCATCAACCTCTGGAAAGTTGCAGGCGCTCCATGTAACCCGAATGGCATCACTACATACTGGAATAGCCCATCAGGGGTGGAGAATGCAGTTTTCTCTTTAGCCTCACCAGAAAGTGGAATCTGCCAGTAGCCCTTTGTGAGATCGAGGGTGGTTATGTACCTGGCGTTACCCAACTTCTCAATCAACTCATCTACCCTGGGCATAGGATACGCATCGAACTTGGAGATCTCATTCAACTTTCTGAAATCGTTACAGAACCTCCAAGTTCCATTGGGCTTTGGGATTAGCACAATTGGGCTGGACCATTCACTCTGTGACACCTCAATTACCCCCAGATCAAGCATACGTTTTACCTCGGCAGATACGGCTTCCCTACGTGCCTCGGGTATCCTATAGGGCTTAAGGTTTACTCTGCTTCTAGGCTCAGTTTCAATGTGATGATGGATGAGGTGTGTACGCCCTGGGAGGTCAGAGAACTTGTTTTTGTTTTTCTGTAAAAATTCCTGAACCTCCTGTTTCTGTGACACTGATAGAGTATCACCTACCTTGACTGGAGGGATTGGTGGTGACAAATTATTAACAGTATTTGTCGCCACCAAGGATTCCCTGTCTTTCCAGGGCTTGATCAAGTTTATGTGATAAACTTGGAAAGGCTTCCTTCTACCTGGTTGGTGCACCTTGTAGTTCACCTCACTGACCTTTTCAACAATTTCATAGGGACCTTGCCACTTCGCCAAGAATTTACTCTCAACAGTGGGGACTAGTATAAGGACCCTATCGCCTGGGTTGAATGTCCTGATTCTTGCGGACCGGTTGTAAATTCTACTTTGGGCCTCTTGAGCCCTCTGGAGGTGTTCCCTTACCAGGGGCATTACAGTGGCTATACGGTCCTGCATTTGTGCTACATGCTCAATAACACTCTTGTATGGGGTGGACTCATTCTCCCATGTCTCTTTTGCAATGTCTAGTAGACCCCTAGGGTGATGACCATAGACCAACTCGAATGGTGAGAACCCTGTGGACGCTTGGGGCACCTCCCTAATAGCAAACATGAGGTAGGGTAATAAATGATCCCAGTCACGACCATCTTTTGCCACCACTTTCTTCAACATATGTTTCAAAGTTTTATTAAATCTCTCCACCAATCCGTCCGTCTGGGGGTGGTACACAGAGGTACGGATGTGTGAGATTTTAAATAGTCTGCATAATTCCTTCATTACTTTCGACATAAATGGCGTACCTTGGTCAGTTAGGATTTCTTTAGGGATCCCAGTCCTAGAGAACATATAAAACAACTCACGTGCAATTGTTTTAGATGCAGTGTTTCTTAAGGGTACAGCCTCAGGATAGCGGGTCGCATAATCCAGGACTACCAAAATATACTGGTGTCCTCTAGCTGACTTTACAATGGGACCCACTAAATCCATGGCAATACGCTCAAAAGGCACCTCTATAATAGGGAGCGAAACCAAAGGACTGCGAAAATGTGACACTGGGGCACTAACCTGACATGTGGGGCACGACTCACAGTATTTTTTAATGTCATCATATATGGCCGGCCAAAAAAACCTCTGGAGAACCCTCTCTCGCGTTTTGTCAGTCCCCAAGTGTCCCCCAAGAACATGGTTATGTGCCATGTCAAGCACCTGACGCCGGTACGGCTTAGGTACCAGAAGCTGTTCCACAATCTCATCCTTAACCTTATTAACTCTATAGAAAAGATCATTAGTCACCGAAAAATGTGGAAATCTTTTTTCAGCATCTGGTTCCTGAGGTACCCCGTTCATAACAGCAACCTGCTCTCTCGCATTTTTGAGAGTGGGGTCCTGTAATTGTGCAGTCCCAAAATTATCGCTAGACACCTCTAAATCTAGTATATTTTGCTCAGTGGGAGGAGCCTCCTCCTCCCCAGCCAGGACCTGCAAAGGAAAACAATCATTTTCATCCTGCACACTTTTATCATTCACCGTGGACAAGGCAACCACCTTAGAGGTATCCTCACTCCTTTTGGGGATTTTTCTTTTTTCCCAGAGAGCCCAGAATAAAGGAAAATCGCGCCCCAATATTACATTATGCATGAGGTTTTTAACCACACCCACTTCATATTGTACTGTGCCTTGTTCAGTCCCGACTTTAGCCAGCACTATAGGGTACACTTTTGTATCACCATGTATACACACAACGCTCATATGCTTTTTAGACTCTAAGTCCCCAGTCACCAGGCTAGCATGCACCAAGGTTACAAGGCTTCCTGAGTCCATTAACGCTTTAACAGGAAAGTCATTGATTGTAATATCGCAGATTTGCGGTTCAGTCTCTAGTCCAGGAACTGCAGCACAAGATGGTTCCGCAAATAGCGACTGACGCCGGCTAGCGTCACATTCCATGGGTTCAGAGGTAAGAGGGCAATGGGCCGACACGTGTCCCGCCTCATGACATCTCCAACACTGGATAGGGCCTGGTCTCTTTGGCAAGGAGTCTTTTCGAGAGCCCCTTAGCCACCCGGGACCATCACCAGTCTTTTGTCCCTGAGACACCACTTGAGCCCTTTTCCCCCCATCAGCACCCCTCCACACTCCCCCAATAGATGGAAGTCTCTTACCAGCCGACGGCACAGATCTGGCGCTCCGGGGAGGTGAAGATGCTGCAGGAACATCACGGAGGTAGTCCTCAGTCGCCTGGAACCTCTCCACAAGGTTGACAAGTTCGTTTGCATTCTTAGGATCACCTTGTCCCACCCAGCGTTGCAAGTCAGTAGGAAGGGCTCGGAGGTAGCGATCCATCACGACCTTCTCTAGGATTTGTGCAGGAGTAGAAGTGTCTGGCTCCAACCACTTTCTTGCCAAATGGATTAGGTCATACATCTGGGACCTCGCTGATTTGTCCAGACTGTAGCTCCAGTTGCGTACCCTCCGGGCACGGACTGCAGTAGTAACTCCTAGTCGGGCAAGTATCTCCTCTTTTAGCCGAGTATAGTCCTTAACCTCTTGCTCACTGAGGTCATAGTAGGCCTTTTGGGGTTCACCTGTTAAATAGGGCGCAATTACTTCTGCCCACTCAGCGGCTGGTAACTTCTCTCGCTCAGCCACGCGCTCAAATACTGTTAGATAGGCCTCAACATCGTCCTCAGCAGTCATCTTTTGCAGCGCTTTCTGCACAGTCCTTCTCCCAGAAAAATCTCTGGAGCGGCTCCCATCACCACAGGCGCCTCTCGATTTGCTATCAGGTGCTCGATAAGTTGTTGTTGTGCAGCCATGGACTGTTCATGTCGTCTATTGGCCTCTATCTGAGCCTGCTGTTGTGCAGCCATGGACTGTTCATGTCGTTGCTGTTGTTGCAAACTCACTTGCATAAACTGCTTCAGCATCTCCTCCATGTTGCTGGACTGTTCCTGGAGTGTCATTGCAGCTTTCACCCAAGACATAAGCAGCTGTAGCCAAGTCTGTCCACACCGTTGCCCCTAGCAACCGACTTTGCCCGCATTCGAACACCAATTGTAAGGGATCTTCCCGGGGTAGGGTGTGTTTGGAGACAGTTCACAGCAGACTTGGAATTTATAAAGCAGATCTTGGCGTTTATTCGTGGTACAAACAGTCCAGCAAACAAAATATACAGCAACACCGTGCTTTCTAAGTACAACAAAAATAAAAGTCCTAGCCCGGCTGGGCGCTTACTAACAGGTTCTGCTCACCTATCTGACACTTACAAACACAGCGTCTTTCACCTGGATATCGCAGGGTGGGTTTTAGCTCCAGCAGTGGCAGTGCTTGCAGCTTCCTTCAACACACAGATTGTTCATTCCCTGGCTGAGCAATCACCTGCAGACTCTGCAGAGCCTTTAGCTTCCCAGGCTAATTAGGATCAAAGCTCACCTGATCCCAAACCCAGAACTGGATCGGGGGATGTGGAATGACAGGTCCCTCTACCAAACCTACCTGCCATTCCATATAAACCCAGGCCCGGCAAAATTTAAATAACAACTCAGCAGCATATCGCTGCTGAGAAACTGATCCATCCTGGATTTACCATCTCACACTGTGTAGCAACCTAGGTGAGATGTACACCCCCTCGATCACTTCTCCAGTGACATGTCTACAATATATATATATATATATATATATATATATATATATATATATATATATATATATATATATCTATCTATATATATATATATATATATATATATATATATATGTGTGTGTGTATATGTGTGTATATGTATATGTATGTATTTATTTATGCTTGGCCAGTCCATCATATTTACCCTCAGCTTCTTTGGCAAGGTAGTGGTCATCTTGGAGGTGTGTTTGGGGTTGTTATTATGTTGGAGCATTGCCTGTGGCCCAGTCTCTGCAGGGAGAGGTTTATGTTCTGCTTCAATATGTCACAGTACATGTTGGCATTCAAGGTTTCCTCAATGAACTGTAGCTTCCTAGTGCCAGCAGCACTCATGCAGCCCCAGACCATGACACTCCCACCACCATGCTTGACTGTAGGCAAGACACACTTGTCTTTGGGCTCCTCACCTGGCTGCCTCCACCTACGCTTGACACCATCTGAACCAAATAAGTTTATCTTGGTCTCATCAGACCACAGGACATGATTCCAGTAATTAATGTCCTTCTTATGCTTGTCTTCAGAAAACAATTTGTGGGCTTTATTGTGCATCATCTTTAGAAAAGGCTTGCTTCTGGAACAACAGCCATGCATCCCAATTTGATGCAGTGTGCAGCATATGGTCTGAGCACTCAAATTCTGACCCCCCCCCCCCCCCCCACCCCTTCAACCTCTGCAGCAATGCTGGCAGCACTCATACATCTATTTCCCAAAGACAACCTTTGGATATGATGCTGAGCATGTGCACTCAACTTCTTCGGTCGACCATGGCAAGGCCTGTTTTAAGTGAAACCTGTCCTGTTAAACCACCGTGCTTCAGCTCAGTTTCAGGGTCTTGGTTAGGGATGAGCTTCGTGTTCGAGTCGAACGTACGTTCGACTCGAACATTGGCTGTTCGGCCGTTCGGCGAATTCCGAACGTTTGGGCCGTTCGCGTCAAAATTCGACTGACGCGCGCGCGGACCACAATGCACTGCGGTGGCGCAGTGCATTGCTGCCCCATGATTGGCCAAGTATGCACTGTGACCCCGCATGCTTGGCCAATCGCAGCGCCGGCAGCGAGGAGAGCCATGATTGGCCACAGGCATCCTGCCTGTGGCCAATCATAGCTCAGGCTGTGTAGTGCACGCCCCACACTATATAAGGCCGCCTTTGAGGCGGCTTCGTGTAGTGTGTTACTTAGCATCTGAAGCAGTGGGTGTTCTGTGTACCTTCAACACAGTACACACCAATCGTTTTTGGCTGATTTCCTATCTTGTTGCTGTGTAGTGGTTGTTGTCTGTGCCCTGACTGCAGTATACACCACTATATTCACCTCACCTATATAGCTAGTGATCTAGCTTTAACCACTTAACAACTGCCCATTGCCGATTAACGGCTTCAGGGGGGTTGTTTAACTCTGAGAGGCCGTTAATTAACGGCCTCCCAGAATTCTGCTCTCGCGTGCCCCGAGGTGTGCACACTCGAGAGCATCCGTGACCGCCGGGTCGCATCATGGATTACGGTAAACGGCCGCTCATAGCGGCCGTTTACCACGTGATTGCTCCGTCAAATGACGGAGTGATCACTTGGAAACAAACCGGCGTCATGTTATGATGCCTGTTCCTCCCTCCCCTCTCTGTACCGATCGGTACAGCGGAGGGGAAAGAGATCGGTGTCAGCAGCGATGTGGGCTGCATCTGCAGTGCCCACATCGCTGCTCACCGAATTTAACCCCTCAATTCCCTGCCAATACTCTGCAATACCAGTGCATACTCTGCAGTACCCTGCCATTACTCTGCAGTACCCCGCCATTACTCTGCAGTGCAGTACCCTGCCATTACTCTGCAGTGCAGTACCCTGCCATTACTCTGCAGTACCCCCCATTACTCTGCAGTAACCCCCATTACTCTGCAGTACCCCCCAATACTCTGCAGTACCCGCCATTACTCTGCAGTACCCGCTATTACTCTGCAGTACCCCCAATACTCTGCAGTACCCTGCCATTACTCTGTAGTACCCCCCAATACTCTGCAGTACCCTGCTATTACTCTGTAGTACCCCGCCAATACCCCGCCAATACTCTGTAATACCCTGCCATAAATTGCCATACCCAGCCATACTCAGAGATACCCAGCCATACTCGGTGATACCCTGAAATACCCAGCCATAGTCACCCCCCACCACTCACCGCCCTCCGGTGCTTCTACCAACTCGCCAGTACGATCAAAGCCAGAATCTTTTTTTTATTTTTTATTTCAGGCTTCCCAGCCTAGAGGTGAGATGTGGGGTCATATTGACCCCCCAGATTTCACTGTAAAGAGGACCTGTCACCCCATATTCCTATTACAAGGGATGTTTACATTTCTTGTAATAGGAATAAAAGTGATCAAAAATATATTTTTGGGGAAAAAAATGTCAAACTAACATAAATAAAGTAAAATGAACAATAAAAAAATAAAATAAAAATTAAAGCGCCCATGTCCCCATGTGCTCACATGTGCCACACATGTGAGGTATCACCGAGAATGTTAGAGCGAGAGCAATAATTCTAGTCCTAGACCTCCTCTGCAACTCAAAACATGTAACCAGTAAAAAAAAAATTAAAGCGTCGCCTATGGGGATTTTTTAAGTAGCGACGTTTGGCGCCATTCCACGGGCATGTGCAATTTTGAAGAGTGACATGTTTGATATCTATTTACTCAGCATAACTTCATCTTTCACTTTATGCAAACATTGGGCTAACAAGTGGTTAATAATAGAGCTTGCAGTCAGTAGTGTTAGGAGATAGTGCGTGCTGTCTGCGTGCTCTGTACCCAGTACATACCGCTATAATATAGGGCAGGCCCCTACTTTCAAACATCCAACTTACAAACATCTCCTACTTGCAAACGCAAGGAGACAGCAGCAAGTGAGATGAAAAAAGATGGACGACAAAACAAATTATACAGGGGTGATAACCCTTCCCTATGTTTTCCAAAAAGCTTAAAGATAGTTTTTTTGACTGGAGCTACACTTTAAAAATGTACCGGTTGAAAATGACAAACAGATTCAACTTAACACAACAAACCTACACAGTCCCTGTCTTGTTTGCACCGCCTGTATACTGCTGTTCTGAGTATATAGGGCCTGGGGTCCACACGCATTTCCTTTTTTTAATATGGGTACAGGGTTCCCCTTAATATGCGTACAAGACCCAAATAGGCTGGTAATGGGCAGGGAGGGCTACCCATGCCATGTTTCTCAATGATTTTCAACCATATTGCAGGAACCAGATATAACATTAAAACCGCAAGCAGTTTTAAATGGTGTTATTTCCGTTTAATGTCATTTTGTGCAGGGACTGTTCTAAACACGGGAAACACGTGGCACTTCACAGGCATACTACAGACACCCCCCAGGCACCATATTTAAAGGAATATTTCACTTTTTTTTTTCACTTTAATCGTCATTAAAATCAGTGCTCCCGCCAAAACGGCAGTTTTTAAAACTTTTTTTTGCAGTGACCCATGTCCCCTGAGGCAGGAGGCAGGTCCCCAAACCCTTTTTAGGACACTATCTTGCATATTAGCCATTAAAATTAGCACTTTCCAATTCGAACGTTCGAGTCCCATAGACTTCAATGGGGTTCTAACGTTCGTACCGAACGCGGGGGTCGTTCGCAAGTTCTGGTGCGAACCGAACCGGGGGGTGTTCGGCTCATCCCTAGTCTTGGTAATCTTCTTATAGCCTAAGCCATCTTTATATAGAGCACAATACTTTTTTCCAGATCATCAAAGAGTTCTTTGCCATAAGGTGCCATTTTGAACTTCCAGTGACCAGTATGAGAGAGTGAGAATGATAATATCAAATTTAACACACCTGCTCCCCAGTCACACCTGAGATCTTGTAACAATAACAGGAGACATGACACTGGGAGGGAAAATGGCTAATTGGGCCCAATTTGGACATTTTCACTTAGGGGTGTACTCACTTATGTTGCCGCAAAGTGTTTACATTGTAGCAAAGTGTCATTTCTTCAGTGTTGTCACAGGAAAAGATATAGTAAAATATTTACAAAAATGTGAGGGGTGTACTCACTTTTGTGAGATACTGTGTGTGTATATATATATATATATATATATATATATATATATATATATATATATATATATTTATGCTTGGCCAGTCCATCATACTTACCCTCAGCTTCTTTAGCAAGGTAGTGGTCATCTTGGAGGTATGTTTGGGGTTGTTATCATGTTGTGGCCCAGTCTCTGAACAGAGAGGTTTACGCTCTGCTTCAATATGTCACAGTACATGTTGGCATTCAAGGTTCCCCCAGTGAACTGTAGCTCCCCAGTGCCAGCAGCACTCATGCAGCCCCAGACCATGACAATCCCACCACCATGCTTGACTGTAGGCAAGACACACTTGTCTTTGTATTTCTCACCTGGTTGGCACCATCTGAACCAAATAAGTTTATCTTGGTCTCATCAGACCACAGGACATGGTTTCGGTAATCCATGTCCTTAGTGTGCTTGTCTTCAGCAAACTGTTTGCAGGCTTTCTTGTCCATCATCTTTAGAAGAGGCTTCCTTCTGGGATGACAGCCATACAGACCAATTTAATGCAGTGTGCAGCGTATGGTCCAAGCACTAACAGGCTGACCCACCACCCCTTCAACCTCTGCAGAAATGCTGGTAGCACTCATACGTCTATTTCCCAAAGATAACCTCTGAATGTGATGCTGACCACGTTCACTTAACTTAAGACCATGGCGAGGCCTGTTCTGAGTGGAATCTGTCCTGTTAAACCGCTGTATGGTCTTGGCAACCATGCTGCAGCTCAATTTCAGGGTCTTGGCAATCTTCTTATAGCCTAGGCCATCTTTATATAGAGCAATAATTCTTTTTTTTCAGATGCTCAGAGACCAGTATGAGAGAGTAAGAGCGATAAGAGCAAATTTAACACACCTGCTCCCCATTCCCACCTGAGACCTTGTGACACTAATGAGTCACATAACACCGGGGAGGAAAATTGCTAATTGGGCACAATTTGGACATTTTCACTTAGGGGTGTACTTACTTTTGTTGTCAGCAGTTTAGAAATTAATGGCTGTGTATTGAGTTATTTTGAGGGTACATACAATTAACACAGTTATACAAGCTGCACACTCACAACTTTACATTGTAGCAAAGTGTAATTTCTTCAGGGTTGTCACATGAAAAGATATAATAAAATATTTAAAAAAATGTGAGGTGTGTACTTCAGGATTCAAGATTCTCTTTTTGGAAGAAGTTTTCAAGAAATTTAGCGAGAGTGTATATTCAGTGTTAACATGTGATCATGCTCCTTTAACATCTCATGTGTTTTATATATATATATATATATATATATATATATATATATATATATATATATATATATATATATATATATATATATATATATATATATATATATATACGTGTGTGTGTAAGCTAGTAAGATTTGAGCACAGACATATCCTAATTTCTCTTGAATAGTGCAGGTCAGTGATCAGACCTAAATCTATAGCTCTCCTCCAACAGTGTCGGTTTACCCCATATTGACACTATTAAAGTATTCTGTAAACAAATAACTATTGGCACTTTTCACATCAGAGTAGGGTTTGGCCAGAGAGGGATCACTGACACAATTTGAAAGCTGAAGTATGTACTTCAAGATTTCATAACCAAGAACCACTGGTTTTATACAAAAGTTTGGTAGAATTAAGTAAGAGTATACAGCAGTGTTTAGAGGGTTCATTCAGATTTTTTACAGTGCTAACACCCCTTTAGTACTTAATTTGTTATACTGTATGTAAATGAGTTATTTGGATTTGATCACAGGCATATCTCCATTACAATCACATTTACACTTTGCCTCCACTCCTCTTTGATTATGTGCTTACTACTCCTCTATGCCAATTGGCTGCCACAACTATGATAAAACATCTTCTATTTTCCTGCTTGTGTACACAGAGCGCCTGATTATGTCATATATGTCTCTCCACCCAATGCGTTTGTCCATAATAGGCATCTTCTGGGAGCCTCTTTCTATGATGCATGAGTGGGCATAATTACTAAGCCAAGTTAGGCTGGATTCACACCTATGCATTTTTTGTGCTTTTTGCATTTTGCAGATTTGCACTACAATACATTTAACATGGTTTCCTATGGAACACGTTTTGTAGCGCAAATCTGCAAACTGCAAAAAGCACAAAAAATGCATAGGTGTGAATCCAGCCTTAGGAAAGAAATAGTCCATGAAGACAACAAAATGCAGTGTGGGCTAAATAGCATAGATAGCAGCCAAACCAATGAGAATAGAGAACAACCCTCGGTTCAGTTTGCACCAGAACTCCCGAACATAGCAATGCCTAAGCTTGAACAAGGAAAATGATTGCTGTGAGTACATCTGCTGTATTGACTATACTTTTTGACGCTCTTGTTATGCAATATATCAACACTTCAGATTGGCTGCCATATGCATGAACTCATTCAGTGATTCAGTTCTGCCTTCCACCACTACACGACTCTTATGCAGCGTACACATGATGGGACATTGATCGGACATTCCGACAACAAAATCCATGGATTTTTTCCAACGGATGTTGGCTCAAACTTGTTTTGCATACACACGGTCACACAAAGTTGATCGGAAATTGTGAATGTCAAGAACGCAGTGACATACAACACGTACGATGAGTTGGGAAAAATGAAGTTCAATAGCCAGTGCTGCTCTTCTGTTTGATTCCGAGCATGCGTGGAACTTTGTGTGGTGGAATTGTGTACACACGATCGTAATTTTGTTGTCTGAAAATGTAAGAACAAAATCTCAAATTTTGTGCGACGAAAATTCTGATGGAAAATGTCTGATGGAGCCTACACACAGTCGGAGTTTATGACAAAAAGCTCCCATTGAACATTTTCTGTTGGAAAATCTGACCGTGTGTACGGGGCATGTACTGTGACATATTGAAGCAGAGCATAAACCTCTCCCTTAGGAGACTAGGGGGACCCCACACCAATTTTTTTTTTAATTTTGGCGTGGTGCTCCCCTTAAAATCCATACCAGACCTGAAGGGCCTGGCATGGATTGGGGGGGTTTAACCCTATGTCATTGTCATTTTTTTTCTGATTTTTCTATTGCCGGCCATGGCATTGTATTCCAAACCTTTTAGCTGCGCTGAAAAAATGTTTCATACATGACTTATGACACCAAAAAAATTATTTGTGCAAATATACTTGTGACCGAACAGTGAAATGACACAATCTCCAAGATAATTAATAATTTAGGAAATAGCTATATACACAAATTCCCAAACATCCGATCAAACAAATGAAAAAAATTATAAAAAAAGTCCTTTAAATGTGCTTGTATCCTTAAAAGTCTATTCCTTGTGACATCGTATAACAAATGTACACCCAAAAAGTGATGACCCATTCCAAGAAAGAGATCCTCCACCTCTATTCACACTGTCGCTTACCAGATTTTATGATCTCTTTTTAGGGAGATCTACACACTTACACAGGCATATAAACCATTCACAGGCAGGGGTTCACTTTAAGGATCTGGAGTGTGGCTCCCACAGAGACGTCACAGATGGCACTGAGGTATTCTAGGCAATATTTCTCCCCCATGTGGAAAACAATGTATGGGGAGGAGCGATGTGCTGACGTCACCACGTACTGCGCTGGACCCGCAAGACACGGGCAGGGCCTAATTGAGCCGGCCAGCTTGTTTATTTTAACCTGAACGCTTATGAGAAAGAATATGTGTGTAAGTGCAATTCTTTATTTTTAATAAATTGTTGTATGTACGAATTACACTATGGAGGCATTCTTGTTTTCCACATGGGGGAGAAATATTGCCTAGAATACCTCAGTGCCATCTGTCACGTCTCTGTGGGAGCCACACTCCAGATCCTTAAAGTGAGCCCCTGCCTGTGAAAGGTTTATATGCCTGTGTAGATCTCCCTAAAAAGAGATCATAAAATCTGGTAAGCGACAGTGTGAATAGAGGTGGAGGATCTCTTTCTTGGAACGGGTAATCACTTTTTGGGTGTACATTTGTTATACGATGTCACAAGGAATATACTTTTAAGGATACAAGCACATTTAAAGGACTTTTTTTTATAATTTTTTTCAGTTGTTTGATCGGATGTTTGGGAATTTGTGTATATAGCTTCTTCATAAATTATTAATTATCTTGGAGATTGTATCATTTCACTGTTCGGTCACAAGTATATTTGCACAAATAATTTTTTTGGTGTCATAAGTAATGTATGAAACATTTTTTCATCGCAGCTAACAGGTTTGGAACGGTATGTTAGTGTGGGTATCTCACATAATTTAGTTGCAGCAGTTAAATGAGTGTTTTTTACCTTTAGGACAGCACAGTATCACATTACCACATGGCATTGTATTACCAACAATTTAAATGTCATGTTTTTTGTTTTGTTTTCTTTATAAATGTTACAGTAGTTTTGCTGCAGCAGGTTCTATACACAGTACAAATGCGCCACTTGCCACAGGCAAGGGGATCCCCAGGCAATATATTTAGAGACATTTTTCATTTTTTTTGTTTCACTTTAAGCATCATTAAAATCACTGCTCCTTTAAAAAGGATAATTTTTATGGCCAATAACTTGCATATAAGCTTTCAAAATGGGTACTTTTTTCACGTTCAAGTCCCATAGACTTCAATGGGGTTTGATGTTCGGGTCCAAACTTTTGCATATTTCTGGGAGTTCTAGTGCAAACAGAACCAAGGTGTGTTCTCTATTCTCATCTACATAGGAATATTTGGTTTGGCTGATATCTATGCTATCCAGCCCAAACTGCATTTTGTTGTCTTCATGGACTATTTCTCTCTTAACTTGGCTTAGTAGTTATGGCTATTCTTGCATCATGGACAGAGGCTCCCAGAGGACGCCTATTATGGGCAAACGCATTTGGTGGAGCCCCATCTGTGACATCATCATGCACGAGTCTGCTGGCAGGGACCGCGGCCATGCCCATGAAATGTTCTTTGTGCTTTTTATGACCATATTTATGTAAGTGCAACACTTTTTTAAATTAAACTTCAGTTTTAACATACTGCACCATGAAGCTACTTCTGTCTTCTGCTGTTATGTATAATATGCATTGAGAGCCAGTGTTTGTTTGTCTGGTTTGAACCAGCTGATATGCCCTGGGGTAACAGCAGTTCTGAGGTCTTGTGATGGAACTATTTCTGGGTTGCTAAACCTGTGGCTGTCCTTTCAAGTCATGGAGGTCATACAAAATACTAGATGTAGTAGTTTTTTTTGTGGGGTGTATTTATTTTTGCATCAACTAGTTTGAGTAAAATGGAATATTTTGTAATCTAGGTTATATTATTAACCTTACTCCATGTAATGAGCTAAATAAATTTTCTATAAAACTCAGTTTTGTCAACATTTTGGAAACTGTTCTTGTGTTCATTGAGATATTGATTAAAATCTTAATTTTCAAAAGGGGTGTACTCATTTATGCTGAGCACTGTGTGTTGGTAAGACCCTTGGATTTCCAAACATGGAAGTTAATGTCTAATATGAAGACTTGTAAAACATCAATGGGTATGGGAAATGTATGACGTCAATGAGGATATCAGTACTTCAGACCATATTTTGAGGGATGCATTAATTGACAGGTAGTCAGATTTAGTAGTCATCCCAGAAGGAGGATGGCAAATGTCCACTAAGTTGGAAGGCCATCTGCGGTGATATGAGGTCAAAGGAGTATTGGTAATTGGTCTTTAGGTGCCATATAGAGTAGTTAGCAGAGTAAAACTGATGTAGATCAGTAATGTTAGATCCTCTACGAGCCATGATAAGAAAAGGAGAATCAAATACAGCAAATAAAAAATAAAAGAATGAAGCAAAAAACATACTTAGGAATTTTCTGCAAGAAAAGCAGGTGCAATGGGAAGCTACAGGTGCAATGGTATCCTGGGGGGTTCAAACAAACAAATCTGAAAAAGTAACTAAGAACTTAAATTGTGTATTCAATGCCATAGAATTAGGGATGGTCCAGGTGTTCAAGTCGAACGTTGCTGTTTGCAATCTCTGCCTGAAGTGGATCAAGCATGGCCAGAACACCCCCCGCTTTGACACCATATGCTTGACAAGACATGCAGTCTGTTGGTAACAGCACTAGTGATGGACGAACTTCCGACGGGACGTTTCGCGAAAGCGAAATGCGAACGGACCCAAACGTTCGCGAAACCGAACGTTCGCCGCGGGCCCCATTGACTTCAATGGGAGGCGAACTTTGCAAACCTTCATGTCGAATTTGCGGCCACGTGGTAATTATTAGGGGGTAAAACGTAGTCCCACCATCTGGACAATGACATAATACATGTATGAGGTGAATTTGGGATCGATAACTACAAGCATTTTTATTTTATTTGGGAAATTGTTCTAACAATTCAGGACTATGGAGCTAATGAAGGCAATGGAGGAGAGGGAAGGTCAGGGACCAGGGTAGGCAAAGAAGAGGGTGCAGGAGATGATCACCAGCAGCGTGACATACCGGAATGACACATGCACCGTGATAGAGGCATCTGACAGCAGCACCGTAATACAGAGCACTGACAGCAGCACCGTGACATACAGCGCTGACAGCAGCACCGTGACATACAGCGCTGACAGCAGCACCGTGACATACAGCGCTGACAGCAGCACCGTGACATACAGCGCTGACAGCAGCACCGTGACATACAGCGCTGACAGCAGCACCGTGACATACAGCGCTGACAGCAGCACCGTGACATACAGCGCTGACAGCAGCACCGTGACATACAGCGCTGACAGCAGCACCGTGACATACAGCACTGACAGCAGCACCGTAAGCAGCCCCAGGAGGAAGTCAGCACAGCACAGGGATGGTGTGATCCCCTCATAATAAGAACCCCCAGGAGGAAGTCAGCACAGCACAGGGATAGTGTGATCCCTTCATAATAAGAACCCCCAGGAGGAAGTCAGCACAGCACAGGGATATCATAAGCAGCCCCAGTAGAAATATGACACCGCTCAACCTCTTCAAAGAGGAGGGTAGGGGCATATAGTACGGTGTGCTTTTTTGGGTCAAGGAAGTGAGCCAAATGAATTAAGAAGGTCTGTGTGCTTGATTAAAAAAATAGTTTATAGACATATACATGGTCTACTGGTCACATGTGTTGAATTCCTCCGAGATCCATGCCTCATTCATTTTTAGAAATGTGAGGTAGTTAACACTGTCGTGAGCTAGGCGAGTACGCTTATCGGTCACAATCCCCCCTGCTGCGCTGAACGTCCTTTCGGACAGGACACTGGATGAGGGGCAAGCCAACAGTTCGATTGCAAATTGGGCAAGCTCTGGCCAGAGGTCAAGCCTGCCCACCCAGTAGTCTAGGGGTTCATCACTCCTCAGAGCGTCCACATCGGCCGTTAACCCAATGTAGTCGGACACCTGACGGTCTAGGCGTTCCCTGATGCTGGATCCGGATGACACCTGTCGATGGGTCGGCTGAAAGAATGACCTCATATCCGAAGTCACCAACACATCTTCAAACCGGCCTCTTCTTGCAGGCGCTGTTGGATTGGTACCCGCAAATCCTTCTCTGGGAGTGGGAATTGCTCCTCTGCCAGCGCACGCAAAAGCAGAATGCAGCATTTCTCGAAGCAAGGCCTGGAAGTGCTGCATTCTGACAGCCCTCTGCGACGGCGGTAACATTTCCGCCATTTTGTGTTTGTACCGGGGGTCTAAGTACGTTGCCACCCAGTACTGGTCCTTGACCCTCATGCTTTTTATACGGGGGTCCCTATTAAAACACTGGAGCATGAAGGCCCCCATTTGCACTAAAGTGGAAGCGGTGTGGTGGCCTGGCTCCTGCTCATCATCCAGGATAATGTCGTCCTCTTCATTCTCCTCTCCCCATCCTCGCACAACAGGGATCCCAGAAAGGTTTAAAGCATGCTCTTCTTGCTCCTGCTCATCCGCCCCGGCACCATCCTCCTCTGACTCCTCATCAGACTCCTGTTGTTGACTTGTCTCAGATAGAGTAGCCCCCCCTGGGAATTCATCCAGCATTGCGACTTCCTCATCTTCCCGCTCCTGCTCCTCCACAGCCTGATCAATGACACGACGCAATGCACGCTCCAGAAAGAAGGCATAAGGTACCATGTCACTGATGGCGCCATGGCTGCGACTGACCAGTTTGGTGATCTCCTCAAATGGCCGCAGAAGTCTGCATGTGTCGCGCATGAGCAGCCACTGGCGCGGTGAAAAAAAACCCAGCTCCCCAGAACCGTTTCTTTCGCAGAGTTCATACAGGTAGACGTTAACTGCACGTTTCTGCTGGAGCAGCCTATCAAGCATATAGAAGGTTGAGTTCCATCGCGTCGGGCAATCGCAAATAAGACGTCTGACCGGCAGATGGTGTCGCCGCTGAATGTCAGCAAGGCGAGCCATGGCCGTGTAAGATCTTCTGAAATGGGCCGAGATTTTCCTTGCCTGCCGCAAGATGTCCTGGACCCCAGGGTATTTGACAAGGAATCGCTGCACGACCAAGTTTAAGACGTGTGCCATGCACGGCACGTGCGTGATTTTGCCCTGTTTCAATGCGCTAAGCAGATTGGCACCGTTGTCACACACCACTTTACCAACTGTCAAATTGAGCGGTGTTAGCCACTCATCTGCCTGTGAACGCAAAGCTGAAAGGAGTGCCGGGCCAGTGTGGCTCTTTGCTTCCAGGCACAACAGACGCAGCACGGCATGGCAACGTCTCACCTGGCATGTGGAATAGGTTCTGGGGAGCTTGGGCGGTGCAGCGGAAGAGACGCTAGCAGCGGAAAAGGAGGAGGCAGCTGAGGAGGAGAGGGAGGAGGATGGAGTAGGAGGAGGAGAAGAAGAGTCAGGCCTGCATGCAATCCGTGGCGGTAAAACCAAATCTACACGGGTGCCACGGGTTACATGCTTGACGGCCGTCAGAAGGTTCACCCAGTGGGCAGTAAAACTGATATACCTTCCCTGCCCGTGTTTGCTAGACCACGTGTCTGTGGTCAGATGTATCTTGGCACCGACACTGTGTGCCAGAGATACATTCACTTGCCGCTGAACATGGCCATATAGCTCTGGGATGCCCTTCTCTGAGAAATACTTCCTTCCTGGGACCTTCCATTGTGGTGTTCCAATGGCCACAAATTTGCGAAAGGCCTCCGAGTCCACCAGTTTATATGGCAGTAGTTGGCGGGCTATGAGTTCTGACAAGCCAGCCGCCAACCGTTGGGCAAGAGGGTTATCCGGCGTCATCATTTTTTTACGCTCAAACATTAGGCCCACGGAAGCCTGCCTTTTTGCAGAAAAATGTGAGCTTGGCGTGATGGAAGGTGGAGTGGAGGACAATTGTGAGGAGAGAGGAGAAGGAGAAGTAGAAGACGAGGCTGGACGGTGAGAGCCTGCAGTGTGGCTTTGTGTGTTCCGTTGCTCCCACTGGGCTCGGTGATGGCTGCTCATGTGCCTTCTTAAGGCGGTCGTCCCTAGGTGAGTATTGGGCTTACCGCGACTAACGCGTTGACTGCAAAGATTGCAGATGGCAACGCTATTGTCAGCAGCGGACACGTTAAAAAAAGCCCACACTGCGGAGCCATGTGCCGGTGTCCTGGGAGCGCCAGATGTGACCGTACATGGTCGATGACTCGCTCCTGATACATTTGCAGTCTGCTTTGTCCCTCCTGTGCAATGTAAGTTATTCCTGCTTCTCCTCCCTATCTGCTGGTCCATATCTCCCTCTGAACTCCCCTCCTCTTCCTCTCTTGTGGGCACCCACGTGACATCACTAGACACGTCATCATCAACGTCACCTTCCCCACCGCTATAAGTAGAGATCTCGGAGTAGGCAGCAACACCGGGGACCAACCTCCTCCTTGGGCTGATCTGGGTACTGTCGTCAGACTGCTGAGTAGCGCTTGTTGCTACCTCCTCTTCCTGATCCAATACCAAGAGTGGCTGCGCATCAGAAATGTCCTCTTGATATGGATCGGAAAATAATTCCAGTGACTCAAGCGGAAGGTATGTGGTGGTGGTGGTGGTGGTCGTGTTGTTGGTGGTAGTGTCTTTGGGGGTGCACATAGCAGAGAGTGAAGAAGAGGGTGCAGATCGAGAGGATGAGGAGGGTGCAGAAGAGTAAGGCTGAGCGAGCCACTCAACCAAGTCTGGTGCATCCTTTAAAGTAATTGAACGCACCTTCTGCAACTTCCCACTTTGGCTCAAGCCTGTTGCTCCTGCCCTACCCCTACCACCCCTGCGGAAGGGCCTGCCTCTTCCTCTGCCTGTCATTTTTTAAATGACCCTGTGACAAAACTCTTAGTCCCTATACCGATGAAGGACTGCTGCAGTATAGGGCAGCGGTCAGCAGTGGTGCACGTCAACCCTATCTATTGTGGACCGATAGCGGTCCTTACAGAACAGCAGACTGTACCGCACTCAAGCCTATGTACCGTAGCACCCTATACCAAGTTACCAGTCCTTATAAGAACTTTTGTGGAACAAGCAGGTTGTGTGTTAGTGATTAGCAGACTGTACGTCAGTCCCTATACCGCTGAAGGACTGCTGCAGTATAGGGCAGCAGTCAGCAGTGGTGCACGTCAACCCTATCTATTGTGGACCGATAGCGGTCCTTACAGAACAGCAGACTGTACCGCACTCAAGCCTATGTACCGTAGCACCCTATACCAAGTTACCAGTCCTTATAAGAACTTTTGTGGAACAAGCAGGTTGTGTGTTAGTGATTAGCAGACTGTACGTCAGTCCCTATACCGCTGAAGGACTGCTGCAGTATAGGGCAGCGGTCAGCAGTGGTGCACGTCAACCCTATCTATTGTGGACCGATAGCGGTCCTTACAGAACAGCAGACTGTACCGCACTCAAGCCTATGTACCGTAGCACCCTATACCAAGTTACCAGTCCTTATAAGAACTTTTGTGGAACAAGCAGGTTGTGTGTTAGTGATTAGCAGACTGTACGTCAGTCCCTATACCGCTGAAGGACTGCTGCAGTATAGGGCAGCGGTCAGCAGTGGTGCACGTCAACCCTATCTATTGTGGACCGATAGCGGTCCTTACAGAACAGCAGACTGTACCGCACTCAAGCCTATGTACCGTAGCACCCTATACCAAGTTACCAGTCCTTATAAGAACTTTTGTGGAACAAGCAGGTTGTGTGTTAGTGATTAGCAGACTGTACGTCAGTCCCTATACCGCTGAAGGACTGCTGCAGTATAGGGCAGCGGTCAGCAGTGGTGCACGTCAACCCTATCTATTGTGGACCGATAGCGGTCCTTACAGAACAGCAGACTGTACCGCACTCAAGCCTATGTACCGTAGCACCCTATACCAAGTTACCAGTCCTTATAAGAACTTTTGTGGAACAAGCAGGTTGTGTGTTAGTGATTAGCAGACTGTACGTCAGTCCCTATACCGCTGAAGGACTGCTGCAGTATAGGGCAGCGGTCAGCAGTGGTGCACGTCAACCCTATCTATTGTGGACCGATAGCGGTCCTTACAGAACAGCAGACTGTACCGCACTCAAGCCTATGTACCGTAGCACCCTATACCAAGTTACCAGTCCTTATAAGAACTTTTGTGGAACAAGTGAGTTGTGAATGTTTAGCAGACTGCAGCAGAAGGGCAGCAGTCAAGTATAATATCCTTTCTATATTTGGAAGAAAGAATATTATACATGTACAAGCCTATTACTGTACCACTGATACCAGTCCTGAAAAGAACCTTTGTGGAACTAATAATAACAGCAAGTCTTTAAAATTACCCTCACTGCCTGACAACACTGCTTCCTTCCTGTCCCTATACAAATTGGCAAAAAAAGAGAACGATTAGTGGTTACTGGAACAGCTCTTTTGTGGACCTTGATAGTAACAGCTAATGATGATGATGATGATGATGAAAGACTAATCTGGCTGTCCCTGTAGCATACACCGTCCTTTCCCTTTCTCTAAACTAACAAAAGACACTCAGGCTGCTGCAAGAATCAGCAGCACAGCAAACCTATCAACACCTAACACCTATACCAGTCCTGAAAAGAACTTTTGTGTACCAAATAGCTAGTGGTTTATCTCTCCCTACTCCACACAGGAACCTGTCCCTATCGTAACAGAAGAAAGAATGTAAAATGGCCACCGGATCGGGTGTATTTATAGGTTAGGGGGAATGTCCAAGTGTCCATGTGCTGTCATGTCTCAATTGGCTGTCCTGTATCACATGATAAACGTGTCACCAAAGGTTAAAGTTCTTGTATACATTAAACACGTAAGTCCGCCGCGGCGAACGACGGAAAAAGGCGTTCGAACGTGCGGACCGCGAATGTCGGAAATTCGCCGCGAAACGACCGCCGGGCGAAACGTTCGTCCATCACTAAACAGCACCTGAAAGACCCACATCATAAAAAATGCCAACTTCTTCTTACTCCTCATCTGGGCTCTCAACCCCTACTATATCTCTAGTCCTCTCAAAAACCTGCACTGAGAGGAATGAAGGTAAAGCAATAGGTACCACAATCTGTTAGCAGTACACCCCCTTGTTGATTTCACCAGGTAAATGATGCTACCCTAGTTGCTAAACCATAAAAAAAATACTGTCCCAGCCATCCACATGCTCAGCATCTAAATGCTAGCTTGGCCAAATTGCTAGCACTTCAACTGTTGCCTTTTCAGCTGGTAGACTCTGCCCCTTTCGTGAATTTGTGGAATGTGCTGTACCACAGTGGCAGGTTCCAAAAATTATTTTCTTTTCACGTTAGGACATTCTAGCTCTCTACCGTCATGTGAAAGGCAATGTTTTGGCTTCATTGGACAGGGCGGTCAGCAGCAAGGTTCACATTACTGCTGACTCATGGTCCAGCAGGCATGGTCAGGGATGTTACCTTTCCTTCACAGTGCACTGAGTAAGTCTGCTAGCAGCTGGGAAGAATGCAGGACAGCGTTCAGTGTTGGAGCTTGTTCCACCACTATGTCTCCAAAAATCTGGTGGTGATTCTGTCATGTCTGTCTGCTCCACACCCTCCTCTTCTACTTCCTCTATGGCCTCTTCTGCTGATATGTCCTCTGAACCAGCAGTGCTCCCTAAGCGTTCAAGGGGCTGCGCAAGCAGTCAGGCTAAAAGATGCCATGCAGTGCTTCAGTTGGTCTGTCTAGGGGACAGGAGCCATACTGGGGCAGAGATTTTGTCATCTATGAAGAGGTAGGCTCAGAGGTGGTTGACACCACGGCAAATTGAGTGAGGAATGCAGGTATGCAACAATGGCACCAACCATCTGTCCGCCCTCTGACAAAGACACTTGACACATGTTCAATGCTTGGCACATGTCCTGAATTTGGTGGTGCAGCGTTTCTTGACCAGTTACCCAGGTGTCAGGGCTAGTCTCAGCACCTCCTTCTGGCCACTCCGCTGTTGACTAATTGCCAGCTCCTATCTCTCCACAGGACTCAGCTGTTGATGATATCCTGCTCATCAGTCCTGCCTATTTAAGCCGTCCAGCCTAAAGGATCTGTGCCTTTACCTTAGTCAACATCACAGAGATGCTCTCCTGCATTCCTTTTAAAAGACTTGCTTGGCTGACATCCCTTCTGGCTCCAAAACCTGCATGCTGTTTTACTACGCTCATCTCTGTCTCCCTGACCTTTGGCTTGTCTGACAATCCATTCCAGTTCCTGAACTCATGCTATGTTTTGACTACATTTGTTCTATTTACTTTTATTATTAAACAAGTGTGATTTAACTGTACTTCTGTCTCAGTCTGATTTTATGGTTTCTGACAGTAGGCGAACGCCATGAATTCAGACGATACAGTCAATCCACTTGTTGGTAATATTTTCTCCAGATTGGATGAGCAAGATCACTGCATGGATCAGTTTGCTATGGCATTACAAACACTTCTGAGTCACACAGCTCACCTGGAATCTCCCACTGTGGCTGCTCTGGAGTTGCAGGCCGTCCCTGCTGCTTCGCCAGTCTCTGTGCAGGCACCTGCCTCAAGTATTATCTCTATAAGAGGTATGTCTGGTTCCACTTCGCTTCCCCAGTGATTTGGGAGTGATCCAGGTCAATGCAGAGGGTTTCTCAACCAGGTTAAGATATACTTTGCGATGCTGCCCCAGGCATTTCCCATGGACAGAAACAAAGTAGGTTCTGTGATATCTTTGCCTTCTGAGAGAGCCTTGACCTGGGCAAACCCTCTATGGGAGATGCAAAAACCTGTTGTCTTGAGTTATACCTTCTGAGCTGGAGAAGTTGATCACGTTTACCATCCTCATTGACTCCAGACTCAGAGAAAGACTCCCTTTTAAGGAGCGCTTGTGGAAGCCTCCTATAAGTTTGCTCCGAGCACCCATGCCTCCCTCACCTCCCATGCCTCCTGGTACCATGTCGGTCAGTGAAAATGAACCCAAGCACTTGGGCTTCACGACTCTCTCTGCGGATGAGAGAACCTGTAGGAGGAGGGAGAGATTGTGCCTTTATTGTGGCCAGTCAGGTTACTTTTTGCCTGTCTTTTCTTACCCGTCCAGGGAACTCCCGAACCTTCAAGTCCTGTCATGGGCAGGCCTTAGGTGGTGTTGTTTTGTCCCCAGTTATCCAGAAGGATAAGCCCTGGTTTTGGTCACCCTTTCTTGGGCTGAGTCGTCCGTTGAGATACAGGCTCTAATCGACTCTGAGGCTGTAGGCCTGTTCATTAATGCTGCCTTTGTATCCAAGAACTCGATTCCGCTGCAGCTGCATGACACTCCACTTGCAATTGAGGCTCTTGATGGGAGACCCCTACAGCCTACTCATGTGGCTCAGATAGTTCCATTGTTCATGGCCGTAGGGGCTCTTTACCATGAGATAATTCAATTCCAAGTTATCTCCTCACCTAAGTTTCTGTTGGTTATTGGTTATCCTTGGCTATAGAGGCACAATCTCTCTTTTGATTAGCTCCACGCTGAGGTTCTCTCCTGGTTGCCACAATGCAGTAAGACATGCTTCCAGAAGGTAGCCAGGGTCCTGTGCACTTCTTCACTCTCCTCCCTGCCGGAGGAGTACCACGATTTTAGAGATGTCTTTGACTAAGGTCAAGCTGGTAGTTTACCTCCACACATTTGATTGCGCAATTGATCTTCACCCAGGTGCCATAACCCCTCGTGGCTGGGTTTACCCTTTGTCGGTCTTGGAGGATAAGGCCAAGAAGGAGTATGTTGCAGACGCACTTTCTTGAGGTTTCATCCGCAAATCCACGTCCCCTGCTGGTGCTGGTTTCTTCTTTGTGAAGAAGAGTGGTGAACTGGGAGCCTGTATTGATTATAGGGGTCTCAATTGTTTTAGGATTAAGAAAGCCTATCTGATTTAGTTGATTACAGAGTTATTTGACCACCTCAAGGGAGCAACGGTTTTCATGAAGCTTGATTTGAGAGGAGCAAACAATCTCTTGAGGATTAAGGAGGGTGACAAGTGGAAAACTGTGTTTAATACCAGAAAAGGTCATTATCAGTACCTCATAATGTCTTTTGGCCTTTGTAACGCCCCGGCAATTTTCCAGGAATTCATTAACAATGTCCTCTGAGATTTGTTGCAGTTATGTGTGGTGGTTTATCTCAATGATATCCTAATTTTTTTCCAAGTCCCTGGAGAGCCACCACACAGATGTCTGTCATGTGCTTCAGAAACTAAGAGAGAACACTCTCTATTGTAAATTGGAGAAGTGCGAGTTCCACCTTGAACAGGTTAAATTCCTGAGTTATGTAATTTCCACTTCTGGTTTTTAGATGGACCCAGAGAAACCTTCTGCAGTCCTACAGTGGCCCCAAACCATGGGTTTATGTCCTCTGCAGCATTTCCTGGGATTTGCCAACTATTATCAGAAGTTTATTCGTAACTTCTCCTCTCTGGTCAAGCCCCTGACTGATATGACCAGAAAGGATGGTGACCCACAGAGTTGGTCTCCAGAGTCCATTAAGGCCTTTGAGAGTCTCAAGGCTGCCTTTGTTTCTGCTCCTGTGTTGGCACATCCTGATCCTACGTCACCTTTTATGCTTGATGTTGATGCTTCTGAGACTGGAGTTGTCACCCTTCTGTCTCAATGTCTTACCTCTGAGAGCGCTATGCATCCTTGTGGCTACTTTTCCAAGAAATTGTCACCTGCGGAGTGCATTTATGAGATTGGTGACAGAGAGCTGTTGGCAATTAGTGATGGCCGAACGGTTCGCCCGGCGGTCGTTTCGCGGCGAATTTCCGACATTCGCGGTCCGCACGTTCGAACGCCTTTTTCCGTCGTTCGCCGCGGCGGACTTACGTGTTTAATGTATACAAGAACTTTAACCTTTGGTGACACGTTTATCATGTGATACAGGACAGCCAATTGAGACATGACAGCACATGGACACTTGTACATTCCCCCTAACCTATAAATACACCCGATCCGGTGGCCATTTTACATTCTTTCTTCTGTTAAGATAGGGACAGGTTCCTGTGTGGAGTAGGGAGAGATAAACCACTAGCTATTTGGTACACAAAAGTTCTTTTCAGGACTGGTATAGGTGTTAGGTGTTGATAGGTTTGCTGTGCTGCTGATTCTTGCAGCAGCCTGAGTGTCTTTTGTTAGTTTAGAGAAAGGGAAAGGACGGTGTATGCTACAGGGACAGCCAGATTAGTCTTTCATCATCATCATCATCATCATCATCATTAGCTGTTACTATCAAGGTCCACAAAAGAGCTGTTCCAGTAACCACTAATCGTTCTCTTTTTTTGCCAATTTTTATAGGGACAGGAAGGAAGCAGTGTTGTCAGGCAGTGAGGGTAATTTTAAAGACTTGCTGTTATTATTAGTTCCACAAAGGTTCTTTTCAGGACTGGTATCAGTGGTACAGTAATAGGCTTGTACATGTATAATATTCTTTCTTCCAAATATAGAAAGGATATTATACTTGACTGCTGCCCTTCTGCTGCAGTCTGCTAAACATTCACAACTCACTTGTTCCACAAAAGTTCTTATAAGGACTGGTAACTTGGTATAGGGTGCTACGGTACATAGGCTTGAGTGCGGTACAGTCTGCTGTTCTGTAAGGACCGCTATCGGTCCACAATAGATAGGGTTGACGTGCACCACTGCTGACCGCTGCCCTATACTGCAGCAGTCCTTCAGCGGTATAGGGACTGACGTACAGTCTGCTAATCACTAACACACAACCTGCTTGTTCCACAAAAGTTCTTATAAGGACTGGTAACTTGGTATAGGGTGCTACGGTACATAGGCTTGAGTGCGGTACAGTCTGCTGTTCTGTAAGGACCGCTATCGGTCCACAATAGATAGGGTTGACGTGCACCACTGCTGACCGCTGCCCTATACTGCAGCAGTCCTTCAGCGGTATAGGGACTGACGTACAGTCTGCTAAACACTAATACACAACCTGCTTGGTCCACAAAAGTTCTTATAAGGACTGGTAACTTGGTATAGGGTGCTACGGTACATAGGCTTGAGTGCGATACAGTCTGCTGTTCTGTAAGGACCGCTATCGGTCCACAATAGATAGGGTTGACGTGCACCACTGCTGACCGCTCACCTATACTGCAGCAGTCCTTCAGCGGTATAGGGACTGACGTACAGTCTGCTAAACACTAATACACAACCTGCTTGGTCCACAAAAGTTCTTATAAGGACTGGTAACTTGGTATAGGGTGCTACGGTACATAGGCTTGAGTGCGGTACAGTCTGCTGTTCTGTAAGGACCGCTATAGGTCCACAATAGATAGGGTTGACGTGCACCACTGCTGACCGCTCACCTATACTGCAGCAGTCCTTCAGCGGTATAGGGACTGACGTACAGTCTGCTAATCACTAACACACAACCTGCTTGTTCCACAAAAGTTCTTATAAGGACTGGTAACTTGGTATAGGGTGCTACGGTACATAGGCTTGAGTGCGGTACAGTCTGCTGTTCTGTAAGGACCGCTATCGGTCCACAATAGATAGGGTTGACGTGCACCACTGCTGACCGCTGCCCTATACTGCAGCAGTCCTTCAGCGGTATAGGGACTGACGTACAGTCTGCTAAACACTAATACACAACCTGCTTGGTCCACAAAAGTTCTTATAAGGACTGGTAACTTGGTATAGGGTGCTACGGTACATAGGCTTGAGTGCGATACAGTCTGCTGTTCTGTAAGGACCGCTATCGGTCCACAATAGATAGGGTTGACGTGCACCACTGCTGACCGCTCACCTATACTGCAGCAGTCCTTCAGCGGTATAGGGACTGACGTACAGTCTGCTAAACACTAATACACAACCTGCTTGGTCCACAAAAGTTCTTATAAGGACTGGTAACTTGGTATAGGGTGCTACGGTACATAGGCTTGAGTGCGGTACAGTCTGCTGTTCTGTAAGGACCGCTATCGGTCCACAATAGATAGGGTTGACGTGCACCACTGCTGACCGCTGCCCTATACTGCAGCAGTCCTTCAGCGGTATAGGGACTGACGTACAGTCTGCTAAACACTAATACACAACCTGCTTGGTCCACAAAAGTTCTTATAAGGACTAGTAACTTGGTATAGGGTGCTACGGTACATAGGCTTGAGTGCGGTACAGTCTGCTGTTCTGTAAGGACCGCTATCGGTCCACAATAGATAGGGTTGACGTGCACCACTGCTGACCGCTGCCCTATACTGCAGCAGTCCTTCAGCGGTATAGGGACTGACGTACAGTCTGCTAAACACTAATACACAACCTGCTTGGTCCACAAAAGTTCTTATAAGGACTGGTAACTTGGTATAGGGTGCTACGGTACATAGGCTTGAGTGCGGTACAGTCTGCTGTTCTGTAAGGACCGCTATAGGTCCACAATAGATAGGGTTGACGTGCACCACTGCTGACCGCTCACCTATACTGCAGCAGTCCTTCAGCGGTATAGGGACTGACGTACAGTCTGCTAATCACTAACACACAACCTGCTTGTTCCACAAAAGTTCTTATAAGGACTGGTAACTTGGTATAGGGTGCTACGGTACATAGGCTTGAGTGCGGTACAGTCTGCTGTTCTGTAAGGACCGCTATCGGTCCACAATAGATAGGGTTGACGTGCACCACTGCTGACCGCTGCCCTATACTGCAGCAGTCCTTCAGCGGTATAGGGACTGACGTACAGTCTGCTAAACACTAATACACAACCTGCTTGGTCCACAAAAGTTCTTATAAGGACTGGTAACTTGGTATAGGGTGCTACGGTACATAGGCTTGAGTGCGATACAGTCTGCTGTTCTGTAAGGACCGCTATCGGTCCACAATAGATAGGGTTGACGTGCACCACTGCTGACCGCTCACCTATACTGCAGCAGTCCTTCAGCGGTATAGGGACTGACGTACAGTCTGCTAAACACTAATACACAACCTGCTTGGTCCACAAAAGTTCTTATAAGGACTGGTAACTTGGTATAGGGTGCTACGGTACATAGGCTTGAGTGCGGTACAGTCTGCTGTTCTGTAAGGACCGCTATAGGTCCACAATAGATAGGGTTGACGTGCACCACTGCTGACCGCTGCCCTATACTGCAGCAGTCCTTCAGCGGTATAGGGACTGACGTACAGTCTGCTAAACACTAATACACAACCTGCTTGGTCCACAAAAGTTCTTATAAGGACTGGTAACTTGGTATAGGGTGCTACGGTACATAGGCTTGAGTGCGATACAGTCTGCTGTTCTGTAAGGACCGCTATCGGTCCACAATAGATAGGGTTGACGTGCACCACTGCTGACCGCTCACCTATACTGCAGCAGTCCTTCAGCGGTATAGGGACTGACGTACAGTCTGCTAAACACTAATACACAACCTGCTTGGTCCACAAAAGTTCTTATAAGGACTGGTAACTTGGTATAGGGTGCTACGGTACATAGGCTTGAGTGCGATACAGTCTGCTGTTCTGTAAGGACCGCTATCGGTCCACAATAGATAGGGTTGACGTGCACTACTGCTGACCGCTCACCTATACTGCAGCAGTCCTTCAGCGGTATAGGGACTGACGTACAGTCTGCTAAACACTAATACACAACCTGCTTGGTCCACAAAAGTTCTTATAAGGACTGGTAACTTGGTATAGGGTGCTACGGTACATAGGCTTGAGTGCGGTACAGTCTGCTGTTCTGTAAGGACCGCTATAGGTCCACAATAGATAGGGTTGACGTGCACCACTGCTGACCGCTCACCTATACTGCAGCAGTCCTTCAGCGGTATAGGGACTAAGAGTTTTGTCACAGGGTCATTTAAAAAATGACATGCAGAGGAAGAGGCAGGCCCTTCCGCAGGGGTGGTAGGGGTAGGGCAGGAGCAACAGGCTTGAGCCAAAGTGGGAAGTTGCAGAAGGTGCGTTCAATTACTTTAAAGGATGCACCAGACTTGGTTGAGTGGCTCGCTCAGCCTTACTCTTCTGCACCCTCCTCATCCTCTCGATCTGCACCCTCTTCTTCACTCTCTGCTATGTGCACCCCCAAAGACACTACCACCAACAACACGACCACCACCACCACCACCACATACCTTCCGCTTGAGTCACTGGAATTATTTTCCGATCCATATCAAGAGGACATTTCTGATGCGCAGCCACTCTTGGTATTGGATCAGGAAGAGGAGGTAGCAACAAGCGCTACTCAGCAGTCTGACGCCAGTACCCAGATCAGCCCAAGGAGGAGGTTGGTCCCCGGTGTTGCTGCCTACTCCGAGATCTCTACTTATAGCGGTGGGGAAGGTGACGTTGATGATGACGTGTCTAGTGATGTCACGTGGGTGCCCACAAGAGAGGAAGAGGAGGGGAGTTCAGAGGGAGATATGGACCAGCAGATAGGGAGGAGAAGCAGCAATGACTTACATTGCACAGCAGGGACAAAGCAGACTGCAAATGTATCAGGAGCGAGTCATCGACCATGTACGGTCACATCTGGCGCTCCCAGGACACCGGCACATGGCTCCGCAGTGTGGGCTTTTTTTAACGTGTCCGCTGCTGACAATAGCGTTGCCATCTGCAATCTTTGCAGTCAACGCGTTAGTCGCGGTAAGCCCAATACTCACCTAGGGACGACCGCCTTAAGAAGGCACATGAGCAGCCATCACCGAGCCCAGTGGGAGCAACGGAACACACAAAGCCACACTGCAGGCTCTCACCGTCCAGCCTCGTCTTCTACTTCTCCTTCTCCTCTCTCCTCACAATTGTCCTCCACTCCACCTTCCATCACGCCAAGCTCACATTTTTCTGCAAAAAGGCAGGCTTCCGTGGGCCTAATGTTTGAGCGTAAAAAAATGATGATGCCGGATAACCCTCTTGCCCAACGGTTGGCGGCTGGCTTGTCAGAACTCATAGCCCGCCAACTACTGCCATATAAACTGGTGGACTCGGAGGCCTTTCGCAAATTTGTGGCCATTGGAACACCACAATGGAAGGTCCCAGGAAGGAAGTATTTCTCAGAGAAGGGCATCCCAGAGCTATATGGCCATGTTCAGCGGCAAGTGAATGTATCTCTGGCACACAGTGTCGGTGCCAAGATACATCTGACCACAGACACGTGGTCTAGCAAACACGGGCAGGGAAGGTATATCAGTTTTACTGCCCACTGGGTGAACCTTCTGACGGCCGTCAAGCATGTAACCCGTGGCACCCGTGTAGATTTGGTTTTACCGCCACGGATTGCATGCAGGCCTGACTCTTCTTCTCCTCCTCCTACTCCATCCTCCTCCCTCTCCTCCTCAGCTGCCTCCTCCTTTTCCGCTGCTAGCGTCTCTTCCACTGCACCGCCCAAGCTCCCCAGAACCTATTCCACATGCCAGGTGAGACGTTGCCATGCCGTGCTGCGTCTGTTGTGCCTGGAAGCAAAGAGCCACACTGGCCCGGCACTCCTTTCAGCTTTGCGTTCACAGGCAGATGAGTGGCTAACACCGCTCAATTTGACAGTTGGTAAAGTGGTGTGTGACAACGGTGCCAATCTGCTTAGCGCATTGAAACAGGGCAAAATCACGCACGTGCCGTGCATGGCACACGTCTTAAACTTGGTCGTGCAGCGATTCCTTGTCAAATACCCTGGGGTCCAGGACATCTTGCGGCAGGCAAGGAAAATCTCGGCCCATTTCAGAAGATCTTACACGGCCATGGCTCGCCTTGCTGACATTCAGCGGCGACACCATCTGCCGGTCAGACGTCTTATTTGCGATTGCCCGACGCGATGGAACTCAACCTTCTATATGCTTGATAGGCTGCTCCAGCAGAAACGTGCAGTTAACGTCTACCTGTATGAACTCTGCGAAAGAAACGGTTCTGGGGAGCTGGGTTTTTTTTCACCGCGCCAGTGGCTGCTCATGCGCGACACATGCAGACTTCTGCGGCCATTTGAGGAGATCACCAAACTGGTCAGTCGCAGCCATGGCGCCATCAGTGACATGGTACCTTATGCCTTCTTTCTGGAGCGTGCATTGCGTCGTGTCATTGATCAGGCTGTGGAGGAGCAGGAGCGGGAAGATGAGGAAGTCGCAATGCTGGATGAATTCCCAGGGGGGGCTACTCTATCTGAGACAAGTCAACAACAGGAGTCTGATGAGGAGTCAGAGGAGGATGGTGCCGGGGCGGATGAGCAGGAGCAAGAAGAGCATGCTTTAAACCTTTCTGGGATCCCTGTTGTGCGAGGATGGGGAGAGGAGAATGAAGAGGACGACATTATCCTGGATGATGAGCAGGAGCCAGGCCACCACACCGCTTCCACTTTAGTGCAAATGGGGGCCTTCATGCTCCAGTGTTTTAATAGGGACCCCCGTATAAAAAGCATGAGGGTCAAGGACCAGTACTGGGTGGCAACGTACTTAGACCCCCGGTACAAACACAAAATGGCGGAAATGTTACCGCCGTCGCAGAGGGCTGTCAGAATGCAGCACTTCCAGGCCTTGCTTCGAGAAATGCTGCATTCTGCTTTTGCGTGCGCTGGCAGAGGAGCAATTCCCACTCCCAGAGAAGGATTTGCGGGTACCAATCCAACAGCGCCTGCAAGAAGAGGCCGGTTTGAAGATGTGTTGGTGACTTCGGATATGAGGTCATTCTTTCAGCCGACCCATCGACAGGTGTCATCCGGATCCAGCATCAGGGAACGCCTAGACCGTCAGGTGTCCGACTACATTGGGTTAACGGCCGATGTGGACGCTCTGAGGAGTGATGAACCCCTAGACTACTGGGTGGGCAGGCTTGACCTCTGGCCAGAGCTTGCCCAATTTGCAATCGAACTGTTGGCTTGCCCCTCATCCAGTGTCCTGTCCGAAAGGACGTTCAGCGCAGCAGGGGGGATTGTGACCGATAAGCGTACTCGCCTAGCTCACCACAGTGTTAACTACCTCACATTTCTAAAAATGAATGAGGCATGGATCTCGGAGGAATTCAACACATGTGACCAGTAGACCATGTATATGTCTATAAACTATTTTTTTAATCAAGCACACAGACCTTCTTAATTCATTTGGCTCACTTCCTTGACCCAAAAAAGCACACCGTACTATATGCCCCTACCCTCCTCTTTGAAGAGGTTGAGCGGTGTCATATTTCTACTGGGGCTGCTTATGATATCCCTGTGCTGTGCTGACTTCCTCCTGGGGGTTCTTATTATGAAGGGATCACACTATCCCTGTGCTGTGCTGACTTCCTCCTGGGGGTTCTTATTATGAGGGGATCACACCATCCCTGTGCTGTGCTGACTTCCTCCTGGGGCTGCTTACGGTGCTGCTGTCAGTGCTGTATGTCACGGTGCTGCTGTCAGCGCTGTATGTCACGGTGCTGCTGTCAGCGCTGTATGTCACGGTGCTGCTGTCAGCGCTGTATGTCACGGTGCTGCTGTCAGCGCTGTATGTCACGGTGCTGCTGTCAGCGCTGTATGTCACGGTGCTGCTGTCAGCGCTGTATGTCACGGTGCTGCTGTCAGCGCTGTATGTCACGGTGCTGCTGTCAGCGCTGTATGTCACGGTGCTGCTGTCAGCGCTGTATGTCACGGTGCTGCTGTCAGCGCTGTATGTCACGGTGCTGCTGTCAGCGCTGTATGTCACGGTGCTGCTGTCAGTGCTCTGTATTACGGTGCTGCTGTCAGATGCCTCTATCACGGTGCATGTGTCATTCCGGTATGTCACGCTGCTGGTGATCATCTCCTGCACCCTCTTCTTTGCCTACCCTGGTCCCTGACCTTCCCTCTCCTCCATTGCCTTCATTAACTCCATAGTCCTGAATTGTTAGAACAATTTCCCAAATAAAATAAAAATGCTTGTAGTTATCGATCCCAAATTCACCTCATACATGTATTATGTCATTGTCCAGATGGTGGGACTACGTTTTACCCCCTAATAATTACCACGTGGCCGCAAATTCGACATGAAGGTTTGCAAAGTTCGCCTCCCATTGAAGTCAATGGGGCCCGCGGCGAACGGTCGGTTTCGCGAACGTTTGGGTCCGTTCGCATTTCGCGTTCGCGAAACGTCCCGTCGGAAGTTCGTCCATCACTATTGGCAATCATTTTAGCCCTGAAAGAATGGAGACATCTCCTTGAAGGTACCATTGTGCCGGTTCTCATTCTTACTGACCATAGGAATCTCACATTCTTGTCTGAGGCTAAACGCCTCTCTCCCAGAAGGGTGCAATAGGCTCTTTTCTTGTCAAGTTTCAATTACATTGTCTCATTCTTACCCAGTACTAAGAATGTAAGGGCTGATGCATTGTCATGACAATTTTCCTCCACTTCCATTTCCTGTGGTTTCTCCTGATCGTATTCTGGCTATGGTTCACACCAGTCTCACTTCTACTTTTGGTGACAAATATTTGCTGCTCAGGTCCATGCTCCTCCTGAGAAACCTTGTGACCTCTGCTTTGTCCCAGAGAGTCTCCATACTGCCGTGCTCCAGACTGACCATTCTCCCAAGACTGCTGGCCACCCTGAGAAGAATCAACTCTCTTGGGCTATTTTCCAACAATTCTGGTGGCCTAGTCTATGTGCTGATGTAACCGCCTTCTTAGCTGCCTGTTCTGTGTGTGCTCAGAGTAAGACTCCACGACAACTTCCAGTGGGCCTCCTACAACCCATACTCAATGGTGGGCCCTGGACCCACCTGCCTATGGATTTCATTGTGGAGTTACCCAACTCCCAGGGCAACACATTTATCCTTATGGAGGTTGACCAGTTCTCAAAAATGGCTTATTGTATTCCACTTAAGAAGTTGCCCACTTCTAAGGAACTGTCTTCCATTTTTGCTCAGGAGATCTTTCGCTTACATGGGCTACCCATGGTGATTGTCTTGGAAAGGGGTAGTCAGTTTATCTTACGGGTCTGCGAACCTTTTGTGCACAGTTGGGAATTCAGCTTGCTTTTTCCTCTGCGTATCAGTCTAATGGGGCCACAGAATGAACTAATCAGTCCTTGGAGCAATTCCTACATTGCTATAATTCTGACCATCATAACAACGGGTCAGACCTATTACCGTGGGCAGAGTTTGCTCACAATAGTGTCTTTAATTCTGCTTCCCAATTGTCCCTGTTTATGACAAACTATGGTTTACAACCTTCCATGTTGCCTGACTCATTTGTTCCACAGAGTATTCCTGCATTCGAGGAGCATCTCTGTGGTCTTGTTTCCACTTGGACACAAGTCCAGGAGGCTTTGCGACATGCTAATTATAGGTACAGACTCCATGCTGACTGCAAACACCTGCCCGCGCCTTCCTACCAGGTTAGGGACAGGGTCTGGCTGTCATCTCTCAACCTCTGACTTCGTGTTCCCTCACTGAAGTTCGCACCTCAGTTTATTAGGCCTTTCTATATTCTTTGCAGGATTAACCCAGTGACTTATGCATTAGACCTTCCTTCTAACATGCGTATTACGAATGTATTTCATGTCTTCTTATTAAAACCTTTGGTCTGCAACTGCTTTACCACCTCTGTGCCACGTCCTCACCCTATACAGGTTGAGAACTATGAGGAGTATGAAGTACAGTCCATTGTTGACTCTCGTAGGTTCCATGAGTGCATACAGTACCTGGTGCATTGGAAGGGGTACGGTCTGGAGGATCGCTCTTGGGTCTCAGATGTACATGCCGATGTCCTCCTCTGTGATTTCCATAGACATTTTCCTCTCAAGCCTGGTGGTCCTCTGAGGGGGAGCGGTCGTTGAGGAGGGGGTACTGTCCGAGCAAGGCACAGCCCTTCCTTCTCTGAGCTGGCAATTAGCCCTTCCTTCTCTGAGCTGGCAATTAGCCGCTCAACTGTCGGCAAATTGCCAGCTCCTATCTCTCCACAGGTACTCAGCTGTTGATGATATCCTGTTCATCAGTCCTGCCTACTTAAGAAGTCCAGCTTAGAGGATCTCTGCCTTTGCCTTAGTCAATATCACAGAGATGCTCTCCTGCATTCCTGTCAAAAGACTTGCTTGGCTGACATTCCTTCTGGCTCCAGATCCTGCTTGCTGTTTTACTAAGCTCATCTCTGGATCCCTGGCGTTTGGCTTGTCTGACAATCCGTTCTGGTTCCTGAACTCTGGCTATGTTTTGACTACAATTGTTCTATTTACTGTTATTATTAAAAAAGTGTGATTTAACTGTACATCTGTCTCTGTCTGATTTTATGGTTTCTGAGACCAGGCTTACAAGATCTTCTGAGGCAGGCCAGAAAAGTCTGTGGGCATACAATGCCATTGCTTGGCTGGCTGAGATTCAATGGAAATTAAACCTGCCCACCAACCACCTCATTTGTGACATGCCCATCAGCATTGGCAATGCTGCAGTGGATTCACACACAGCAGAGGGCCATCAATGTGTACCTGGCTGAGTAGGTGAACTTGGCCTCTTTTTTCCATGCCAGTGGCTACTGTTTAAGGATGCACTGTCCTGTCACCATTTGAGGAGGCCACACAGATGGTGAGCAGCAACAATGCATGTATCAGTGACACTGTCCCTCTAGTCTTCTTGCTGGAGCACATGCTTTGTTGAATCAATGACAGGGTACTCGAGGCAGAACAGGGGTGGAAGAGAAAGTCTTCCTTTATGCAGATTCCATTCCTGCAGGGCCGGAAAACACACAGGAGGAAGAGGAGGAGGAGGAGGATTGTGTCAGCATGGATGTAGAGGATAACATGCAGTAGTCTTTAAGGGATAGATTTCAGTCCCCAGAAACCCAAGGAGTTGTACGTGGCTGGGAGGAGGTCGTTCCTGACAATGTCATACTTATTGACCCAGAGGACTCAATGATTCGTGGTATCATGGAGAGGGATCATTACTGGCTGGGAACCCTTCTTGATTCACGTTACAAGGGTAAAGTTGCAGAGCTCATCTTGCCTACGCAGAGGGAGAATCATCTTCAGGACATGCTTCTGAGGCTTTGTTTGGTCAGAGGAAGAGCGGTGGAGAAGGTGGCTGGCTGACCGATGCCTTTAAACAATTCTTTAGTCTTCAGCGCCCAGGACTGTTAGGTTCAAGCAACCATCAGCAGCGTTTGCATTATATGGTGCAGGAATATGTAGGGGCAAGAGCAGACTTGGAGACCTTTCCAACTGAGCATCCACTGGACTACTGGGTCTTGATGATGGACCACTGGCTAGAACTGGCTCAATATGCAATCAAGCTACTGGCCTGTCTTGCATCCAGCATGCTTTCTAAACAGACATTCAGTGCTGCTGGAGGGTTGGTAACAGATCAAAGAGTACGCCTGTCCAGACTCCATTGATAGGCGTATATTTATCAAAATTAGTCAGTCCTGGCTATCAAACCCCTGATGCTGATGTAACTGATTGAATTTGCTAGGGATCTGGGATCCCTTGAAGACTGCCTATCCTCTTCCTGAATCTTGATTATGCAAGCTTCCAACAATATTTTTGGTTTAGAGCATCACCACCACCTACGGCACAATTTCTCTGCACCTGTTTGACAGGGGCATGTAATTACAATGTTTTCACACATTTAACAGCGGCCAGCAAGAGTAACTGTGAGGAGTTACAGTGTTCAGGCACTGTCAACGCCCAAGGCAAAATTTTTCTGCACCTGTTTGACAGGAGCTTGTAATTTCAATTTTTTGTAAATTATTTTTAGCAGTAGGGCCCATTCCTGCACCCAACAAAAGTAACTGTGAAGGGTTACAGTGTTCAGGCACTGCCAACCCCCAAGGTTCAATTTTTCTGCACCTTTTTGACAGGGGCATGTAATTACAATTTTTCACAAATTTTTAACAGCAGGACCCATTACTGCGCCCAACAAGAGTAACTGTGAGGGGTTACAGTGTTCTTGGTGACCTTGGGCCTGAGCTTGGGTGTAGACAGGACCCTTGTACAAACCACAGGGGTGTCCTGCACAAAGGGCACAGGAGGATCAAGAAAGGACAGCAGGAGAGAGCACTCTCAGGCAAGTCTCCAGGGAGAGGAAAAACTAGTTGTAGTCAGAAGGGCTGGTGAGTAACATGCACAGACCTGAGAGAACTAGGGAAGCACACCTGAGAGGACTTAGAGGATGCAGTCTGGGATGAGTGCAGAGCCAGAAGGATGGACTGCGGTGTAATGGGCAGTGGAGGAGGGCTGGCAGGGCTGAAGATGGCTGACTGGGCTCAATAGCCCTATGTAGGACAGCTAGCACTAGAGAGTTTCTATCTTGCTACACTATAGGGGCTCACAGTCCTTGCTTGTAAAGGGAAATTGCTAAGGCCTGGCTAAGCCAGTGTCAGGCCTAACCACGTGGTGCTAGCTGTCCCTGAAAGCTCATGCAAGTAGAGTGCTGGAGGAGTAATAGTCTGCAGTAAGAGTTGTGCTGGAGGAAGAGAGGCTTGCATATACCTGTGAGTATACAAGTTGTTCCAATTGATTGTTCTAAAATTAACCAATTGATTGTTCTAAGATTCACCAATCAATTATTCTAAAATTTACAGGGCATCCCATACCATACCCTATCCAAGTTCAATCCCCTTAATAAGCACTCAAATTAAGGTACCTGTACGTTAGTACTTTGAAGTCAAATACCGGGGGTTATGGCAGCAGCTAGCTGCCATAGCCCCGGTATTTTCAGGAATGTCGTGCAATTCTCTTTAAGATAAATGCGGTCTTCTTTGGATTTTCCGCAAGATCACGTTTATTGGGGGCGGGAGAGGGGCCCCCCTCTCCGCCGCTTACTGGACCTGCCGGTAGTGGTGGAGACAATCATGTCTGCTCCCCTCACTGCCTGGATGCTGAGTGAGGGAAAGCTGGCCCCTGCTCGGCTCTTTAGCATTCTGCCCAATGCTCTTAAAGGGGGATTTTTTTTTCTTTAAATTACATTCATTTTTACATCCACTACTGAATTTTAGTGTAAATATGAGATCTGAGATCTGAGATCTTTTTGACCCCAGATCTCACATTTAAGAGGTCCTATCATGCTTTTGTTCTATTACAAGGGATGCTTCCTTGTAGGAATACAAGTGACCCAAAATATATATACTTTTTAAGGGACAGTGTCAAAATAAAAAATAAAAGATAAAATAAAGAAGAAAAAAAATGTTTTAAAGTGCCCCATCACGCCGAGCTCACACGCAGAAGCGAACACATACTTAAGTTGCGCCCGCATATAAAAACGGTGTTAAAACCACACATGTGAGATATCGCCATGATTGTTAGAGCAAGAGCAATAATTCTAGTACTAGAATTTCTTCCCCGGCTTTATGTCCGATTGAAGGGGAACATGCACAATGCTTTGGATGGACGCACTGGGCGTTATCCTTCTAACACGCACTGTTTCTTCCCTCAGTCGGATCCCCTCCTCTTATTTACGTCCCAAACTCAGGGGTGATGTCAGACGCCACTGGGTTGGGCAAGCTTGTTAAATGCGGTCGTTTGATCGCCAATCTGCTGTGTGTCAAGACGCGAATGGAGATGTGATCCTTCTCTCCCTCTCCCATCGTGTGACAGCTGTAATTTTGTGCATACTTTTATACAGGTATGTTAGGATGGATGTTTTTTATGGCTCTGGTAGCACATTATATTTGGCACTGGAGGCTATGAATTTAGCACACACCACTACCTGTCTCTATACATAGACATAAGACATTTTTCCTTTCTTTATAGAAATACTATCGGGATGTGTCCCTAAATTATTAGTGGTCTCATCAGTTGATCCCAGTACATTTCAGCTTTATGGATGTGGACTCAGTCCAAATAGAGGAACTGCTGATTCTATTCCATCTATCAATTCAGGTATTTTATAATTGGTGTATATTACTCTGAGGATAATTCTATATTGTTAACAGCTAGATTCTGAATATGTATTTTACAATTTAGGTCTCATCTTTGACAGCTTTTCTGCGACCTTCCATTTGTTGGACTGATTGATATTGGATTTGGGACCAGGCCTCGGTCATATGCCACCCACTGGTTTGGTTGTAATTTTGTGATGCAAGTAGCACAGCAGTGGTTTTATAGGTGAGATCATATCTGGACCTATTGCTTCAAGAATTTGGATATATACATACATTTTTATCTATATTAAATAATGAATACAATTGTCATGAATTAATGATATTTTGTTTACCCATTGTAAATATCACTATCTGACTGCATGTTGTGTGCCGGTTAGTTTTACATTGAATTATACATCTGTTTCTATATTTTGTTTACAGTTTATCCACTAGATGTACCGATTACTCCTGAGGAAGCTCATTTGTAGCGAAACATGTCGATCAAGATACTCTAAAAGTGTTTTGGGATGCACAATTGTGTTGTGTTCTGGTTGTAAATAATAATGATGATAATCAATTTTATCTTCTGTATGTGATTTATTAAATATTGTTTCTTTCTCTTTTGTAATAAATAAATACATTTTTGTGCTTTTGCACGATATACATTGGGTCATCACCTCTATTATGATATATCTGCACCTTTAAAGTCCTGGGGTTTACACCCTTTTGCCTCGTTTTTTGTATCTTTCAATGTATCAAGGGATGTGGTGATAAGGTTCGTCTGTGTTTACCCAGTTTGTTTACAGCTTCAAGCAAGTTTATATGCCATTTTTCCTTTAGAAATGTAATTTTGCTGCAGCACTGTTCTACATATCATGCAGATGCTCCACTTTGCAGGTAGACTAAGGTGACCTCCCCCCCCAGGCATGATATTTAAAGGAATATTTCATTTTTATTTTTTTCACTTGAAGCATTAGTAAAAACACTACTCCTGAAAAAAATGGTTTTAAAAACATTTTTTTGCATTGATACATGTCCCCTAGGGCAGTAGCCAGGTTCCCATACACTTTTTATGGCAATAACTTGCATATAAGCCTTTAAAATGAGCACTTTTGATTTTTCATATTCGTGTGCATAGACTTTAATAGGGTTTGCATGTTCACTAGAACTTTTTGCCTGTTCGCGGTGTTCTGGTTTGAACCAAACCAGGGGGTGTTTGGATCATTCCTACATAGAATTAATGAAAAGCTGTATGGGGGGGGGGGGGGGCAGAGCTGTGCCAGATAGAAAGCAATAGCATGCAGGATAAAATCCACTTGTTTTCCGAGTAAATGGACATCTACTTTTTTTTCTTTGAATAATTGTAGGATATTCTTAAGACTATAGATGGGAACATCTTTGAAATTCCATGTCACAAGTAATTTTGTGATAAAAATGTGTACACTATCTTAATATTTCTCAGGGGTTTGATCAAAGCTGCAAGCTTTTTTCTGTTTGATACAGTCTATTGAGACAAGTCTTCATACAAGAATATACCTACAAATTTGTCTGACATGACTGGGTTTTGTTTGGCAACTGCCATAACTCAATCCTTTACATGGAAAATATGTATACTGGCCAACACATCCCTGGGCACAATGTCTGGAAAATCCTGTGGGCCCTGTCAATACAAAACTCTAATTAGTTAGGGCATGACAACCTTCATAAGTGGCTGAATGAAAGTTAGAAGGTTAGAAAGAGGTACATATGCAGTGATGCCCCTAAACTTGATATTATTCTGTCTGGAGCAGTATTCCATCTCAGCAACTTTGGGCTGCAGTTTCTTATTGTCCTGCTCAGTAAAGGCATCCACAAGATCACCAGAAGTAGGGTGCAAGTTGAAGGGAAGGACCTCCAAGGTTATATATATTCTCTGGAATATTGCCTGTTCCATGTGCAACTCTTGAAAGGCAGGGGGAGCTTAGCTAACTGACTGACTGCATGGCAAAAGACATGGTGTAAACGGGAAGGATTTGAGTTTCTAGAGCACTGGGTTGACTTTTCATTGGACTACAACCTATATGCTAAAGTTGGTTTGGACCTAAATGGAAGGATGACTACAGTAGTGGGGAGAGGTGTATGGGAATTCTGGAGGAGTATTTCAATTAGGATTGAGGGTGAAGGGAGAATTAGATTATGATGGAGCAGTCAAGGGTGTGCCATAGTCCTACTAATGGAGGGTGAAATAGGGAATATGGTGGTAGGGCTATGGCAGATGATAAAGACCTTTCCATGTTACAAAACACCAAGCATCATTAGAAATTATAGTACTATTAGTACTACAAAAAAGGTATGCAAAGGTATGCAAAACACAAGTGTAAAATGCAACAATGCATTAAAGTGTTTGTTCACCAATGCCAGAAATCTGCCAAGCAAAACATGACATTCAGCAACTAGCATTACTGAATATTGCCTTCATTCTTCATGTGATTAGGCTAATAATATTTGTGGCTATTGACTTTGACATGTTACATGATCAGGATCTCTTCCTGGATTTTTCTTTTTTTTTTGGTTTCAGAACTGTCATTCACTTCTGTTTCCATTGGCTTCACAACCCCGAACCTGGTGGAACTCAGAGCACATCTGTAAACCACATCTCTACAGTTTCCGCATGTTGCTGCTGGGTATGTGGATATCTCTCATAACTGCTACTACACCATTTTTGAAACAAAATTTGGATTTCCTAGTGGATTTCTTAGAAATGCTAGGAATGTAGCCATTTATTTCTATAGGAAGCAATTATGCAGGCAGGGCCTCTGTCAGAGAAGATTTCAAAGGATGTCCAAGGATGTAAAAACAAGAAGAGTCCATCACTCTGGTTGCACAGTTTTGCACAGGAGAGTAGGTCCCATGGTTCTCCATACCCAGGAGTATGCAGTAGCATCACCATCTGTGGAGGTTTGAAGCACATTTTAATTTGTCACTGTTATATAGTCATGGAGACGGTGTCTCCTTATCCTGATACTTAAAGTCAAGGTGCATTTACAATTTAAGCTGTAAATTCACACTGTATTGCACCTAAATATCATTTTTTTACTGAGACAAGCTACAGTACTTACTATTATTACTACTAGATTCTACATCCTAGATTCTGGGGGAATCTAGGATGGAAAATGACCTGGGGGTCCTAGTAGATGATAGACTCAACAATGACATGCAATGCCAAGCTACTGCTAACAAAGCAAACAGAATATTGGCATGCATTAAAAAGGGGATCAACTGCAGAGATAAAATTATAATTCTCCCGCTCTACAAGACTCTGGTCTGGCTGCACCTAGAGTATGCTGTCCAGTTCTCGGCACCGGTTCTCAGGAAGGATGTACTGGAAATGGAGGGAGTACAAAAAAGGGCAACAAAGCTAATAAAGGGTCTGGAGCATATTAGTTATGAGGAAAGGTTGCGAGCACTGAACTTATTCTCTCTGGAGAAGAGACACTCAGAATACGCATTAGGGATGATTTTCTAAAACTGGAGAGTGCAAAATCTGGTGCAACTCTGCATAGAAACCAATCGGCTTCCAGGTTTTTTGTCAAAGCTTAATTTAACAAGCTGAAATTGGAAGCTTATTAGCTACCTTAGCCTTGAAGTGTAACTAAAGGCTTTTTGTTTTGTTTTGGTTGAGTAGAGAGAGATTAGAACCTCTGTCATGTTTTCATTGATGTCTGTGTCCCCGTTAGGGAGATTCACCCTCTTTATTTGTTCTGTTTACCGCTATTATTGAAAGTGAAAGTAAAATAAAATCCCAAATTTTGGGTTGTCCTCAGGAAAGAGGGGAAATCTTCCAATGGGGACACTAGTTCTGGTAATTTAAGGGGCTCCAAGGGATTCCCTAATTTACAGGGATTTCCTTTCACTTCCTGTTATGGCTATAGGACAGAAAGTAAAGGGATATCTCTGCAATGGGACACAGATGTGGAAAAAAAAAACTGACAGGGCTCCCTTACGCTATTCAAAATAAAAATAAAAAGTGTTGCCCATAATTCTACTTTAAGCTAAGCTTAAAGAGTACCTTGATAAATGTTGTTGTTTGTATACAATGACAACAAAGTATCTATCTATCTATCTATCTATCTATCTATCTATCTATCTATCTATCTATCTATCTATCTATCTTATTTATCTATTCTAAACAAATCGTGAAAACGAACAGGTGGATCAGATCACGTGAAAGATGCTGCTTTCCCACTTATGCGCTGCAGTTTACCTGCAGTGCAGTACACCTGCGACTCTCCTGCAGGTTTAGTTGCCCTTTGCCATAGGCTTCTCTTATATCTTGCAGGTATAAAGCATTTTCAGTACACCAAGACTCCTACATTCAGGAGTTTTGGTGTGTTTTCAGAAAGTGTACCAAACCTGCAGTATATAATAGAAATCTATGGCTCAGTGTGAAAGCAGCCTGATACCACTTTTTTGATAAAGTGCTTATATATGCCCATTGTAAAACTATGATGTTTAATACATAATGTGACCATTGCTAAACTGTGATGCTTAATCAACTGACCATTTATCTTTCAGTTTCTGCTGGTATTGTCAGCACTATAGCTGGCACTATAGAGAAACCATTGGCTTTTGTGGCTCCTGCTCCCTCTGCAGCCACTTGCTTTCTCCGATGCCAGCTACATCCACTCTGATGCTCTGGACTTGCCGACCCTCCATCCCAGAGCAGGAGGTTGAGGGCCACATCAGAGGGATCCAAGGGCCACATAAAGCCCGCAGGCCACAGGTTGAAAATATAGAAAGCTAGATAGCTAGAGGAAGTGTCCACATCATGCAAACATTGAAATGAGAACCCCTTATTTCTGTAAAAGAAAATAAACAGCTGAATTTAGATTTTTTTTTGTCAGCAATTAGTTAGAGAGAAGTAGAGAGGAGGGTAGATGAGGGGAAGACCAAAGATCAGGTTTAAAGGACTATACTTAAAGGGGTTGTAACAAGTTTTTTTTTTTATAACAAACATGTTATACTTACCTCCACTGTGCAGTTCGTTTTGCACAGAGTGGCCCCTGTCCTCCACTTCTGGGGTCCCACGGCAGCACTGGTGGCTCCTTCCTGCATCGTGTGTCCAAGTTGGCAAATCGCTCTCCTTGGTGGACACCTGTGCGGGCACACTCCCGAGTTCCACATCTGTGTCCATTGACACAGAATGCAGGACTCGCCCCTGACCCCCGGCATCGCGTCACTGGATTTGTTTGATAGCAGCAGAAGCCAATGGCTGCGCTACTATCAATCTATCCAATCAGGACATGAGACACAAGATACAGATGGTGTGCTCATTCCCAGACAGAGGATGACAGCGCCCAGGTAAGTACAACGGGGGGGGGGGGGGACTGGGGGGCTGCAGCACTAAAAAAGGTTTTTCACCTTAATGCATAGAATGTATTAAGGTGAAAAACCCCTTTAACTTATTGGGCAGCTGAAATATCAGCACTAAAAGCTACCTGCACCCGTTGGGATTAAAAAATGCTAAACTGTAACTAAAGTAATAGCAATAATAGCAATAATGTTATCAATGATATCAATACAATATATAACTGCAATGTGTATTTTTTATTTTAATAAGCAAGCTATCAATATGTTTCATGCATTTGTAAATATTTTTCTAATTAATTCAGTTTAGATATCATCATTCGCATAAAGATTTTTAGCCACAAATATTATCTCCATTTCTAGTAGTATAAAAAAATACATATGAGTTCACCGCTTGCTTATATAAAATCCCCTTATCAACACCTCTGATGTGCTTACATTGTTATATCTAAGGAACCTTGAGAACCTTGAGGTATTTATTGATTAGTTTGCAGGAAGATCGCAAGGGGTCTTTGAAAGGTCAGATTTTATTGTAATTGCAAGAATGAATGAACAATGATTTTAAAAAAAATATCAACAAAGCCTGGCTAGTACATGCAGGAAAATGTAACTAGGGTCAAATATAAAACAAGCAAAATTAATCTATTTTATGCTTCATTGGAAAAGGAAGTGAAATAGCACAAACAGAAATTTTCTATCGCAATAACAAGTGTGTAATTTTATCAACTTTTGAAATATAGGAAACAATTATTTTCAAAATCTGTGTCTCTTAGCTTGCTTTTATTCTTTTTTATTCTAGATAACTTCTAGATGCATTTACCAATGTAATTTACACCAATGAATCGCCACTGCATTTACTGACAATGATACATTTTTTTACTTCTCTTTTTTAACACTGATACATTTTAAACAGTGTATACGTTTAAAAAGATATAAAGATACACTAATCACGTTCCCTACAAATAGTGTATCACCACAGCGCTCCAATCACTACAACCCTAAATCTAAGCTGCTACTTAAAATAAAAATTCTATCAGATAGGTGCACCAAAAATTGTTTCTTTTTAAATGAGCGTCACCTCCCACCGTCACGTACTCAAGCTAATAACTCAGTGATGTTCGCCAGATAGCCACTTCCCCGACGAGTTTCGTCATACCAGACTTAATCATGGGATTGCATGACTCCAATGATGATTCCATTGTCATTCCTTTTGAGGTATATATCTATACACTTCTAATCAGAAGAGATCCAGGGATACAGGCTGCGATTTTGGGATGCCCCATAGCATTTATCGTCTAAGAGGATTTAAAGTTTTTTTGGCCAAACACGTGAGTGTGAGGCTTATTAGCTGGTGAGTGTACTCACAACGGGGCATTCACATTCACAGAAGGTGTGGTGAAGGAGCAAATACGTTTTTTTGGACACTAACTATCACTCTCACGTGGATTACTTACATTGGACTGATTTATAGTTTAAATATATAATTTTTTATGGTGATGTAATTTTTTATAGTCATCCTATTGGATTATTGTGTGTGGTCAGTGGGTTTCACTATACACTTTAGTATAGATATATGAAGATTTATATATCTTTATGTATATAAAATGAGTGGTATTTAAAGTGATGCACTTATAGCACTTATATTTTGTATTGCATATTATGTGATTATATGTATTGTTTCACTCGTATGAACATTTGCAATTGAGGTAGATAGTGTGAGTTGAATTATTCACATTTTTATAGCACTACGTGGCATCAGTTATTTTTTCATTTAAAAAGAAACAATTTTTGGTGCACCTATCTGATAGTGTATAAGTTTAGTATGACTTTTCAATTTTCTCCAGTTTTTTTAGTCACATTGAGATTTTTTTCAAAAGTAATGATAGTATTACATGTTATGTTTTATACAGTTTTAAAATGTGTTTTTCCAATACAGCACTTTTTATGTTTCTTTCAAGCTCATCTCAAGCGTCCCCCCTTTTTGACTTGATAGTCTTGTACTGCCATATTTAACTGGAAAACCTCTGGAAAAATGCACATCTTGTTGTTCCACTCCAGCACTTTTTACTGGTGTAGCTGTTATCTATTATCGATAGCATCTCAAACCTGCCATGACTATGAAGTACTATATAATTGGGTAAAAAATATTGTGTCAGAAAGCCATGGTGCATGACAATTTCTCTCTGCATCTTCAATTTCCTTAAAAGAGAAATATGGGAATTTTTTTCCCATAATCATACATACCTAGGTTGATGCAGCATTGGTCCACTGATGCATCTGTCCACAGTTGCCTCTTCACTGAGAACCGAGCCATGACTTGGTTCTCTCGGCTCCCCGAGCAGAGAGCTGCTGACTGTCAATCAGCAGCTCTTCTGCTCTGCTTCTCCATACTCACTGGAGTGCTGATCTGTGGAGGGATGGGGAGCGGACATCTCAGCCTCTAATGCATCTGGCAGATCCAGACTCCCAGAGTCAGGATGACGTAGTGCCTGGACTGAACGGTGTGACGTCAGCAGAGAGTGGACTTCAGATGTCTCTCTGCTGAAAATGGGTCACAGGAGTACAAAACGCTATACACTCCTGTGACCCGTAGGAGAAGCTCAGCCAAACAAGCTCAGGCTAGACTTCTCCTTTAAACAGGTTTGACTAGATCAGCATTGCACTCCTCATTGGAGAGCAACTAGTCAGGAAAAATCCTAAGATACTAGGTTCCTTAAGCTGGCCATACATGGATTGGAATTAGACCCGTTCAGCAAAAAACTGTCAAATTTCAATGGCTGTTCTTACCTCCTTACACCATCTACACCACACACACACACACACACACACACACACACACACACACACACACCAATCACTTTCATATCTGATCACTATTTCATGTGTAGGACTTTTAGGCCTAACAGCTGTTTAATATTATCTGTATCATAAAAATTGAAAGAGCCATACTAACCATGTTGACATTACCACCCAACCAAAACCATTATTACCGTATTTATCGGCGTATAACACGCGCCGGCGTATAACACGCACCCCAAGTTTAGGAGGGAATTTTAAGGAAAAAATATTTTAGGAGGGAAGTTTAAGGGAAAAAAAAACAACATTTATATGCCCATCAGTGTCATCTGCAGCCTTGTCCACCATTGCAGTCTTATGCAGCCTTGTCCACCATTGCAGCCTTATGCAGCCTTGTCCCCCATTGCAGCCTTGTGCAGCCTTGTCCACCAGTGCAGTCTTGTCCCCCATTGTAGTCTTATGCAGTCTTGTCCCCCATTGCAGCCGTGTCCCCCATTGCTGTGTCCCCCATTGAAGCCGTGTCCCCCATTGCAGCCGTGTCCCCCATTGCAGCCGTGTCTATTTTATTTTTTAAAAATGCCGCCGCCGAGATACAGAGCCGGATGTGCATCTCGGTGGCGTGCGGTAGTTCTCGGCGGGCCTCCGGCCACCTTCGGCTCTTCTCGGGCAGCTTTCGGCCGCCTTCGGCCGTTCTCGGAAGCTTTCGGCCGCCGAGAAGAGCCGAAGGCGGCCGAAAGCTTCCGAGAACGGCCGAAAGCTTCTGAGAATGGCCGAAGGCGGCCGAAAGTCGCCTTGAAGAGCCGAAGGCTCAGAATTTCGGGGGATCGGCGTATAACACGCACCCACGATTTTCCCCTGCTTTTAAGGGGAAAAAAGTGCGTGTTATACGCCGATAAATACGGTAATCAATCTTCTATGCGTTTGGCAAATTTAAATAAATAAATAAAATAAATCCCCTTTTATGGGATTTGTGATGTGAGGTATGCAGGTACCGTCGGATTTAGGAGGACTCTATGGTGCTTGCAATCGATTTAGTGGAGGGCTTCTTGGTTGTTTACCCACTTAAGGACCAGGCCTCTTTTTCAGTTTTATTTGCTAGAAAATTACTTAGAACCCCCAAACATTTTATATTATTTTTTTTCTAACACCCTAGAGAATAAAATGGCGGTCATTGAAATACTTCTTTTTATACCGTATTTGCGCAGCGGTCGTACAAGCGCACTTTTTTTCGAAAAAATTCACTTTTTTGAATAAAAAAATAAGACAACAGTAAAATTAGCCCAATTTTTTTTATATTGTGAAAGATAATGGTACGCCGAGTAAATTGATACCCAACATGTCACGCTTCAAAATTGCGCCCGCTCGTGGAATGGCGTCAAACTTTTAGCCTCAAAAATCCCCATAAGCGACATTTAAAAAATTCTACAGGTTGCATTTTTTGCGTTACAGAGGAGGTCTAGGGCTAGAATTATTGCTCTCACTCTACCAATCACGAAGATACCTCACATGCATAGTTGCCAACTGTCCCGAATTTCCCGGGACATTCCCAGGATTAGGACATTTGTCCTGAATTAATCTTGTCCCGGGAAATGTCCCGGGAAATTCGGTTTGTCCCGGGAAATTGAATTTCCTGTTTTTTTGCTGCCAGCCGCTAGAGGTCGGCAGCCATTTTTAAGAAGACCAGAAGTTGGTCTACACCTGTGGCGCCGCCCACCCCCGCTGCCAGTGTGTGTTTGTGTCAGTGTAACGTGCGGTGGGTGGCGCCACAGTTAAATGTCTCCACGCGGCAAGGCAGCATGTCGGGGGCCAGTCTGTCAATGTGGATGTTGGGGCGGGGGCCAGTCAGATGTCGGGGGCCAGTCATGGTATGTGGATATCGGGGGCCAGTGGTATGTCGGGGGTCAGTCTGTGAATGTGAGGGCCAGTGGGATATTGGGGGCCAGTCTGTGAATGTGGGGGCCAGTGGTATGTCGGGGGCCAGTCTGTGGATGTGGGGGCCAGTCTGTGGATGTCGGGGGCCAGTCTGTGGATGTCAAGGGCCAGTAATGTGGGGGCCAGTCTGTGGATGTCGGGGGCCAGTCTGTGGATGTCGGGGGCCAGTAATATGGGGGCCAGTCTGTGGATGTCGGGGGGCCAATCTGTGGATGTCGGGGCCAGTCTGTGAATGTGGGGGCCAGTCTGTGGATTTCGGGGGCCAGTCTGTGGATGTCGGGGGCCAGTAATGTGGGGGCCAGTCTGTGGATGCCGGGGCCAGTCTGTGGATGTCGGGGGCCAGTCTGTGAATGTGGGGGCCAGTCTGTGGATGTCGGGGGCCAGTCTGTGAATGTGGGGGCCAGTCTGTGGATGTCGGGGGCCAGTCTGTGGATGTCGGGGGCCAGTCTGTGAATGTGGGGGCCAGTCTGTGAATGTGGGGGCCAGAAATGTGGGGGCTAGTCTGTGGATGTCGAGGGGCCAGTCTGTGGATGTCAGGGGCCAGTCTGTGGATGTCTGGTGCCAGTATGTGGATGTCGGGGGCCAGTAATGTGGGGGCCAGTCTGGATGTCGGGGGCCAGTCTGTGGATGTCGGGGGCCAGTCTGTGGATGTCGGGGCCAGTGGTATGTGGGGGACCAGTCTGTGGATGTTGGGGACCAGTCTGTGGATGTCGGGGGCCAGTCTGTGGATGTCGGGGGCCAGTCTGTGGATGTCGGGGGCCAGTGGTATGTGGGGGCCAGTCTGTGGATGTCGGGGGCCAGTCTGTGGATGTTGGGGGCCAGTGGTATGTCGGGGGCCAGTCTGGAGATGTGGGGGGGTGGTCTGTGGATGTGGGGGGGGGCGGTCTGTGGTTGTCAGAGGGGCACCAGATGTAAGGAGGGGCTCCGCTGATGGACACAGATGTGAGGAAGGTACCTCTGATGGGGCACCTGATGGCATCTGGTGGCAGGCAACGTGGCTAGTGACGCGCTCATGGCTCCCACTGATTCTGCATTATGGTGAGTTGAATGATTTCATTTTATATTACAATGTAATAATATAAATAATGCGCTTCAATCATCCTGACACCATAACAATCATGGCGCCGGGATGATTGAAGCGCCAACACAAGGTATTTAGAGTATCTTTATCTGCTGATTGTCAAACTCTGGAAAACACATATTGCTATTGTGGTGTAGGATCGGGGGGCTGCTGTCCCTCCTTTCCCTCTCCCCCTCCTTTCCCTATCTCCCCCCCTTTCCCTCTCTCCATCCCCCTCCTTTCCCTCTCCATCCCGCATTCATCTCATACTCTAACCACACCCTTTTGAGCCACGCCCCATGTAAGCCGCGCCCACTATTTTACGTAAACCACACCCATTTTTACATTTTCCTATGCCACACCTATAAATGCATGCCCCACCCCCTAATTGTGCCACGACTCCGCCTACTGCCAAAAAAGTGTGCCAGATTTTTTTTTTACAATGTTGGCAACTATGCACATGTGGGGTTTGACCACCGTTTTCATATGCGGGCGCTGCTCACGTATGTGCTCGCTTCTGTGTGCAAGCTCGTCGTGACGGGGTCTTTTTAAAAACCTTTCTTTTTTTTCTTATTTATTTTAATTGATTTTATTTATTTTTACACTGTTTAAAAAAAAAAAAAAAAAAATGGATCACTTGTATTCCTATTACAAGGAATGTAAACATCCCTTGTAATAGAAAAAAGCACGACAGGTCTTCTTAAATATGAGATCTGGGGTCAAAAAGTCCTCAGATCTCATATTTGGACTAAAATGCAAAAAAAAAAATGAAAAAATGACATTTAAAAAAATATACCTTTAAGAGGTATGGGCGGAAGTGACGTTTTGACGTCGCTTCCGCCCTCCTATGGTATAGAGACGAGTTGGGGCCATCTTAGCCTCACTCATCTCTATACCCAGCTAGCAAAAGGACCCATTCGCCTCCGCCGCTACTGACGGCTCCGGTAAGCGGCGGAAGGTGCGGGAGGGCGGCGAGAGGGGGGGTGGCACCTCTCCCGCCGCTGATAGCGGTGATCTCGCAGCGAATCCGCCGTGGAGACCACCGATATCATACAGACGACCGGCGCCTGAAGAGATGGATATCTCGGTTGTGGCAGCAGCTGCTGCCATTACCGAGATATCCCTCTTCAAAAATAGGACGTACATCGTCGTGCGCTGGTCGTTAAGTGGTTTAAGCAACTCTTTCCCTCACTAATCTTTACAGAAATCACCACCGTATCTAAACTAACGAACATATATAATAATAATTTGTGCAAGCTTTAAGAAAAACTGAGTGGCAGCCTTTCCCCTCACATATTCTCTAGTTAGATGCCAATACCTTGCCTCTTTATTACCATAGAGAATGAAACTTCCATTATTCTTATGAAGAGTAAGGTTTACTTTAAGCCTACCTCCCCATAACCTATATGTATTATTTCATTTATACAAGGATTTATAATAAACAAGATGTGCATTTCTAAAGCATATTTAAAAATTATTTACTTTAACCACTCCTGAATACTGCCATTAAGTCTGCAGTACCCCTTTTAGTACTGACAATTTTATTATCACTAGTACAGAAGCATTTTTTCATTAATGGGTTTCATTAACACAAACGTAGCATTGATTAGCGTTTTTGTTAAGGTCACTTGCTGCACATTCTAATTATGGTTCTATTCACCAATGGCAATAAGAAAAATAATATGGATTGCAATGCTAATAGGCTTAGGTTTAAAAGAATCGAATTAACCGATCAACCTGTAAAAAAGTCTAGCAATTATTAAGACACAGAAAAAATAGCATAATGATTTTATTAAATAATTTTGCCTCCAAATTTTGTCCAATGAGCATTTTTTTTAATAAATAATTTACATAATAATACATTTTAAAAAAATGCCACCAGACTGATAATATTGCTAATAGGACTATCTAATCCAGTCTTATCATTTGGCATTTGGAAGATGTTTCTTCTCTTCTTATGGCAAATTTGGGTATTTCATAAAATATAAAGTGAAATAAAACTTCTTAGCGAGAGAGAAATCTCCAAATAATTTTGAATCAGGGGTTTAAAGGAATATTAATTGTAGTTAATAGATTTCTGATGTGTTGTTCTGTAATTTAGAAGCTTCCAAAACATTTGAATGGTAACTAAAAACCAGAGAAGCAACACATCTTTCCTATACACCAAACAAAATGCCTCCATCTCTGTTTCGGTCAGCCTTCTCCACCAAAAACCTACTTTGATCAGGGAGATCTGAACTATTTTTAAAGCAGCAAATGGGACTTTCACTAAACATTTGCCACTGGTGATGTCATTTAAAATGCATGGACATGACTGTATTCAAGAGTCAGTACATACCTCAATAAGGATTACATGGATTCATCAGTAGACATGTAATTTGTTGTTTAATGAATTGTCCATACATGAATTACATTGTTTTTAACTAGGGCGAAGAAAACATTCAATATATGTGATAAACCTTTCCAAAACACCAACAATTGTTACCTAAAGGAAGGCAAAGCAATGTTGCCAATTTTGCTATTTTCCAGGATCAAGCATATATTACACCTAAATTACTCTTACTCTTATGCCGTGTACACACGACCGGACTTTCTGGCAGACTAGGTCCGACGGTCTTCCTGACAAACTTTTGGCAGAGTTCCGACGGACTTTCCAAACGAACAGACTTGCACACACACAAATGGACTAAGTTCATACGAAAGTCTGTTCGTTTTGAACGTGATGATGTAAGACGGGACTAAAAATGCAAGTTCAATAGCCAGTAGCCAATAGCTTCCCTTGCGTCATATTTTGTCCATCAGACCAGTATTGTGTCTGTCAGACAGATTTTAAACATGATCTATTTCTAGGTCCGTCGGATTTTTAAAATGAAAAACGATTGGATTAGCCCACACACGATTGTATTGTCTGACGGACTGATTCCGTTGGACCTAGTCTGCCAGAAAGTCCCGTCGTGTGTACGCGGCATTATTTTTACTATAGATACAGTTAGATGCAAGGAAAGCAAACAATACATTCCAATAAAACCTCATACGGGGTTCCACAGCTTAAATCGTCTACATGTTTTCATAAACAAAATTCACTCAACCTTTCCTAGAGATTTGCTAATTTTGTAAATAAGATTTGATTAGAAAAATATGTGAATCTTTATTAAAAACTGCATTAACTTTGGATGAAACCCCCTAAATGTAAAAAAAAAATCCTTCTTATACAGGTGATAAAACCATACTTTTTTTTTTTTTTGGAGAAACGGAGAATGTCATGCTTACTTTGGCTGCTTTAAAGTAAAGTTTATTACCTCACTCCCTCTCAGATAAAAAATGTCAAAGTCAGCAGACTAATCTTAAATTGGTATGAAATGTGGCATACATTTCCTTAACCATTCTCATTATTTAAAATGTTAAATGATATTATAATGCTCATTTTCATGGCCTAATCTGCCTGTAGCAAGGTGGTGTTTCAAACCTAAGTTGAAATACAGAATACTTGTAATGCCAGACCTATCGTAGCACATAAAACCTGGTTAGCAATGTTTCCAGTGAGTATGTCCCAAGAATATGCATACCAAAAATAATCTGGGCCACAGGATAGGCACAACACTGCAAATAAATGCCACAATGATCATGACTCGGTAGTGAGATTATTATTTTTATTTAATTTGTAGACTGTTATATTACTAACCAATGTGGTCATGAGCAGGAAAGGTGCAGTAAGGAGCAAGGGATTCCATGAATAACTTTGTAGAATTCAAAATTGCATTTTTTTTTCATGACAGCAAGCTGTGACAATTAGATTAATGTGTAAAATGGCAGTTAGTGATGGAGCTGCAACATTGTATCCTAACTGTAAAGTCACACACTTGAAGGCCATACACATAGTTTCAGCAGTACAATGAGCAGACTGATGGACATAGTCTTTTGTAATTTTGACATCCACAGTTTGATGCTGAACTATTTTACCTAATGGAAAATGTATCCAGAAATGCAGCCTCTCAAACTGCAATGAATTGACAGAGCCAAGTATTTGAACAGCATTTCAAGTAAATTGCAGCTAGATTTCTTCTGAGAAAATACAAAGAATATTTGAATATTCAATCTCAGTAGTTTCTTATGTGGATGCTAGCTTATTCCGAGCTCTGAAAATCATTAAACAAATCTACAAGTACATTTTAAAAAGTAATATCTGCCAGCAGAATGAATTGAGGGGTACAGTTTTTTAACAGTTTAACTACAGTAATGTCAAATGCAGATCCTATGATGGTAGCCTTACAAAGAATACAGTATATTACAATATATCACAGATTTTGAATAAATACTATCCTAACTTAAACAGTCTAAAGTCTCTGGGGTACCTTAAAGGGGTTGTAAAGGTTTGTTTTTTATTTTCTAAATAGGTTCCTATAAGCTAGTGCATTGTTGGTTCACTTATCTTTTCCTTCGATTTCCCTTCTAAATGTTTTTTTTCTTTGTTTTCTTTTGCTGAATTTCTCACTTCCTGTTCCTCCTCAGTAAGCTGTTCAGTAAGCTGTTCTGGCTGACTAACCACCAGCTCAAATGATGGTGAGAAGTTTACTGAGGAGAAACAGGAAGTGAGATATTCAGACAAAGAAAAAAAACATTTAGAAGGGAAATCGAAGGAAAAGGTAAGTGAACCAACAATGCACTAGCTTAGAGGAACCATGTAGAAAATAAAAAACGAACCTATACAACCCCTTTAACTCTCCCAAACCTTATTGCTGCAGAGTACCAAAAAGTTAATCTCTTCATATGCATACCTTTTGATGGGATCCTGTTCATTCAGTTTATCAGTGGCCAGACTCTTTCTGATTACAATACCTGTTAGAGCCAGAGGCCCAAATTGTCTGTCTATGCCTATATTGCCATCAAGTGCCTCTAAGCAGCCATAAAGACAAGAAATGGTCTTTTGATGCACTTCTGGCCCACATGATAGACATAGTGTCAGAAAAAAGTGTTTGTATGTTTTCCTGGAATAATTGTGGTTTTTAGGAAAGCTGGATAACAGATCATTTTAACCATATGGAATGATTGTACTGATCTGGTTTCTGCTATTTCCTTTTAATTTTATTTCTTCTCAATTACATCCTGGTATTGCTTAACCACTTCTCGACCGCCGCACGCCAATGTACATCGGCAGAATGGCACGGGCAGGCATATTGGCGTACAGGTACGTCCAGTTTTAAATGCCGCCCTGCCATCGCGTGTGCACCGGCGGCGGCGCGCTCGCATGCCGGTTGGGACCCCCATGAGTCTTGTCGTGGGTCCCGCGGACTCGATTGCCACGGGGATACCCGCGATCATCTCATGGGGTGGCTGAACGGGGAGATGCCGTTGTAAACAGCATCTCCCCGTTCTGCCTAGCAACAAGTGATGCTGACCTCTGCTCCATGTGATTGGAGCAGAGATCAGTGTTCACTAACACAAAGCCCAGCCACCACAGTTAGTAACACGCCCCTAGGAACACTTAAACCCTACACTGCCACCCACTGGTTAACCCCATTCATTGCCAGTGTCATTTACTCAGGAATCAATGCATTTGTATAGCATTGATTGCTGTATAAATGACAATGGTCCCAAAAATGTGTCAAAAATGTCCGATGTGTCCACCACAATGTCGCAGTCACAATAAAAATCTCTGATCACCGCCATTACCAGTAAAAAAAAAAAATAATTAATAAAAATGCCATAAAACTATCCCATATCTTTTAAACACTATAACTTTTGCACAAACCAATGAATAATCGCTTATTTCGATTTTTTTTACCACAAATATGTAGAAGAATACGTATCAGCCTAAACTGAGGGAAAAAAATGTTTTTTTATATATTTTTGGGGGATATTTATTATAACAAAAAGTAAAAAATAATGCGTTTTTTTTCAAAATTGTCGCTCTATTTTTGTTTATAGCGCAAAAAATAAAAACCGCAGGGGTGATCAAATACCACCAAAAGAAAGCTCCATTTGTGGGGGAAAAAGGACGTCACATGACTGCGCAATTGTCAGTTAAATCAAAGCAGTGCCAAATCGCAAAAAGGGGCTTGGCCCTTTAGCTGAAAAATGGTTCGGGGCTTAAGTGGTTAAAGTGAATAACTCTCCAAGTTCACTATGTGGACCACTTATGTATTTATACATGTTGACCATATCCCCATTAAATTCCTCTTCTCAAGAGAGAATAAATTAATTTCCTCTAATCTATCCTCATAGCTGAGCTCCTCCATGCCTCTTATCTGTTTGGTTGCCCTTCTCTGCACTTTTTCCATTTTCCCCATATTCTTTTTGAGAACTGGTGCTCAAAACTGAACTACATATTCCAGATGAGGTCTTAGTAATGATTTGTACATGTGGCATATCAGATCATGAGTCATCTATTAATTTATTGGTAAATAACCTCTGCAAATGTTTTAGTCTCCCAATAATATGCATGATGTTTTGTCTGATCTTTACAGAACCATACAATTATTGCATTATGATTGACTTGCAGTGGGATTCTTTACATGAGGTAAAGGTATGTTGACTTCCATCATACAATCATGTGCAATAAAAATGCTGCTTTTTTTATTTTCCATGCACCCAATTGGGTATTCTTTGCAAAGTTACATTTCCCCACATTCACTTTGTGAGGAAGATTCCCTAGCAAAGTGAAAAGACAATTTGTATTTTGTAAATCAACCCCACTGACTGGTTGTCTTTGCCTTATAGAGACCTGGCAAAAGTAGGAAATTGGGAGACCTTTCAGACCCCAAGAAGGAAAACTCTGAGAATCAGGCAAGTATTTGAGGTCACAGGTCTTATATTAAGGTTACTTTCACACTGGGGCGGGGGGAGGGGCGGTAAAGCACCACTAATTTTAGCAGCTCTTTATCGCTGTAATAGCTGCACTTTTCGGTCGCGAGCGAAGCAATTATATCCCCTGCTAGCGGCCGAATAAAGGGTTAAAAACATTGTGAAGCGTTTTGAAGGCAATTCGGCAGCGGTGCCCATTGACTCCAATGGCAGTGGCGGTGTATACACTGCTCCCCCACCACCCAAAAGATGCTGCTTGCAGGACTTTTTCTAACAGTGTGAAAGCGCTCAGGCTTTAAACTGGTGCTGCAGGGGAGGCATTTTTCATGCACTTTACAGGCGCTATTTTTAGCCCAAAAGCACCAGAAAAATGCCCCAGTGTGAAAGGGATCTAAAGGGAATGTAAATCCTAACAGTAAACTTCTCCTATTTAGTACAACAGCATTTTGTTATATCTGTTTGGTAAACACAAAAAATAACTGTTGCTCTTTTCAGAAATCTTGCTGCTGCTTATTTCCTGTGCACATTGCCTTACTGCACTCTTATTAATTAGATTGGTTTTAGCTATCTCTAAAGAATCCCTCCGAATCTGCAGAATCCCTCCCTTCTATGTTATGGAGAAGAGGAGCGGGAGATAGTATCGCAGTCCTGTCCTAGGGTGACAATGCTTTTTCTCTGTATATACAGTATGATGTGAGAGTGTTTACACTCTAGGGCAGGAAGCATGTGCATCCACCATATCTTAGATTTAACATGCTATAATATATTTCATTATCTTTCTTGGGTTTAAATACACTTTTATATTATCTCTTATGGAAAACTTGGGATGGAGGGGTGAGTGACAATGGAGATTTTCTTACTAACATGTATTAAACATTTAGGCATAAACCCATAAATGATAATACATGTTGGCTTACCTATGTTCATTCATCTATTTTGTCAAATACATAGAACCATATAAGTTACAAATTACCACTCACATCAGTTCTTGTCCCAGCAGCATTCGCTGCTTACTGTTATCTCCCAGAGCTTCAATCATCTATACACAATTTAGTATTTGTTTTCATTACAGAGTGGGGCACGTACTAACAGCAGTACTAACAACACTTATAACAACCTTGGCTTAGGCTCTAAATAGTATTTTATATATGACAGTTTGCACTGAGTGTTTTGCCAAAGATACTAGAGAAGATACCATGAACAATCTTTAAATTCATCATATGCTTCACTGAAATAATTGTGAATGTTCTGTTTCCACATTGCAGAAACAGAATAAAAGAACGCCCATGATATTTGCTTAATGAGAGGCAGAAATAACAATGCAGTGGTAGTGATGTGTCTAATTATTGGGAAATTTTCAAGAATTTTTTTCTCCCAGAGTCTCTTTATGTAGAAGCTGCCAAATTACATGTCACCTTGGAGGGCATATTTTCTGTACTTCACAGCGCCTACAATAGCAAACTCATGAATATTTACTGTGCTGATCAGATATGCAGCAGTGAGAACAAATAAAAAATGTTTGTATTTGCATATTCGGCAGC